>NC_092536.1:14387500-15106122 GCF_037038585.1 Patagioenas fasciata
CCTCAGCTCCAGCAGCTCCTGCCTCTCCCCGGACAGTAACAAACCACCACCCCAGGGTAAGGAAGCCCTGGGGCTCAGGAGACACCCAAAGTGGGGAGCACCCTCCCACTCCACAGCCCCAGCAGCTCAACACCACTGGGGCTGCCCTGGCCAGCTGGAATGGGGCACACAGAGAGTCTCCAGAGCCAGGAACAGCCCTCACCTCAACTCCTTCGGGGCCTGAAACGCCCATACACCACGGAGTCCGCAGGGTCCTCCTTGATCCAGCCCTGCAAGTCACAGAGACACAGGCACAGAGTTGTCAGTAGACATGGACATGGCACGGCCCTCCTGCCTCCCCTGGGACAGGCTTTGCTGCCAGGCCTGGGCAGACACTGCCTCGTCACCCCATGGGTCCCCAAAGGCACCGCAGGTGGGACCCTGCTCCACAGCCACCCTGCACCCCAGGGCTCCCCAGCTCAAGATACAGCTCCAGGAGCTCACGTGAAGTCCAGAGACCATCGCCCCTCTGGGGAAAGTGTAGCCCAAAGCTCCCCCATGTGACTGTCCCTGCTACAGGCACTCACCCCCAGGGTCTGTGTCACTTCCTACTTCGAGGACAGCTCAAAGCTGCCAGCATCACCCACAGCCTGGATGGCAGAGCTGACCTCAGTGACACTCTGCACCAGGACGAGCTTGAGCTGCATCTCCTGAGGGCAAAGAGAGCAAAGCACCTCTTGAACTCTCTGCAGGGCTGAGAGGTGGAAGAGGAGTATGGGCAGGGGGACACACAGGGGTTTGCATCTGGATGTTGAGGACAAATCCTTCCTTGGGGGATCTTTAGAAAGAGTTTGTCCATCTTGGTACACCCTGGCACCAAGGGGCTGGAATGAGGGCACCCAGGCGTCCCTGTCCCTGCACGGCTTGTTCTCCTACCCTCTGTGTGACTCTGGAGAGCCACAGGATGGTGCCCATGATCTCTCTATCCATGCGGGCGAGCAGCTTCTCCCTGGGGGCACGCAGAGCGATGTGGCCATACACGCACATCAGAGCAGCACGAGTGGCCTGAGGTCTCTCTGTGCCCTGCGGTGGCTGTGCCTGTGACAACAGAGATGTTCCCAGACATTAGCCCCGGTCCTGCCCCACACCCTCACCAGCTCCTTCCTTCCCTGGGCACCTCCTGGCAGCTCCTCGAGCTGTGAGCTCCTGGGCCAGGAGCTGTTCCTGTCCTGCAGCCAGGGCTCTGGCATGGGATGGGGAGCAGGGAGCAGCCAGCATCGCACACATTGCTGGCAGATTTACCGCTGTCCTTCCCAACGCATCTCAGGGGCCCCAATGCCGGGACATCCCCTCTGAAACACAGGTCTTCGGCAGCTCTTATAAGAGGGCTGGTATAAACACAGCTGCCACAGTTTGGCTACAGAAGGTGTAGAAGTGAAAATAAGGTCACAAAAAGGAAAGCCAAGGAGCGAAACCATGGATCCTTTACCTTCCAGCCCGTGGAAGTCTCATAAAACCTGTCTCTGGGGAAAGCGGTCACTGTGTCCAAGACCAGGTTGAAGTGGGTG
Organism: Patagioenas fasciata; assembly: GCF_037038585.1. Lineage (NCBI taxonomy): Eukaryota > Metazoa > Chordata > Aves > Columbiformes > Columbidae > Patagioenas > Patagioenas fasciata. The sequence continues at coordinate 14,389,048 of NC_092536.1, forward strand.
TCAGCAGCATGGGACACCACAGAAATCACCCCCTGTAACCACAGGGAAATGTGGAATGGGCTCTAGCCCAGGCACTCAACCATGGCCAGTGACAATGGCCAGGCAGGATGTTGCAATAAGGGGGAAACAGCAGCGATGGGCACATCAAGGAGGTCTGGAGCAGGGCCAGCACCAGCCCTCCCTCTGTCACAGGAACAGGAAGAGGATGCTCAGGACATGAGCATCATCTCACCTGAGTCTCAGAGAGCTCCACAGAGTCCGTGTCCTGGAGGAACCTCAGCATCTGCCCTTGGACATGGCTGAGGTCCCAACAACCTGCCAGCGCTGTCCAGAGAGCCTTGTAGAGGAAAAGCTGAAAGAGAAGAGGCTGAGCCTGAGATGCAGTCACAGCCCGACCTGTCAGGAGAGGGCTGGCCCCAGACTGACCCGACTCCCCCAGGAGCAGGCGAGACTGGTCGCAGTGCCAGGCCGGGGCAGCACGAGGGGAAGTGAAGCAGTGAAAACTGTGGGCAGAGTCCCAGTGTGGGACAGGAGAAAAACCTTCTCCCAGGAGCTGGGTGCAGAGCTGCCCAGCTGCCGGCTCAGCTGCTGGCTCAGGCCCACGGTCCAGGTCTCGTCCTCAATGGGCTTCAGGGACACTCGCAGGAATTGGGGGGAAGAGGAGAGGAAGCGAGTGTTCCCCTGCCCTTGGCCAGGGCCCTTCCCACACCCACGTGTCCCAGGATGCTGCTGGGGTAGAGCTGCTGGAATGGCAGTGTCTCCCCTGTCAAGTCCAGCCCTCTTTTCACCAGCTCCCCACAACTCTGTCTGCTCCCTCTTCTCCCCGTCTGTTTGTGACAACCCCCAAGGATGCTGTACCTTAAGCACATGCTGCTTCCACTCTGCAGAGTCCAGGGAGCTCTCAGCTCTTCCTAGAAAGCAAGAGGAAGCAAAAGCTCTGCTGCTGCTCAAGCTCACACCAAAGAAGAGCCTGGTGGTCTCCTCTGCGGTCAGACCTCCCAGAAGTCCCAGACCACCAGGCTAGAAAGGGCCCACAAGCGCCTATGCCAAAGCCCTCACAAGGCCACAGACACAGGAGAGAATCCAGGGGCATTTGTCAGAGCCACTGAATTCATGCTGGGTAAGGACACACTGACCATGGCTGATCCCCACTGTGTGACTACTGGGAAGCTGCATTTTCCTGCCCTCCCTCCTCTCCAGCCTCTCCCCCCACCCACACTTTACCTACCAGGTGCTGCGGCAGGAGGGGCATCTCGATGGCCCAAGCTGTCCCCAAGGCCCTGCGGATCCAGCCCTGCAGGGCCTGCAGCAGCTGCAAGGCAGCAACTGTGCGGCTGCTGCTGGTGTAAGGAGCTGCCGCCAGCACCTGGGCGAGGGCAGCAGAGACGGGTCACCCCTGCCACCAAAGCCACCCCTGCCAGCCCTGAGACAGGACTGGGATCCCTGAGAGGCTTGGGCAGGCTCGGGAGTGCTGCCAGAAAAGCTCTTTCTTTCCCCAGGGCCCCGCTACTCACCAGCGGTCGAGCCAGCAGTGCCTGGGGAGCCGGCAGCCGGGCTGCGGGGAGGGGGAAAGGCTGGTGAGATGAAGAGGCCCTGCCATGCCCTGACCCTCGTACCTCCCGTGGCCCACACAGGGCTGAGAGCAGCTGCAGGGCCACAGTGCTGGCCCGGGGGCTCCCCAGGCTGTCCCACATGGGATGAAGGCAGATCCAGCACGACCAGGAAGGAGCCTCGGCTCCCCAGGAGCCAGAGCTTGACTGTGCCCTTTGCTTTTCCTGGGCTCCTGCTCAGGGTTCATGGGGCACAGGGAGACACAGACTGGCCTGAGCCCCTTCCAAACCCAGCAGCACTCCCTGGGGCTCCTACCTTGCTCCTGCGAGTCCACAGCATTGGGCTCCTCCTCTTCCTTGCATCCCGCTCTCTCCAGCAGGGTTCGCAGGCAGCGGGACAACAGGATCAGCACGCCGCTGCACTGGGCTGGCACCACGTACTGCAGCAGCCTGGGCCACAGGAGCTGCAGAGAAGAACCGAGCAATTCAGCACACCAGCATTTCCACTCAGCTCCAAGATATAAAGGATGGTCTACATTTCCCTGAGCCTCGTGTGCTTCAGCACATGAGAGGAGAGGTTCAGGGCATGAGGAAGAGCAACAAAAAACACTCTGAAGGCAAGAAGTGGCCACAGCAGCGGGTCAGAGGGCAACTTACTTGGGACATCCTTCTCCAAGGGACATCCAGCAAGCCCAGGATGTCCACACGCGTGGCTCGAAGAGTTCTGTCCTCCTGGAGCTCCCAGGCAAAAAGGCCTCCTGCCACCTGTAAGACAGAGTTGGCAGGGCCAACTTCCCTTTCAGTTCCTGACTGACCAGGCTCAGGCACGACCTCACCACTGCTGCTGTGCCAGAATCCCGGGAGCAGCAACCTCCCGAAGGAGAATCCAGAAGCCCTTTCCTTTGCCCTGCTCCTAGAACAGCCTCCTGGCGCCCTGGAGAAGAGTGGCACACACCCATCTCCCAGCCAACCAGATGCTCCAGCCACAGAGGGAAGATCCTTGGCAAGCCAGCAGGAGGCTGGGCCATCCCTGGCCTTTATCTCCTGGGTGCCTGGCTGGAAACACTCCCTGAAGGGGCTGGCACACAGCCTTGTCAGAAGGGTTGTGGGCCCCAGGCTGCTATGGGATGGGCAGGGCGTGGTTTGGAGAGCCAGGGCATGAGAACACGACAGAAAGCTTCTCTAGCCAGGCCCACCTGCATGCACGGGCTGTACTGGGCTGATGGCCCATCAGCATTTCCGGACGGATGATGTCCTGTCCCCACAAGTCTGTCCCTCCCTTCACAAGGCAGCTTTGCTGGAGGTGTGTGTGTGTGCACAGCTCAGCCTGTGGGGCGTGCAAGCAGTCCTGGGTGGTGTGTCCAGGTGCAAACCCACGTCACCCCAACATCTCCACCACCATGGCACGGCCCTGTGGAGGCCGCTGCAATGGCCGAGCTGGTGCCAGTGGCCCTGCAGTGTGGAGCTCTCCATGGGCAAGGGCACCTGCAGGAGCTCTCAGCATGGCCCCGGCACTGGCTGAAGCCCCTGTGTCCTGCTCTGCCCTTACCAGTCTGCCCAAGCTCCGGCTGTACTCGTTGAAGATGTGCCACACCACATCCCATGGCCAGCAGCTCTGGGAGTCGGAGCTGAGCAGTTCCCAGATGAACTCCAGAACTGCCCCCCACACCTGCCGGGGAGAGCGTGGTTATCAACCCCTGTTCCAAATCACAGGGAAGCTGTCTGCACTTGGGCAAGCCTTTGTGGCTCACGGGGAGATGACAAGGACACAGCAGAAGCTTTTGCTGCTGCCATGGCCTGGCCAGACTCTGCCCTGAGGGAAAGGGTTTCTCTGCCTTCCCTTCCCAATCCAGCTCACCTGGACGCTGGGGTCAGTGCACACCACCTGCATGGCTGCCACCACCTGGGGCAGCTTCTTCCTTGCTGCAGGAGCTGGAAGAGACACAGAGAGGTGTGTTGAAGCAGAGCCCTGACGGCAGAAGGATCCCTTGAAGCTTCCAAGCTTCACATAGACTGGTGGGACAGAGAAGCAGGGCCTGACTCTGAATTCACAGCAGGCAGGGGTATGCTCAGAGTGACTCTGTTTCTAGAGGCATGGCTATTTTATAGGCACCGAAAGCTCTGGTAACACAGAAAATTAAAGAAATGGCACTGGTACGAGCATTTCCTGTGCAAACCACCCACTCATGTCACTGATCCTGGAGCATCGTCCCTGCTGTGCCTCCATTTCTAACTGCTGGGGACAGCTTGAGCATCATCACAGGGTGTCAGGTCGGCTGGAGGACCCTCTCTTTGCAGCTCCTCTCGGGTGCAGCTGCACCACTTCCAGCCTATTCCAGCATTCAGCCCAGCAGCCCCAGCCCCTGCCGTGTGTCCTCAGCCCTGACACTGACCATCAGAGCTGGCCAGCTCTCCCAGCAGGCTCAGAGTTGCCACACACTGGGCCTTGCTCCCGTGCTTCAGCTGGGACCGCAGAACAGCTGCGGGGCAGGTTCGGGCTGCAGGGAAGAAATCGCATTCTGCATTAGCAGGTGGCTGCCCCTGGCTGCCGAGGACAGGGACAGAGCTGTCACGGCACAGTGACATCGCCCCATCCCCTCTCCTTACCCTGCAGCATCATGGGGCGGGATGGCTTTGCCTTATGGACCAGGCCAGGCACCTCAGTCACATCAGGGACCTGTGGGAACAAGGGTCGTTTGAGAGAAATGTGCATCGGCCTTGAGAGGGACTGAAAAGAATTGGCACTCTCTGCCTTCCTCCCCTCCTTTGCTCCTCCTGCAGCTTGGCCGAGAGGGAAATCGCTGTGGGAACCAGGCTGCCCCTCAGCCCCTTTCAAGCACAGAATCACAGAATGTCCCGAGTTGGAAGGAACCCACAAGGATCTCAAGACCAACTGCTGTTCCTGCACAGGACACCCCACAGGTCACCCCGTGTGTCTGAGGACGTTGTCCAGTCTCTTCTTGAACACTGTCAGGTTGGGGCCATGACACCTCCCTGGGAGCCTGTTCAGTGTCCAACACCTCTGGGTGAAGAACCTTTTCCTCATGTCCAGTTGACCCACCCCAGCACATCTTCTGCCATTCCCTGGGATCCCAGCATTGCTCTTCCTGCAGCCTTAAGGCACCCCTGTGGCACCTGGCTCACACCCTGGCGTGCTGGTCTGCAGGTGGTCCCGGCGGAGGGACACCCTGCCCTGCCCCACAGGCTCCCCTTACCTGGCAGTGCCCAGTGGTGCGGGTGGTGAGAGCTGAGCCCCGTGGGGTTGGGGTCTGACCTCCCTTCAGCATCTGCAGTACGTGGCCAAGGTTTTACAAGAGAATGAGGAGGGGAGAGGAAGAGGAGGTTAAAGCCACCACAATGCTCCAGGGAAAGGAGAAGCCCAGCAGAGCTGGAAAGAGGGGAGCCCCTGATGTCAGCTCCCAGGGACATCCCCAAACCCTCCCACACAGGGTCCTTGTTTGCCCCCCTCAGAGCAGCACCAAAGGGTTTCTGCCCTCTGCACAGAGCCACGGCTGACAACTCCAATTTGTAGAATCATAGAATCATTTTGGTTGGAAAAGACCTTCAAGATCATTGAGTCCAACGTTACCCTATCCCTGGCACTGCCCCATGTCCCTGAGAACCTCATCTCCATCTGTTCAACCCCTGCAGGGATGGCGACTCCACCACTGCCCTGGGCAGCCTGTTCCAATGTCCGACAGCCCTTTCCAGGAAGAAATGTCTCCTCCCAGCACTTCCCACTCGGACCTTGTCCCTCACTGGACAGCACTGAACGTTACGGCAAAGCTCTGCCCATGCACAGGGCCTCAGGGAGGTGCCAGTGCCTCCCTTCCCAAGAAGATGAACGCCAGGGACTCTTGGTTCCCCCTGTCCCCACCCCCCACCATTGCTCTTTTCTTGCCCAAAGAGCCCAGGAAGCCTCAGGCCTCCTCTACTCTCCCTGCTCCTTCTCTAAGGGTTTCCCAGCTCCCCTGGCACCCCACAGCTCCCCAGCACTGTGTGGCACTGGCACAGACCCACCGATCAGCCACACTGGGCCATGCGCGAGTCCTCACCTTGGTGACCTGGGAGCTGTCCTGGACCCGCTGGTGCTGGCGCAGGAGCCGGAGGAGCTGCTCCTGAGCACGCTGGCAGTACCGCTCCTCACACACAAGGACACCAACCACGGCAGCCACTGCACCCAGGACAACCCAGTTATCCTGGGGAGGGAAGGGAGAGGCTCTGCTTGGGTAGTTGAAGTTCTGCCTGGTGCTCAGCTGCCCTGGACACCAGTCTGCTCTTCCCACTGGGAGGCGTTCCCTTTCCCTTCTGCCCCATGGGAGAGGAACTCACTCCAGAGCAGAGCCAGTGTTTCCCCAGGCTGGTAGCCCAGCCCTTCCTGCAGAAAGGCCACAGGATTCGGCTGCTTCTCTCCAGGGAGCCCCCAGCCCCAGGCACAGTGCCAGCAGGCTCCTTGCTCGGAGGCTTTCCCCCCAGACCCCTTCCCTTCCCCACCTCCCTCTGCTCGACCCCATGGGGCACAGACGGACCCACTGATGTGGACACCACTGCTGTGGCCCCAGCTGTGGGAAGCAGCACTTCTCACCTGTTCCTCCTTGCAGCCCAGCCAATTTAACACAGCGTGATGGAAGAACAGGTAAATGTCTCCACAGAGCTGCGCTTCCCTGCTGCAAGGAAAGGGGTGTCACTTCTGGCTGCACAAGTACACGGTGATGCCCTTGGACCATTGCTCCAGAACTGCACCAGGAGAAAGGACAAGGGAGCACATGGGAGCCTGCAGCAGGGAAAGGTCCTTGCACCCTCGCCCAAGTTTGCTTTACGTACAGCCCCAGGCTCAGCAGAGCCCAGTCCAGGACCAGATCTAGATTCGAGGACAAGCTGTGCTCTGCAGGTGTCTGGATTCTAACACCCTGCTGTTTCTCTCCTCCCCACTGAACCTGTTCCTCCTCAGTGGCCTCTTTGCCTCCAGCATTTGCCACCACAGCCCCTTCCCTTCCCACATACTCTGCTTTCAGTGCAGGGACTTCAAATGCCAGGGGAGAGCAGGGGAATCACAAAACCACAGACTGGCTGTGTTTCAGGACCTCTGCAGATCCCCAGCCCCACCTGCTCACACAGGGTCACAGAGCAGATCACACAGGATCCCAGGCGGGATTGAATGTCTCAGAGAAGGAGACTCCACACCCGCTCTTGACAGCCTGGGCCAGGCTCTGGCACCTCAGGGCAGAGAAGTTTCTCCTCACATTCAGATGGAGCCTCCTGTGTTTCAGTCTGTTCCCGTTGTCCCTCACCCTGGCGTTGGGCATCACTGAAGAGTCTGGTCAATCCTCTGACACCCACCCTTCAGATACTTCCCAGAATAAATAAGGTCCCCTCTCAGCCTCCTCCAGGCTGAACAACCCCAGCTCTCTCAGTCTTTTTTCCTCAGAGGAAAGATGCTCCAGACCCCTCAGCATCTTTGTAGCTCCTCTTTGTAAGGAACAGAAGCCATGGGAAGGGACCCGGGAGCTCCTGACGTGTCCTGCCCACAGAAACCTCCCAGGCTTCCCGCGCTCCTCCGCACACTCAGCAGTTTGGGGTCCCAGGGTGGGCTGACACCCACCACCTCTCCTCTAGGATCACATGGAGCCACCAAAGGCCACCCAGCCCCTGTGCAGGCCCTGGCAAAGCTGACACTCACCCCCACAGATGGTGTGCAGGGTCCGGCCACTCCCCGCCTGGCTCAGCGTCCTGCGCAGGGCCAACAGCTTCGTTCCCACGAAGGGGACACAGTGCAGGGCTGCAGAGAAGGGACAGAGGGACCCAGAGGGTCAGTGACACACAGGGGACACCAGGGTCCATCTCTGGCAAGGCTGGGGCTGCTGGGCCATGTGGGACACACCAGAGGGCGCAGGGAGGGTGGCCTCCCCGAGGGGACACGGGGAAGCCCTGTGGGGAAATAGGGGGGACAGTTTGGGACAGAGACCTTGTGGGTTTGTGTCCAGTCAGTTCCTACTGTCCGAGCACCAGGACTGGGCTGGTGAGGCAGAGCTGCTGGCCGGTCCTGGCACCAAGCAAGGAGGCGTGGCAACTCCAGAGTCCCCCCAGTTCAAGACAGGGCGTTTAGGGAGGGGGGAAGCCTTCTTCCTATTATCACAGACCCCTGTCAAAACCAGGAGGCTGCATGTGCCGTACCATAGCTGCCAGCCATCTTGCCCAAGGTGACGAGCACAGCCTCATCAGGGGCCTTCCCCACCACCTTCAGGTGGCTCTGCAGCTCAGTCATGACGAAGTAGAAGTGGGTGCAGGCCAGAGCCACCAAGAAGTCACTGGCAGCCATCTTCACATCACCCATCACACCCTGAAAAAGCGCCGCATAGAATTACAGAATCATTTTGGTTGGAAAAGCCCCTCAAGATCATTGAGTCCAACTGTTAACCCGACCCTGGCACTAACCCATGTCCTGAGAACCTCATGTCCGTCTGTCCAGTCCTCTGGCGATGGTGACTCCACCACTTCCCTGGGCAGCCTGTTCCAATGCCCCACAGCCCTTTGGGGAAGAAATTGTTCCCCAGATCCAACCTCAACCTCTCCTGGTGAAACTTGAGGCTGTTTCCTCTGCTCCTGGCGCTTGTTCCTGGGAAGCAGAGTCCGACCCCCCTGGCTCCAAGCTCCTTTCAGGCAGTTCAGGGATCAGAAGGTCTCCCCTCAGCTCCTGTTCTCCAGCTGAACCCCCCAGGTCCCTCAGCCGCTCCCATCACACTTGTGCTCCAGCCCCTCACCAGCTCCATTCCCTTCTCTTCACTCGCTCCAGCACCTCGAGGCCTTTCTTGCTGTGAGGGGCCCAGAAGAGCTCCAGGATTCATGATTTGTCCTCCCCAGGTCCCAGCACAGGGACAGTCGCTGCCCTGGGCCTGCTGGCCACACCAGTGCTGGTACCAGCCAGGATCCTGTGGCCTCTCGGCCACCTGGGCACACGCTGGCTCATGTTCAGCTGCTGGCACCAACATCTCAGGCCCTTTTCCAGCCGCTCTTCCCCAGCCTGGATCGTTCATGGGGTTGTTGTGACCCACGTGCAGGACCCAGCACTTGGCCTTGGTGACCCTCAGGCACCCATCCAGGCCATGAGCTGCAACTTCTCCAGGAAGATGCTGGAGATACCATGTCAAAGGCTTTACTGGAGTCTAAGTAATTCTTTAATAAAAGTAGTTGAAAAATCCCTTGGAAAGCAAAATGCAGGAAAGAGGTAAAGCTTAAATCTGAACCTTCTCCTCTGTGATTACTGTGATGTAATTTATTTTCCCATAAAATAAGAAGTCTCAGTAAAACAGGTGTAACAACCCCAGCTCTTGCTCGGTTAGAAACAACCCCAAGTTCACTTCTCGGCACAGCTCTGTGTCCCCTCTTCAAATTCTGTCATGAGGAGTCCCCAGAGCTTCTCTCTGAGGACCTCCCTGGGTCTGAATAACCGAGGAACATCTCTGTATCTCCCCAGATCCCAGGGATGGAGGCAGCCTGCTTTGGTGGCCCTGTCGGAGAACAAGCTCACCTGGGCTGCTCGCAGATCACCCGAGGCCTCTGCTATGAGGCAGTTCACGACACCACTGGGCAAGCACCCATCCTCTACCTGCAAGGCATGCTCCAGCCCCCGGTATGTGTCCAGTCGGTCACCCTGGGGACAGACCACAAAGGGCGGTGATGGGACTCAGTTTGCCCTCATTCCCAGGGAGCCACCAGAGACCCACTGTCCTCCAAACCATCTGTGGGACACGGGCATGAGGTACGAGCTGCAGGCATCGCGTCAGGAGAGTCACAGGCAATGGCAAGATCTTCTGCGGCAGCTCTGAGACAAGCAGAGAGCCAGAGAGGGACAAGAATCCCACCAAGGGAAGAGGCCGTGGGGGTCACTGTGAGGATGGGGAAGGTGGTGATCAGAGGGAAGGCGCCAGGCGGGCAAGGGGAAGGTGTTGGGACCAGCCCCTGCCCTGAGCAGGAGAAGCCATGAACACCCTGTACTCCTCGCACAGGCAGGAGCCTCGTGCTGCTGGAGCAGCTCCAAACCAAAGCTCAGGAGGGGCCTTGGGTACCTGGGGAAAGGCACTGGGGAGAAGCTGGGGATGATGGCAGAGGCCCTGTCCTGCCCAGGAGAGAGCTGAGAGCTCCTGGGGACAGGAGGGAGGGAGCAGTGACATTAGTCCCACCTGAGCGGCAGGATCAGTGCTTGGGAACACAGCTTGCAGGGTAGAGATGCCATCAGACAAGATCCCTCTCTGCCATGGCCCCAGGGAAGCCCGGGGCATGGAGGGGAGCCCTCACCCCCCCACCTCACCTCATGATCTTGCAGCTGTTTCAGTCAAGATGTCCCAATGGCCACAAAGGTGTCAACAGCCTCAGGGACAGTCCCTGTCACTCGGTCTCTGTCCTCAGGACTGGAGGCTCTGGACGGGGGACACACGCATGGACAGAGAGCTGGAAGGAAAGAAGGAACTGGTATTGCTGGCCACAGAGCTTCCAGCAGGGGTGTGAAGGTCTCCCCAGCAACACCAGCCTGTGCTGGGCTGGGCTGGCAGGAGCGGTTGGTAGGATGAGAGGAGGGAGTGTGCCGCTTGTTGCAGCACTGGGCAGACCCCCTGGGGGACTGGGCCCAGTCGGGGGTCCCCAGTACCGGGACAGCAGCGACGTGCTGGAGGGAGCCCAGCACGGGGCTGAGCTGGGCAGGGATGGACACGGGGCTCTGCCAGGGGCCGAGAGGGCTGGGGCTGGGCAGCACCACAAGAGCTGCCGGGCCAGGCTGTCTCAGAGCCATTCTAGTCTGCTCCATGGAGGGCAGGGACAGGATGGAGCCCTCAGGGAGGTGCCTGGCAGCAGGACGGGAGGGGAGGTGATGGGTACACGGCCCCCAGCACCTGGAGGGACAGACGCTGCCTCAGCCTCCCGCCAGCCCCTCATCTCGGAGCACCCTCATCCTCCTCATGGCTGCAGATCTCCCAGATCAACGCTCTCCGCTCACCAGGTTCTCCTCCCTCAAACTCCACAAGAAACCAAGGCAACACCAGCCCCAGGAGGAGGAGATAGAACCCAGACATTGTGACCTCACCGCAGGACACGGTGCCTGGCCCAGGGCTGTGGTGGCACAGGAACACGTGGTGGGGACACACCGTGGGGCAGGGACCAGACAGGACCAAAGCAGGACGAGTCTCTGGTAGATCCCAGATGCAGCAGTTTTCTCCAAAAGAGAAAAATCATGTCAGGTGGCTTCACTGGAGGAGTCTGGGGCTTCCACCTGGGGTCTCAGCTTCCTATAGGAAGTGAGGTGACTCTGCGAGTACCTGGGAGGAGTCTTGGGTGGATCCTGCAGGACAGAGTTTCCACTCAGAAAGAAAAGTCACCTTGGGGAGACTCATTGGAAGAGTCTGAGGCTGCCACCCAGGATCTTCTGTCCCTAAAGCAGAGGTCAAAATACTCCAGGAGATGCCTGGGAGGAGTTCTGGGTTCTTCCCAGAGAAGCGAGCTTCTAGCATGAGAGAAGTCATCTTTGGTAGCTTCCTTGGAGGAGTCGGGGGAAGAGAGCTGGGATCTCAGACAGTGAAAGCAGAGCTCAAACAGCTGCAGCAGAGTCTGGGAAGAGTCTCGGTGCTTTCTAGAGGTCAAAGCTTCCTGCAGAAGAAAAAAGTCTTCTCCAGTAGCTTCTGTGGAGGAGTCTGGGGCTGGTACCAGGATCTTGGGGCACTGTCAGAGGAGCGCTTGAGAACCTAGGAGATGCCTGGGTGGAGACTTGGATGGATCCTGGAGGAGAGAGATTCCTACAAACAACAAAACCATCCCAGGCAGCTTCCTTGGAGGAGTCTGAGGCTGCTGCCCTGCATTTCAGATACCTAAAGCATCTACCAGCACACAGTCACACAAGACAGAGATCAGGGTGTCAGCATGATTTTAGCAACTGGACTAATAATTCTGATCTGAGACAAAAATCAATAAACCAATGAGTAATTCTGAATGTTGAACGTTATTTATTCTGTAGTAAAGATCAACTCACAAGCTTTCCTCAAAGACTTTCACCTTTTCACAGCCCTCTGGTGGCTCACGCTTGAACTTCTAGCTGTTGTTGGGTTTTGGTGAGGCAGCATATTTTGGCAAGGGAGTATTCCCATTCTCTGCAGGAAGAGAGCATCTCATTCCTTCAGTGTGCCACACTAGTAAAAACCACAACAGCTATCTTTACATGTCCCCAAATTGAAACCCACATCATTACAAAATTAAGGAACGTTTTCAGTCACCTTGAAGTTTTCATTTGCAAATAGGTTTTCTTATCTCAATCCCTTTCCTCCTTTCCATTTCTCCTCATACCATTTCTCAGGGTCCTCTGCAATCTCTGTCCGTTCCTGGCCACTTCCTGTTTGTAACCACAAACCTGAATCTGCGGTCCTGTGCCATTACCACCTGGCCAAAGAAACAGACAGAAATCATATTCTTAAAAAACAGAACAAGCTTATGTGGAATTAGGAAATTCTCCCAGTGTATCTCAGAAGATTTCTGGTAACAAAGAATGATTTGAAAAAGCCAGTTAAACTTTGATGGGTGCATGCATGAAACGCTGGAAGGTTGCCCATTTTGTCTGAAATAAAAACAATACCTGACACAAGCAACAGGACTGGCCTATTTTTGCTGTTCCACCTGTCACTGTACACTCTCGATTCTTCAACTTGTTCAGAGTACTTGAAGAATCCATTATTTAAAACCAAAAACTTGTCTGGGAAGCATATTCCTCAGTCATATCTATGCAGCTCCAATTACAGAGCACCACAGATGTGTGCACACAGAGTATTTGGAACAATTCAGGAAAGAAAAAAGATCACTTACAAAGAAAAAAGCATTGCACCATTTCTCCATGGATATGGGAAACAAAGTCCCTCTTTTACTACATGGTCAAGCACATAGCAACACGTAAAGTTAAGCACTGTTAAACTTTTAGAGTTACACAGTACCTTTATCTCTGGGATCAGCAAGAAGATCATCTGCAGAACATGGACTTTCTTCACTGCCTTTGTTTGAGATGGTAAGAAATGAGGCTGGAGATCTTGGTTGGGAGCAGCTGCTGCTGTTACTGCTCCTGTCTGCTCCGCCGGGTGTTCGGGCACAGCTGCTGTGGGTACCAATGGTGTGGGTGCTGCTGCTACACGGAGACAACGGAGGTGCTCGATGCCCAGCTGGAATATCCCGAGGCTGTTAAAATAACAGGGATCAGACGGCTGCTCTTGTCTAGTTTGCACTTTCTTTAAATCCAGTAATGCTGAGGGGGTTTCTGGGTTTCACAAAATGGGTTGAAGTGGAAATTTTTATATATTAAACAAGATTCCAACATAAAATAAGTCAGGTTTGGAAACTAAGGATAACGGTTTTCAGGATGTCACGGATAACAGGCTTGCTTGGCAGGAAGGGGCCCTCCTGAACTCAGCTGGTCCAAGCCTGGCTCAGGCAGTCTGTCCTGTCCTGAGAGACTGTCCTGGCTGTGTCAGGGTTCAACATCTGCACAGACAGCAATTCCACAGCCTCTCTGGGCAACTTGCTCTGGGTTTGAGCAGCCTCGCATAATGTAAAAAAATAGATTTTAAAAGTGTTTTTCTTGTATTCGCATTGTTTTTAAGTTTATGCCTATTTGTTCTTGCCCTATCATGGCGCCCCTAGAGTATAGCTCCCTCCTGTTCATTCTGCACGTCAGATATTGACACACATTTATAAGATCCCCCTGAGCTTTCTCTTCTCAAGGTTGAACAGTCCCAGCTCCCTCAGCCTCTCTTCATAGGAAAGATGTTCCAGGCCCTTAATCATCTTGTGGCCTGTATTTCTGATACTTCATGACTAAATTTACCTCTAAAAATACCTAAGAATAAAATTAAAGTTAAAAACTGGCAAGTTGTGCTTCAGCTGGGATGGGGCGGCTCAGCACAGGCAAAGGGAAGGAAAAGATCCTACAAAAAGTCCAAAAACAGACGTTTTGTCTTTTCCCGTTTTACTGAGATTTCTTATCGGAAAATAAATTACATCACGTTAATCACAGAGGAAAAGGTTCGGGTTCAAGATTTACCTCTTTCCTGCATTTTGCATTCCAAGGGATATTTCAACTATCTTTATTAAAGAATTACTTAGACTTCACCAAAGCCTTTGACACTGTATCCCCAGCATCTTCCTGGAGAAGCTGCAGCTCATGGCCTGGATGGGTGTCTGAGAATCACCAAGGCCAATTGCTGGGTCCTTCACGTGAGTCACAACAACCCCATGAATGATCCAGGCTGGGGAACAGTGGCTGGAAAAGGGCCTAAGGTGTTGATGCCAGCGGCTGAACATGAGCCAGCGTGTGCCCAGGTGGCCGAGAGGCCACAGGATCCTGGCTGGTACCAGCACTGGTGTGGCCAGCAGGCCCAGGGCAGCGACTGTCCCTGTGCTGGGACCTGGGGAGGACAAATCATGAATCCTGGAGCTCTTCTGGGCCCCTCACAGCAAGAAAGGCCTTGAGGTGCTGGAGCGAGTGAAGAGAAGGGAATGGAGCTGGTGAGGGGCTGGAGCACAAGTGTGATGGGAGCGGCTGAGGGACCTGGGGGGTTCAGCTGGAGAACAGGAGCTGAGGGGAGACCTTCTGATCCCTGAACTGCCTGAAAGGAGCTTGGAGCCAGGGGGATTGGGCTCTGCTTCCCCAGGAACAAGTGCCAGGAGCAGAGGAAACAGCCTCAAGTTGCGGCAGAGGAAGTTGAGGTTGGATCTGGGAAACAGCCCCGAGCCTGTCACTGCCTGCTGTCCCTCCTGTCACCAGCGAGGCCTCTGAAAAGTTTCAAAAACATCCCCAGACTTGGGTCCAAAGTGGCCAAAAGTCTCCAAGAGACAAGTCGGGAAGAAGGATATGGAACAGAGAGAGAAAGTCAAGGGAGCAGGCCAAAGGGAGGGAAGAGGAAAAACTAGTGCCAGCCTGCAGGACTGAAATGGAGGAATGGAAAGACAAGAGCCAGGAAGCAGGAGAGTTTGAGAAAAGGAGAGAAGAAAGAAGAGACATCCTGCCAGATGAAAGCTTAGAGAGGATGGGACAGAGAACAGGATGAGAAGGAAATAAGACAAGGCAAGGGAAGGGTAGGCTGAGCTGTCATCATTTCAACAGCAAATGCAGCAATTTGCAGAATTCAGCTTCTTTGGGGAACTAAGAAACTGCTGAGCTGACACCAAGTCCTGCTGCGTCCCTGTCACCTGCAGAGTACCCGCATCCTCACCACGGTAGCGGGCATTGTGACAAAGGTTCTATGTCAGCTGGGTGTGGCAGCCGAGCGCCCCCTAGGGGAGGGGGAGACTGTCAGCCCCGGGCCTGTCACTGCCTGCTGTCCCCCCTCTCGCCAGCGAGGCCTCTGAAAAGTTTCAAAAACATCCCCAGACTTGGGTCCAAAGTGGCCAAATGTCTCCAAGAGACAAGTCCGGAAGAAGGATATGGAACAGAGGGAGAAAGCCAAGGGAGCAGGACGAAAGGAGGGAAGAGGAAAAAACTAGTGCCGGGCTGCAGGACTGAAATGGAGGAATGGAAAGAAAAGAGCCGGGAAGCAGAAGAGTTTGAGAAAAGGAGAGAGGAAAGAAGAGACATGCAGCCAGATGAGGGGTTAGAGAGAGAGGCTAAGACAGAGAACAGGATGAGAAGGAAATAAGGCAAGGCAAGGCAAGGCTAGGCCAAAGGACGTTTCCTTGCTTTATATTTTCTACCACATTCATCTGGAGACGAGGAGGAAAGCCATCAGACCTTATGGATTAGGCCCAAAGAAAAACCCCAGCTACTTGAGACACTTAGACTAAGCCTAAAATGCACAGATCTCTCCATAAGGACGGGTTTTATACTGTACTTCCACAATCAGCTGGCAGTACAAAAGAATAAGCGGCAGATCTACTTAGGCTGAGTCATGGTGGTTTGGTGCAGAGACCATGCATCTCATGGGAATATTTCAGCATTTCTGCTCTGGTTTTCAGTGTATTACACCAAAACACCCACCTAATGACATCATTCCAACAGCAAAAGCAGCAATTTGCAGAATTCAGCTTCTTTGGGGAACTGAGAAATTGCTGAGCTGACACCAAGTCCTGCTGCGTCCCTCTCACCTGCAGAGTGCCCGCATCCTCACCACGGTAGCGGGCATTGTGACAAAGGTTCTATGTCAGCTGGGTGTGGCAGCCGAGCGCCCCCTAGGGGAGGGGGAGACTGTCAGCCCCGGGCCTGTCACTGCCTGCTGTCCCCCCTCGCGCCAGCGAGGTCTCTGAAAAGTTTCAAAAACATCCCCAGACTTGGGTCCAAAGTGGCCAAAAGTCTCCAAGAGACAAGTCGGGAAGAAGGATATGGAACAGAGGGAGAAAGCCAAGGGAGCAGGCCAAAGGGAGGGAAGAGGAAAAACTAGTGCCAGCCTGCAGGACTGAAATGGAGGAATGGAAAGACAAAAGCCAGGAAGCAGGAGAGTTTGAGAAAAGGAGAGAAGAAAGAAGAGACATCCCGCCAGATGAAAGGTTAGAGAGGATGGGACAGAGAACAGGATGAGAAGGAAATAAGACAAGGCAAGGGAAGGGTAGGCTGAGCTGTCATCATTTCAACAGCAAATGCAGCAGTTTGCAGAATTCAGCTTCTTTGGGGAACTGAGAAATTGCTGAGCTGACACCAAGTCCTGCTGCGTCCCTGTCACCTGCAGAGTGCCCGCATCCTCACCACGGTAGCGGGCATTGTGACAAAGGTTCTATGTCAGCTGGGTGTGGCAGCTGAGCGCCCCCTAGGGGAGGGGGAGCCTGTCAGCCCTGGGCCTGTCACTGCCTGCTGTCCCCCCTCTCGCCAGCGAGGCCTCTGAAAAGTTTCAAAAACATCCCCAGACTTGGGTCCAAAGTGGCCAAAAGTCTCCAAGAGACAAGTCGGGAAGAAGGATATGGAACAAAGGGAGAAAGCCAAGGGAGCAGGACGAAAGGAGGGAAGAGGAAAAAACTATTGCCGGGCTGCAGGACTGGAATGGAGGAATGGAAAGAAAAGAGCCAGGAAGCAGGAGAGCTGGAGAAAAAAAGAAAGAGAGGAAAGAAGAGACATGCAGCCAGACGAGGGGTTAGAGAGAGAGGCTAAGACAGAGAACAGGATGAGAAGGAAATAAGGCAAGGCAAGGCAAGGCTAGGCCAAAGGACGTTTCCTTGCTTTATATTTTCTACCACATTCATCTTGAGACGAGGAGGAAAGCCATCAGACCTTATGGATTAGGTCCAAAGAAAACCCCAGCTACTTGAGACACTTAGACTAAGCCTAATGTTCTTTATCCATGCGAGTCACGGAACCTCACACACCAATGTGATGTTCACAGAGTTCGCTTTATTGTCGGACCAGGCTAGCTTTATAGCAAAGCTGCCCTGTCCACGCGCCTTACAACAATGTGATTGGTTGTAACTCGTGTTATACAATAACATGATAGGCTGCATGTACTGTCCACGTGCTCTGCATGCATGTGTCCGACGATTGCTCACTCATTTTTACCTTCTAATGGTGCTCCTTTAGTTTCTTTTGTCTCTGGCTTCACCTCTCAGCCAGGCTGGCGACAACCCCATCCCCCTGGGGAGCGGGGGCTCTTCCTCTACATCTCCCTCTCTTTTATTTAATATTAACAATACGCCGTATCATGCTTTAAATACAGTGTGAAATACGGGGTAAGAACATTAAGGCTAATACTATTACAATTAACAAGAACAAACCTGTTTTCAATATTCCTTTTAACCAAACAAGGCATTCACCCCAAAAAACCCAATATCTTCTGTTATTTTCTTGTCCTGCAAATCTTCTATCTTTTTAAGTTCAAACAACACATACAATCAAACTCTTCATAACTGTGAACATGTCCAATAACAAAAAATTAATTGCTGCTCTGTTTTACAAAGTGGTATTCTCAACATTGGCTACATTCGTTGCTTAAAGCGATAACATGTCTGAGGTTAAGGGTTGTCATCACTGCAATCGGTTTCTTCTCTTGTTAGCTAGCCAAGGTCTCACCCACTTTGCTGGGATCCATGAATTTTTGTGGTTACCTGTAGAAACACAAGCATATCCCCTTCCCCAGATTATTAGTGACATAGGACCTTCCCATTGTTGTGTTGTCGGATTAAACACACTAACCTTTGGCACATTTTCGGAAAAATATTTGACATTTTTGATATGGTCCATAACAACCGGTTCCATTTCAGTTTCACTTTTAGGATTAAGCCAGTTCAGCACATACAATGCCTTCATCAATACCTCTTCTGGGCTCACACCAATTCCCCCTTGTTTTTTCAAAACAGACAAAAGATTTTTTTAATGTACGATGTGCACGCTCAATAATTGCTTGGCCAGTAGAATTATAAGGGATTCCAAACAGGTGTTGTACCTTCCACTGGG
Source organism: Patagioenas fasciata (assembly GCF_037038585.1). Taxonomy (NCBI): domain Eukaryota; kingdom Metazoa; phylum Chordata; class Aves; order Columbiformes; family Columbidae; genus Patagioenas; species Patagioenas fasciata. Next base: position 14,406,991 of record NC_092536.1, read on the forward strand.
TGAGGAAGGCTGCAAGTCTGTCAGAGTGGTATGCAGGACCATTATCTGTTTTGATTTGTGTAGGGACACCCATGACAGCAAAAGCTTGTAGTAAATGACGTTTTACTACCTTTGCATTTGCTGAGGTCAAGGCTGTAGCCCACAGCAGTCCTGAACAGGTATCTATGGAGACATGAATGTACTTTTGTCTGCCAAATGGTGCAAATTCAGTAATATCAGTTTGTCATAACTGATCTGGCTGCAAGCCCTGAGGATTTACTCCCTTTTGTTGGAGAGGTACTATGCAGACACAATCAGGACAAGCTGCAATAATGGCTCGAGCTTGTTCCTTTGTAATTGTAAACTGCTTTCAGAGTGCTGCTGAGGATTGATGAAAGAATTCGTGAGCTTGTCTGGCTTGTTCAAAAGGGGATATATCTGCTACTGCCACAAGTTTGTCTATAATGCTGTTTCCCTCTACTAGACCACTGGTATGTTAGTATGGCTTTTTATATGCATGATAAATACTGGTGCTGTCCTATAATCTAATACGTTCCACAAATCTAACAATGCTTCAAACAACAAGGAATTGGAAACTCGCTGCAAAAGCGCTCTATGTATTCTTTGTACAATTCCCACAACATAAAGAGAATCTGTTACCAGATTAACTGGAGAGTTATGCCATATTTGCAATGCTGCTAAGCATATTGAGGGCAGTTTCTTTTAATATGTCCTGTCTGTCCGCAAGTAAAACATGCTAGGCCACAAGAAGAAGGGCTTCGGCCTTTCATTGCAGGCTTAAGTGCTGCAGCCAAGGCTGCAGCGTGGGCTTGAGCATGTATTTTTGCTTTTTCTACCTCCTGTTGCATAATCGGTACCTGTGTGCAAGCTTCCACCATCTCTGCTAAAGAAGCAGTTTTTCCCAAACCGGCTAATATCTGTTGGCATTGGGTGTTTGCATTCATCATAGCCAAATCTTTCCCCACAGCAGCTTTTGCCTCTGGAGTCACGTTAGGAGAGGCATCTATCACTTCTTTTAAACAATCCACGAATGTCATATATGGTTCCCCAGGATCCCACTCTATTGTAGAATAGGGTGGCACAGGGTTACCTCTATTTGGCAATTCTTTCACTGCCGCCAAGGCAAGCCCTTGCGTTTGCTGCAAAATCCTTGGATGAAGTGTTGCCTGAGTAGCACCATCCGCATATTGCCCACGACCCAGTAACTGGTCCATGCTAGCTAACCGCAACGGATCATCAGCTGGTAAACGAACATTTTCTAATACTGCCAATTCCACCTTCCCCTGCCACTTGTCCAAGAACAGCAAATACCCCGTTGGAGGAAGCAATAACTCCATCAATGCCCTAATATCTGTTTGAGTTAGTACTTGCCCCTTGAAAAATGAATTGATTAGCTGCATCACATGCTTATTATCCATACCATATTGCATAACTGCACTTTGTAATTGCTTAACCGTTTTCCCATCAAAAGGCGACCACTGCCTTTGTCCTCTATTATCTATGTGCACTGGCATTGCTGTAATACTACCAGGTAACATGATCCCTTCAATAGTTGCATCTCTGATTACCCCTTGCCAACATTGCCCTGCATTATAAGAATGATCTCGAGGAATATCTCTACCCTGATGCACAGGGGCAGCACCCAAATTATCATTATTATCACTGCTATACAATTCCCTTCTGTTTCCCTGTGGATCAGTAAGTCGACGCATATTTGCAAACCAATCTACTAACCCAGTCTCCAGCCCTTTTCCATATCGCGCTCTCAAATATTCATCTGCTTCTCTTACAGACCACATCCCATCTTCAACACATTGTCTAGCCCATTTTTGTATTAGCTTCCTTTAAATACGGAGCTCCTCCGGAGTGAGGTCTAATTCCGCCCCCTCCCTTTCCTGTTTTCCCCGTTTTTCACATTCCCTGCCAATTGCCTCCAGCCCGTCCTTAATTGCATCTGACGCCTTTTTATATGCTATTAACTGCAAAGTTTTACTGTTACCACCATGTAGTCGTTTCATAGCTTCTAGAACTTCTTGCATCTGGCTCTCCTGCCGTCTCAGTAAGTCCTTCAGGCTCTGCACGTGGCTCTCCTCCTGGAAGTCAGGGCGATTCTGCGGTGCTCCGTCCTGGTGTTCCATCGGGTCCTCCGGCAAAGGCACGTCGGCTGGATTAACTTGTCCTGGCTTGTTGAAACTTGCCGGTTGCTGCCATTCGTCGTCTGAGCCGGGCAATGGCTCAACGGGTGCAGAGGGTATAATTTGCTCTCTGCCCCAGAACTCCAGATCTGATACGGGACATACCAGCGGTGTTGATTCTTCGGAGTTCTCGGAGGGTGGGCAGCTCGTGGCGGGCGGCTCCGAGGGGACGGCACACAGCTCCGGCTCCTCTGAGACTTCCTGCATTAGCTGCCTGACCTCCCGCCAGGGTCCGGCGAGATCGCAAGCCTCGCAGCTCCCCCTTGTAACCGCTTCCCATAGTTCGGTCCCTATGTCCTCGCATGTACCGGGAGAAAAAAATTCATCCATCGAACAGACACTCCCCTTATGCAGGGCGAATCGGAGCAGACGCTTTAACACATCTTTTTCAAAATACCTTCCTGTTCGTGCAGCCAGCTGCAGAATACTTTGCATTATTATTTTTTCTTCCACGGATGCCGTGTTTCCCATGCCACCTGCTTCACCGTAGGCCTACTTTCCGCTATGATTGAGCGCCAGGTTGGTGTCGCCCCCAGATGGCGTCCTCGCATCTTCACTTCCGAAGATCTTGCTTCGATACGAAGTATCACATCGGGGTCACCAAAGTGTTGCTTTACCCATGTGAGCCACGGAACCTGACATACCAATGTGATGTTGACAGAGTTCGCTTTATTGTCGGACCAGGCTAGCTTTATAGCAAAGCTGCCCTGTCCACGCGCCTTACAACAATGTGATTGGTTGTAACTCGTGTTATACAATAACATGATAGGCTGCATGTACTGTCCACGCGCTCTGCACACATGTGTCCGGCGATTGCTCACTCATTATTACCTTCTAATGGTGCTCCATTAGTTTCTTTTGGCTCTCGCTTCACCTCTCAGCCAGGCTGGCGACAACCCCATCCCCCTGGGGCGGGTGGGGCTCTGCCACTACACCTAAAATGCACAGATTTCTCCATAAGGATGGTTTTTATACTGTACGTCCACAATCTGCTGGCAGTACAAAAGAATAAGCGGTAGATCTACTTAGGCTGAGTCATGGTGGTTTGGTGAAGAGACCATGCATATCATGGGAATATGTCAGCATTTCTGCTCTAGTTTTCAATGTATTACACCAAAACACCCACCTAATGACATCATTTCAACAGCAAAAGCAGAAACTTGCAGAATTCAGCTTCTTTGGGGAACTGAGAAATTGCTGAGCTGACACCAAGTCCTGTTGCGTCCCTGTCACTTGCAGAGTGCCCGCATCCTCACCACAGTAGTGGGCATTGTGACAAAGGTTCTATGTCAGAACACACATCCGCAAGCGCTCCCACTCCCATCTATTGACGGAAAGACGGACGAGAAATGTCCTGACAAGCTTGAAGGGAAACACGTCCGTTGATGGTTGGCGTACTGCACGCCCGCCTATGGGGCTGCAGGGGAATCCACACTTGGAAGGTACCTGAAGACAGAGATGTGCCTGTTCTTGGAGCTCCGCAAGTAAAGGAGCAAAGACACTCGTAGGCAGTACTGAATGGTGCTCCGTGCTACTTCTCCGGTGGCAAATGCTTCACAGTCGCCCGAGCAAAGACGCTTAGCAATCGATCTACAAGAGAAACGAAACACATGATGCCATAAGGCGAAAGAACGGCAGGGCATCTCTTCACAAGCTTGTCCCTGATCTATAGCTGAGAACAAACACTTGTGTGCTTGTGGGAGAGCCTGTGTCTTTCCTAGGAGGTGTTTGGGAGTTTTGCTCAGACACGTGTTTCCTCAAGTTCAAGAATCAAGATCTAGGATACCTGCAGACAGGTCCCTGTTTGTGTGGAGACAGTCTGCCTGAAACCCTGTGTTCCTTAGCGCCCGCTCTTTCTATCCGTCGCTCCACATGCCTGTGAGTCCCTTTCTTTCTCTCCACAAGCACGTGTGTTGACTTCGTCGCACATGTGCATCTGCACAAGCGTTGAGCTCAGCGGAGTGTGTCTCTTGACACTTGCTGTGCGTTGGCTGTGTCTGCCTGCTCCAGTGAACAGAGAAACAGGAAATCATCTTGATAGAGGCAACAAAGCAAAACCGAGGCAGGATTGACATCTGCTCAACAGAGACAGAATCCCCGCGCTGACACAGTTCACAGTTACACGAGAAGAAATCTGAGCGGTCCATCGACCGGAGACGTGTTTCCCAAGAGGTCGTTTAGCGAGTGAACAGCAGTGTGCGCGACTTTCAGGAGTGTGCCTGAAAAGTGCCAGAATCACCAGAGCCTCTGTTCAAAAGCTGCTGCCTCTGTGACCGCATTGAGACACGTTCCCGTGTCTGCGAGTGTATAGATGGCTCTTTCGTGTTCACTCCGAGGGAAACGGTCCGGTATTGCTTCTGTGCGTACAGAAGCGATTCCCTTGTCTCTTGCGAATACAGGGAACTCTGTGCAACCAAATCTACAGGGTAAGGACGCGTCTGCACATGTTTTGGTGAACAATCAAGTGTGCGTGTTCTGACAGCTGCCTCTATGCAGACGTCTCCACAGAGCCACTTCTGAATGCCCCGCAGCCCAGGACTGAATGGATGCACTAACAAGTGCACCGGTGTGAGCAACCACATATGCAGAAGGACGTCTTTCATCTCACAGCAGCACGAACATATTGGCGTTCAAGTACATGGCAGAAACAAGGTGTGAACACATGAGCTGCTGCTATTATCTCCGTTCGGCATGCTTCGTTGTAGCTCTCTTGCCGGTCGCCTGCTTAGCGGCTTGCTTTGCGCGACTAGGTCTGGGGAGAGAAGGAGATAGCGCCGGAAACCTTGCCTTTTGCCGCCTTCGGCGCTGGAACCTAGTGGCTACGCCTTCTGTGTGTCCATGTGCACACACACGATTCCTCAGCGAAAACCACGCAGAAACCTTTCCATAAGCACCCAGGTATGTGCACCCAGCACCACGTGCACGCACACGCAGCTAGAGAAAAGCACCTACCTTCTCACACCCTGATGCCTAAGCAAACGCGTGGCTGCACACACGCACACATCCGCAAGTGCGCCCACTTCCATCTCTTGACGGAAAGACGAACGAGAAATGTCCTGACAGGCTTGAGGGGAAACATGTCCGTTGATGGTTGGCGTACTGCACGCCCGCCTACGGGGCTGCAGGGGAATCCACATTTGGAAGGTACCTGAAGATAGAGATGTGCCTGTTCTTGGAGCTCCGCTAGCAAAGGAACAAAGGCACTCGTAGGCAGTACTGAATGCTGCTCCGTGCTACTTCTCCTCCGGTGGCAAATGCTTCACAGTCGCCCGAGCAAAGACGCTTAGCAATCGATCTACAAGAGAAACGAAACACGTCATGCCATAAGGCGAAAGAACAGCAGGGCATCTCTTCACAAGCTTGTCCCTGATCTATAACTGAGAGCAAACACTTGTGTGCTTGTGGGAGAGCCTGTGTCTTTCCTGGAAGTGTATGGGAGTTTTGCTCAGACGCGTGTTTCCCCAAGTTCAAGAATCAAGATCTAGGATACCGGCAGACAGGTCCCTGTTTGTGTGGAGACAGTCTGCCTGAAACTCTGTGTTCCTTAGCGCCCGCTCTTTCTATCCGTCGCTCCACACGCCTGTGAGTCCGTTTCTTTCTCTCCACAAGCACGTGTGTTGACTTCGTCGCACATGTGCATCTGCACAAGCGTTGAGCTCAGCAGAGTGCGTCTCTTGACACTTGATGTGCGTTGGCTGTGTCTGCCTGCTCCAGTGAACAGAGAAACGGGAAATCATCTTGGTAGAGGCAACAAAGCAAAACCGAGGCAGGATTGACATCTGCTCAACAGAGACGGAATCCCCGCGCTGACACAGTTCACAGTTACACGAGAAGAAGTCTGAGCGGTCCATCGACCGGAGACGTGTTTCCCAAGAGGTCGTTTAGCGAGTGAACAGCAGTGTGCGCGACTTTCAGGAGTGTGCCTGGAAAGTGCCAGAATCACCAGAGCCTCTGTTCAAAAGCTGCTGCCTCTGTGACCGCATTGAGGCACGTTCCCGTGTCTGCGAGTGTATAGACGGCTCTTTCGTGTTCACTCTGAGGGAAACGGTCCGGTATTGCTTCTGTGCGTACAGACGCGATTCCCTTGTCTCGCGCGAACAGAGGGAACTCTGTGCATCCAAATCTACGAGGTAAGGATGTGCCTGCATATGTTTTGGTGAACAGCCGAGTGTGCGTGTTCTGACAGCTGCCTCCACAAAGCCACTTCTGAATGCCCCGCAGCCCAGGACTGAATGGATACACTAACAAGTGCACCGGTGTGAGCAACCACATATGCAGAAGGACGTCTTTCATCTCACAGCAGCACGAACATATTGGCGTTCAAGCACATGGCAGAAACAAGGTGTGAACACATGAGCTGCTGCTATTTTCTCCGCTCGGCATGCTTCGTTGTAGCTCTCTTGCCGGTCGCCGGCTTAGCGGCTTGCTTTGCGCGACTAGGTCTGGGGAGAGAAGGAGATAGCGTCGGACGGCTCTTTCGTGTTCACTCCGTGTGCCCCCCAGGTACCGAGGAGTTCATGAGAGACCCAGGAATTTACGAGGGAAACAGGTGTTCTCCCCCTCAAACAGGACTCTAGGAAGGATCCAGTAGTGCCCCAAGGCAGCCAGTACTCTGGGAGGGACTCAGGCGTGCCCCAAGGGACCCAGGATTTAGAGATGAACCCAGGGGTTTTGGAGGGACCCAGGTGTTCAGGAGGGACCCAGTAGTTCAGGGCGGATCACGAATTTTGGAGAGACACACGAGTGCCCCACGGGACCCAAGAGTTCAGGAGGCACCAGGAGCGCCCCAAGGGACCATAGAATTCCAGAGGGACCCACGAGTGTCCCAAGCGACCCTGGAGTTTAGGATGGACAAAGAGTGCCCCCAGCTACCCAGGAGTTCAGGAGGAAACAAGGATTACCCCAAGAGACCTAGGAGTTCCGGGGGGGACCCAAGAGCTCAGGAGGGGGAGCAGGAGTTCAGGAGGGACCCACCCAGGGATTCGGGAGGGGACACAGCAGTGCCCCAAAGGACCCAGGAGTTCAGCGGGGAACCCAGGAGTTCAGGAGGGTACCCACCAGGAGTTCCCCAAAGGACCAAGGAGTTCAGGAAGGGACTGAGGAGTTCAGGAGGGGCCCCAGGAGTTCTAGGGGACCCAGGAGTGCCCCAAAGGATCCAAAGTTCAGGAGGGGACCGAGGAGTTCCGGGGGGGACTGAGGAGTTCCGGGGGGGACCGAGGAGTTCCGGGGGGGACCCAGGATTTCTAGGGGACCCAGGAGTTCAAGAGGGACCCACCCGGGAGTTCAGGAGGGGAACCGGGAGTGCCCCAATGGACCCAGGAGTTCAGGAGGGGACCCAAGAGTTCAGGGTGGGACCCAAGAGCTTAGAAGGGGACCCAAGCGTTCAGGAGGGGACCCAGGAGTTGAGAAGGGGACCCAGGAGTGCCCCAAAAGATCCAGAGTTCAGGGGGGACGCAGGAGTTCAGGAGGGGACCCAACCAGGAGTTCAGGGGGGGACTCACCCAGGAGTTTAGGGGGGAAACGAAGAGTTCAGGAGAGGGATCAGGAATTTAGCAGGGGTACCAGGAGTGCCCCAAAGGATCCAGGAGTTAGGGGGGAAACCAGGATTTCTGAGGGGAGCCAGGAGTGCCCCAAAGGACCGAAGAGTTCCGGGGGGGACCCAGGAGTGCCCCAAAGGACCCAGGAGTTCAGGGGGGAACCCAGGAGTGCCCCAAAGGACAAAAAAGTTCAGGAGGAGACCCAGGAGTACCCCAAAGGACAAAAGAGTTCAGGAGGAGACCCAGGAGTTCAGGAGGGGACCCACCCAGGAGTACCCCAAAGGACAAAAGAGTTCAGGAGGAGACCCAGGAGTTCAGGAGGGGACCCACCCAGGAGTGCCCCAAAGGACCCAGGAGTTCAGGAGGGGACCCACCCAGGAGTTCAGGAGGGGACCCACCCAGGAGTTCAGGAGGGGACCCACCCAGGAGTTCAGGAGGGGACCCACCCAGGAGTTCAGGAGGGGACCCACCCAGGAGTTCAGGAGGGGACCCACCCAGGAGTTCAGGAGGGGACCCACCCAGGAGTTCAGGAGGGGACCCACCCAGGAGTTCAGGAGGGGACCCACCCAGGAGTTCAGGAGGGGACCCACCCAGGAGTTCAGGAGGGGACCCACCCAGGAGTTCAGGAGGGGACCCACCCAGGAGTTCAGGAGGGGACCCACCCAGGAGTTCAGGAGGGGACCCACCCAGGAGTTCAGGAGGGGACCCACCCAGGAGTTCAGGAGGGGACCCACCCAGGAGTTCAGGAGGGGACCCACCCAGGAGTTCAGGAGGGGACCCACCCAGGAGTTCAGGAGGGGACCCACCCAGGAGTTCAGGAGGGGACCCACCCAGGAGTTCAGGAGGGGACCCACCCAGGAGTTCAGGAGGGGACCCACCCAGGAGTTCAGGAGGGGACCCACCCAGGAGTTCAGGAGGGGACCCACCCAGGAGTTCAGGAGGGGACCCACCCAGGAGTTCAGGAGGGGACCCACCCAGGAGTTCAGGAGGGGACCCACCCAGGAGTTCAGGAGGGGACCCACCCAGGAGTTCAGGAGGGGACCCACCCAGGAGTTCAGGAGGGGACCCACCCAGGAGTTCAGGAGGGGACCCACCCAGGAGTTCAGGAGGGGACCCACCCAGGAGTTCAGGAGGGGACCCACCCAGGAGTTCAGGAGGGGACCCACCCAGGAGTTCAGGAGGGGACCCACCCAGGAGTTCAGGAGGGGACCCACCCAGGAGTTCAGGAGGGGACCCACCCAGGAGTTCAGGAGGGGACCCACCCAGGAGTTCAGGAGGGGACCCACCCAGGAGTTCAGGAGGGGACCCACCCAGGAGTTCAGGAGGGGACCCACCCAGGAGTTCAGGAGGGGACCCACCCAGGAGTTCAGGAGGGGACCCACCCAGGAGTTCAGGAGGGGACCCACCCAGGAGTTCAGGAGGGGACCCACCCAGGAGTTCAGGAGGGGACCCACCCAGGAGTTCAGGAGGGGACCCACCCAGGAGTTCAGGAGGGGACCCACCCAGGAGTTCAGGAGGGGACCCACCCAGGAGTTCAGGAGGGGACCCACCCAGGAGTTCAGGAGGGGACCCACCCAGGAGTTCAGGAGGGGACCCACCCAGGAGTTCAGCGGGGAACCACCCAGGAGTTCAGCGGGGAACCCAGGAGTTCAGCGGGGAACCCAGGAGTTCAGCGGGGAACCCAGGAGTGCCCCAAAGGACCCAAAAGTTCCGGGGGGGAGCGGGGGAAAAAACCCCATCGGGGGGGATGGATCCCCCAGCTGGAGTTTTTTATTCTTTAACTTTGGAATTTACCTGAAAAGGAAAAAAATTTGAACCTCCAACGCCAAATAACTACAGCCCGAGCCGCGTTCGCTCGCGGTTTCGCACTATCCGAACGCTCTGCGCATCATCTAGGCCGCCGACCGCTTCTTCCTCTCCCGAAGATTGGCTTGAGACGGGGACTTCACACTTTGCACTTATTTCCCTTGCCATCCTTCATATAGTTCTTGACTGTGGTGACCTATTCTCGCTCGGCTTCCCGATCCTGTCAGTTACCGCGACCTCCTTCCTCTGAGATTCCGCAACTCAAACTCACCCCGCGTCTCCGAACGCCGACGACGCCCGTGATGCCCCCGACGTCGCTCAGTCTCGGGTGACCGACCGGGGCGCGGCCGACCGAGGGCGGCGCTAGACAGCTTGCGCTGAGGCAGAATGTAATGGCGAGGGACGCTATTGCTTACTAGGAGGACAAAATATGCTAAGCAAATTCAGCTGAAACTTGATTCAGAGCGATTTCTACATGGATGGGAGATGCCAAAGCCTACAGGGAGGTCTTTCCGTCGAGGCGTGAAGTTGGGATCGGACCCCCTCGCTTTCTAAACTCCTCTGCGGACGGGAGCCCGGGTGCGGCTGGATCCGAACTTAGCCCCGCGCTGGATCTACGGTTGGCCTCCCGGCCATGCAGGGAAGAGGGAAAACACCTAAGATTTTATATTGACATATGGCCAAAGGACTGTATGTGCACACCTGACTCTTTACACCGCTCAGCCTGAATTTCTGAACGGCATCGCTCTATGCCTCGGCATCCCTACCTCTCTTCCAGAGGCACAGGGACGGTTGGGTCATGGTCTAAGTCCTCGGTCTATCGGGGCAAACTCTCCAGCAAAATCCATGTAAATAACCAACCGAACGGAGTGGTACTGCGGGAAGGCTGACTGGAGCTGCCTCTTCTGCCTCGAATGTGGCATTTTCAGCGACGGAAGCCTATTCCTGCGGGAACATGTAAAGCACGCCTTATGGGATGGGTGACGATCGGAGGCTGTAGCTGCTTTTGTTACCGTCGAGTAAAGGCTATAATTATGAGTGCTACATAGCCTAACAAAACGCCTTTTTATAAGTGACTCGTATTGACAATGTGGTCACCTGCAAAGAAAAAAACCAAAAAGATTTCATTAAAACAGGCTTTGTCTATGAAATAACAGCACACCACAGAAAACACTAACCATCAATGGTCTCTGTAACGACTGCAAAACACCACTAAAAGGACTTACGACTCCCCTGCCCCCAGCTACCGCGTCCCAGATGACTTCTGGCTACACATTTTAACACGTCAACAGATTAACCGTGGACTCCTAGAGCTCAGTCCACCCGCCCCTGACTCCACACCGCCGGGCAGAGTAGCTCCGAGCCGAACGTGCACGTGCGCAGACAAACGTGCCACAGAATATTACAGACAACATCATGTCAACAACACCAACAACACCCAACGATGGGAACAACTCCCAGTCAGAGAGGCATCGATCAAAAGAACCTGCAGGGGGGCAGTGGTGTGGCGAGAAGCCTCCACTGCAACCCCAGAAAACAAAGGAGCTGAACGTCACCGCCCCTTAGAAGACGGCGGCACAGGCGCACACGCACACAGAGGAGACGGCGGCACAGGCGCACACGCACACAGAGGAGACGGCGGCACAGGCGCACACGCACACAGAGGAGACGGCGGCACAGGCGCACACGCACACAGAGGAGACGGCGGCACAGGCGCACACGCACACAGAGGAGACGGCGGCACAGGCGCACACGCACACAGAGGAGACGGCGGCACAACCTAAGAACTTCTTCCCAGCATCTTGAAGTGCCAGTCCCTAGGACTGGACGGGTAGAGAGCAGAGCTGCTGATGCAGCCCAGAATGACACCATAAATCACAACTGACCAGGAACATCCAAAATGCAAGAACCGTCCATGCTTTTGGCTGATGATACAATAAGCCAGCACCCGATTGGCACTACGCCAATTAACACTGACATTCCGGATCCCGGGATGGCACCAGAGAGGCCCGTTGGGCCCCCGGAGCACAGCGAGACCCCGGGATCTTCTGACAGACGCAAGGCAGGCTTCCCGAGCTACACGACAACGCAGACGCAGGCTGGAGCTGCCCTGCCCGGCAGATGCTGGCATCGCACCGTAACGTTCCCTGACCCCTTATCTGCCCGAAGGGGACTGCTCCTAGACTGCGCTTTTCTGTCTGAGAACTTTAAACCCACCCTGCGATTCCCAGCCCCTTCCCAGCCCCCGTGCCTCCCCTTATCTTTCAGAGGGCCGAGGGACTGAATCCACCTTCGACAGAGGAAAATGCCACCTGTGCTAACGGGGATCTTCCCGCAGTTGTCGCTTTCTCCATCGTCGCCTACAGTAAGGAAAGCGAGAACACACACGCTATTGAGCGCCCAAATAATATTTATCCATAGTAGCCTACGGTTCGTTGCTCACCTTGGCTGAGTTCTGGGAGGTACATTTGAATGATCCACCGGGGGCCGCCGCACGCTGCAAAGGTTCTGGAAACAAGACGCTCTTCCAGGAGAAGAGATTACATTAACAACTATTAATACAGCAATACAAACCAAAAAACAACACTCCCTCTCCATTGTAGTCAGGTATCTTGGGAAAATGCAAAGCACCTGGAAATGAATCAACAAATAAAACATAACGACAAACAACTTTTCTACTACAGCTGTTGTTAAACCTTCGCTGTTCCTGAAGCTCTTACCTCAAACAGGCACCTCTGCTTGTCCAAAGACATCTGCCCATTTGTATTAAACATCTCAAAAGCTGCTGGCTGCTGAAGGAGCAGCAGAGAACCACCACTGACGAGGCTCTGGAGCAGAATGAGCTCCCTGCCCAGGGACCGGGGCTCAAATACCCAGGGCTCCGCCCACCCCTTCCCACAAGCCCCTGGGAAAGGGGCGGGGTCATTCACCCCAGGCCCTCTCACCACCCTTATCAAATTACCTGGAATCTCACTGGAAATGACAGCACCTGCACTTTATTGCTGCTATTGCAGCTACAATGAGACTGAGTATGGATGTCAACTTAGTTTTCCTAGGGAGCAGATAGAAAGTGAAATACAACTGCCAGCACTCCATCTCCATTGTAGTCAGGAATTTTGGGAAAATGCAAAGCACCTGGAACCGAATCAATGAATGAAACATAATGACAAACAACCTTTCTACTACAGCTGCTACTGAACCTTTGCTGCTCCTGAAGCTCGTACCTCAAACAGACACCTCCGCTTCTCCAAAGACGTCTGCCCACATAGATTAAACGGCTCAAAAGCTGCCGAGGGGAGGGGTCGATCATCCCAGGCCCCGCCCACCACCCTTATAAAATCACCTGGACCCCAACTAGAAATGACAGCACCTGTGGAAGATTTAAGGGATTTTCTTAAGGTTGTTGTGCAGATGGGTTTCTGTTAGATAGAGATTTATTTCTGAACTAGACAAAGCGACTCCAAGGCTGGCGCGAAGGCTGAAAAACAACACCTGTTATGAGAGTGAGGTAATTCTATAATAACAAGACCCGAACGTGGACGATATCCGATCAGCCGACGCATGTTTAGAACGTGGACGCTTATCGGGAAATAACTGCGTATATAAGGAGGCTTGTCTCTGTAATAAATGACTTCGCTTGAATTCGTGTTGAGTTGCGTGGAGTCCGTGAGTTTGCGCCCTCGCAAGCAGTGACCCCGACGTGGTCCCTAAGGAGAATTTACAGAAAGCGCGCGACCGCTGCAGGGAGCGAGCCCCAGCTGGAACGGCTCGGCTGGACCAGGACCGGGACGCGGGCTGCGGGCTGCGTGACTCCCGATTGATGGCTACGGAGTGACAGAGGAGGGATAAAGGATCCGATATCGTCGCAACGGACGCCCAAAGAGGTGAGCAGCTGGGGGTGAGAGGAGATGGGGCAGAATATTTTTAAAGAAGAAGAAGAAGAAATACTGCGGCTCCTCTCGCATATTCTCTCTAAGAGAAGGGTGAAGTATGAGGAGAGTAACCTCAAAAGATTGTTATTTTGGTGCAGAGGCAGTGGGTTTCCTGCTGACCTGTTAGGAGTTTTTCAAATAGAGACCTGGGAAAAAGTGGGAACTGTGTTGTGGAAGGCGATTAGTCGCAGTGAAAAATATATTCTCGGCCTTGTAACCACCTGTAAACTGGTAATTACTACAGTGAAGCAATTAAAACCTGGAAAGACTGTTATGAGCATTAGTGACTCAAAACTTAAACTTGAACTTTGGGATGATATGTAAAAACCTAACCCTAAACCCTAACCCGGTGTAAAGTGGCCGGGGCGGAGGTGTGAAGTGAAGTGGCCAGGGAGGAGGTGTGAAGTGGAGGGGAGGAGGTGTGTTTACCTCATTTGCATATTTAATAAGATCATTTTCATAATTGGGGTTTAATTTGCATAATCAGGGTCTCATTTGTTTCATATGTGTTTGGCTATTTATTGTTTGAGTATTTCCTAGGGGTATGGTAATGTCATGTAATGGATTGGAATGTATAATTTAGTTTTTTCTTCTTTTTTCACACAAAATACCTACAAGTCTGGTGCAGCAGTAGGGCTGTGGATGCTCTAGGGGAGGACTGGAATTATTTATTTATTTATTTATTTTTAAATCCCCTAGAGCATCCACAGCCTTACTGCTGCACCTGAAGAAAAAACAACAAGAAGGAAGTTTAGTTTGTATTTTATTTTTAGTTTGGCAATTTAAATAATCTGACATGCTGTCCAATAGAAACCCTGCCAGAACTGCACACACGATCCCATTCAACCTCACCAACCGGTCCGCTCAAACTCCATCAAACACACACTCGGACAGAGTCCGACACTCACAGAAACAAAGACCGGCACACACAGACAGACAAAGTCCGACACTCGCACACAACAGCGATAGACACCGAGTCTAACGCGCCCACACGGATGCCAAGTCCGGCACACGGACAGTGACACTGAGACCTACGCACACACATAGACACAGCAAAGTCCAACACTCGCACGGCACGGAGTCCCACACGCTCACAGACAGAGACAAGGACAAAGTCGAACGCACGCCGCATGGTGACAAATTCCCGCACGGACACCAGCGCTCCGCCCCTCCAGCCCTCCGGCGCCCTCTGATTGGCCCGCTCGCACGCGGGGGGCAGGTGGTGACCCCCAGCAGAACAAACCCTTCTATCTTGCATTGCCCTTCGCCATCACAATCGCACAGCAGTGAACTTGTAAGAGTAAAGCAGCCGTCTGACAGACACGCGCTTAGAACCAGACGAGGCTGGGGTCACACAAACGGACTCGCATTGTGGTAACATCACTTTATTTATTGCCACCCCCGTGTTTTAAGGTGGGTTGTGCGGGAGTGGGCGGAGTCTTCAGAGGCACCGACGAATCAGGTGAGAGCAATGGTCACCTGCGGGAGGAGCTCGGCCAGGCGGGCGCAGCGATCGGGGGCGGTGGCCAAGGACGTGTCGGCCAATCGGATGCGGTGCAGCTGGGGGCAGGCGGCCAATGGGGTGAGGGCGGAGGTGTCGCCAATCACTAAGGTCAGAGTCAAAGGGAGGAACCAATCAGAGCCTGACACAGCACCCCCAGTTCACACCAGTTCACCCCAGTTCCCTTTGATCCGGTCGCACTGATCCCCATTGACCCCCACTGACCCCTCAGTGTCTCCCAGTCCCTCCCAGTGCCCCCTTGGTTCTCATGGTTTCCATGGAGATCCAGCTCCTCCAGGTGGTGGAGGGGTGGGAAACCCTGCAGAGTTGTGACCTCATTGAGTGACAAGTCCAGAACCTGCGGAGGATGGGCAGCCGGATGCCTGGGTCCCTCCTGAACTCCTGGGTGGGTCCCCCCCTGAACTCCTGGGTCCTTTGGGGCACTGCTGGGTCCCCTCCTGAACTCCTGGGTGGGTCCCCTCCTGAACTCTTCAGTCCCCCCTGAGCTACTGGGGCCCCCATGATCTCCTGGTTACCCTCCTGAACTCCTGGGTCCCCCCCTGAACCCACAGTCCCCTCCTGAACTCCTGGGTGGGTCCCTCCTGAACTCCTGGGTGGGTCCCTCTTGATCTCTTGGGTACCCTCCTGAACTCTTGGGTCCTTTGGGGCACTCCTGGGTTCCCCGCTGAACTCCTGGGTCCTTGGGGCACTCCTGGGTCCCGCCCTGAACTCTTGGGTCCCCTCCTGAACTCCTGTGTGGGCCCGCTCCTGAACTCCTGGATCCCCCCTGAACTCCTGGGTCCCTCCTGAACTCTTGGGTCCTTTGGGGCACTCCTGGGTCCCCTCCTGAACTCCTGGTCCCCTCCTGAACTCTTCGGTCCCCCCCCTGAAGTCCTGGGTGGGTCCCCCCCTGAACTCCTGGGTGGGTCCCCCCCTGAACTCTTGGGTCCTTTGGGGCACTCCTGGGTCCACTCCTGAACTCCTGGGTGGGGCCCTCCTGAAATCCTGGGTCCCCTCCTGAACTCTGGATCCTTTGGGGCACTCCTGGATCCCCTCCTGAACTCTGGATCCTTTGGGGCACTCCTGGGTCCCCTCCTGAACTCTTGGGTCCTTTAGGGAACTCCTGGGTTCCCCTCAGAACTCCTGGGTTCCCCCCTGAACTCCTGGGTCCCTTGGGGCACTGCTGGGTCCCCTCCTGAACTCTTGGGTGCCCTCCTGAACTCCTGGGTCCCCTCCTGAACTCGTGGGTCCTTTGGGGCACTCCTGGGTCCCCTCCTGAACTCTTTTGTTTTTTGGGGCACTCCTGGGTCCACTCAGAACTCCTGGGTCGTTTGGGCCACTGCTGGGTCCCCCCCCGGAACTCTTGGGAGCCCTCCTTAACTCCTGGGTGGGTCCCCCCCTGAACTCTTGGGTCCTTTGGGGCACTCCTGGGTCCACTCCTGAACTCCTGGGTGGGGCCCTCCTGAAATCCTGGGTCCCCTCCTGAACTCTGGATCCTTTGGGGCACTCCTGGATCCCCTCCTGAACTCTGGATCCTTTGGGGCACTCCTGGGTCCCCTCCTGAACTCTTGGGTCCTTTAGGGAACTCCTGGGTTCCCCTCAGAACTCCTGGGTTCCCCCCTGAACTCCTGGGTCCCTTGGGGCACTGCTGGGTCCCCTCCTGAACTCTTGGGTGCCCTCCTGAACTCCTGGGTCCCCTCCTGAACTCGTGGGTCCTTTGGGGCACTCCTGGGTCCCCTCCTGAACTCTTTTGTTTTTTGGGGCACTCCTGGGTCCACTCAGAACTCCTGGGTCGTTTGGGCCACTGCTGGGTCCCCCCCCGGAACTCTTGGGAGCCCTCCTTAACTCCTGGGTCCTTTGGGGCACTCCAGGGTCCTTTGGGGCACTCCTGGGTTCCCTCCTCAACTGCTGGGTCCCGCACTGAGCTCTTGGGTCCCCTCCTGAACTCTGGATCCTTTGGGGCACTCCTGGGTCCCATCCTGAAGTCCTGAGTCCCCTCCTGAACTCGTGGGTCCTTTGGGGCACTCCTGGGTTCCCCCCTGAACTGCTGGGTCCCCTCTTGAACTCCTGGGTGGGTCCCCTCCTGAACTCTTCAGTCCCCCCCCGAACTCTTCAGTCCCCCCTTGAGCTCTTGGGGTCCCCCCCTGAACCCCCAGTCCCCTCCTGTACTCCTGGGTGGCTCCCTCCTGAACTCCTGGGTGGCTCCCTCCTGAACTCCTGGGTGGCTCCCTCCTGAACTCTTGAATGCCCTCCTTCACTCTTGGGTCCCCTCAGAACTCCTGGGTTCCCCACTGAACTCCTGGGTCCGTTGGGGCACTCCTGGGTCCGTTGGGGCACTCCTGGGTCCCCTCCTGAACTCCTGGGTCCCGCCCTGAACTCTGGATCCTTTGGGGCACTCTGGGGTCCCCCGCTGAAATCCTGGGTCCTTTGGGGCACTCCTGGGTCCCGCCCTGAACTCTTGGGTGCCCTCATGAACTTCTGTGTGGGCCCGCTCCTGAACTCCTGGGTCCCCCCTGAACTCCTGGCTGGGTCCCTCTTGAACTCCTGGGTGGGTCCCCTCCTGAACTCTTGGGTCGTTTGGGGCACTCCTGGGTCCCCTCCTGAACTCCTCGGTCCCCCCCTGAACTCCTGGCTGGGTCCCTCTTGAACTCCTGGGTGGGTCCCCTCCTGAACTCCTGGGTCCTTTGGGGCACTCCTGGGTGGGGCCCTCCTGAACTCCTGGGTGGGGCCCTCCTGAACTCTGGATCCTTTGGGGCACTCCTGGGTCCCCTCCTGAACTCCTGGGTCCCCTCCTGAACTCGTGGGTCCTTTGGGGCACTCCTGGGCCCCTCCTGAACTCCTGGGTCCCCTCCGAAATCCTGGGTTCCCCCCTGAACTTCTGGGTCCTTTGGGGCACTCCTGGTCCCCCTCCTGAACTCTTCGGTCCCGCCCCGAACTCCTGTGTGGGTCCCCTCCCGAACTCCTGTGTGGGTCCCCTCCCGAACTCCTGTGTGGGTCCCCTCCTGAACTCCTGGGTACTTTGGGGCACTCCTGGGTCCCCTCAGAACTCCTGGGTTCCCCCCTGAACTCCTGGGTCCTTTGGTGCACTCCTGGGTGGGACCCCTCCTGAACTCCTGAATGGGTCCCTCCTGAACTCCTGAATGGGTCCCCTCAGAACTCCTGGGTCCCCTCCTGAAGTCCTGGGTGGCTCCCTCCTGATCTCTTGAGTCCCCTCCTGAACTCCTGGGTCCTTTGGGGCACTCCTGGTCCCCCTCCTGAACTCTTCGGTCTCCCACTGTACTCCTGGGTCCTTTGGGGCACTCCTGGGTCCCCTCCTGTACTCTGGATCCTTTGGGGCACTCGTGGGTCCCCTCCTAAGCTCTTGGGTCCTTTGGGGAACTCTTGCGTCCCCTCAGAACTCCTGGGTTCACCCCTGAACTCCTGGGTCCTTTGGGGCACTCCTGGGTCTCCTCAGTACTCTTGGGTTCCCCCCTGAACTCCTGGGTCCTTTGGGGCACTGGTGGGTCCCCTCCCGAACTCCTGGGTGGGTCCCCTCCCGAACTCCTGGGTACTTTGGGGCACTCCTGGGTCCCCTCAGGACGCCTGGGTTCCCCCCTGAACTCCTGGGTCCTTTGGGGCATTCCTGTGTTCCCTCCTGAACTCTGGAACCTTTGGGGCACTCCTGGGTCCCCTCCTGAAATCCTGGGTCCTTTGAGGCACTCCTGGTCCCCCTCCTGAACTCCTGAATGGGTCCCCTCAGAACTCATGGGTCCCCTCCTGAAGTCCTGGATGGGTCCCTCCTGAACTCCTGGGTGGGTCCCTCCTGAACTTTTGGGTCCCACCCTGAACTCCTGGGTCCTTTGGGGCACTCCTGGTCCCCCTCCTGAACTATTGAATGGGTCCCTCCTGAACTCCTGAATGGGTCCCCTCAGAACTCCTGGGTCCCCTCCTGAAGTCCTGGGTGGGTCCCGCCATGAAGTCCTGGGTGGGTCCCTCCTGAACTCTTGGGTCCCCTCCTGAACCCTGGATCCTTTGGGGCACTCCTGGGTCCCCTCCTGAACTCTGGATCCTTTGGGGCACTCCTGGGTTCCCCCCCTGAACTCCTGGGTCCTTTGGGGCACTGCTGGGTTCCCTCCTGAACTCCTGGGTGGGTCCCTCCTGAACTCCTGGGTGGGTCCCTCCTGAACTCCTGGGTGGGTCCCTCCTGAACTCCTGGGTGCCCTCCTGATCTCTTGGGTGCCCTCCTGATCTCTTGGGTCCTTTGTGGCACTCTTGGGTCTCCTCAGAACTCCTGGGTTCCCCACTGAACTCCTGGGTCCTTTGGGGCACTCCTGGGTCCTCTCCTGAACTCCTGGGTTCGCTCCTGAACTCCTGGGTTACCCCCTGAACTCCTGGGTCCCCTTCTGAATTTTTCAGTCCCTCCCTGAACTCCGGGTCCCCTCCTGAACTCCTGGGCGGGTCCCCTCCTGAACTCCTGGGCGGGTCCCCCCTGAACTCTGGATCCTTTGGGGCACTCTTGGGTCCCCTCCTGAACTCCTGGGTCTTTTGGGGCACTCCTGGTCCCCCTCCGGAACTCCTGAATGGGTCCCCACAGAACTCCTGGGTCCCCTCCTCAAGTCCTGGGTGGGTCCCGCCATGAACTCCTGGGTGGGGCCCTGCTGAACTTTTGGGTCCCACCCTGAACTCCTGGGTTCGTTGGGGCACTCCTGGTCCCCATCCTGAACTCCTGAATGGGTCCCTCCTGAACTCCTGCATGGGTCCCTCCTGAAGTCCTGGGTGGGTCCCTCCTGAACTCTTGCATCCCCTCCTGAACTCTGGATCCTTTGGGGCACTCCTGGATTCACCCCTGAACCCCTGGGTCCTTTGGGGCACTCCTGGGTCTCCTCAGTACTCTTCGGTCCCCTCCTGAACTCTGGATCCTTTGGGGCACTCCTGGGTCCCCTCCTGAACTCCTGGGTCCTTTGGGGCACTCCTGGTCCCCCTCCTGAACTCCTGAATGGGTCCCCTCAGAACTCCTGGGTCCCCTCCTGAAGTCCTGGGTGGGTCCCTCCTGAACTCCTGGGTGGGTCCCTCCTGAACTTTTGGGTCCCACCCTGAACTCCTTGGTCCTTTGGGGCACTCCTGTTCCCCGTCCTGAACTATTGAATGGGTCCCTTCTGAACTCCTGAATGGGTCCCCTCAGAACTCCTGGATCCCCTCAGAAAGTCCTGGGTGGGTCCCGCCATGAAGTCCTGGGTGGGTCCCCTCCTGAACCCTGGATCCTTTGGGGCACTCCTGGGTCCTCTCCTGAACTCTGGATCCTTTGGGGCACTCCTGGGTTCCCCCCTGAACTCCTGGGTCCTTTGGGGCACTCCTGGGTCTCCTCAGTACTCTTGGGTTCCCCCCTGAACTCCTGGGTCCTTTGGGGCACTGCTGGGTCCCCTCCGGAACTCCTGGGTGGGTCCCCTCCCGAACTCCTGGGTGGGTCCCCTCCCGAACTCCTGGGTGGGTCCCCTCCCGAACTCCTGGGTACTTTGGGGCACTCCTGGGTCCCCTCAGGACGCCTGGGTTCCCCCCTGAACTCCTGGGTCCTTTGGGGCATTCCTGTGTTCCCTCCTGAACTCTGGATCCTTTGGGGCACTCCTGGGTCCCCTCCTGAAATCCTGGGTCCTTTGAGGCACTCCTGGTCCCCCTCCTGAACTCCTGAATGGGTCCCCTCAGAACTCATGGGTCCCCTCCTGAAGTCCTGGATGGGTCCCTCCTGAACTCCTGGGTGGGTCCCTCCTGAACTTTTGGGTCCCACCCTGAACTCCTGGGTCCTTTGGGGTACTCCTGGTCCCCCTCCTGAACTATTGAATGGGTCCCTCCTGAACTCCTGAATGGGTCCCCTCAGAACTCCTGGGTCCCCTCCTGAAGTCCTGGGTGGGTCCCGCCATGAAGTCCTGGGTGGGTCCCTCCTGAACTCTTGGGTCCCCTCCTGAACCCTGGATCCTTTGGGGCACTCCTGGGTCCCCTCCTGAACTCTGGATCCTTTGGGGCACTCCTGGGTCCCCTCCTGAACTCTGGATCCTTTGGGGCACTCCTGGGTTCCCCCCCTGAACTCCTGGGTCCTTTGGGGCACTGCTGGGTTCCCTCCTGAACTCCTGGGTGGGTCCCTCCTGAACTCCTGGGTGGGTCCCTCCTGATCTCTTGGGTGCCCTCCTGATCTCTTGGGTCCTTTGTGGCACTCTTGGGTCTCCTCAGAACTCCTGGGTTACCCCCTGAACTCCTGGGTCCCCTTCTGAATTTTTCAGTCCCTCCCTGAACTCCGGGTCCCCTCCTGAACTCCTGGGCAGGTCCCCTCCTGAACTCCTGGGCGGGTCCCCTCCTGAACTCTGGATCCTTTGGGGTACTCTTGGGTCCCCTCCTGAACTCCTGGGTCTTTTGGGGCACTCCTGGTCCCCCTCCGGAACTCCTGAATGGGTCCCCACAGAACTCCTGGGTCCCCTCCTCAAGTCCTGGGTGGGTCCCGCCATGAACTCCTGGGTGGGGCCCTGCTGAACTTTTGGGTCCCACCCTGAACTCCTGGGTTCTTTGGGGCACTCCTGGTCCCCATCCTGAACTCCTGAATGGGTCCCTCCTGAACTCCTGCATGGGTCCCTCCTGAAGTCCTGGGTGGGTCCCTCCTGAACTTTTGCATCCCCTCCTGAACTCTGGATCCTTTGGGGCACTCCTGGGTCCACTCCTGAACTCTGGATCCTTTGGGGCACTCCCGGGTTCCCCCCGAACTCCTGGGTCCTTTGGGGCACTGCTGGGTCCCCTCCTGAACTCCTGGGTGGGTCCCCTCCTGAACTCCTGGGTGGGTCCCCTCCTGAACTCCTGGGTGGGTCCCCTCCTGACCTCCTGGGTCCTTTGGGGCACTCTTGGGTCCCCTCCTGAACTCTGGATACTTTGGGGCACTCCTGGGTCCCCTCCTAAGCTCTTGGGTCCTTTGGGGAACTCTTGGGTCCCCTCAGAACTCCTGGATTCACCCCTGAACCCCTGGGTCCTTTGGGGCACTCCTGGGTCTCCTCAGTACTCTTCGGTCCCCTCCTGAACTCTGGATCCTTTGGGGCACTACTGGGTCCACTCCTGAACTCTGGATCCTTTGGGGCACTCCTGGGTTCCCCCCTGAACTCCTGGGTCCTTTGGGGCACTGCTGGGTCCCCTCCTGAACTCCTGGGTGGGTCCCCTCCTGAACTCCTCAGTGGGTCCTCTCCTGAACTCCTGGGTGGGTCCCCTCCTGAACTCCTCAGTGGGTCCCCTCCTGAACTCCTCAGTGGGTCCCCTCCTGAACTCCTGGGTCCTTTGGGGCACTCTTGGGTTCCCTCAGAACTCCTGGGTTCCCCACTGAACTCCTGGGTCCTTTGGGGCACTCCTGGGTCCCCTCCTGTAGTCTGGATCCTTTGGGGCACTCGTGGGTCCCCTCCTAAGCTCTTGGGTCCTTTGGGGAACTCTTGCGTCCCCTCAGAACTCCTGGGTTCACCCCTGAACTCCTGGGTCCTTTGGGGAACTCCTGGGTCTCCTCAGTACCCTTGGTTCCCCCCTGAACTCCTGGGTCCTTTGGGGCACTGCTGGGTCCCCTCCGGAACTCCTGGGTGGGTCCCCTCCGGAACTCCTGGGTGGGTCCCCTCCCGAGCTCCTCGGTGGGTCCCCTCCCGAACTCCTGGGTACTTTGGGGTACTCCTGGGTCCCCTCAGGACGCCTCTGTTCCCCCTGAACTCCTGGGTCCTTTGGGGCATTCCTGTGTTCCCTCCTGAACTCTGGATCCTTTGAGGCACTCCTGGTCCCCCTCCTGAACTCCTGAATGGGTCCCCTCCGAACTCATGGGTCCCCTCCTGAACTCCTGGGTGGGTCCCTCCTGAACTCCTGGGTGGGTCCCTCCTGAACTCCTGGGTGGGTCCCTCCTGAACTTTTGGGTCCCACCCTGAACTCCTGGGTCCTTTGGGGCACTCCTGGTCCCCCTCCTGAACTATTGAATGGGTCCCTCCTGAACTCCTGAATGGGTCCCCTCAGAACTTCTGGGTCCCCTCCTGAAGTCCTGGGTGGGTCCCGCCATGAAGTCCTGGGTGGGTCCCCCCTGAACTCTTGGGTCCCCTCCTGAACCCTTGATCCTTTGGGGCACTCCTGGGTCCCCTCCTGAACTCTGGATCCTTTGGGGCACTCCTGGGTTCCCCCCTGAACTCCTGGGTCCCTTGGGGCACTGCTGGGTCCCCTCCTGAACTCCTGGGTGGGTCCCTCCTGAACTCCTGGGTGGGTCCCTCCTGATCTCTTGGGTGCCCTCCTGATCTCTTGGGTCCTTTGTGGCACTCTTGGGTCTCCTCAGAACTCCTGGGTTCCCCACTGAACTCCTGGGTCCTTTGGGGCACTCCTGGGTCCGCTCCTGAACTCCTGGGTCCGCTCCTGAACTCCTGGGTCCGCTCCTGAATTCTTCAGTCCCTCCCTGAACTCCGGGTCCCCTCCCGAACTCCTGGGCGGGTCCCCTCCTGAACTCTGGATCCTTTGGGGCACTCTTGGGTCCCCTCCTGAACTCCTGGGTCCTTTGGGGCACTCCTGGTCTGCCTCCTGAACTCCTGCATGGGTCCCTCCTGAACTCTGGATCCTTTGTGGCACTCCTGGGTTCCCCCCTGAACTCCTGGGTCCTTTGGGGCACTGCTGGGTCCCCTCCTGAACTCCTGGGTGGGTCCCCTCCTGAACTCCTGGGTCCTTTGGGGCACTCTTGGGTTCCCTCAGAACTCCTGGGTTCCCCACTGAACTCCTGGGTCCTTTGGGGCACTCCTGGGTCCCCTCCTAAGCTCTTGGGTCCTTTGGGGAACTCTTGCGTCCCCTCAGAACTCCTGGGTTCACCCCTGAACTCCTGGGTCCTTTGGGGCACTCCTGGGTCTCCTCAGTACTCTTGGGTTCCCCCCTGAACTCCTGGGTCCTTTGGGGCACTGCTGGGTCCCCTCCCGAAGTCCTGGGTGGGTCCCCTCCCGAAGTCCTGGGTGGGTCCTCTCCCGAAGTCCTGGGTGGGTCCCCTCCCGAACTCTTGGGTACTTTGGGGCAATCCTGGGTCCCCTCAGGACGCCTGGGTTCCCCCCTGAACTCCTGGGTCCTTTGGGGCATTCCTGTGTTCCCTCCTGAACTCTGGATCCTTTGGGGCACTCCTGGGTCCCCTCCTGAACTCCTGGGTCCTTTGAGGCACTCCTGGTCCCCCTCCTGAACTCCTGAATGGGTCCCCTCAGAACTCATGGGTCCCTTCCTGAAGTCCTGGGTGGGAACCTCTTGAACTCCTGGGTGGGTCCCTCCTGAACTTTTGGGTCCCACCCTGAACTCCTGGGTCCTTTGGGGCACTCCTGGTCCCCCTCCTGAACTATTGAATGGGTCCCTCCTGAACTCCTGAATGGGTCCCCTCAGAACTCCTGGGTCCCCTCCTGAAGTCCTGGGTGGGTCCCGCCATGAAGTCGTGGGTGGGTCCCTCCTGAACTCTTGAGTCCCCTCCTGAACCCTGGATCCTTTGGGGCACTCCTGGGTCCCCTCCTGAACTCTGGATCCTTTGGGGCACTCCTGGGTCCCTCCTGAACTCTTGGGTGCCCTCCTGATCTCTTGGGTCCTTTGTGGCACTCTTGGGTCTCCTCAGAACTCCTGGGTTCCCCACTGAACTCCTGGGTCCTTTGGGGCACTCCTGGGTTCCCCACTGAACTCCTGGGTCCGCTCCTGAACTCCTGGGTCCGCTCCTGAACTCCTGGGTCCGCTCCTGAATTCTTCAGTCCCTCCCTGAACTCCTGGGCGGGTCCCCTCCTGAACTCCTGGGCGGGTCCCCTCCTGAACTCCTGGGCGGGTCCCCTCCTGAACTCCTGGGCGGGTCCCCTCCTGAACTCCTGGGCGGGTCCCCTCCTGAACTCCTGGGCGGGTCCCCTCCTGAACTCCTGGGCGGGTCCCCTCCTGAACTCCTGGGCGGGTCCCCTCCTGAACTCCTGGGCGGGTCCCCTCCTGAACTCTGGATCCTTTGTGGCACTCCTGGGTTCCCCCCTGAACTCCTGGGTCCTTTGGGGCACTGCTGGGTCCCCTCCTGAACTCCTGGGTGGGTCCCGCCATGAACTCCTGGGTGGGGCCCTGCTGAACTTTTGGGTCCCACCCTGAACTCCTGGGTTCTTTGGGGCACTCCTGGTCCCCATCCTGAACTCCTGAATGGGTCCCTCCTGAACTCCTGCATGGGTCCCTCCTGAAGTCCTGGGTGGGTCCCTCCTGAACTCTTGCATCCCCTCCTGAACTCTGGATCCTTTGGGGCACTCCTGGGTCCACTCCTGAACTCTGGATCCTTTGGGGCACTCCCGGGTTCCCCCCTGAACTCCTGGGTCCTTTGGGGCATTGCTGGGTCCCCTCCTGAACTCCTGGGTGGGTCCCCTCCTGAACTCCTGGGTGGGTCCCCTCCTGAACTCCTGGGTCCTTTGGGGCACTCTTGGGTCCCCTCCTGAACTCTGGATCCTTTGGGGCACTCCTGGGTCCCCTCCTAAGCTCTTGGGTCCTTTGGGGAACTCTTGGGTCCCCTCAGAACTCCTGGATTCACCCCTGAACCCCTGGGTCCTTTGGGGCACTCCTGGGTCTCCTCAGTACTCTTCGGTCCCCTCCTGAACTCTGGATCCTTTGGGGCACTCCTGGGTCCCCTCCTGAACTCCTGGGTCCTTTGGGGCACTCCTGGTCCCCCTCCTGAACTCCTGAATGGGTCCCCTCAGAACTCCTGGGTCCCCTCCTGAAGTCCTGGGTGGGTCCCTCCTGAACTCCTGGGTGGGTCCCTCCTGAACTTTTGGGTCCCACCCTGAACTCCTTGGTCCTTTGGGGCACTCCTGGTCCCCGTCCTGAACTATTGAATGGGTCCCTTCTGAACTCCTGAATGGGTCCCCTCAGAACTCCTGGATCCCCTCAGAAAGTCCTGGGTGGGTCCCGCCATGAAGTCCTGGGTGGGTCCCCTCCTGAACCCTGGATCCTTTGGGGCACTCCTGGGTCCCCTCCTGAACTCTGGATCCTTTGGGGCACTCCTGGGTCCTTTGGGGCACTGCTGGGTCCCCACCTGAACTCCTGGGTGGGTCCCTCCTGAACTCCTGGGTGGGTCCCTCCTGATCACTTGGGTGCCCTCCTGATCACTTGGGTGCCCTCCTGATCACTTGGGTGCCCTCCTGATCACTTGGGTCATTTGGGGCACTCTTGGGTCCCCTCAGAACTCCTGGGTTCCCCCCTGAACTCCTGGGTCCTTTGGGGCACTGCTGGGTCCCCTCCTGAACTCCTGGGTGGGTCCCCTCCTGAACTCCTGGGTCCTTTGGGGCACTCTTGGGTTCCCTCAGAACTCCTGGGTTCCCCACTGAACTCCTGGGTCCTTTGGGGCACTCCTGGGTCCCCTCCTGAACTCTGGATCCTTTGGGGCACTCGTGGGTCCCCTCCTAAGCTCTTGGGTCCTTTGGGGAACTCTTGCGTCCCCTCAGAACTCCTGGGTTCACCCCTGAACTCCTGGGTCCTTTGGGGCACTCCTGGGTCTCCTCAGTACTCTTGGGTTCCCCCCTGAACTCCTGGGTCCTTTGGGGCACTGCTGGGTCCCCTCCCGAAGTCCTGGGTGGGTCCCCTCCCGAAGTCCTGGGTGGGTCCCCTCCCGAAGTCCTGGGTGGGTCCTCTCCCGAAGTCCTGGGTGGGTCCCCTCCCGAACTCTTGGGTACTTTGGGGCAATCCTGGGTCCCCTCAGGACGCCTGGGTTCCCCCCTGAACTCCTGGGTCCTTTGGGGCATTCCTGTGTTCCCTCCTGAACTCTGGATCCTTTGGGGCACTCCTGGGTCCCCTCCTGAACTCCTGGGTCCTTTGAGGCACTCCTGGTCCCCCTCCTGAACTCCTGAATGGGTCCCCTCAGAACTCATGGGTCCCTTCCTGAAGTCCTGGGTGGGAACCTCTTGAACTCCTGGGTGGGTCCCTCCTGAACTTTTGGGTCCCACCCTGAACTCCTGGGTCCTTTGGGGCACTCCTGGTCCCCCTCCTGAACTATTGAATGGGTCCCTCCTGAACTCCTGAATGGGTCCCCTCAGAACTCCTGGGTCCCCTCCTGAAGTCCTGGGTGGGTCCCGCCATGAAGTCGTGGGTGGGTCCCTCCTGAACTCTTGAGTCCCCTCCTGAACCCTGGATCCTTTGGGGCACTCCTGGGTCCCCTCCTGAACTCTGGATCCTTTGGGGCACTCCTGGGTCCCTCCTGAACTCTTGGGTGCCCTCCTGATCTCTTGGGTCCTTTGTGGCACTCTTGGGTCTCCTCAGAACTCCTGGGTTCCCCACTGAACTCCTGGGTCCTTTGGGGCACTCCTGGGTTCCCCACTGAACTCCTGGGTCCGCTCCTGAACTCCTGGGTCCGCTCCTGAATTCTTCAGTCCCTCCCTGAACTCCGGGTCCCCTCCTGAACTCCTGGGCGGGTCCCCTCCTGAACTCCTGGGCGGGTCCCCTCCTGAACTCCTGGGCGGGTCCCCTCCTGAACTCCTGGGCGGGTCCCCTCCTGAACTCCTGGGCGGGTCCCCTCCTGAACTCCTGGGCGGGTCCCCTCCTGAACTCTGGATCCTTTGGGGCACTCTTGGGTCCCCTCCTGAACTCCTGGGTCCTTTGGGGCACTCCTGGTCCCCCTCCGGAACTCCTGCATGGGTCCCTCCTGAACTCCTGCATGGGTCCCTCCTGAACTCTGGATCCTTTGTGGCACTCCTGGGTTCCCCCCTGAACTCCTGGGTCCTTTGGGGCACTGCTGGGTCCCCTCCTGAACTCCTGGGTGGGTCCCGCCATGAACTCCTGGGTGGGGCCCTGCTGAACTTTTGGGTCCCACCCTGAACTCCTGGGTTCTTTGGGGCACTCCTGGTCCCCATCCTGAACTCCTGAATGGGTCCCTCCTGAACTCCTGCATGGGTCCCTCCTGAAGTCCTGGGTGGGTCCCTCCTGAACTCTTGCATCCCCTCCTGAACTCTGGATCCTTTGGGGCACTCCTGGGTCCACTCCTGAACTCTGGATCCTTTGGGGCACTCCCGGGTTCCCCCCTGAACTCCTGGGTCCTTTGGGGCATTGCTGGGTCCCCTCCTGAACTCCTGGGTGGGTCCCCTCCTGAACTCCTGGGTGGGTCCCCTCCTGATCTCCTGGGTGGGTCCCCTCCTGAACTCCTGGGTCCTTTGGGGCACTCTTGGGTCCCCTCCTGAACTCTGGATCCTTTGGGGCACTCCTGGGTCCCCTCCTAAGCTCTTGGGTCCTTTGGGGAACTCTTGGGTCCCCTCAGAACTCCTGGATTCACCCCTGAACCCCTGGGTCCTTTGGGGCACTCCTGGGTCTCCTCAGTACTCTTCGGTCCCCTCCTGAACTCTGGATCCTTTGGGGCACTCCTGGGTCCCCTCCTGAACTCCTGGGTCCTTTGGGGCACTCCTGGTCCCCCTCCTGAACTCCTGAATGGGTCCCCTCAGAACTCCTGGGTCCCCTCCTGAAGTCCTGGGTGGGTCCCTCCTGAACTCCTGGGTGGGTCCCTCCTGAACTTTTGGGTCCCACCCTGAACTCCTTGGTCCTTTGGGGCACTCCTGGTCCCCGTCCTGAACTATTGAATGGGTCCCTTCTGAACTCCTGAATGGGTCCCCTCAGAACTCCTGGATCCCCTCAGAAAGTCCTGGGTGGGTCCCGCCATGAAGTCCTGGGTGGGTCCCCTCCTGAACCCTGGATCCTTTGGGGCACTCCTGGGTCCTCTCCTGAACTCTGGATCCTTTGGGGCACTCCTGGGTTCCCCCCTGAACTCCTGGGTCCTTTGGGGCACTGCTGGGTCCCCTCCTGAACTCCTGGGTGGGTCCCTCCTGAACTCCTGGGTGGGTCCCTCCTGAACTCCTGGGTGGGTCCCTCCTGAACTCCTGGGTGGGTCCCTCCTGAACTCCTGGGTGGGTCCCTCCTGAACTCCTGGGTGGTGCCCTCCTGAACTCTTGGGTGCCCTCCTGATCTCTTGGGTCCTTTGGGGCACTCTTGGGTCTCCTCAGAACTCCTGGGTCCTTTGGGGCACTCCTGGGTCCTCTCTTGAACTCTGGATCCTTTGGGGCACTCCTGGGTTCCCCCCTGAACTCCTGGGTCCCCTCCTGAATTCTTCAGTCCCTCCCTGAACTCCTGGGCGGGTCCCCTCCTGAACTCCTGGGCGGGTCCCCTCCTGAACTCCTGGGCGGGTCCCCTCCTGAACTCCTGGGCGGGTCCCCTCCTGAACTCTGGATCCTTTGGGGCACTCTTGGGTCCCCTCCTGAACTCCTGGGTCTTTTGGGGCACTCCTGGGTCCCCTCCTGAACTCCTGAATGGTTCCCCTCAGAACTCCTGGGTCCCCTCCTCAAGTCCTGGGTGGGTCCCGCCATGAACTCCAGGGTGGGTCCCTCCTGAACTCCTGCATCGGTCCCTCCGGAACTCTGGATCCTTTGGGGCACTCCTGGGTCCACTCCTGAACTCTGGATCCTTTGGGGCACTCCTGGGTTCCCCCCTGAACTCCTGGGTCCTTTGGGGCACTGCTGGGTCCCCTCCTGAACTCCTGGGTGGGTCCCCTCCTGAACTCCTGGGTGGGTCCCCTCCTGAACTCCTCAGTGGGTCCTCTCCTGAACTCCTGGGTGGGTCCCCTCCTGAACTCCTCAGTGGGTCCCCTCCTGAACTCCTCAGTGGGTCCCCTCCTGAACTCCTGGGTCCTTTGGGGCACTCTTGGGTTCCCTCAGAACTCCTGGGTTCCCCACTGAACTCCTGGGTCCTTTGGGGCACTCCTGGGTCCCCTCCTGTAGTCTGGATCCTTTGGGGCACTCGTGGGTCCCCTCCTAAGCTCTTGGGTCCTTTGGAGAACTCTTGCGTCCCCTCAGAACTCCTGGGTTCACCCCTGAACTCCTGGGTCCTTTGGGGAACTCCTGGGTCTCCTCAGTACTCTTGGGTTCCCCCCTGAACTCCTGGGTCCTTTGGGGCACTGCTGGGTCCCCTCCGGAACTCCTGGGTGGGTCCCCTCCGGAACTCCTGGGTGGGTCCCCTCCCGAGCTCCTCGGTGGGTCCCCTCCCGAGCTCCTGGGTACTTTGGGGTACTCCTGGGTCCCCTCAGGACGCCTCGGTTCCCCCCTGAACTCCTGGGTCCTTTGGGGCATTCCTGTGTTCCCTCCTGAACTCTGGATCCTTTGAGGCACTCCTGGTCCCCCTCCTGAACTCCTGAATGTGTCCCCTCCGAACTCATGGGTCCCCTCCTGAACTCCTGGGTGGGTCCCTCCTGAACTCCTGGGTGGGTCCCTCCTGAACTTTTGGGTCCCACCCTGAACTCCTGGGTCCTTTGGGGCACTCCTGGTCCCCCTCCTGAACTATTGAATGGGTCCCTCCTGAACTCCTGAATGGGTCCCCTCAGAACTCCTGGGTCCCCTCCTGAACTCTGGATCCTTTGGGGCACTCCTGGGTTCCCCCCTGAACTCCTGGGTCCCTTGGGGCACGGCTGGGTCCCCTCCAGAACTCCTGGGTGGGTCCCTCCTGAACTCCTGGGTGGGTCCCTCCTGAACTCCTGGGTGGGTTCCTCTTGAACTCCTGGGTGGGTCCCTCCTGAACTCCTGGGTGCCCTCCTGATCTCTTGGGTCCTTTGTGGCACTCTTGGGTCTCCTCAGAACTCCTGGGTTCCCCACTGAACTCCTGGGTCCTTTGGGGCACTCCTGGGTCCGCTCCTGAACTCCTGGGTCCGCTCCTGAACTCCTGGGTCCGCTCCTGAACTCCTGGGACCCCTCCTGAATTCTTCAGTCCCTCCCTGAACTCCGGGTCCCCTCCTGAACTCCTGGGCGGGTCCCCTCCTGAACTCTGGATCCTTTGGGGCACTCTTGGGTCCCCTCCTGAACTCCTGGGTCCTTTGGGGCACTCCTGGTCCGCCTCCGGAACTCCTGCATGGGTCCCTCCTGAACTCCTGCATGGGTCCCTCCTGAACTCCTGCATGGGTCCCTCCTGAACTCCTGCATGGGTCCCTCCTGAACTCTGGATCCTTTGTGGCACTCCTGGGTTCCCCCCTGAACTCCTGGGTCCTTTGGGGCACTGCTGGGTCCCCTCCTGAACTCCTGGGTGGGTCCCCTCCTGAACTCCTGGGTCCTTTGGGGCACTCTTGGGTTCCCTCAGAACTCCTGGGTTCCCCACTGAACTCCTGGGTCCTTTGGGGCACTCCTGGGTCCCCTCCTGAACTCTGGATCCTTTGGGGCACTCGTGGGTCCCCTCCTAAGCTCTTGGGTCCTTTGGGGAACTCTTGCGTCCCCTCAGAACTCCTGGGTTCACCCCTGAACTCCTGGGTCCTTTGGGGCACTCCTGGGTCTCCTCAGTACTCTTGGGTTCCCCCCTGAACTCCTGGGTCCTTTGGGGCACTGCTGGGTCCCCTCCCGAAGTCCTGGGTGGGTCCCCTCCCGAAGTCCTGGGTGGGTCCTCTCCCGAAGTCCTGGGTGGGTCCCCTCCCGAACTCTTGGGTACTTTGGGGCAATCCTGGGTCCCCTCAGGACGCCTGGGTTCCCCCCTGAACTCCTGGGTCCTTTGGGGCATTCCTGTGTTCCCTCCTGAACTCTGGATCCTTTGGGGCACTCCTGGGTCCCCTCCTGAACTCCTGGGTCCTTTGAGGCACTCCTGGTCCCCCTCCTGAACTCCTGAATGGGTCCCCTCAGAACTCATGGGTCCCTTCCTGAAGTCCTGGGTGGGAACCTCCTGAACTCCTGGGTGGGTCCCTCCTGAACTTTTGGGTCCCACCCTGAACTCCTGGGTCCTTTGGGGCACTCCTGGTCCCCCTCCTGAACTATTGAATGGGTCCCTCCTGAACTCCTGAATGGGTCCCCTCAGAACTCCTGGGTCCCCTCCTGAAGTCCTGGGTGGGTCCCGCCATGAAGTCCTGGGTGGGTCCCTCCTGAACTCTTGGGTCCCCTCCTGAACCCTGGATCCTTTGGGGCACTCCTGGGTCCCCTCCTGAACTCTGGATCCTTTGGGGCACTCCTGGGTCCCTCCTGAACTCTTGGGTGCCCTCCTGATCTCTTGGGTCCTTTGTGGCACTCTTGGGTCTCCTCAGAACTCCTGGGTTCCCCACTGAACTCCTGGGTCCGCTCCTGAATTCTTCAGTCCCTCCCTGAACTCCGGGTCCCCTCCTGAACTCCTGGGCGGGTCCCCTCCTGAACTCCTGGGCGGGTCCCCTCCTGAACTCCTGGGCGGGTCCCCTCCTGAACTCCTGGGCGGGTCCCCTCCTGAACTCCTGGGCGGGTCCCCTCCTGAACTCCTGGGCGGGTCCCCTCCTGAACTCCTGGGCGGGTCCCCTCCTGAACTCCTGGGCGGGTCCCCTCCTGAACTCCTGGGCGGGTCCCCTCCTGAACTCCTGGGCGGGTCCCCTCCTGAACTCCTGGGCGGGTCCCCTCCTGAACTCCTGGGCGGGTCCCCTCCTGAACTCCTGGGCGGGTCCCCTCCTGAACTCCTGGGCGGGTCCCTCCTGAACTCCTGGGTGGGTCCCTCCTGAACTCCTGGGTGCCCTCCTGATCTCTTGGGTCCTTTGTGGCACTCTTGGGTCTCCTCAGAACTCCTGGGTTCCCCACTGAACTCCTGGGTCCTTTGGGGCACTCCTGGGTCCGCTCCTGAACTCCTGGGTCCGCTCCTGAACTCCTGGGTCCGCTCCTGAACTCCTGGGTCCGCTCCTGAATTCTTCAGTCCCTCCCTGAACTCCGGGTCCCCTCCTGAACTCCTGGGCGGGTCCCCTCCTGAACTCTGGATCCTTTGGGGCACTCTTGGGTCCCCTCCTGAACTCCTGGGTCCTTTGGGGCACTCCTGGTCCGCCTCCGGAACTCCTGCATGGGTCCCTCCTGAACTCCTGCATGGGTCCCTCCTGAACTCCTGCATGGGTCCCTCCTGAACTCCTGCATGGGTCCCTCCTGAACTCCTGCATGGGTCCCTCCTGAACTCTGGATCCTTTGTGGCACTCCTGGGTTCCCCCCTGAACTCCTGGGTCCTTTGGGGCACTGCTGGGTCCCCTCCTGAACTCCTGGGTGGGTCCCCTCCTGAACTCCTGGGTCATTTGGGGCACTCTTGGGTTCCCTCAGAACTCCTGGGTTCCCCACTGAACTCCTGGGTCCTTTGGGGCACTCCTGGTCCCCCTCCTGAACTCTTCGGTCCCCCACTGAACTCCTGGGTCCTTTGGGGCACTCCTGGGTCCCCTCCTGAACTCTGGATCCTTTGGGGCACTCGTGGGTCCCCTCCTAAGCTCTTGGGTCCTTTGGGGAACTCTTGCGTCCCCTCAGAACTCCTGGGTTCACCCCTGAACTCCTGGGTCCTTTGGGGCACTCCTGGGTCTCCTCAGTACTCTTGGGTTCCCCCCTGAACTCCTGGGTCCTTTGGGGCACTGCTGGGTCCCCCCCCGAAGTCCTGGGTGGGTCCCCTCCCGAAGTCCTGGGTGGGTCCCCTCCCGAAGTCCTGGGTGGGTCCCCTCCCGAACTCTTGGGTACTTTGGGGCAATCCTGGGTCCCCTCAGGACGCCTGGGTTCCCCCCTGAACTCCTGGGTCCTTTGGGGCATTCCTGTGTTCCCTCCTGAACTCTGGATCCTTTGGGGCACTCCTGGGTCCCCTCCTGAACTCCTGGGTCCTTTGAGGCACTCCTGGTCCCCCTCCTGAACTCCTGAATGGGTCCCCTCAGAACTCATGGGTCCCTTCCTGAAGTCCTGGGTGGGAACCTCCTGAACTCCTGGGTGGGTCCCTCCTGAACTTTTGGGTCCCACCCTGAACTCCTGGGTCCTTTGGGGCACTCCTGGTCCCCCTCCTGAACTATTGAATGGGTCCCTCCTGAACTCCTGAATGGGTCCCCTCAGAACTCCTGGGTCCCCTCCTGAAGTCCTGGGTGGGTCCCGCCATGAAGTCCTGGGTGGGTCCCTCCTGAACTCTTGGGTCCCCTCCTGAACCCTGGATCCTTTGGGGCACTCCTGGGTCCCCTCCTGAACTCTGGATCCTTTGAGGCACTCCTGGGTCCCTCCTGAACTCTTGGGTGCCCTCCTGATCTCTTGGGTCCTTTGTGGCACTCTTGGGTCTCCTCAGAACTCCTGGTTTCCCCACTGAACTCCTGGGTCCGCTCCTGAACTCCTGGGTCCGCTCCTGAATTCTTCAGTCCCTCCCTGAACTCCTGGGCGGGTCCCCTCCTGAACTCCTGGGCGGGTCCCCTCCTGAACTCCTGGGCGGGTCCCCTCCTGAACTCCTGGGCGGGTCCCCTCCTGAACTCCTGGGCGGGTCCCCTCCTGAACTCCTGGGCGGGTCCCCTCCTGAACTCCTGGGCGGGTCCCCTCCTGAACTCCTGGGCGGGTCCCCTCCTGAACTCCTGGGCGGGTCCCCTCCTGAACTCCTGGGCGGGTCCCCTCCTGAACTCCTGGGCGGGTCCCCTCCTGAACTCCTGGGCGGGTCCCCTCCTGAACTCTGGATCCTTTGGGGCACTCTTGGGTCCCCTCCTGAACTCCTGGGTCCTTTGGGGCACTCCTGGTCCCCCTCCGGAACTCCTGCATGGGTCCCTCCTGAACTCCTGCATGGGTCCCTCCTGAACTCTGGATCCTTTGTGGCACTCCTGGGTTCCCCCCTGAACTCCTGGGTCCTTTGGGGCACTGCTGGGTCCCCTCCTGAACTCCTGGGTGGGTCCCCTCCTGAACTCCTGGGTCCTTTGGGGCACTCCTGGGTTCTCTCAGAACTCCTGGGTTCCCCACTGAACTCCTGGGTCCTTTGGGGCACTCCTGGTCCCCCTCCTGAACTCTTCGGACCCCACTGCACTCCTGGGTCCTTTGGGGTACTCCTGGGTCCCCTCCTGTACTCTGGATCCTTTGGGGCACTCGTGGGTCCCCTCCTAAGCTCTTGGGTCCTTTGAGGAACTCTTGGGTCCCCTCAGAACTCCTGGGTTCACCCCTGAACTCCTGGGTCCTTTGGGGCACTCCTGGGTCTCCTCAGTACTCTTGGGTCCCCTCCGGAACTCCTGGGTGGGTCCCCTCCGGAACTCCTGGGTGGGTCCCCTCCGGAACTCCTGGGTGGGTCCCCTCCCGAAGTCCTGGGTGGGTCCTCTCCCGAAGTCCTGGGTACTTTGGGGCACTCCTAGGTCCCCTCAGGACGCCTGGGTTCCCCCCTGAACTCCTGGGTCCTTTGGGGCATTCCTGTGTTCCCTCCTGAACTCTGGATCCTTTGGGGCACTCCTGGGTCCCCTCCTGAACTCCTGGGTCCTTTGAGGCACTCCTGGTCCCCCTCCTGAACTCCTGAATTGGTCCCCTCAGAACTCATGGGTCCCTTTCTGAAGTCCTGGGTGGGAACCTCCTGAACTCCTGGGTGGGTCCCTCCTGAACTTTTGGGTCCCACCCTGAACTCCTGGGTCCTTTGGGGCACTCCTGGTCCCCCTCCTGAACTATTGAATGGGTCCCTCCTGAACTCCTGAATGGGTCCCCTCAGAACTCCTGAGTCCCCTCCCGAAGTCCTGGGTGGGTCCCGACATGAAGTCCTGGGTGGGTCCCTCCTGAACTCTTGGGTCCCCTCCTGAACCCTGGATCCTTTGGGGCACTCCTGGGTCCCCTCCTGAACTCCTGGGTCCTTTGGGGCACTGCTGGGTCCCCTCCTGAACTCCTGGGTGGGTCCCTCCTGAACTCCTGGGTGGGTCCCTCCTGATCTCTTGGGTCCTTTGGGGCACTCTTGGGTCTCCTCAGAACTACTGGGTTCCCCACTGAACTCCTGGGTCTATTGGGGCACTCCTGGGTCCGCTCCTGAACTCCTGGGTCCCCTCCTGAATTCTTCAGTCCCTCCCTGAACTCCTGGGCGGGTCCCCTCCTGAACTCCTGGGCGGGTCCCCTCCTGAACTCCTGGGCGGGTCCCCTCCTGAACTCCTGGGCGGGTCCCCTCCTGAACTCTGGATCCTTTGGGGCACTCTTGGGTCCCCTCCTGAACTCCTGGGTCTTTTGGGGCACTCCTGGGTCCCCTCCTGAACTCCTGAATGGTTCCCCTCAGAACTCCTGGGTCCCCTCCTCAAGTCCTGGGTGGGTCCCGCCATGAACTCCAGGGTGGGTCCCTCCTGAACTCCTGCATCGGTCCCTCCGGAACTCTGGATCCTTTGGGGCACTCCTGGGTCCACTCCTGAACTCTGGATCCTTTGGGGCACTCCTGGGTTCCCCCCTGAACTCCTGGGTCCTTTGGGGCACTGCTGGGTCCCCTCCTGAACTCCTGGGTGGGTCCCCTCCTGAACTCCTCAGTGGGTCCCCTCCTGAACTCCTGGGTGGGTCCCCTCCTGAACTCCTGGGTGGGTCCCCTCCTGAACTCCTGGGTGGGTCCCCTCCTGAACTCCTGGGTCCTTTGGGGCACTCTTGGGTTCCCTCAGAACTCCTGGGTTCCCCACTGAACTCCTGGGTCCTTTGGGGCACTCCTGGGTCCCCTCCTGTAGTCTGGATCCTTTGGGGCACTCGTGGGTCCCCTCCTAAGCTCTTGGGTCCTTTGGAGAACTCTTGCGTCCCCTCAGAACTCCTGGGTTCACCCCTGAACTCCTGGGTCCTTTGGGGAACTCCTGGGTCTCCTCAGTACTCTTGGGTTCCCCCCTGAACTCCTGGGTCCTTTGGGGCACTGCTGGGTCCCCTCCGGAACTCCTGGGTGGGTCCCCTCCGGAACTCCTGGGTGGGTCCCTCCCGAGCTCCTCGGTGGGTCCCCTCCCGAACTCCTGGGTACTTTGGGGTACTCCTGGGTCCCCTCAGGACGCCTCGGTTCCCCCCTGAACTCCTGGGTCCTTTGGGGCATTCCTGTGTTCCCTCCTGAACTCTGGATCCTTTGAGGCACTCCTGGTCCCCCTCCTGAACTCCTGAATGTGTCCCCTCCGAACTCATGGGTCCCCTCCTGAACTCCTGGGTGGGTCCCTCCTGAACTCCTGGGTGGGTCCCTCCTGAACTTTTGGGTCCCACCCTGAACTCCTGGGTCCTTTGGGGCACTCCTGGTCCCCCTCCTGAACTATTGAATGGGTCCCTCCTGAACTCCTGAATGGGTCCCCTCAGAACTCCTGGGTCACCTCCTGAACTCTGGATCCTTTGGGGCACTCCTGGGTTCCCCCCTGAACTCCTGGGTCCCTTGGGGCACTGCTGGGTCCCCTCCTGAACTCCTGGGTGGGTCCCTCCTGAACTCCTGGGTGGGTCCCTCCTGAACTCCTGGGTGGGTCCCTCCTGAACTCCTGGGTGGGTCCCTCCTGAACTCCTGGGTGGGTCCCTCCTGAACTCCTGGGTGGGTCCCTCCTGAACTCCTGGGTCCTTTGTGGCACTCTTGGGTCTCCTCAGAACTCCTGGGTTCCCCACTGAACTCCTGGGTCCTTTGGGGCACTCCTGGGTCCGCTCCTGAACTCCTGGGTCCGCTCCTGAACTCCTGGGTCCGCTCCTGAACTCCTGGGTCCGCTCCTGAATTCTTCAGTCCCTCCCTGAACTCCGGGTCCCCTCCTGAACTCCTGGGCGGGTCCCCTCCTGAACTCTGGATCCTTTGGGGCACTCTTGGGTCCCCTCCTGAACTCCTGGGTCCTTTGGGGCACTCCTGGTCCGCCTCCGGAACTCCTGCATGGGTCCCTCCTGAACTCCTGCATGGGTCCCTCCTGAACTCCTGCATGGGTCCCTCCTGAACTCCTGCATGGGTCCCTCCTGAACTCTGGATCCTTTGTGGCACTCCTGGGTTCCCCCCTGAACTCCTGGGTCCTTTGGGGCACTGCTGGGTCCCCTCCTGAACTCCTGGGTGGGTCCCCTCCTGAACTCCTGGGTCCTTTGGGGCACTCTTGGGTTCCCTCAGAACTCCTGGGTTCCCCACTGAACTCCTGGGTCCTTTGGGGCACTCCTGGTCCCCCTCCTGAACTCTTCGGTCCCCCACTGAACTCCTGGGTCCTTTGGGGCACTCCTGGGTCCCCTCCTGAACTCTGGATCCTTTGGGGCACTCGTGGGTCCCCTCCTAAGCTCTTGGGTCCTTTGGGGAACTCTTGCGTCCCCTCAGAACTCCTGGGTTCACCCCTGAACTCCTGGGTCCTTTGGGGCACTGCTGGGTCCCCTCCCGAAGTCCTGGGTGGGTCCCCTCCCGAAGTCCTGGGTGGGTCCCCTCCCGAAGTCCTGGGTGGGTCCTCTCCCGAAGTCCTGGGTGGGTCCCCTCCCGAACTCTTGGGTACTTTGGGGCAATCCTGGGTCCCCTCAGGACGCCTGGGTTCCCCCCTGAACTCCTGGGTCCTTTGGGGCATTCCTGTGTTCCCTCCTGAACTCTGGATCCTTTGGGGCACTCCTGGGTTCCCTCCTGAACTCCTGGGTCCTTTGAGGCACTCCTGGTCCCCCTCCTGAACTCCTGAATGGGTCCCCTCAGAACTCATGGGTCCCTTCCTGAAGTCCTGGGTGGGAACCTCCTGAACTCCTGGGTGGGTCCCTCCTGAACTTTTGGGTCCCACCCTGAACTCCTGGGTCCTTTGGGGCACTCCTGGTCCCCCTCCTGAACTATTGAATGGGTCCCTCCTGAACTCCTGAATGGGTCCCCTCAGAACTCCTGGGTCCCCTCCTGAAGTCCAGGGTGGGTCCCGCCATGAAGTCCTGGGTGGGTCCCTCCTGAACTCTTGGGTCCCCTCCTGAACCCTGGATCCTTTGGGGCACTCCTGGGTCCCCTCCTGAACTCTGGATCCTTTGGGGCACTCCTGGGTCCCTCCTGAACTCTTGGGTGCCCTCCTGATCTCTTGGGTCCTTTGTGGCACTCTTGGGTCTCCTCAGAACTCCTGGGTTCCCCACTGAACTCCTGGGTCCTTTGGGGCACTCCTGGGTTCCCCCCTGAACTCCTGGGTCCCCTCCTGAATTCTTCAGTCCCTCCCTGAACTCCCGGTCCCCTCCTGAACTCCTGGGCGGGTCCCCTCCTGAACTCCTGGGCGGGTCCCCTCCTGAACTCTGGATCCTTTGGGGCACTCTTGGGTCCCCTCCTGAACTCCTGGGTCTTTTGGGGCACTCCTGGGTCCCCTCCTGAACTCCTGAATGGTTCCCCTCAGAACTCCTGGGTCCCCTCCTCAAGTCCTGGGTGGGTCCCGCCATGAACTCCAGGGTGGGTCCCTCCTGAACTCCTGCATCGGTCCCTCCGGAACTCTGGATCCTTTGGGGCACTCCTGGGTCCACTCCTGAACTCTGGATCCTTTGGGGCACTCCTGGGTTCCCCCCTGAACTCCTGGGTCCTTTGGGGCACTGCTGGGTCCCCTCCTGAACTCCTGGGTGGGTCCCCTCCTGAACTCCTCAGTGGGTCCTCTCCTGAACTCCTGGGTGGGTCCCCTCCTGAACTCCTCAGTGGGTCCCCTCCTGAACTCCTGGGTGGGTCCCCTCCTGAACTCCTGGGTCCTTTGGGGCACTCTTGGGTTCCCTGAGAACTCCTGGGTTCCCCACTGAACTCCTGGGTCCTTTGGGGCACTCCTGGGTCCCCTCCTGTACTCTGGATCCTTTGGGGCACTCGTGGGTCCCCTCCTAAGCTCTTGGGTCCTTTGGGGAACTCTTGCGTCCCCTCAGAACTCCTGGGTTCACCCCTGAACTCCTGGGTCCTTTGGGGAACTCCTGGGTCTCCTCAGTACTCTTGGGTTCCCCCCTGAACTCCTGGGTCCTTTGGGGCACTGCTGGGTCCCCTCCGGAACTCCTGGGTGGGTCCCCTCCGGAACTCCTGGGTGGGTCCCCTCCCGAGCTCCTCGGTGGGTCCCCTCCCGAGCTCCTGGGTACTTTGGGGTACTCCTGGGTCCCCTCAGGACGCCTCGGTTCCCCCCTGAACTCCTGGGTCCTTTGGGGCATTCCTGTGTTCCCTCCTGAACTCTGGATCCTTTGAGGCACTCCTGGTCCCCCTCCTGAACTCCTGAATGTGTCCCCTCCGAACTCCTGGGTGGGTCCCTCCTGAACTCCTGGGTGGGTCCCTCCTGAACTCCTGGGTGGGTCCCTCCTGAACTTTTGGGTCCCACCCTGAACTCCTGGGTCCTTTGGGGCACTCCTGGTCCCCCTCCTGAACTATTGAATGGGTCCCTCCTGAACTCCTGAATGGGTCCCCTCAGAACTCCTGGGTCCCCTCCTGAACTCTGGATCCTTTGGGGCACTCCTGGGTTCCCCCCTGAACTCCTGGGTCCCTTGGGGCACGGCTGGGTCCCCTCCAGAACTCCTGGGTGGGTCCCTCCTGAACTCCTGGGTGGGTCCCTCCTGAACTCCTGGGTGGGTCCCTCTTGAACTCCTGGGTGGGTCCCTCCTGAACTCCTGGGTGCCCTCCTGATCTCTTGGGTCCTTTGTGGCACTCTTGGGTCTCCTCAGAACTCCTGGGTTCCCCACTGAACTCCTGGGTCCTTTGGGGCACTCCTGGGTCCGCTCCTGAACTCCTGGGTCCGCTCCTGAACTCCTGGGTCCGCTCCTGAACTCCTGGGACCCCTCCTGAATTCTTCAGTCCCTCCCTGAACTCCGGGTCCCCTCCTGAACTCCTGGGCGGGTCCCCTCCTGAACTCTGGATCCTTTGGGGCACTCTTGGGTCCCCTCCTGAACTCCTGGGTCCTTTGGGGCACTCCTGGTCCGCCTCCGGAACTCCTGCATGGGTCCCTCCTGAACTCCTGCATGGGTCCCTCCTGAACTCCTGCATGGGTCCCTCCTGAACTCCTGCATGGGTCCCTCCTGAACTCCTGCATGGGTCCCTCCTGAACTCCTGCATGGGTCCCTCCTGAACTCCTGCATGGGTCCCTCCTGAACTCTGGATCCTTTGTGGCACTCCTGGGTTCCCCCCTGAACTCCTGGGTCCTTTGGGGCACTGCTGGGTCCCCTCCTGAACTCCTGGGTGGGTCCCCTCCTGAACTCCTGGGTCCTTTGGGGCACTCTTGGGTTCCCTCAGAACTCCTGGGTCCTTTGGGGCACTCCTGGTCCCCCTCCTGAACTCTTCGGTCCCCCACTGAACTCCTGGGTCCTTTGGGGCACTCCTGGGTCCCCTCCTGAACTCTGGATCCTTTGGGGCACTCGTGGGTCCCCTCCTAAGCTCTTGGGTCCTTTGGGGAACTCTTGCGTCCCCTCAGAACTCCTGGGTTCACCCCTGAACTCCTGGGTCCTTTGGGGCACTCCTGGGTCTCCTCAGTACTCTTGGGTTCCCCCCTGAACTCCTGGGTCCTTTGGGGCACTGCTGGGTCCCCTCCCGAAGTCCTGGGTGGGTCCCCTCCCGAAGTCCTGGGTGGGTCCTCTCCCGAAGTCCTGGGTGGGTCCCCTCCCGAACTCTTGGGTACTTTGGGGCAATCCTGGGTCCCCTCAGGACGCCTGGGTTCCCCCCTGAACTCCTGGGTCCTTTGGGGCATTCCTGTGTTCCCTCCTGAACTCTGGATCCTTTGGGGCACTCCTGGGTCCCCTCCTGAACTCCTGGGTCCTCTGAGGCACTCCTGGTCCCCCTCCTGAACTCCTGAATGGGTCCCCTCAGAACTCATGGGTCCCTTCCTGAAGTCCTGGGTGGGAACCTCCTGAACTCCTGGGTGGGTCCCTCCTGAACTTTTGGGTCCCACCCTGAACTCCTGGGTCCTTTGGGGCACTCCTGGTCCCCCTCCTGAACTATTGAATGGGTCCCTCCTGAACTCCTGAATGGGTCCCCTCAGAACTCCTGGGTCCCCTCCTGAAGTCCTGGGTGGGTCCCGCCATGAAGTCCTGGGTGGGTCCCTCCTGAACTCTTGGGTCCCCTCCTGAACCCTGGATCCTTTGGGGCACTCCTGGGTCCCCTCCTGAACTCTGGATCCTTTGGGGCACTCCTGGGTCCCTCCTGAACTCTTGGGTGCCCTCCTGATCTCTTGGGTCCTTTGTGGCACTCTTGGGTCTCCTCAGAACTCCTGGGTTCCCCACTGAACTCCTGGGTCCGCTCCTGAACTCCTGGGTCCGCTCCTGAATTCTTCAGTCCCTCCCTGAACTCCGGGTCCCCTCCTGAACTCCTGGGCGGGTCCCCTCCTGAACTCCTGGGCGGGTCCCCTCCTGAACTCCTGGGCGGGTCCCCTCCTGAACTCCTGGGC
This sequence comes from Patagioenas fasciata, assembly GCF_037038585.1. NCBI lineage: Eukaryota > Metazoa > Chordata > Aves > Columbiformes > Columbidae > Patagioenas > Patagioenas fasciata. Next base: position 14,448,918 of record NC_092536.1, read on the forward strand.
GGGTCCCCTCCTGAACTCCTGGGCGGGTCCCCTCCTGAACTCCTGGGCGGGTCCCCTCCTGAACTCCTGGGCGGGTCCCCTCCTGAACTCCTGGGCGGGTCCCCTCCTGAACTCCTGGGTGGGTCCCTCCTGAACTCCTGGGTGGGTCCCTCCTGAACTCCTGGGTGCCCTCCTGATCTCTTGGGTCCTTTGTGGCACTCTTGGGTCTCCTCAGAACTCCTGGGTTCCCCACTGAACTCCTGGGTCCTTTGGGGCACTCCTGGGTCCGCTCCTGAACTCCTGGGTCTGCTCCTGAACTCCTGGGTCCGCTCCTGAACTCCTGGGACCCCTCCTGAATTCTTCAGTCCCTCCCTGAACTCCGGGTCCCCTCCTGAACTCCTGGGCGGGTCCCCTCCTGAACTCTGGATCCTTTGGGGCACTCTTGGGTCCCCTCCTGAACTCCTGGGTCCTTTGGGGCACTCCTGGTCCGCCTCCGGAACTCCTGCATGGGTCCCTCCTGAACTCCTGCATGGGTCCCTCCTGAACTCCTGCATGGGTCCCTCCTGAACTCCTGCATGGGTCCCTCCTGAACTCTGGATCCTTTGTGGCACTCCTGGGTTCCCCCCTGAACTCCTGGGTCCTTTGGGGCACTGCTGGGTCCCCTCCTGAACTCCTGGGTGGGTCCCCTCCTGAACTCCTGGGTCCTTTGGGGCACTCTTGGGTTCCCTCAGAACTCCTGGGTTCCCCACTGAACTCCTGGGTCCTTTGGGGCACTCCTGGTCCCCCTCCTGAACTCTTCGGTCCCCCACTGAACTCCTGGGTCCTTTGGGGCACTCCTGGGTCCCCTCCTGAACTCTGGATCCTTTGGGGCACTCGTGGGTCCCCTCCTAAGCTCTTGGGTCCTTTGGGGAACTCTTGCGTCCCCTCAGAACTCCTGGGTTCACCCCTGAACTCCTGGGTCCTTTGGGGCACTCCTGGGTCTCCTCAGTACTCTTGGGTTCCCCCCTGAACTCCTGGGTCCTTTGGGGCACTGCTGGGTCCCCTCCCGAAGTCCTGGGTGGGTCCCCTCCCGAAGTCCTGGGTGGGTCCCCTCCCGAACTCTTGGGTACTTTGGGGCAATCCTGGGTCCCCTCAGGACGCCTGGGTTCCCCCCTGAACTCCTGGGTCCTTTGGGGCATTCCTGTGTTCCCTCCTGAACTCTGGATCCTTTGGGGCACTCCTGGGTCCCCTCCTGAACTCCTGGGTCCTTTGAGGCACTCCTGGTCCCCCTCCTGAACTCCTGAATGGGTCCCCTCAGAACTCATGGGTCCCTTCCTGAAGTCCTGGGTGGGAACCTCCTGAACTCCTGGGTGGGTCCCTCCTGAACTTTTGGGTCCCACCCTGAACTCCTGGGTCCTTTGGGGCACTCCTGGTCCCCCTCCTGAACTATTGAATGGGTCCCTCCTGAACTCCTGAATGGGTCCCCTCAGAACTCCTGGGTCCCCTCCTGAAGTCCTGGGTGGGTCCCGCCATGAAGTCCTGGGTGGGTCCCTCCTGAACTCTTGGGTCCCCTCCTGAACCCTGGATCCTTTGGGGCACTCCTGGGTCCCCTCCTGAACTCTGGATCCTTTGAGGCACTCCTGGGTCCCTCCTGAACTCTTGGGTGCCCTCCTGATCTCTTGGGTCCTTTGTGGCACTCTTGGGTCTCCTCAGAACTCCTGGGTTCCCCACTGAACTCCTGGGTCCGCTCCTGAACTCCTGGGTCCGCTCCTGAACTCCTGGGTCCGCTCCTGAATTCTTCAGTCCCTCCCTGAACTCCTGGGCGGGTCCCCTCCTGAACTCCTGGGCGGGTCCCCTCCTGAACTCCTGGGCGGGTCCCCTCCTGAACTCCTGGGCGGGTCCCCTCCTGAACTCCTGGGCGGGTCCCCTCCTGAACTCCTGGGCGGGTCCCCTCCTGAACTCCTGGGCGGGTCCCCTCCTGAACTCTGGATCCTTTGGGGCACTCTTGGGTCCCCTCCTGAACTCCTGGGTCCTTTGGGGCACTCCTGGTCCCCCTCCGGAACTCCTGCATGGGTCCCTCCTGAACTCCTGCATGGGTCCCTCCTGAACTCTGGATCCTTTGTGGCACTCCTGGGTTCCCCCCTGAACTCCTGGGTCCTTTGGGGCACTGCTGGGTCCCCTCCTGAACTCCTGGGTGGGTCCCCTCCTGAACTCCTGGGTCCTTTGGGGCACTCCTGGGTTCTCTCAGAACTCCTGGGTTCCCCACTGAACTCCTGGGTCCTTTGGGGCACTCCTGGTCCCCCTCCTGAACTCTTCGGACCCCACTGCACTCCTGGGTCCTTTGGGGTACTCCTGGGTCCCCTCCTGTACTCTGGATCCTTTGGGGCACTCGTGGGTCCCCTCCTAAGCTCTTGGGTCCTTTGAGGAACTCTTGGGTCCCCTCAGAACTCCTGGGTTCACCCCTGAACTCCTGGGTCCTTTGGGGCACTCCTGGGTTCCCCCCTGAACTCCTGGGTCCTTTGGGGCACTGCTGGGTCCCCTCCTGAACTCCTGGGTGGGTCCCCTCCTGAACTCCTGGGTCCTTTGGGGCACTCTTGGGTTCCCTCAGAACTCCTGGGTTCCCCACTGAACTCCTGGGTCCTTTGGGGCACTCCTGGTCCCCCTCCTGAACTCTTCGGTCCCCCACTGAACTCCTGGGTCCTTTGGGGCACTCCTGGGTCCCCTCCTGAACTCTGGATCCTTTGGGGCACTCGTGGGTCCCCTCCTAAGCTCTTGGGTCCTTTGGGGAACTCTTGCGTCCCCTCAGAACTCCTGGGTTCACCCCTGAACTCCTGGGTCCTTTGGGGCACTCCTGGGTCTCCTCAGTACTCTTGGGTTCCCCCCTGAACTCCTGGGTCCTTTGGGGCACTGCTGGGTCCCCTCCCGAAGTCCTGGGTGGGTCCCCTCCCGAAGTCCTGGGTGGGTCCCCTCCCGAAGTCCTGGGTGGGTCCCCTCCCGAACTCTTGGGTACTTTGGGGCAATCCTGGGTCCCCTCAGGACGCCTGGGTTCCCCCCTGAACTCCTGGGTCCTTTGGGGCATTCCTGTGTTCCCTCCTGAACTCTGGATCCTTTGGGGCACTCCTGGGTCCCCTCCTGAACTCCTGGGTCCTTTGAGGCACTCCTGGTCCCCCTCCTGAACTCCTGAATGGGTCCCCTCAGAACTCATGGGTCCCTTCCTGAAGTCCTGGGTGGGAACCTCCTGAACTCCTGGGTGGGTCCCTCCTGAACTTTTGGGTCCCACCCTGAACTCCTGGGTCCTTTGGGGCACTCCTGGTCCCCCTCCTGAACTATTGAATGGGTCCCTCCTGAACTCCTGAATGGGTCCCCTCAGAACTCCTGGGTCCCCTCCTGAAGTCCTGGGTGGGTCCCGCCATGAAGTCCTGGGTGGGTCCCTCCTGAACTCTTGGGTCCCCTCCTGAACCCTGGATCCTTTGGGGCACTCCTGGGTCCCCTCCTGAACTCTGGATCCTTTGAGGCACTCCTGGGTCCCTCCTGAACTCTTGGGTGCCCTCCTGATCTCTTGGGTCCTTTGTGGCACTCTTGGGTCTCCTCAGAACTCCTGGGTTCCCCACTGAACTCCTGGGTCCGCTCCTGAACTCCTGGGTCCGCTCCTGAACTCCTGGGTCCGCTCCTGAATTCTTCAGTCCCTCCCTGAACTCCTGGGCGGGTCCCCTCCTGAACTCCTGGGCGGGTCCCCTCCTGAACTCCTGGGCGGGTCCCCTCCTGAACTCCTGGGCGGGTCCCCTCCTGAACTCCTGGGCGGGTCCCCTCCTGAACTCCTGGGCGGGTCCCCTCCTGAACTCCTGGGCGGGTCCCCTCCTGAACTCCTGGGCGGGTCCCCTCCTGAACTCCTGGGCGGGTCCCCTCCTGAACTCCTGGGCGGGTCCCCTCCTGAACTCCTGGGCGGGTCCCCTCCTGAACTCCTGGGCGGGTCCCCTCCTGAACTCCTGGGCGGGTCCCCTCCTGAACTCTGGATCCTTTGGGGCACTCTTGGGTCCCCTCCTGAACTCCTGGGTCCTTTGGGGCACTCCTGGTCCCCCTCCGGAACTCCTGCATGGGTCCCTCCTGAACTCCTGCATGGGTCCCTCCTGAACTCTGGATCCTTTGTGGCACTCCTGGGTTCCCCCCTGAACTCCTGGGTCCTTTGGGGCACTGCTGGGTCCCCTCCTGAACTCCTGGGTCCTTTGGGGCACTCCTGGTCCCCCTCCTGAACTCTTCGGACCCCACTGCACTCCTGGGTCCTTTGGGGTACTCCTGGTTCCCCTCCTGTACTCTGGATCCTTTGGGGCACTCGTGGGTCCCCTCCTAAGCTCTTGGGTCCTTTGAGGAACTCTTGGGTCCCCTCAGAACTCCTGGGTTCACCCCTGAACTCCTGGGTCCTTTGGGGCACTCCTGGGTCTCCTCAGTACTCTTGGGTCCCCTCCGGAACTCCTGGGTGGGTCCCCTCCGGAACTCCTGGGTGGGTCCCCTCCGGAACTCCTGGGTGGGTCCCCTCCGGAACTCCTGGGTGGGTCCCCTCCGGAACTCCTGGGTGGGTCCCCTCCCGAAGTCCTGGGTGGGTCCTCTCCCGAAGTCCTGGGTACTTTGGGGCACTCCTAGGTCCCCTCAGGACGCCTGGGTTCCCCCCTGAACTCCTGGGTCCTTTGGGGCATTCCTGTGTTCCCTCCTGAACTCTGGATCCTTTGGGGCACTCCTGGGTCCCCTCCTGAACTCCTGGGTCCTTTGAGGCACTCCTGGTCCCCCTCCTGAACTCCTGAATTGGTCCCCTCAGAACTCATGGGTCCCTTTCTGAAGTCCTGGGTGGGAACCTCCTGAACTCCTGGGTGGGTCCCTCCTGAACTTTTGGGTCCCACCCTGAACTCCTGGGTCCTTTGGGGCACTCCTGGTCCCCCTCCTGAACTATTGAATGGGTCCCTCCTGAACTCCTGAATGGGTCCCCTCAGAACTCCTGAGTCCCCTCCTGAAGTCCTGGGTGGGTCCCGACATGAAGTCCTGGGTGGGTCCCTCCTGAACTCTTGGGTCCCCTCCTGAACCCTGGATCCTTTGGGGCACTCCTGGGTCCCCTCCTGAACTCCTGGGTCCTTTGGGGCACTGCTGGGTCCCCTCCTGAACTCCTGTGTGGGTCCCTCCTGAACTCCTGGGTGGGTCCCTCCTGATCTCTTGGGTCCTTTGGGGCACTCTTGGGTCTCCTCAGAACTACTGGGTTCCCCACTGAACTCCTGGGTCTATTGGGGCACTCCTGGGTCCGCTCCTGAACTCCTGGGTCCCCTCCTGAATTCTTCAGTCCCTCCCTGAACTCCCGGGCGGGTCCCCTCCCTGAACTCCCGGGCGGGTCCCCTCCCTGAACTCCCGGGTGGGTCCCCTCCCGAAGTCCTGGGTGGGTCGTCTCCCGAAGTCCTGGGTACTTTGGGGCACTCCTAGGTCCCCTCAGGACGCCTGGGTTCCCCCCTGAACTCCTGGGTCCTTTGGGGCATTCCTGTGTTCCCTCCTGAACTCTGGATCCTTTGGGGCACTCCTGGGTCCCCTCCTGAACTCCTGGGTCCTTTGAGGCACTCCTGGTCCCCCTCCTGAACTCCTGAATTGGTCCCCTCAGAACTCATGGGTCCCTTTCTGAAGTCCTGGGTGGGAACCTCCTGAACTCCTGGGTGGGTCCCTCCTGAACTTTTGGGTCCCACCCTGAACTCCTGGGTCCTTTGGGGCACTCCTGGTCCCCCTCCTGAACTATTGAATGGGTCCCTCCTGAACTCCTGAATGGGTCCCCTCAGAACTCCTGAGTCCCCTCCTGAAGTCCTGGGTGGGTCCCGACATGAAGTCCTGGGTGGGTCCCTCCTGAACTCTTGGGTCCCCTCCTGAACCCTGGATCCTTTGGGGCACTCCTGGGTCCCCTCCTGAACTCCTGGGTCCTTTGGGGCACTGCTGGGTCCCCTCCTGAACTCCTGTGTGGGTCCCTCCTGAACTCCTGGGTGGGTCCCTCCTGATCTCTTGGGTCCTTTGGGGCACTCTTGGGTCTCCTCAGAACTACTGGGTTCCCCACTGAACTCCTGGGTCTATTGGGGCACTCCTGGGTCCGCTCCTGAACTCCTGGGTCCCCTCCTGAATTCTTCAGTCCCTCCCTGAACTCCCGGGCGGGTCCCCTCCCTGAACTCCCGGGCGGGTCCCCTCCCTGAACTCCCGGGCGGGTCCCCTCCCTGAACTCCCGGGCCGGTCCCCTCCTGAACTCCCGGGCCGGTCCCCTCCTGAACTCCCGGGCCGGTCCCCTCCTGAACTCCCGGGCCGGTCCCCTCCTGAACTCCCGGGCCGGTCCCCTCCTGAACTCCCGGGCCGGTCCCCTCCTGAACTCCCGGGCCGGTCCCCTCCTGAACTCTGGATCCTTTGGGGCACTCTTGGGTTCCCTCCTGAACTCCTGGGTCCTTTGGGGCACTCCTGGTCCCCCTCATGAACTCCTGAATGAGTCCCCTCAGAACTCCTGGGTCCCCTCCTCAAGTACTGGGTGGGTCCCGCCATGATCTCCTGGGTGGGTCCCTCCTGAACTTTTGGGTCCCACCCTGAACTCCTGGGTCCTTTGGGGCACTCCTGGTCCCCCTCCTGAACTCCTGAATGGGTCCCCTCAGAACTCCTGGGTCCCCTCCTGAAGTCCTGGGTGGGTCCCTCCTGAACTCTTGAGGCCCCTCCTGAACTCTGGATCCTTTCGGGCACTCCTGACTCCCCTCCTGAACTCTGGATCCTTTGGGGCACTCCTGGGTCCCCTCCTGAACTCTGGATCCTTTGGGGCACTCCTGGGTCCCCTCCTGAACTCTGGATCCTTTGGGGCACTCCTGGGTCCCCTCCTGAACTCTGGATCCTTTGGGGCACTCCTGGGTCCCCTCCTGAACTCTGGATCCTTTGGGGCACTCCTGGGTCCCCTCCTGAACTCTGGATCCTTTGGGGCACTCCTGGGTCCCCTCCTGAACTCTGGATCCTTTGGGGCACTCCTGGGTCCCCTCCTAAGCTCTTGGGTCCTTTGGGGAACTTTTGGGTCCCCTCAGAACTCCTGGGTTCACCCCTAAACTCCTGGGTCCTTTGGGGCACTCCTGGGTCTCCTCAGTACTCTTGGGTTCCCCCCTGAACTCCTGAGTCCTTTGGGGCACTGCTGGGTCCCCTCCCGAACTCCTAGGTGGGTCCCCTCCCGAACTCCTGGGTGGGTCCCCTCCCGAACTCTTGGGTACTTTGGGGCACTCCAGGGTCCCCTCAGAACGCCTGGGTTCCCCCCTGAACTCCTGGGTCCTTTGGGGCATTCCTGGGTCCCCTCCTGAACTCTGGATCCTTGGGGCACTCCTGGTCCCCCTCCTGAACTCCTGAATGGGTCCCCTCAGAACTCATGGGTCCCCTCCTGAAGTCCTGGGTGGGTCCCCCTCCTGAAGTCCTGGGTGGGTCCCCCTCCTGAACTTTTGGGTCCCACCCTGAACTCCTGGGTCCTTTGGGGCACCCCTGGTCTCCCTCCTGAACTATTGAATGGGTCCCTCCTGAAGTCCTGAATGGGTCCCTCCTGAACTCCTGAATGGGCCCCCTCAGAACTCCTGGGCACCCTCCTGAAGTCCTGGGTGGGTCACTCCTGAACTCTTGGGTCCCCTCCTGAACTCTGGATCCTTTGGGGCACTGCTGGGTCCCCTCCTGAACTCTGGATCCTTTGGGGCACTCCTGGGTCCCCTCCTGAACTCTGGATTCTTTGGGGCACTCCTGGGTTCCCCCCTGAACTCCTGGGTCCTTTGGGGCACTGCTGGGTCCCCTCCTGAACTCCTGGGTGGGTCCCTCCTGATCTCTTGGGTCCTTTGGGGCACTCTTGGGTCTCCTCAGAACTACTGGGTTCCCCACTGAACTCCTGGGTCCTTTGGGGCACTCCTGGTCCCCCTCCTGAACTCTTCTTTCCCCCACTGAACTCTTGGGTCCTTTGGGGCAGTCCTGGGTCCTCTCCTGAACTCTGGATCTAGTGGGGCACTCCTGGGTTCCCCCCTGAACTCCTGGGTCCTTTGGGGCACTGCTGGGTCCCCACCTAAACTCCTGGGTGGGTCCCTCCTGAACTCCTGGGTGGGTCCCTCCTGATCACTTGGGTGCCCTCCTGATCACTTGGGTGCCCTCCTGATCACTTGGGTGCCCTCCTGAAATCCTGGGTTCCCCACTGAACTCCTGGGTCCTTTGGGGCAATCCTGGTCCCCCTCCTGAACTCTTTGTTCCCCCACTGAACTCCTGGGTCCTTTGGGGCACTCCTGGGTCCCCTCCTGAACTCTGGATCCTTTGGGGCACTCCTGGGTCCTCTCCTGAACTCCTGGGTTACCCCCTGAACTCCTAGGTCCCCTCCTGAATTCTTCAGTCCCTCCCTGAACTCCTGGGCGGGTCCCCTCCTGAACTCCTGGGCGGGTCCCCTCCTGAACTCCTGGGCGGGTCCCCTCCTGAACTCTTGGGTCCTTTGGGGCACTTCTGGGTCCCCTCCTGAACTCCTGAATGGGTCCCTCCTGAGCTCCTGGGTCCCCTCCTGAAGTCCTGGGTGGGTCCCGACATGAAGTCCTGGGTGGGTCCCTCCTGAATTCTTGGGTCCCCTCCGGAACTCTGGATCCTTTGGGGCACTCCTGGGTCCCCTCCTGAACTCTGGATCCTTTGGGGCACTCCTGGGTTCCCCCCTGAACTCCTGGGTCCTTTGGGGCACTGCTGGATCCCCTCCTGAACTCCTGGGTGGGTCCCCTCCTGAACTCCTGGGTGGGTCCCCTCCTGAACTCCTGGGTGGGTCCCCTCCTGAACTCCTGGGTGGGTCCCCTCCTGAACTCCTGGGTGGGTCCCCTCCTGATCTCTTGGGTCCTTTGGGTCACTCTTGTGTCCCCTCAGAACTCCTGGGTTCCCCACTGAACTCCTGGGTCCTTTGGGGTACTCCTGGGTCCCCTCCTGAACTCTTGGGTCCCCTCCTGAACTCTTGGGTCCTTTGGGGCACTCCTGGGCTCCCCCTCTAAGCTCTTGGGTCCTTTGGGGAACTCTTGGGTCCCCTCAGAACTCCTGGGTCCCCTCCTCAAGTACTGGGTGGGTCCCTCCTGAACTTTTGGGTCCCACCCTGAACTCCTGGGTCCTATGGGGCACTCCTGGTCCCCCTCCTGAACTCCTGAATGGGTCCCTTCTGAATTCCTTAATGGGTCCCCTCAGAACTCCTGGGTCCCCTCCTGAAGTCCTGGGTGGGTCCCTCCTGAACTTTTGGGTCCCACCCTAAACTCCTGGGTCCTTTGGGGCACTCCTGGTCTCCCTCCTGAACTCCTAAATTGGTCCCTCCTGAACTCCTGAATGGGTCCCTCCTGAACTCCTGGGTGGGTCCCGCCATGAAGTCCTGGGTGGGTCCCCACCTGAACTCCTGGGTGGGTCCCTCCTGAACTCCTGGGTGGGTCCCTCCTGATCTCTTGGGTGCCCTCCTGATCACTTGGGTCCTTTGGGGCACTCTTGGGTCCCCTCAGAACTCCTGGGTTCCCTCCTGAACTCCTGGGTCCTTTGGGGCACTGCTGGGTCCCCTCCTGAACTCCTGGGTGGGTCCCTCCTGAACTCCTGGGTGGGTCCCTCCTGATCTCTTGGGTGCCCTCCTGATCTCTTGGGTGCCCTCCTGATCTCTTGGGTCCTTTGGGGCACTCTTGGGTCTCCTCAGAACTCCTGGGTTCCCCACTGAACTCCTGGGTCCTTTGGGGCACTCCTGGGTCCGCTCCTGAACTCTTGGGTTACCCCCTGAAATCCTAGGTCCCCTCCTGAATTCTTCAGTCCCTCCCTGAACTCCGGGTCCCCTCCTGAACTCCTGGGCGGGTCCCCTCCTGAACTCCTGGGCGGGTCCCCTCCTGAACTCCTGGGCGGGTCCCCTCCTGAACTCCTGGGCGGGTCCCCTCCTGAACTCCTGGGCGGGTCCCCTCCTGAACTCCTGGGCGGGTCCCCTCCTGAACTCCTGGGCGGGTCCCCTCCTGAACTCTGGATCCTTTGGGGCACTCTTGGGTCCCCTCCTGAACTCCTGGGTCCTTTGGGGCACTCCTGGTCCCCCTCCTGAACTCCTGAATGGGTCCCCTCAGAAATCCTGGGTCCCCTCCTCAAGTCCTGGGTGGGTCCCTCCTGAACTTTTGGGACCCACCCTGAACTCCTGGGTCCTTTGGGGCACTCCTGGTCCCCCTCCTGAACTCCTGAATGGGTCCCTCCTGAACTCCTGAATGGGTACCCTCAGAACTCCTGGGTCCCCTCCTGAAGTCCTGGGTGGGTCCCTCCTGATCTCTTGAGTCCCCTCCTGAACTCTGGATCCTTTCGGGCACTCCTGGATCCCCTCCTGAACTCTGGATCGTTTGGGGCACTCCTGGGTCCTCTCCTAAGCTCTTGGGTCCTTTGGGGAACTCTTGGCTCCCCTCAGAACTCCTGGCTTCACCCCTAAACTCCTGGGTCCTTTGGGGCACTCCTGGGTCCCCTCAGAACGCCTGGGTTCCCCCCTGAACTCCTGGGTCTTTTGGGGCACTCCTGGGTCCCCTCCTGAACTCTGGATCCTTTGGGGCACTCCTGGTCCCCCTCCTGAACTCCTGAATGGGTCCCCTCAGAACTCCTGGGTCCCCTCCTGAAGTCCTGGGTGGGTCCCTCCTGAAGTCCTGGGTGGGTCCCTCCTGAACTTTTGGGTCCCACCCTAAACTCCTGGGTCCTTTGGGGCACTCCTGGTCTCCCTCCTGAACTCCTGAATGTGTCCCTCCTGAGCTCCTGAATGGGTCCCACCATGAAGTCCTGGGTGGGTCCCTCCTGAACTCTTGGGTCCCCTCCTGAACCCTGGATCCTTTGGGGCACTCCTGGGTCCCCTCCTGAACTCTGGATCCTTTGGGGCACTCCTGGGTACTTTGGGGCACTCCTGGGTCCCCTCAGAACGCCCGGGTTCCCCCCTGAACTCCTGGGTCCTTTGGGGCATTCCTGGGTCCCCTCCTGAACTCTGGATCCTTTGGGGCACTCCTGGTCCCCCTCCTGAACTCCTGAATGGGTCCCCTCCGAACTCATGGGTCCCCTCCTGAAGTCCTGGGTGGGTCCCTCCTGAACTCCTGGGTGGGTCCCTCCTGAACTTTTGGGTCCCACCCTAAACTCCTGGGTCCTTTGGGGCACTCCTGGTCTCCCTCCTGAACTTTTGAATGGGTCCCCTCCTGAACTCCTGAATGGGTCCCCTCCTGAACTCCTGAATGGGTCCCACCATGAAGTCCTGGGTGGGTCCCTCCTGAACTCTTGGGTCCCCTCCTGAACCCTGGATCCTTTGGGGCACTCCTGGGTCCCCTCCTGAACTCTGGATCCTTTGGGGCACTCCTGGGTACTTTGGGGCACTCCTGGGTCCCCTCAGAACGCCCGGGTTCCCCCCTGAACTCCTGGGTCCTTTGGGGCATTCCTGGGTCCCCTCCTGAACTCTGGATCCTTTGGGGCACTCCTGGTCCCCCTCCTGAACTCCTGAATGGGTCCCCTCCGAACTCATGGGTCCCCTCCTGAAGTCCTGGGTGGGTCCCTCCTGAACTCCTGGGTGGGTCCCACCCTGAACTCCTGGGTCCCTTTGGGCACTCCTGGTCCCCCTCCTGAACTATTGAATGGGTCCCCTCCTGAACTCCTGAATGGGTCCCCTCCTGAACTCCTGGGTGGGTTCCGCCATGCAGTGCTGGGTGGGTCCCTCCTGAACTCTTGGGTCCCCTCCTGAACTCCTGGGTGGGTCCTCTCCTGAACTCCTGGGTCCTTTGGGGCACTCTTGGGTCCCCCACTGAACTCCTGGGTCCCCCACTGAACTCTGGATCATTTGGGGCACTCCTGGGTCCCCTCCTAAGCTCTTGGGTCCTTTGGGGAACTCTTGGGTCCCCTCAGAACTTCTGGGTTCACCCCTGAACTCCTGGGTCCTTTGGGGAACTCCTGGGTCTCCTCAGTAGTCTTGGGTTCCCTCCTGAACTCTGGATCCTTTGGGGCACTCCTGGGTCCCCTCCTGAACTCCTGGGTCCTTTGGGGCACTCCTGGTGCCTCTCCTGAACGGGTCCCCTCAGAACTCCTGGTTCCCCTCCTGAAGTCCTGGGTGGGTTCCTCCTGAACTCCTGGGTGGGTCCCTCCTGAACTTTTGGGTCCCACCCTGAACTCCTGGGTCCTTTGGGGCACTCCTGGTCCCCCTCCTGAACTATTGAATGGGTCCCTCCTGAACTCCTGAATGGGTCCCCTCAGAACTCCTGGGTCCCCTCCTGAAGTCCTGACTGGGTCCCGCCACGAAGTCCTTGGCGGTTCCCTCCTGAACTCTTGGGTCCCCTCCTGAACTCTGGATCCTTTGGGGCACTCCTGGGTTCCCCCCTGAACTCCTGGGTCCTTTGGGGCATTGCTGGGTCCCCTCCTGAACTCCTGGGTGGGTCCCTCCTGAACTCCTGGGTGGGTCCCTCCTGAACTCCTGGGTGGGTCCCTCCTGAACTCCTGGGTCCTTTGGGGCACTCTTGGGTCTCCTCAGAACTCCTGGGTTCCCCACTGAACTCCTGGGTCTATTGGGGCACTCCTGGGTCCGCTCCTGAACTCCTGGGTCCCCTCCTGAATTCTTCAGTCCCTCCCTGAACTCCCGGGCGGGTCCCCTCCCTGAACTCCCGGGCGGGTCCCCTCCCTGAACTCCCGGGCGGGTCCCCTCCCTGAACTCCCGGGCGGGTCCCCTCCCTGAACTCCCGGGCGGGTCCCCTCCTGAACTCCCGGGCGGGTCCCCTCCTGAACTCCCGGGCGGGTCCCCTCCTGAACTCCCGGGCGGGTCCCCTCCTGAACTCTGGATCCTTTGGGGCACTCTTGGGTTCCCTCCTGAACTCCTGGGTCCTTTGGGGCACTCTTGGGTCCCCTCAGAACTCCTGGGTCCTTTGGGGCACTGCTGGGTCCCCTCCCGAACTCCTGGGTGGGTCCCTCCCGAACTCCTGGGTGGGTCTCTCCTGAACTCCTGGGTCCCCTCCTGAACTCTTGGGTACTTTGGGGCACTCCTGGTCCCCCTCCTGAACTCCTGAATGAGTCTCCTCAGAACTCCTGGGTCCCCTCCTCAAGTACTGGGTGGGTCCCGCCATGATCTCCTGGGTGGGTCCCTCCTGAACTTTTGGGTCCCACCCTGAACTCCTGGGTCCTTTGGGGCACTCCTGGTCCCCCTCCTGAACTCCTGAATGGGTCCCCTCAGAAATCCTGGGTCCCCTCCTGAAGTCCTGGGTGGGTCCCTCCTGAACTCTTGAGTCCCCTCCTGAACTCTGGATCCTTTCGGGCACTCCTGAGTCCCCTCCTGAACTCTGGATCCTTTGGGGCACTCCTGGGTCCCTTCCTGAACTCTGGATCCTTTGGGGCACTCCTGGGTCCCCTCCTGAACTCTGGATCCTTTGGGGCACTCCTGGGTCCCCTCCTGAACTCTGGATCCTTTGGGGCACTCCTGGGTCCCCTCCTGAACTCTGGATCCTTTGGGGCACTCCTGGGTCCTTTGGGGCACTGCTGGGTCCCCACCTGAACTCCTGGGTGGGTCCCTCCTGAACTCCTGGGTGGGTCCCTCCTGATCACTTGGGTGCCCTCCTGATCACTTGGGTGCCCTCCTGATCACTTGGGTGCCCTCCTGATCACTTGGGTCCTTTGGGGCACTCTTGGGTCCCCTCAGAACTCCTGGGTTCCCCCCTGAACTCCTGGGTCCTTTGGGGCACTGCTGGGTCCCCTCCTGAACTCCTGGGTGGGTCCCTCCTGAACTCCTGGGTGGGTCCCTCCTGAACTCCTGGGTGGGTCCCTCCTGAACTCCTGGGTGGGTCCCTCCTGATCCCTTGGGTGGGTCCCTCCTGATCCCTTGGGTGCCCTCCTGATCCCTTGGGTGCCCTCCTGATCCCTTGGGTCCTTTGGGGCACTCTTGGGTCTCCTCAGAACTCCTGGGTTCCCCACTGAACTCCTGGGTCCTTTGGGGCACTCCTGGGTCCGCTCCTGAACTCTTGGGTTACCCCCTGAACTCCTAGGTCCCCTCCTGAATTCTTCAGTCCCTCCCTGAACTCCCGGTCCCCTCCTGAACTCCTGGGCGGGTCCCCTCCTGAACTCCTGGGCGGGTCCCCTCCTGAACTCCTGGGCGGGTCCCCTCCTGAACTCCTGGGCGGGTCCCCTCCTGAACTCCTGGGCGGGTCCCCTCCTGAACTCCTGGGCGGGTCCCCTCCTGAACTCCTGGGCGGGTCCCCTCCTGAACTCTGGATTCTTTGGGGCACTCTTGGGTCCCCTCCTGAACTCCTGGGTCCTTTGGGGCACTCCTGGTCCCCCTCCTGAACTCCTGAATGGGTCCCCTCAGAAATCCTGGGTCCCCTCCTCAAGTCCTGGGTGGGTCCCTCCTGAACTTTTGGGTCCCACCCTGAACTCCTGGGTCCTTTGGGGCACTCCTGGTCCCCCTCCTGAACTCCTGAATGGGTCCCTCCTGAACTCCTGAATGGGTCCCCTCAGAACTCCTGGGTCCCCTCCTGAAGTCCTGGGTGGGTCCCTCCTGAACTCTTGAGTCCCCTCCTGAACTCTGGATCCTTTCGGGCACTCCTGGTTCCCCTCCTGAACTCTGGATCCTTTGGGGCACTCCTGGATCCCCTCCTGAACTCTGGATCCTTTGGGGCACTCCTGGTCCCCCTCCTGAACTCCTGAATGGGTCCCCTCAGAACTCATGGGTGGTTCCCTCCTGATCTCTTGAGTCCCCTCCTGAACTCTGGATGCTTTCGGGCACTCCTGGTTCCCCTCCTGAACTCTGGATCCTTTGGGGCACTCCTGGATCCCCTCCTGAACTCTGGATCCTTTGGGGCACTCCTGGGTCCTCTCCTAAGCTCTTGGGTCCTTTGGGGAACTCTTGGGTCCCCTCAGAACTCCTGGCTTCACCCCTAAACTCCTGGGTCCTTTGGGGCACTCCTGGGTCCCCTCAGAACTCCTGGGTTCCCCCCTGAACTCCTGGGTCTTTTGGGGCACTCCTGGGTCCCCTCCTGAACTCTGGATCCTTTGGGGCACTCCTGGTCCCCCTCCTGAACTCCTGAATGGGTCCCCTCAGAACTCCTGGGTCCCCTCCTGAAGTCCTGGGTGGGTCCCTCCTGAACTCCTGGGTGGGTCCCTCCTGAACTTTTGGGTCCCACCCTAAACTCCTGGGTCCTTTGGGGCACTCCTGGTCTCCCTCCTGAACTCCTGAATGTGTCCCTCCTGAACTCCTGAATGGGTCCTACCATGAAGTCCTGGGTGGGTCCCTCCTGAATTCTTGGGTCCACTCCTGAACCCTGGATCCTTTGGGGCACTCCTGGGTCCCCTCCTGAACTCTGGATCCTTTGGGGCACTCCTGGGTCCTTTGGGGCACTGCTGGGTCCCCACCTGAACTCCTGGGTGGGTCCCTCCTGAACTCCTGGGTGGGTCCCTCCTGAACTCCTGGGTGGGTCCCTCCTGATCACTTGGGTGCCCTCCTGATCACTTGGGTGCCCTCCTGATCACTTGGGTCCTTTGGGGCACTCTTGGGTCCCCTCAGAACTCGTGGGTTCCCCACTGAACTCCTGGGTCCTATGGGGCACTCCTGGTCCCCCTCCTGAACTCTTCGGTCCCCCACTGAACTCCTGGGTCCTTTGGGGCACTCTTGGGTCCCCTCCTGAACTCTTGGGTCCCCTCCTGAACTCTGGATCCTTTGGGGCACTCCTGGGTCCCCTCCTAAGCTCTTGGGTCCTTTGGGGAACTCTTGGGTCCCCTCAGAACTCCTGGGTTCCCCCCTGAACTCCTGGGTCCTTTGGGGCATTCCTGGGTCCCCTCCTGAACTCTGGATCCTTTGGGGCACTCCTGGTCCCCCTCCTGAACTCCTGAATGGGTCCCCTCAGAACTCCTGGGTGGGTCCCTCCTGAACTCCTGGGTGGGTCCCTCCTGAACTCCTGGGTGGGTCCCTCCTGAACTCCTGGGTGGGTCCCTCCTGAACTCCTGGGTGGGTCCCTCCTGAACTCCTGGGTCCCACCCTAAACTCCTGGGTCCTTTGGGGCACTCCTGGTCTCCCTCCTGAACTCCTAAATGGGTCCCTCCTGAACTCCTGGGTGGGTCCCGCCATGAAGTCCTGGGTGGGTCCCGCCATGAAGTCCTGGGTGGGTCCCGCCATGAAGTCCTGGGTGGGTCCCTCCTGAACTCTTGGGTCCCCTCCTGAACCCTGGATCCTTTGGGGCACTCCTGGGTCCCCTCCTGAACTCTGGATCCTTTGGGGCACTCCTGGGTCCTTTGGGGCACTGCTGGGTCTCCACCTGAACTCCTGGTTGGGTCCCTCCTGAACTCCTGGGTGGGTCCCTCCTGAACTCCTGGGTGCCCTCCTGATCACTTGGGTGCCCTCAGAACTCCTGAATGGGTCCTTCCTGAACTCCTGGGTCCCCTCCTGAAGTCCTGGGTGGGTCCCTCCTGAATTCTTGGGTCCCCTCCGGAACTCTGGATCCTTTGGGGCACTCCTGGGTCCCCTCCTGAACTCTGGATCCTTTGGGGCACTCCTGGGTTCCCCCCTGAACTCCTGGGTCCTTTGGGGCACTGCTGGGTCCCCTCCCGAACTCCTGGGTAGGTCCCCTCCCGAACTCTTGGGTACTTTGGGGCACTCCTGGGTCCCCTCAGAACGCCTGGGTTCCCCCCTGAACTCCTGGGTCCTTTGGGGCATTTCTGGGTTCCCTCCTGAACTCTGGATCCTTTGGGGCACTCCTGGGTCCCCTCCTGAACTCCTGGGTCCTTTGGGGCACTCCTGGTCCCCCTCCTGAACTCCTGAATGGGTCCCCTCAGAACTCCTGGGTCCCCTCCTGAACTCCTGGGTGGGTCCCTCCTGAACTCTTGGGTCCACTCCTGAACCCTGGATCCGTTGGGGCACTCCTGGGTCCCCTCCTGAACTCTGGATCCTTTGGGGCACTGCTGGGTCCCCTCCTGAACTCCTGGGTGGGTCCCTCCTGAACTCCTGGGTGGGTCCCTCCTGATCCCTTGGGTGCCCTCCTGATCTTTGGGTGCCCTCCTGATCTCTTGGGTCCTTTGGGGCACTCTTGGGTCTCCTCAGAACTCCTGGGTTCCCCACTGAACTCCTGGGTCCTTTGGGGCACTCCTGGGTCCGCTCCTGAACTCCTGGGTTACCCCCTGAACTCCTAGGTCCCCTCCTGAATTCTTCAGTCCCTCCCTGAACTCCTGGGCGGGTCCCCTCCTGAAGTCCTGGGTGGGTCCCTCCTGAACTCCTGGGTGGGTCCCTCCTGAACTCCTGGGTGGGTCCCTCCTGAACTTTTGGGTCCCACCCTAAACTCCTGGGTCCTTTGGGGCACTCCTGGTCTCCCTCCTGAACTCCTGAATGTGTCCCTCCTGAACTCCTGAATGGGTCCTACCATGAAGTCCTGGGTGGGTCCCTCCTGAATTCTTGGGTCCACTCCTGAACCCTGGATCCTTTGGGGCACTCCTGGGTCCCCTCCTGAACTCTGGATCCTTTGGGGCACTCCTGGGTCCTTTGGGGCACTGCTGGGTCCCCACCTGAACTCCTGGGTGGGTCCCTCCTGAACTCCTGGGTGGGTCCCTCCTGAACTCCTGGGTGGGTCCCTCCTGATCACTTGGGTGCCCTCCTGATCACTTGGGTGCCCTCCTGATCACTTGGGTCCTTTGGGGCACTCTTGGGTCCCCTCAGAACTCGTGGGTTCCCCACTGAACTCCTGGGTCCTATGGGGCACTCCTGGTCCCCCTCCTGAACTCTTCGGTCCCCCACTGAACTCCTGGGTCCTTTGGGGCACTCTTGGGTCCCCTCCTGAACTCTTGGGTCCCCTCCTGAACTCTGGATCCTTTGGGGCACTCCTGGGTCCCCTCCTAAGCTCTTGGGTCCTTTGGGGAACTCTTGGGTCCCCTCAGAACTCCTGGGTTCCCCCCTGAACTCCTGGGTCCTTTGGGGCATTCCTGGGTCCCCTCCTGAACTCTGGATCCTTTGGGGCACTCCTGGTCCCCCTCCTGAACTCCTGAATGGGTCCCCTCAGAACTCCTGGGTGGGTCCCTCCTGAACTCCTGGGTGGGTCCCTCCTGAACTCCTGGGTGGGTCCCTCCTGAACTCCTGGGTCCCACCCTAAACTCCTGGGTCCTTTGGGGCACTCCTGGTCTCCCTCCTGAACTCCTAAATGGGTCCCTCCTGAACTCCTGGGTGGGTCCCGCCATGAAGTCCTGGGTGGGTCCCGCCATGAAATCCTGGGTGGGTCCCGCCATGAAGTCCTGGGTGGGTCCCTCCTGAACTCTTGGGTCCCCTCCTGAACCCTGGATCCTTTGGGGCACTCCTGGGTCCCCTCCTGAACTCTGGATCCTTTGGGGCACTCCTGGGTCCTTTGGGGCACTGCTGGGTCTCCACCTGAACTCCTGGTTGGGTCCCTCCTGAACTCCTGGGTGGGTCCCTCCTGAACTCCTGGGTGCCCTCCTGATCACTTGGGTGCCCTCAGAACTCCTGAATGGGTCCTTCCTGAACTCCTGGGTCCCCTCCTGAAGTCCTGGGTGGGTCCCTCCTGAATTCTTGGGTCCCCTCCGGAACTCTGGATCCTTTGGGGCACTCCTGGGTCCCCTCCTGAACTCTGGATCCTTTGGGGCACTCCTGGGTTCCCCCCTGAACTCCTGGGTCCTTTGGGGCACTGCTGGGTCCCCTCCCGAACTCCTGGGTAGGTCCCCTCCCGAACTCTTGGGTACTTTGGGGCACTCCTGGGTCCCCTCAGAACGCCTGGGTTCCCCCCTGAACTCCTGGGTCCTTTGGGGCATTTCTGGGTTCCCTCCTGAACTCTGGATCCTTTGGGGCACTCCTGGGTCCCCTCCTGAACTCCTGGGTCCTTTGGGGCACTCCTGGTCCCCCTCCTGAACTCCTGAATGGGTCCCCTCAGAACTCCTGGGTCCCCTCCTGAACTCCTGGGTGGGTCCCTCCTGAACTCTTGGGTCCACTCCTGAACCCTGGATCCGTTGGGGCACTCCTGGGTCCCCTCCTGAACTCTGGATCCTTTGGGGCACTGCTGGGTCCCCTCCTGAACTCCTGGGTGGGTCCCTCCTGAACTCCTGGGTGGGTCCCTCCTGATCCCTTGGGTGCCCTCCTGATCTTTGGGTGCCCTCCTGATCTCTTGGGTCCTTTGGGGCACTCTTGGGTCTCCTCAGAACTCCTGGGTTCCCCACTGAACTCCTGGGTCCTTTGGGGCACTCCTGGGTCCGCTCCTGAACTCCTGGGTTACCCCCTGAACTCCTAGGTCCCCTCCTGAATTCTTCAGTCCCTCCCTGAACTCCTGGGCGGGTCCCCTCCTGAAGTCCTGGGTGGGTCCCTCCTGAACTCTTGAGTCCCCTCCTGAACTCTGGATCCTTTCGGGCACTCCTGGTTCCCCTCCTGAACTCTGGATCCTTTGGGGCACTCCTGGATCCCCTCCTGAACTCTGGATCCTTTGGGGCACTCCTGGGTCCCCTCCTAAGCTCTTGGGTCCTTTGGGGAACTCTTGGGTCCCCTCAGAACTCCTGGCTTCACCCCTAAACTCCTGGGTCCTTTGGGGCACTCCTGGGTCCCCTCAGAACGCCTAGGTTCCTTCCTGAACTCCTGGGTCCTTTGGGGCACTCCTGGGTCCCCTCCTGAACTCTGGATCCTTTGGGGCACTCCTGGTCCCCCTCCCTAACTCTTGAATGGGTCCCCTCCGAACTCATGGGTCCCCTCCTGAAGTCCTGGGTGGGTCCCTCCTGAACTCCTGGGTGGGTCCCTCCTGAACTTTTGGGTCCCACCCTAAACTCCTGGGTCCTTAGGGGCACTCCTGGTCTCCCTCCTGAACTATTGAATGGGTCCCTCCTGAACTCCTGAATGGGTCCCCTCCTGAACTCCTGAATGGGTCCCCTCCTGAACTCCTGAATGGGTCCCACCATGAAGTCCTGGGTGGGTCCCTCCTGAACTCTTGGGTCCCCTCCTGAACCCTGGATCCTTTGGGGCACTCCTGGGTCCCCTCCTGAACTCCTGGGTGGGTCCCTCCTGAACTCCTGGGTGGGTCCCTCCTGAACTCCTGGGTGGGTCCCTCCTGATCACTTGGGCCCTTTGGGGCACTGCTGGGTCCCCTCCTGAACTCCTGGGTGGGTGCCCTCCCGAACTCCTGGGTGGGTCCCCTCTTGAACTCCTGGGTGGGTCCCCTCTTGAACTCCTGGGTACTTTGGGGCTCTCCTGGGTTCCCTCAGAACGGCTGGGTTCCCCCCTGAACTCCTGGGTCCTTTGGGGCATTCCTGGGTCCTCTCCTGAACTCTGGATCCTTTGTGGCACTCCTGGGTCCCCTCCTGAACTCTTGGGTTACCCCCTGAACTCCTAGGTCCCCTCCTGAATTCTTCAGTCCCTCCCTGAACTCCTGGGCGGGTCTCTCCTGAACTCCTGGGCGGGTCCCTCCTGAACTCCTGGGCGGGTCCCCTCCTGAACTCTTGGGTCCTTTGGGGCACTTCTGGGTCCCCTCCTGAACTCCTGAATGGGTCCATCCTGAACTCCTGGGTCCCCTCCTGAAGTCCTGGGTGGGTCCCTCCTGAATTCTTGGGTCCCCTCCGGAACTCTGGATCCTTTGGGGCACTCCTGGGTCCCCTCCTGAACTCTGGATCCTTTGGGGCACTCCTGGGTTCCCCCCTGAACTCCTGGGTCCTTTGGGGCACTGCTGGGTCCCCTCCTGAACTCCTGGGTGGGTCCCCTCTTGAACTCCTGGGTGGGTCCCCTCTTGAACTCCTGGGTGCACTCCTGATCTCTTGGGTCCTTTGGGTCACTCTTGTGTCCCCTCAGAACTCCTGGGTTCCCCACTGAACTCCTGGGTCCTTTGGGGTACTCCTGGGTCCCCTCCTGAACTCTTGGGTCCCCTCCTGAACTCTTGGGTCCTTTGGGGCACTCCTGGGCTCCCCCTCTAAGCTCTTGGGTCCCTTGGGGAACTCTTGGGTCCCCTCAGAACTCCTGGGTTTTCCCCTGAACTCCTGGGTCCTTTGGGGCACTGCTGGGTCCCCTCCTGAACTCCTGGGTGGGTCCCTCCTGATCCCTTGGGTGCCCTCCTGATCTCTTGGGTGCCCTCCTGATCTCTTGGGTGCCCTCCTGATCTCTTGGGTGCCCTCCTGATCTCTTGGGTCCTTTGGGGCACTCTTGGGTCTCCTCAGAACTCCTGGGTTCCCCACTGAACTCCTGGGTCCTTGGGGCACTCCTGGGTCCTCTCCTGAACTCCTGGGTTACCCCCTGAACTCCTAGGTCCCCTCCTGAATTCTTCAGTCCCTCCCTGAACTCCTGGGCGGGTGCCCTCCTGAACTCCTGGGCGGGTGCCCTCCTGAACTCCTGGGCGGGTGCCCTCCTGAACTCCTGGGCGGGTGCTCTCCTGAACTCCTGGGCGGGTGCCCTCCTGAACTCCTGGGCGGGTGCCCTCCTGAACTCCTGGGCGGGTGCCCTCCTGAACTCCTGGGCGGGTGCCCTCCTGAACTCCTGGGCGGGTGCCCTCCTGAACTCCTGGGCGGGTGCCCTCCTGAACTCTGGATCCTTTGGGGCACTCTTGGGTCCCCTCCTGAACTCCTGGGTCCTTTGGGGCACTCCTGGTCCCCCTCCTGAACTACTGAATGGGTCCCCTCAGAACTCCTGGGTCCCCTCCTGAACTACTGAATGGGTCCCCTCAGAACTCCTGGGTCCCCTCCTCAAGTACTGGGTGGGTCCCTCCTGAACTTTTGGGTCCCACCCTGAACTCCTGGGTCCTTTGGGGCACTCCTGGTCCCCCTCCTGAACTCCTGAATGGGTCCCTCCTGAATTCCTTAATGGGTCCCCTCAGAACTCCTGGGTGCCCTCCTGAAGTCCTGGGTGGGTCCCTCCTGAACTCTTGAGTCCCCTCCTGAACTCTGGATCCTTTCGGGCACTCCTGGTTCCCCTCCTGAACTCTGGATCCTTTGGGGCACTCCTGGGTCCCCTCCTGAACTCTGGATCCTTTGGGGCACTCCTGGGTCCCCTCCTAAGCTCTTGGGTCCTTTGGGGAACTCTTGGGTCTCCTCAGAACGCCTGGGTTCCCCCCTGAACTCCTGGGTCCTTTGGGGCATTCCTGGGTCCCCTCCTGAACTCTGGATCCTTTGGGGCACTCCTGGTCCCCCTCCTGAACTCCTGAATGGGTCCCCTCAGAACTCCTGGGTCCCCTCCTGAAGTCCTGGGTGGGTCCCTCCTGAACTCCTGGGTGGGTCCCTCCTGAACTTTTGGGTCCCACCCTAAACTCCTGGGTCCTTTGGGGCACTCCTGGTCTCCCTCCTGAACTCCTGAATGGGTCCCTCCTGAACTCCTGAATGGGTCCCTCCTGAACTCCTGAATGGGTCCCTCCTGAACTCCTGGGTGGGTCCCGCCATGAAGTCCTGGGTGGGTCCCGCCATGAAGTCCTGGGTGGGTCCCTCCTGAACTCTTGGGTCCCCTCCTGAACCCTGGATCCTTTGGGGCACTCCTGGGTCCCCTCCTGAACTCTGGATCCTTTGGGGCACTCCTGGGTCCTTTGGGGCACTGCTGGGTCCCCACCTGAACTCCTGGGTGGGTCCCTCCTGAACTCCTGGGTGGGTCCCTCCTGATCCCTTGGGTGCCCTCCTGATCCCTTGGGTGCCCTCCTGATCCCTTGGGTGCCCTCCTGATCCCTTGGGTCCTTTGGGGCACTCTTGGGTCCCCTCAGAACTCCTGGGTTCCCCACTGAACTCCTGGGTCCTTTGGGGCACTCCTGGTCCCCCTCCTGAACTCTTCGGTCCCCCACTGAACTCCTGGGTCCTTTGGGGCACTCCTGGGTCCCCTCCTGAACTCTTGGGTCCCCTCCTGAACTCTGGATCCTTTGGGGCACTCCTGGGTCCCCTCCTAATCTCTTGGGTCCTTTGGGGAACTCTTGGGTCCCCTCAGAACTCCTGGGTTCACCCCTGAACTCCTAGGTCCTTTGGGGCACTTCTGGGTCCCCTCCTGAACTCCTGAATGGGTCCCTCCTGAACTCCTGGGTCCCCTCCTGAAGTCCTGGGTGGGTACCGCCATGAAGTCCTGGGTGGGTCCCTCCTGAATTCTTGGGTCCCCTCAGGAACTCTGGATCCTTTGGGGCACTCCTGGGTCCCCTCCTGAACTCTGGATCCTTTGGGGCACTCATGGGTTCCCCCCTGAACTCCTGGGTCCTTTCGGGCACTGCTGGGTCCCCTCCTGAACTCCTGGGTGGGTCCCCTCCTGAACTCTTGGGTCCTTTGGGTCACTCTTGGGTCCCCTCAGAACTCCTGGGTTCCCCACTGAACTCCTGGGTCCTTTGGGGTACTCCTGGGTCTCCTCCTGAACTCTTTGGTCCCCTCCTGAACTCTGGATCCTTTGGGGCACTCCTGGGTCCCCTCCTAAGCTCTTGGGTCCTTTGGGGAACTTTTGGGTCCCCTCAGAACTCCTGGGTTCACCCCTAAACTCCTGGGTCCTTTGGGGCACTCCTGGGTCTCCTCAGTACTCTTGGGTTCCCCCCTGAACTGCTGAGTCCTTTGGGGCACTGCTGGGTCCCCTCCCGAACTCCTAGGTGGGTCCCCTCCCGAACTCCTGGGTGGGTCCCCTCCCGAACTCCTGGGTACTTTGGGGCACTCCTGGGTCCCCTCAGAACGCCTGGGTTCCCCCCTGAACTCCTGGGTCCTTTGGGGCATTCCTGGGTCCCCTCCTGAACTCTGGATCCTTGGGGCACTCCTGGTCCCCCTCCTGAACTCCTGAATGGGTCCCCTCAGAACTCATGGGTCCCCTCCTGAAGTCCTGGGTGGGTCCCTCCTGAACTTTTGGGTCCCACCCTGAACTCCTGGGTCCTTTGGGGCACTCCTGGTCTCCCTCCTGAACTATTGAATGGGTCCCTCCTGAACTCCTGGGTGGGTCCCTCCTGAACTCCTGAATGGGCCCCCTCAGAACTCCTGGGCACCCTCCTGAAGTCCTGGGTGGGTCCCGCCATGAAGTTCTGGGTGGGTCACTCCTGAACTCTTGGGTCCCCTCCTGAACCCTGGATCCTTTGGGGCACTCCTGCTCCCCTCCTGAACTCTGGATCCTTTGGGGCACTCCTGGGTTCCCCCCTTAACTCCTGGGTCCTTTGGGGCACTGCTGGGTCCCCACCTGAACTCCTGGGTGGGTCCCTCCTGATCTCTTGGGTGCCCTCCTGATCTCTTGGGTCCTTTGGGGCACTCTTGGGTCCCCTCAGAACTCCTGGGTTCCCCACTGAACTCCTGGGTCCTTTGGGGCACTCCTGGTCCCCCTCCTGAACTCTTCTTTCCCCCACTGAACTCCTGGGTCCTTTGGGGCAGTCCTGGGTCCTCTCCTGAACTCTAGATCTATTGGGGCACTCCTGGGTTCCCCCCTGAACTCCTGGGTCCTTTGGGGCACTGCTGGGTCCCCACCTAAACTCCTGGGTGCGTCCCTCCTGAACTCCTGGGTGGGTCCCTCCTGATCTCTTGGGTGCCCTCCTGATCACTTGGGTGCCCTCCTGATCACTTGGGTGCCCTCCTGATCACTTGGGTCCTTTGGGGCACTCCTGGGTCCTCTCCTGAACTCCTGGGTTACCCCCTGAACTCCTAGGTCCCCTCCTGAATTCTTCAGTCCCTCCCTGAACTCCTGGGCGGGTCCCCTCCTGAACTCCTGGGCGGGTCCCCTCCTGAACTCTTGGGTCCTTTGGGGCACTTCTGGGTCCCCTCCTGAACTCCTGAATGGGTCCCTCCTGAACTCCTGGGTCCCCTCCTGAAGTCCTGGGTGGGTCCCTCCTGAATTCTTGGGTCCCCTCCGGAACTCTGGATCCTTTGGGGCACTCCTGGGTCCCCTCCTGAACTCTGGATCCTTTGGGGCACTCCTGGGTTCCCCCCTGAACTCCTGGGTCCTTTGGGGCACTGCTGGATCCCCTCCTGAACTCCTGGGTGGGTCCCCTCCTGAACTCCTGGGTGGGTCCCCTCCTGAACTCCTGGGTGGGTCCCCTCCTGAACTCCTGGGTCCTTTGGGTCACTCTTGTGTCCCCTCAGAACTCCTGGGTTCCCCACTGAACTCCTGGGTCCTTTGGGGTACTCCTGGGTCCCCTCCTGAACTCTTGGGTCCCCTCCTGAACTCTTGGGTCCTTTGGGGCACTCCTGGGCTCCCCCTCTAAGCTCTTGGGTCCCTTGGGGAACTCTTGGGTCCCCTCAGAACTCCTGGGTCCCCTCCTCAAGTACTGGGTGGGTCCCTCCTGAACTTTTGGGTCCTACCCTGAACTCCTGGGTCCTTTGGGGCACTCCTGGTCCCCCTCCTGAACTCCTGAATGGGTCCCTTCTGAATTCCTTAATGGGTCCCCTCAGAACTCCTGGGTCCCCTCCTGAAGTCCTGGGTGGGTCCCTCCTGAACTTTTGGGTCCCACCCTAAACTCCTGGGTCCTTTGGGGCACTCCTGGTCTCCCTCCTGAACTCCTAAATGGGTCCCTCCTGAACTCCTGGGTGGGTCCCGCCATGAAGTCCTGGGTGGGTCCCGCCATGAAGTCCTGGGTGGGTCCCTCCTGAACTCTTGGGTCCCCTCCTGAACCCTGGATCCTTTGGGGCACTCCTGGGTCCCCTCCTGAACTCTGGATCCTTTGGGGCACTCCTGGGTCCTTTGGGGCACTGCTGGGTCCCCACCTGAACTCCTGGGTGGGTCCCTCCTGAACTCCTGGGTGGGTCCCTCCTGATCACTTGGGTGCCCTCCTGATCACTTGGGTCCTTTGGGGCACTCTTGGGTCCCCTCAGAACTCCTGGGTTCCCCCCTGAACTCCTGGGTCCTTTGGGGCACTGCTGGGTCCCCTCCTGAACTCCTGGGTGGGTCCCTCCTGAACTCCTGGGTGGGTCCCTCCTGAACTCCTGGGTGGGTCCCTCCTGAACTCCTGGGTGGGTCCCTCCTGATCCCTTGGGTGGGTCCCTCCTGATCCCTTGGGTGGGTCCCTCCTGATCCCTTGGGTGCCCTCCTGATCCCTTGGGTCCTTTGGGGCACTCTTGGGTCTCCTCAGAACTCCTGGGTTCCCCACTGAACTCCTGGGTCCTTTGGGGCACTCCTGGGTCCGCTCCTGAACTCTTGGGTTACCCCCTGAACTCCTAGGTCCCCTCCTGAATTCTTCAGTCCCTCCCTGAACTCCCGGTCCCCTCCTGAACTCCTGGGCGGGTCCCCTCCTGAACTCCTGGGCGGGTCCCCTCCTGAACTCCTGGGCGGGTCCCCTCCTGAACTCCTGGGCGGGTCCCCTCCTGAACTCCTGGGCGGGTCCCCTCCTGAACTCCTGGGCGGGTCCCCTCCTGAACTCCTGGGCGGGTCCCCTCCTGAACTCCTGGGCGGGTCCCCTCCTGAACTCCTGGGCGGGTCCCCTCCTGAACTCTGGATTCTTTGGGGCACTCTTGGGTCCCCTCCTGAACTCCTGGGTCCTTTGGGGCACTCCTGGTCCCCCTCCTGAACTCCTGAATGGGTCCCCTCAGAAATCCTGGGTCCCCTCCTCAAGTCCTGGGTGGGTCCCTCCTGAACTTTTGGGTCCCACCCTGAACTCCTGGGTCCTTTGGGGCACTCCTGGTCCCCCTCCTGAACTCCTGAATGGGTCCCTCCTGAACTCCTGAATGGGTCCCCTCAGAACTCCTGGGTCCCCTCCTGAAGTCCTGGGTGGGTCCCTCCTGAACTCTTGAGTCCCCTCCTGAACTCTGGATCCTTTCGGGCACTCCTGGTTCCCCTCCTGAACTCTGGATCCTTTGGGGCACTCCTGGATCCCCTCCTGAACTCTGGATCCTTTGGGGCACTCCTGGTCCCCCTCCTGAACTCCTGAATGGGTCCCCTCAGAACTCATGGGTGGTTCCCTCCTGATCTCTTGAGTCCCCTCCTGAACTCTGGATGCTTTCGGGCACTCCTGGTTCCCCTCCTGAACTCTGGATCCTTTGGGGCACTCCTGGATCCCCTCCTGAACTCTGGATCCTTTGGGGCACTCCTGGGTCCTCTCCTAAGCTCTTGGGTCCTTTGGGGAACTCTTGGGTCCCCTCAGAACTCCTGGCTTCACCCCTAAACTCCTGGGTCCTTTGGGGCACTCCTGGGTCCCCTCAGAACTCCTGGGTTCCCCCCTGAACTCCTGGGTCTTTTGGGGCACTCCTGGGTCCCCTCCTGAACTCTGGATCCTTTGGGGCACTCCTGGTCCCCCTCCTGAACTCCTGAATGGGTCCCCTCAGAACTCCTGGGTCCCCTCCTGAAGTCCTGGGTGGGTCCCTCCTGAACTCCTGGGTGGGTCCCTCCTGAACTTTTGGGTCCCACCCTAAACTCCTGGGTCCTTTGGGGCACTCCTGGTCTCCCTCCTGAACTCCTGAATGTGTCCCTCCTGAACTCCTGAATGGGTCCTACCATGAAGTCCTGGGTGGGTCCCTCCTGAATTCTTGGGTCCACTCCTGAACCCTGGATCCTTTGGGGCACTCCTGGGTCCCCTCCTGAACTCTGGATCCTTTGGGGCACTCCTGGGTCCTTTGGGGCACTGCTGGGTCCCCACCTGAACTCCTGGGTGGGTCCCTCCTGAACTCCTGGGTGGGTCCCTCCTGAACTCCTGGGTGGGTCCCTCCTGAACTCCTGGGTGGGTCCCTCCTGATCACTTGGGTGCCCTCCTGATCACTTGGGTCCTTTGGGGCACTCTTGGGTCCCCTCAGAACTCGTGGGTTCCCCACTGAACTCCTGGGTCCTATGGGGCACTCCTGGTCCCCCTCCTGAACTCTTCGGTCCCCCACTGAACTCCTGGGTCCTTTGGGGCACTCTTGGGTCCCCTCCTGAACTCTTGGGTCCCCTCCTGAACTCTGGATCCTTTGGGGCACTCCTGGGTCCCCTCCTAAGCTCTTGGGTCCTTTGGGGAACTCTTGGGTCCCCTCAGAACTCCTGGGTTCCCCCCTGAACTCCTGGGTCCTTTGGGGCATTCCTGGGTCCCCTCCTGAACTCTGGATCCTTTGGGGCACTCCTGGTCCCCCTCCTGAACTCCTGAATGGGTCCCCTCAGAACTCCTGGGTGGGTCCCTCCTGAACTCCTGGGTGGGTCCCTCCTGAACTCCTGGGTAGGTCCCTCCTGAACTCCTGGGTGGGTCCCTCCTGAACTCCTGGGTCCCACCCTAAACTCCTGGGTCCTTTGGGGCACTCCTGGTCTCCCTCCTGAACTCCTAAATGGGTCCCTCCTGAACTCCTGGGTGGGTCCCGCCATGAAGTCCTGGGTGGGTCCCGCCATGAAATCCTGGGTGGGTCCCGCCATGAAGTCCTGGGTGGGTCCCTCCTGAACTCTTGGGTCCCCTCCTGAACCCTGGATCCTTTGGGGCACTCCTGGGTCCCCTCCTGAACTCTGGATCCTTTGGGGCACTCCTGGGTCTCCACCTGAACTCCTGGTTGGGTCCCTCCTGAACTCCTGGGTGGGTCCCTCCTGAACTCCTGGGTGCCCTCCTGATCACTTGGGTGCCCTCAGAACTCCTGAATGGGTCCTTCCTGAACTCCTGGGTCCCCTCCTGAAGTCCTGGGTGGGTCCCTCCTGAATTCTTGGGTCCCCTCCGGAACTCTGGATCCTTTGGGGCACTCCTGGGTCCCCTCCTGAACTCTGGATCCTTTGGGGCACTCCTGGGTTCCCCCCTGAACTCCTGGGTCCTTTGGGGCACTGCTGGGTCCCCTCCCGAACTCCTGGGTAGGTCCCCTCCCGAACTCTTGGGTACTTTGGGGCACTCCTGGGTCCCCTCAGAACGCCTGGGTTCCCCCCTGAACTCCTGGGTCCTTTGGGGCATTTCTGGGTTCCCTCCTGAACTCTGGATCCTTTGGGGCACTCCTGGGTCCCCTCCTGAACTCCTGGGTCCTTTGGGGCACTCCTGGTCCCCCTCCTGAACTCCGGAATGGGTCCCCTCAGAACTCCTGGGTCCCCTCCTGAACTCCTGGGTGGGTCCCTCCTGAACTCTTGGGTCCACTCCTGAACCCTGGATCCGTTGGGGCACTCCTGGGTCCCCTCCTGAACTCTGGATCCTTTGGGGCACTGCTGGGTCCCCTCCTGAACTCCTGGGTGGGTCCCTCCTGAACTCCTGGGTGGGTCCCTCCTGATCCCTTGGGTGCCCTCCTGATCTTTGGGTGCCCTCCTGATCTCTTGGGTCCTTTGGGGCACTCTTGGGTCTCCTCAGAACTCCTGGGTTCCCCACTGAACTCCTGGGTCCTTTGGGGCACTCCTGGGTCCGCTCCTGAACTCCTGGGTTACCCCCTGAACTCCTAGGTCCCCTCCTGAATTCTTCAGTCCCTCCCTGAACTCCTGGGCGGGTCCCCTCCTGAAGTCCTGGGTGGGTCCCTCCTGAACTCCTGGGTGGGTCCCTCCTGAACTTTTGGGTCCCACCCTAAACTCCTGGGTCCTTTGGGGCACTCCTGGTCTCCCTCCTGAACTCCTGAATGTGTCCCTCCTGAACTCCTGAATGGGTCCTACCATGAAGTCCTGGGTGGGTCCCTCCTGAATTCTTGGGTCCACTCCTGAACCCTGGATCCTTTGGGGCACTCCTGGGTCCCCTCCTGAACTCTGGATCCTTTGGGGCACTCCTGGGTCCTTTGGGGCACTGCTGGGTCCCCACCTGAACTCCTGGGTGGGTCCCTCCTGAACTCCTGGGTGGGTCCCTCCTGAACTCCTGGGTGCCCTCCTGATCACTTGGGTGCCCTCAGAACTCCTGAATGGGTCCTTCCTGAACTCCTGGGTCCCCTCCTGAAGTCCTGGGTGGGTCCCTCCTGAATTCTTGGGTCCCCTCCGGAACTCTGGATCCTTTGGGGCACTCCTGGGTCCCCTCCTGAACTCTGGATCCTTTGGGGCACTCCTGGGTTCCCCCCTGAACTCCTGGGTCCTTTGGGGCACTGCTGGGTCCCCTCCCGAACTCCTGGGTAGGTCCCCTCCCGAACTCTTGGGTACTTTGGGGCACTCCTGGGTCCCCTCAGAACGCCTGGGTTCCCCCCTGAACTCCTGGGTCCTTTGGGGCATTTCTGGGTTCCCTCCTGAACTCTGGATCCTTTGGGGCACTCCTGGGTCCCCTCCTGAACTCCTGGGTCCTTTGGGGCACTCCTGGTCCCCCTCCTGAACTCCTGAATGGGTCCCCTCAGAACTCCTGGGTCCCCTCCTGAACTCCTGGGTGGGTCCCTCCTGAACTCTTGGGTCCACTCCTGAACCCTGGATCCGTTGGGGCACTCCTGGGTCCCCTCCTGAACTCTGGATCCTTTGGGGCACTGCTGGGTCCCCTCCTGAACTCCTGGGTGGGTCCCTCCTGAACTCCTGGGTGGGTCCCTCCTGATCCCTTGGGTGCCCTCCTGATCTTTGGGTGCCCTCCTGATCTCTTGGGTCCTTTGGGGCACTCTTGGGTCTCCTCAGAACTCCTGGGTTCCCCACTGAACTCCTGGGTCCTTTGGGGCACTCCTGGGTCCGCTCCTGAACTCCTGGGTTACCCCCTGAACTCCTAGGTCCCCTCCTGAATTCTTCAGTCCCTCCCTGAACTCCTGGGCGGGTCCCCTCCTGAAGTCCTGGGTGGGTCCCTCCTGAACTCCTGGGTGGGTCCCTCCTGAACTTTTGGGTCCCACCCTAAACTCCTGGGTCCTTTGGGGCACTCCTGGTCTCCCTCCTGAACTCCTGAATGTGTCCCTCCTGAACTCCTGAATGGGTCCTACCATGAAGTCCTGGGTGGGTCCCTCCTGAATTCTTGGGTCCACTCCTGAACCCTGGATCCTTTGGGGCACTCCTGGGTCCCCTCCTGAACTCTGGATCCTTTGGGGCACTCCTGGGTCCTTTGGGGCACTGCTGGGTCCCCACCTGAACTCCTGGGTGGGTCCCTCCTGAACTCCTGGGTGGGTCCCTCCTGAACTCCTGGGTGGGTCCCTCCTGAACTCCTGGGTGGGTCCCTCCTGAACTCCTGGGTGGGTCCCTCCTGATCACTTGGGTGCCCTCCTGATCACTTGGGTCCTTTGGGGCACTCTTGGGTCCCCTCAGAACTCGTGGGTTCCCCACTGAACTCCTGGGTCCTATGGGGCACTCCTGGTCCCCCTCCTGAACTCTTCGGTCCCCCACTGAACTCCTGGGTCCTTTGGGGCACTCTTGGGTCCCCTCCTGAACTCTTGGGTCCCCTCCTGAACTCTGGATCCTTTGGGGCACTCCTGGGTCCCCTCCTAAGCTCTTGGGTCCTTTGGGGAACTCTTGGGTCCCCTCAGAACTCCTGGGTTCCCCCCTGAACTCCTGGGTCCTTTGGGGCATTCCTGGGTCCCCTCCTGAACTCTGGATCCTTTGGGGCACTCCTGGTCCCCCTCCTGAACTCCTGAATGGGTCCCCTCAGAACTCCTGGGTGGGTCCCTCCTGAACTCCTGGGTGGGTCCCTCCTGAACTCCTGGGTGGGTCCCTCCTGAACTCCTGGGTCCCACCCTAAACTCCTGGGTCCTTTGGGGCACTCCTGGTCTCCCTCCTGAACTCCTAAATGGGTCCCTCCTGAACTCCTGGGTGGGTCCCGCCATGAAGTCCTGGGTGGGTCCCGCCATGAAATCCTGGGTGGGTCCCGCCATGAAATCCTGGGTGGGTCCCTCCTGAACTCTTGGGTCCCCTCCTGAACCCTGGATCCTTTGGGGCACTCCTGGGTCCCCTCCTGAACTCTGGATCCTTTGGGGCACTCCTGGGTCCTTTGGGGCACTGCTGGGTCTCCACCTGAACTCCTGGTTGGGTCCCTCCTGAACTCCTGGGTGGGTCCCTCCTGAACTCCTGGGTGCCCTCCTGATCACTTGGGTGCCCTCAGAACTCCTGAATGGGTCCTTCCTGAACTCCTGGGTCCCCTCCTGAAGTCCTGGGTGGGTCCCTCCTGAATTCTTGGGTCCCCTCCGGAACTCTGGATCCTTTGGGGCACTCCTGGGTCCCCTCCTGAACTCTGGATCCTTTGGGGCACTCCTGGGTTCCCCCCTGAACTCCTGGGTCCTTTGGGGCACTGCTGGGTCCCCTCCCGAACTCCTGGGTAGGTCCCCTCCCGAACTCTTGGGTACTTTGGGGCACTCCTGGGTCCCCTCAGAACGCCTGGGTTCCCCCCTGAACTCCTGGGTCCTTTGGGGCATTTCTGGGTTCCCTCCTGAACTCTGGATCCTTTGGGGCACTCCTGGGTCCCCTCCTGAACTCCTGGGTCCTTTGGGGCACTCCTGGTCCCCCTCCTGAACTCCTGAATGGGTCCCCTCAGAACTCCTGGGTCCCCTCCTGAACTCCTGGGTGGGTCCCTCCTGAACTCTTGGGTCCACTCCTGAACCCTGGATCCGTTGGGGCACTCCTGGGTCCCCTCCTGAACTCTGGATCCTTTGGGGCACTGCTGGGTCCCCTCCTGAACTCCTGGGTGGGTCCCTCCTGAACTCCTGGGTGGGTCCCTCCTGATCCCTTGGGTGCCCTCCTGATCTTTGGGTGCCCTCCTGATCTCTTGGGTCCTTTGGGGCACTCTTGGGTCTCCTCAGAACTCCTGGGTTCCCCACTGAACTCCTGGGTCCTTTGGGGCACTCCTGGGTCCGCTCCTGAACTCCTGGGTTACCCCCTGAACTCCTAGGTCCCCTCCTGAATTCTTCAGTCCCTCCCTGAACTCCTGGGCGGGTCCCCTCCTGAAGTCCTGGGTGGGTCCCTCCTGAACTCTTGAGTCCCCTCCTGAACTCTGGATCCTTTCGGGCACTCCTGGTTCCCCTCCTGAACTCTGGATCCTTTGGGGCACTCCTGGATCCCCTCCTGAACTCTGGATCCTTTGGGGCACTCCTGGGTCCCCTCCTAAGCTCTTGGGTCCTTTGGGGAACTCTTGGGTCCCCTCAGAACTCCTGGCTTCACCCCTAAACTCCTGGGTCCTTTGGGGCACTCCTGGGTCCCCTCAGAACGCCTAGGTTCCTTCCTGAACTCCTGGGTCCTTTGGGGCACTCCTGGGTCCCCTCCTGAACTCTGGATCCTTTGGGGCACTCCTGGTCCCCCTCCCTAACTCTTGAATGGGTCCCCTCCGAACTCATGGGTCCCCTCCTGAAGTCCTGGGTGGGTCCCTCCTGAACTCCTGGGTGGGTCCCTCCTGAACTCCTGGGTGGGTCCCTCCTGAACTTTTGGGTCCCACCCTAAACTCCTGGGTCCTTAGGGGCACTCCTGGTCTCCCTCCTGAACTATTGAATGGGTCCCTCCTGAACTCCTGAATGGGTCCCCTCCTGAACTCCTGAATGGGTCCCCTCCTGAACTCCTGAATGGGTCCCACCATGAAGTCCTGGGTGGGTCCCTCCTGAACTCTTGGGTCCCCTCCTGAACC
This sequence comes from Patagioenas fasciata, assembly GCF_037038585.1. Lineage (NCBI taxonomy): Eukaryota > Metazoa > Chordata > Aves > Columbiformes > Columbidae > Patagioenas > Patagioenas fasciata. The sequence continues at coordinate 14,482,106 of NC_092536.1, forward strand.
CTGGATCCTTTGGGGCACTCCTGGGTCCCCTCCTGAACTCCTGGGTGGGTCCCTCCTGAACTCCTGGGTGGGTCCCTCCTGAACTCCTGGGTGGGTCCCTCCTGATCACTTGGGCCCTTTGGGGCACTGCTGGGTCCCCTCCTGAACTCCTGGGTGGGTGCCCTCCCGAACTCCTGGGTGGGTCCCCTCTTGAACTCCTGGGTGGGTCCCCTCTTGAACTCCTGGGTACTTTGGGGCTCTCCTGGGTTCCCTCAGAACGGCTGGGTTCCCCCCTGAACTCCTGGGTCCTTTGGGGCATTCCTGGGTCCTCTCCTGAACTCTGGATCCTTTGTGGCACTCCTGGGTCCCCTCCTGAACTCTTGGGTTACCCCCTGAACTCCTAGGTCCCCTCCTGAATTCTTCAGTCCCTCCCTGAACTCCTGGGCGGGTCTCTCCTGAACTCCTGGGCGGGTCCCTCCTGAACTCCTGGGCGGGTCCCCTCCTGAACTCTTGGGTCCTTTGGGGCACTTCTGGGTCCCCTCCTGAACTCCTGAATGGGTCCATCCTGAACTCCTGGGTCCCCTCCTGAAGTCCTGGGTGGGTCCCTCCTGAATTCTTGGGTCCCCTCCGGAACTCTGGATCCTTTGGGGCACTCCTGGGTCCCCTCCTGAACTCTGGATCCTTTGGGGCACTCCTGGGTTCCCCCCTGAACTCCTGGGTCCTTTGGGGCACTGCTGGGTCCCCTCCTGAACTCCTGGGTGGGTCCCCTCTTGAACTCCTGGGTGGGTCCCCTCTTGAACTCCTGGGTGCACTCCTGATCTCTTGGGTCCTTTGGGTCACTCTTGTGTCCCCTCAGAACTCCTGGGTTCCCCACTGAACTCCTGGGTCCTTTGGGGTACTCCTGGGTCCCCTCCTGAACTCTTGGGTCCCCTCCTGAACTCTTGGGTCCTTTGGGGCACTCCTGGGCTCCCCCTCTAAGCTCTTGGGTCCCTTGGGGAACTCTTGGGTCCCCTCAGAACTCCTGGGTTTTCCCCTGAACTCCTGGGTCCTTTGGGGCACTGCTGGGTCCCCTCCTGAACTCCTGGGTGGGTCCCTCCTGATCCCTTGGGTGCCCTCCTGATCTCTTGGGTGCCCTCCTGATCTCTTGGGTGCCCTCCTGATCTCTTGGGTGCCCTCCTGATCTCTTGGGTCCTTTGGGGCACTCTTGGGTCTCCTCAGAACTCCTGGGTTCCCCACTGAACTCCTGGGTCCTTGGGGCACTCCTGGGTCCTCTCCTGAACTCCTGGGTTACCCCCTGAACTCCTAGGTCCCCTCCTGAATTCTTCAGTCCCTCCCTGAACTCCTGGGCGGGTGCCCTCCTGAACTCCTGGGCGGGTGCCCTCCTGAACTCCTGGGCGGGTGCCCTCCTGAACTCCTGGGCGGGTGCTCTCCTGAACTCCTGGGCGGGTGCCCTCCTGAACTCCTGGGCGGGTGCCCTCCTGAACTCCTGGGCGGGTGCCCTCCTGAACTCCTGGGCGGGTGCCCTCCTGAACTCCTGGGCGGGTGCCCTCCTGAACTCCTGGGCGGGTGCCCTCCTGAACTCTGGATCCTTTGGGGCACTCTTGGGTCCCCTCCTGAACTCCTGGGTCCTTTGGGGCACTCCTGGTCCCCCTCCTGAACTACTGAATGGGTCCCCTCAGAACTCCTGGGTCCCCTCCTGAACTACTGAATGGGTCCCCTCAGAACTCCTGGGTCCCCTCCTCAAGTACTGGGTGGGTCCCTCCTGAACTTTTGGGTCCCACCCTGAACTCCTGGGTCCTTTGGGGCACTCCTGGTCCCCCTCCTGAACTCCTGAATGGGTCCCTCCTGAATTCCTTAATGGGTCCCCTCAGAACTCCTGGGTGCCCTCCTGAAGTCCTGGGTGGGTCCCTCCTGAACTCTTGAGTCCCCTCCTGAACTCTGGATCCTTTCGGGCACTCCTGGTTCCCCTCCTGAACTCTGGATCCTTTGGGGCACTCCTGGGTCCCCTCCTGAACTCTGGATCCTTTGGGGCACTCCTGGGTCCCCTCCTAAGCTCTTGGGTCCTTTGGGGAACTCTTGGGTCTCCTCAGAACGCCTGGGTTCCCCCCTGAACTCCTGGGTCCTTTGGGGCATTCCTGGGTCCCCTCCTGAACTCTGGATCCTTTGGGGCACTCCTGGTCCCCCTCCTGAACTCCTGAATGGGTCCCCTCAGAACTCCTGGGTCCCCTCCTGAAGTCCTGGGTGGGTCCCTCCTGAACTCCTGGGTGGGTCCCTCCTGAACTTTTGGGTCCCACCCTAAACTCCTGGGTCCTTTGGGGCACTCCTGGTCTCCCTCCTGAACTCCTGAATGGGTCCCTCCTGAACTCCTGAATGGGTCCCTCCTGAACTCCTGAATGGGTCCCTCCTGAACTCCTGGGTGGGTCCCGCCATGAAGTCCTGGGTGGGTCCCGCCATGAAGTCCTGGGTGGGTCCCTCCTGAACTCTTGGGTCCCCTCCTGAACCCTGGATCCTTTGGGGCACTCCTGGGTCCCCTCCTGAACTCTGGATCCTTTGGGGCACTCCTGGGTCCTTTGGGGCACTGCTGGGTCCCCACCTGAACTCCTGGGTGGGTCCCTCCTGAACTCCTGGGTGGGTCCCTCCTGATCCCTTGGGTGCCCTCCTGATCCCTTGGGTGCCCTCCTGATCCCTTGGGTGCCCTCCTGATCCCTTGGGTCCTTTGGGGCACTCTTGGGTCCCCTCAGAACTCCTGGGTTCCCCACTGAACTCCTGGGTCCTTTGGGGCACTCCTGGTCCCCCTCCTGAACTCTTCGGTCCCCCACTGAACTCCTGGGTCCTTTGGGGCACTCCTGGGTCCCCTCCTGAACTCTTGGGTCCCCTCCTGAACTCTGGATCCTTTGGGGCACTCCTGGGTCCCCTCCTAATCTCTTGGGTCCTTTGGGGAACTCTTGGGTCCCCTCAGAACTCCTGGGTTCACCCCTGAACTCCTAGGTCCTTTGGGGCACTTCTGGGTCCCCTCCTGAACTCCTGAATGGGTCCCTCCTGAACTCCTGGGTCCCCTCCTGAAGTCCTGGGTGGGTACCGCCATGAAGTCCTGGGTGGGTCCCTCCTGAATTCTTGGGTCCCCTCAGGAACTCTGGATCCTTTGGGGCACTCCTGGGTCCCCTCCTGAACTCTGGATCCTTTGGGGCACTCATGGGTTCCCCCCTGAACTCCTGGGTCCTTTCGGGCACTGCTGGGTCCCCTCCTGAACTCCTGGGTGGGTCCCCTCCTGAACTCTTGGGTCCTTTGGGTCACTCTTGGGTCCCCTCAGAACTCCTGGGTTCCCCACTGAACTCCTGGGTCCTTTGGGGTACTCCTGGGTCTCCTCCTGAACTCTTTGGTCCCCTCCTGAACTCTTGGGTCCTTTGAGGCACTCCTGGGTCCCCCTCTAAGCTCTTGGGTCCATTGGGGAACTCTTGGGTCCCCTCAGAACTCCTGGGTTCACCCCTGAACTCATGGGTCCTTTGGGGCACTCTTGGTCCCCCTCCTGAACTATTGAATGGGTCCCTTCTGAACTCCTGAATGGGTCCCTCCTGAACTCCTGGGTCACCTCAGAACTCCAGGGTCCCCTCCTGAAGTCCTGGGTGGGTCCCCTCCTGAACTCCTGGGTCCTTTGGGGCACTCTTGGGTCCCCTCAGAACTCCTGGGTTCCCCACTGAACTCCTAGGTCATTTGGGGCACTCCTGGTCCCCCTCCTGAACTCTTCGGTCCCCCACTGAACTCCTGGGTCCTTTGGGGCACTCCTGGGTCCCCTCCTGAACTCTTGGGTCCCCTCCTGAACTCTGGATCCTTTGGGGCACTCCTGGGTTCCCTCCTAAGCTCTTGGGTCCTTTGGGGAACTCTTGGGTCCCCTCAGAACTCCTGGGTCCTTTGGGGCACTCCTGGGTCTCCTCAGTACTCTTGGGTTCCCCCCTGAACTGCTGGGTCCTTTGGGGCACTGCTGGGTCCCCTCCCGAACTCCTGGGTGGGTCCCCCCCGAACTCTTGGGTACTTTGGGGCACTCCTGGGTCCCCTCAGAACGCCTGGGTCCCCTCCGAACTCCTGTGTTCCCCCCTGAACTCCTGGGTCCTTTGGGGTACTCCTGGGTCCCCTCCTGAACTCTTGGGTCCTCTCCTGAACTCTGGATCCTTTGGGGCACTCCTGGGTCCCCTACTGAACTCCTGGGTCCTTTGGGGCACTCCTGGGTCTGCTCCTGAACTCTTGGGTTACCCCCTGAACTCCTACGTCCCCTCCTGAATTCTTCAGTCCCTCCCGGAACTCCTGGGCGGGTCCCCTCCTGAACTCCTGGGCGGGTCCCCTCCTGAACTCCTGGGCGGGTCCCCTCCTGAACTCCTGGCCTGCCTGGCCACTTCTCTTCACACCTCCGCCCCGGCCACTTCACAGCGGGTTAGGGTTTAGGGTTAGGGTTAGGTTTTTACATATCATCCCAAAGTTCAAGTTTAAGTTTTGAGTCACTAATACTCATAACAGTCTTTCCAGGTTTTAATTGCTTCACTGTAGTAAGTACCAGTTTACAGGTGGTTACAAGGCCGAGAATATATTTTTCACTGCGACTAATCGCCTTCCACAACACAGTTCCCACTTTTTCCCAGGTCTCTATTTGAAAAACTCCTAACAGGTCAGCAGGAAACCCACTGCCTCTGCACCAAATTAACAATCTTTTGAGGTTACTCTCCTCATACTTCACCACTCTCTTAGAGAGAATATGCAAGAGGAGCCGCAGTATTTCTTCTTCTTCTTTAAAAATATTTTGCCCCATCTCCTCTCGCCCCCAGCTGCTCACCTCTTTGGGCGTCCGTTGCGACGATATCGGATCCTTTATCCCTCCTCTGTCACTCCGTAGCCATCAATCGGGAGTCACGCAGCCCGCAGCCCGCGTCCCGGTCCTGGTCCAGCCGAGCCGTTCCAGCTGGGGCTCGCTCCCTGCAGCGGTCGCGCGCCTTCCGTAAATTCTCCTTAGGGATCACGTCAGGGTCACCGCTTGCGAGGGCGCAAACTCACGGACTCCACGCAACTCAACACGAATTCAAGCGAAGCCATTTATTACAGAGACAAGCCTCCTTATATACGCAGTTATTTCCCGATAAGCGTCCACGTTCCAAACACGCGTCGGCTGATCGGATATCGTCCACGTTCGGGTCTTGTTATTATAGAATTACCTCACTCTCATAACAGATGTTGTTTTTCAGCCTTTGCGCCAGCCTTGGAGTCGCTTTGTCTAGTTCAGAAATAAATCTCTATCTAACAGAAACCCATCTGCACAACAACCTTAAGAAAATCCCTTAAATCTCCCACAGGTGCTGTCTTTTCTAGTTAGGGTCCAGGTGATTTTATAAGGGTGGTGGGCGGGGCCTGGGATGATCGACCCCTCCCCTCGGCAGCTTTTGAGCCGTTTAATCTACATGGGCAGATGTCTTTGGAGAAGTGGAGGTGTCTGTTCAAGGTACGAGCTTCAGGAGCAGCAAAGGTTCAGTAGCAGCTGTAGTAGAAAGGTTGTTTGTCATTATGTTTCATTCATTGATTCGGTTCCAGGTGCTTTGCATTTTCCCAAAATTCCTGACTTCAATGGAGATGGAGTGCTGGCAGTTGTATTTCACTTTCTATCTGCTCCCTAGAAAAACTAAGTTGAAATCCATACTCAGTCTCATTGTAGCTGCAATAGCAGCAATAAAGTGCAGGTGCTGTCATTTTCAGGGAGATTCCAGGTAATTTGATAAGGGTGGTGAGGGGGTCTGGGGTGAATGACCCTGCCCCTTTCCCAGGGGTTTGTGGGAAGGGGTGGGCGGAGCCCTGGGTATTTGAGCCCCGGTCCCTGGGCAGGGAGCTCATTTTGCTCCAGAGCCTCTTCGGTGGTGGTTCTCTGCTGCTCCCTCAGCAGCTTTTGAGATGTTTAATCCAAATAGGCAGATGTCTTTGGACAAGCAGAGGTGTCTGTTTGATGTAAGAGCTTCAGGAACAGCGAAGGTTTAACAACAGCTGTAGTAGAAAAGTTGTTTATCATTATGTTTCATTTGTTGATTCATTTCCAGGTGCTTTGCATTTTCCCAAGATTCCTGACTACAATGGAGAGGGAGTGTTGTTTTTTGGTTTGTATTGCTGTATTAATAGTTGTTAATGTAATCTCTTCTCCTGGAAGAGAGTCTTGTCTCCAGAACCTTTGCAGCGTGCGGCGGCCCCCAGTGGATCATTCAAATGTACCTCCCAGTACTCAGCCAATGTGAGCAACGAACCGTAGGCTACTATGGATAAATATTATTTGGGGGCTCGATAGCGTGCGTGTTCTCGCTTTCCTTACTGTAGGCGACGATGGAGAAAGCGACAACTGCGGGAAGATCCCCGTTAGCACAGGTGGCATTTTCCTCTGTCGAAGGTGGATTCGGTCCCTCGGCCCTCTGAAAGATAAGTGGAGGCACGAGGGCTGGGAAGGGGCTGGGAATCGCAGGGTGGGTTTAAAGTTCTCAGACAGAAAAGCGCAGTCTAGGAGCGGTCCCCTTCGGGCAGATAAGGGGTCAGGGAACGTTACGGTGCGATGCCAGCATCTGCCGGGCAGGGCAGCTCCCGCCGGCGCCTGTTGTCGTGTAGTTCGGGAAGCCCGCCTCGTGCCTGTCAGACGATCCCGGGGTCTCGCTGTGCTCCGGGGGCCCAACGGGCCTCTCAGGTGCTATCCTGGGATCCGAAATGTCAGTGTTAATTGGCGTAGAGCCAATCGGGTGCTGGATTCTTGTATCATCAGCCAAAAGCATGGACGGTGCTTGCATTTTGGACGTTTCTGGTCAGCTGTGACTTATGGTGTCAATCTGGGCTGCATCAGCAGCTCTGCGCTCTACTCCTCCAGTCTAAGGGACTGGCACTTCAAGATGCTGGGAAGAAGTTCTTAGGTCGTGCCGCCGTCTCTTCTGCGTGTGTGTGTGGCAGTGCCGCCATCTCGTAAGGGTGTGATGTTCGGTTCCTTTTTCCTTTTTCCTGGGGCTGCAGAAGAGGCTCCTTGCTTCATCACTGCCTCCCTGCAGGGCATTTGGATTGATGCCGTCTCTGGTTTTGGGTCACTGTCGTTGCAGAGCGTTTTTGGTGCTGTTGCGGTTGTGTTGTCCATAGCGTTCTGTGGCGCGTTTGTCTGCGCACGTGCACGTTCGGCTCGGAGCTGCTCTGCCCGGTGGTGTGGAGTCAGGGGCGGGTAGAGCAAACTCTAGGAGTCCAGGGTTAATCTGTTGACAGATTCAATTGTGTAGCCAAAGGTTGGGCGATCATCTGGGATGCAGTAGCTGTGGGCAGGGGAGCTGGCAGTCTGTTCCCCAGTGTTTTAGGGTTAATTAGAGTGTCGGGTGGGATTCCTGAATAGAAAGCAAACCTGTTGAATGGTCAAGCTGTTGATGAGCGTCTGGGTGACTTGTTGAATACCTTATTTTCAGAGGTAGAGGGATGACTTGGTACGAAAGAGCAACAGAAGAGGCGAGCAGCGCGCCATAAGCAGGTGGGTCGGTGTGTGATGCCAGTGGGAAGATGTGTCGTGTGGCTCTATGTAAGTTTGGTCATTTGTCTCTTTCATAGAAGCAAAGAGGAAACCTGGGTATTAGCACCGCATCTCCTCGGGCAAGGTGAACATTGAGCATCGGGCCGAAGCAGCCGCTCGTTTCAGGTCCCGTGTTGCCAGTGCAGGTGTGAGCGTCATTGGGTTGTGTTTTACAGGTGGCAGCTGAACCTCTGTGGTCAAGGGCATTGCAGTCAAAAGCAAGGGTGGGCAGGCAGGTGGGAGAGCGGCCAAGGTAAAGGAGGGGGAGACGGGTCCGTCTACGGGCGGGCTGTTTTTGAGCAGCATCCGAGCAGGTGCTTTTGTTTTCGCAGGTGCCGTGGACCAGCTCGGAGGGGCGAAGCCGCACGCCGGTCAGCAGCCGAGAAGGTGAGGCGGCGGTGGGTGTCGAGGAGCCCGGTGTCACTCGGTGACTCGGTTCAGCGTTTCCTTCTTGTTTTGCAGGCTCCTTTTGGGCCCTTTGGACTTGGAGGAACGTTTCTGGTGAGCCGGGGTATGGGCGAGGAGGAGCGTGGGGCTGGGGACTCGCTCCAAGCCCTACAGTTCTTTTGTTTCTCGCTGTCTTAGGTGTTACGAGCGATGAGGGTTTGTGACCGCACCCGTGACACGACGCGCCGAACGGAACGCCGAGGAACTTAGGAGGAGGTGGGTGTTGCGGGAGGAGTCGGCGTTTACCCCGCTATACTGTATGCTGGCACGGCTTAGTGAGCGTGTGTTTTCCTGTGTTACCGTAGATGTTGAAGAGGACCCCGGCAATGCAGGAACATCTCCGTTAGTGCACGTGGCGTTTTCTCTGTCGAAGGTGGATTTGGTCCCTCGGCCTTCTGAAAGATAAGTGGAGGCACGGGGGCTGGGAAGGGGCCGGGAATCGCAGGGATGGGGGTAAAGTTCTGATAAGGGAAAGGGCTGTCCAGGACAAGTCCCCTTTGGGTGGGTAAAGGGCCCAGGGAACTTTACAGTGCGATGCCAGCATGTGCCGGGCAGGGCAGCTCCAGCCTGCGTCTGCGTTGTCGTGTAGCTCGGGAAGCCTGCCTTGCATCTGTCAGATGATCCCGGGGTCTCGCTGTGCTCCGGGGGCCCAACGGGCCTCTCAGGTGCCATCCCGGGATCCAGAATGCCGGTGTTAATTGGCGTAATGCCAATTGGGTGCTGGATTATTGTATCATCAGCCAAAAGCGTGGACGGTTCTTGCATTTTGGATGTTCCTGGTCAGTTGTGATTTATGGTGTCATTCTGGGCTGCATCAGCAGCTCTGCTCTCTACCCCTCCAGTCCTAGGGACTGACACTTCAAGATGCTGGGAAGAAGTTCTTAGGTTGTGCCGCCGTCTGCTCTGTGGGTGTGTGCGCGCCAGTGCCGCCGTCTGCTCTGTGGGTGTGTGCGCGCCAGTGCCGCCGTCTGCTCTGTGGGTGTGTGCGCGCCAGTGCCGCCGTCTGCTCTGTGGGTGTGTGCGCGCCAGTGCCGCCGTCTGCTCTGTGGGTGTGTGCGCGCCAGTGCCGCCATCTCATAAGGGGCCGTGACGTTGGGGTCCTTTTTCCTGGGGTTGCAGAAGAGGCTCCTTGCCTCATCACTGCCTCCCTGCAGGGTGTTTCGATTGATGCCATCTCTGGTTTTGGCGTTGCTGTCGTTGCGGAGCGTTTTCGGTGCCGATCACTTCTGAAGCAGCTCGAACTCCTTCATATGCTGCTAGTATTTCCTTTTCAGTTGGAGTATAGTTGGCCTCAGATCCTTTGTATCCTCGACTCCAAAAACCTAAGGGTTGACCTCGGGTTTCTCCTGGTGCTTTCTGCCAGAGGCTCCAGGTAAGTCCATTATCTCCGGCTGCGGTGTAGAGCACATTTTTAACATCTAGTCCAGTTTGGACTGGTCCAAGGGCCACCGCATGAGTTATCTCACGCTTAATTTGTTCAAAGGCTTGTCATTGTTCAGGTCCCCACTCAAATTGGTTCTTTTTACGAGTCACTCGATAGAGAGGCTCACAATGTGGCTGTAGTCAGGAATATGCATTCTCCAAAAACCTACAATGCCCAAGAAAGTCTGTGTCTCCTTTTTATTAGTAGGTGGAGACATTGCTGCAATTTTGTTGATCACATCCATTGGGATCTGACGACGGCCATCTTGCCATTTTATTCCTAAAAACTGGATCTCTCGTGCAGGTCCCTTGACCTTGCTTCGTTTTATGGCAAAACCAGCATCCAAAAGAATAGGAATTATTCTCTCACCTTTCTCGAAGACTTCTTTCGCTGCGTCGCCCCATACGATGATGTCATCAATATATTGCAAGTGTTCTGGAGCTTCACCTTGCTCCAGCGTGGTCTGGATCAGTCCATGGCAGATGGTAGGACTGTGTTTCCACCCCTGGGGCAAGCGATTCCATGTATACTGGATGCCCCTCCAGGTGAAAGCAAACTGCGGCCTGCACTCTGCTGCTACAGGAATAGAGAAAAATGCATTAGCAATGTCAGTTGTAGCATACCACTTGGCTGCCTTTGACTCCAGTTCAAATTGCAGTTCTAGCATGTCAGGCACAGCAGCACTCAGTGGTGGTGTAACTTAATTCAGGCAACGATAGTCTACAGTTAGTCTCCACTCGTCATTAGACTTATGCACTGGCCAGATTGGGCTGTTAAAAGGTGAGCGAGTCTTACTGATCACACCCTGGCTTTCCAATTGACGAATCAGCTTCTGGATAGGAATCCAAGAGTCTCGATTGGTGTGATATTGCCAGCGATGCACCGTCGTGGTAGCAATTGGCACCTGCTGATCGTCAACCATCAGCAGTCCTACAACAGAAGGGTCATCTGAAAGACCAGGCAAATCAGACAGCTATTCAATTTTCTCAGTGTCCACAGCTGCTATACCAAATGCCCACCTATACCCTTTTGGGTCCTTAAAATACCCTCTCCTGAGGTAGTCTATACCAAGGATGCACGGAGCATCTGGACCAGTCACAATGGGATGCTTTTGCCAGTTTTTTCCAGTTAGGCTCATTTCAGCCTCTGCAACAGTCAGTTCCTGGGATCCCCCAGTCACTCCAACAATATTGATGGATTGCGTTCCTTTATAATTAGAAGGAATTATTGTGCACTGAGCACCAGTGTCCACTAAAGCTTTGTACTCCTGGGGTTGTGTTGTACCAGGCCATAGTATTTCTACAGTCCAATAAACTCTGTTATCCCTTTCCTCCACCTGGTTGGAGGCAGGGCACCTCTAATTCCTGTTTTGCACAGTCTCTGGGTGTGAATTAGAGGTTCCTTCAAGAGCATCAGAATCTCTTCTGCTCCTTTTGTAAACTGGAGCAGCCACTTTCCTAGGAGTTTTTCCTTTTATCTCACGTACTTGTTCTTGAAGTTGAGGTAGGCCTTCCATGCCACTTATTGATGTTTTCTCCCTGCTCATGTAGGAAGAACCACAGTGAACCTCTTTTTGTGGGCTGTCTCTGCCCTCTCTCTCGAGATTGGAAACGCCTTCTCTTAACAGCTGAAACATAGGTTTGTGCAGGTCGTGAACGGTACGAGTCTTCTCTGAGCTCTTTGATTTCTTGCAACAGCTTTTCAAACCGGTCATCAGATTTTTCACACAGTTTCTCCACAGCGGATATACAAGCCCGTAGAGAACCAGCAAGGCTGTCCTCAAAGTACCGGAGCTGCTCAATCACTTCATTAATTTCTTGTATACCTCTAGCTGACCAGACCATTCCTGCCAATGATTTAGCATATGCAGGTGGTGCACTTTGTACAAATCTGCACCACATAGATTTTGTACAATTGATTCTATCTGGGTCTGTCCCCTCTTGGCTGTTTGGTCCTAGATAGATGATCTCTCGCACAGCTGATTCTCTCAGGAATTGGATACCTCTCTCCATAGTATTCCATTTCCCTAACTTGGATATACAATCTTCCTTGTAGGGAAATCTGACTTTCATAGCTGCCAGGAGTCGGGTCCAGAGAGTAGAGGCATTAGACTCTCTTGAAATTGCCCTATCAATGGTGGAATCTTTTGACAGAGATCCCAGCTGCCTGGCTTCACCACCTTCCAATTCAATTGTTTCTGCCTCATTGTCCCAGCATCGCAGCAGCCAGGTTAAAATATTCTCGCCTTCACGACGACTGAAGTCTTTTCGCAGATCTCTCAGCTCACCTGGAGAAAAGGACCGAGTGGTGGTCACTTCATCTCCACCCTGTCCTGATGATGATGCCTCTTGGGTTGATGTTGGCCCTGTGCCATCACCTGCTGCACAGGTAGTTTTTCTAGTGACTTTCTTACAACCAGCAACTGATGCTGATATGGGTTCACCATCATTTGATTCATTTTCAGAGTCTGAATGACTGTCACAGTGATTGCTGTGGTTACAGCAGCAACAGTGCCCAGTGTGTGAAGGCGGGGGGGCTGCCTTGATAGCCTTTGAGGCTGGAGAAGTAACGTTATCTGCAGCGACCTTGGCAGAGGAGCTCTGCGGAGGAGCTGTAGCTTCAGCCTCTGAAGCTGCGGTTGGGGGGCAGTGGCTGCAGCAGCAGCTTTGGCTGTTTTGCCTTTTCTCGAGCGGCTAGGAGTGCTTTTTGCTAAAGCTTCCGAAGACGCACTGCAAATCTCAGGACTAAAAAGAGACGCAAACCTCCTATTGAACCTCATTTCTCTTAACAGTAACACAAACTGACACACATTCAGCAAACCAGATAACACCATCACAGTTCTACAAAGCTCCAAGGATATTCAAAGTTCTCTAAAACATTTGCAAACTGTCCTAGCGAAAACACAAAAGTATTGTTAGTCAGCCTTTCTAAAGATTCGCTTGACCAATTAGCAAATATAGAGCCATTCTGCTCTTTAATCTCTCCTGGAGGTTTTTCAAGGTAAAGCAGAAGCGAGTAGAAATTCATTAGCGGCTGCAGTATAGTGAAATAAACCAGTGCCATACCACACAGTATCATCATGACCGCTGTCCAGTTTCTTGTTGTTATATAATGAATACTTCGATTCAGAAAGAAACACCAACAAAGATATGGGATCAGCGAGCACAATGTAGAAAATAACTGATACAACTTTTGCCATAACATCTTTAAATCGATGTAATTCACTTTGCCTTAATACCACTAAATAATATCCAAAGCAAACCCACGCGCGAGTATCACAACTCTGAGTTGGCACTGTGCCAAGAAAATTGAAAGGTATGTCAGAACAGTAGAAAAGCCAAAAATCTCCAAATTTACCCCTTTCTCTTGCCCCACGTTGGGTGCCAATTATCTGTCAAGGGTTAATATTGCGGGGTGACAATCAAACCCTGGCAGATGTATTGTTAACCTCCTTTCCCCCCCACTTCCCCCTTTTGCCCCTCCCTCTCCCCCCTTCCCACTCAGGGCAGGCGATCGGGAGGGAAAGAAGGACAGAGAGAAGAGAGTTGGAAAAGTTAAAGATGTTTTACTGATGCTACTAATAAGAATAGAGAAAATAATACAAAATATACAAAACCAATCTTGTAAGTCTCAGCAACTGCAGAGCCACCACCCAAAGTCCTGGATTAGACTCTGTAGCCAACCGGAGCTGGATTCAGTCTCTCACTAGGCCTCAGTTCGCAGGGACGACCAGCAAGGTCCTCTCCTAATGTCAGCCATGAGGAAAAAGGGAAAAAGGGCAAAAAGGGAAAAAAGGGGCCGAGATCCTCGTGATCTCCCACTTTTATATGAAGTATTCACGTGAATGGAATGTTATACACGGTTGGTCAGTCTCTCAGTCATCAGTTTCTCGTTGCCCCTCTCGCGAGATGTCCGTCCGTGCTTATCAATAAGTTTGCATTCCATTGCTAGGTTTAACCAAAACATGTGTTGGGTTCTCCAGGAAAATGCAGCTAATATGAAGGCTTTAGCTGACAGGCAAAAAATCACTAAAAGAGAAACTTGTTTTTTAACAAAACCAGGACAAGGAGGAACTTGGTGATGCAGGACAATCTCTATCAGCACATGTGGTGTTTTCCTCTGTTGAAGATGGATTCAGTCTCTTGGCCCTCTGAAAGAGAAGTGGAGGCTGGGGGGCTGGGAAGGGGTTGGGAACTGCAGGGAGGGGGGTAAAGTTCTCTTTGGGGCAAGGGTGATCCAGGAACAGTCCCTTTTGGGCAGGCGAAGGGTCCAGGGAACTTCACAGTGCGATGCCAGCATGTCCCGGGCAGGGCAGCTCCAGTCTAGTGTCAGTGTTGTATTGCAGGTGGGGAGGCTTGCATTGTGCCTGTCAGACGGTCCCGGGGTCTCGTCGCACTTGAGGGACCCGACAGGCATCCCGGGCGCCATCCTGGGATCCGGAACGCCGGTGCCAGTTGGCGTAGCGCCAATCGGGTCCTGGTTTTCTTGTATCAGCAGCTGAAAGCGTGGATGGTTTTTGCATTTTGGATGTTTCTGCGCAGTTGTGTTTTATGGTGTAGTTCTGGGCTGCATCGGCAGCTGTGCTCTGTACCCCTCCAGTCTAAGGGACTGGCACTTCTTCCCAGTGTCTTGAAGTTTTTAAGTAGTGCTGCCGTCTCCTCTGTGTGTGTGTGTGCGCCAGTGCTGCCGTCTCCTCTGTGTGTGTGTGCGCCAGTGCCGCTGTCTTATAAGGGGCCGTGACGTAGACAGTACTGAATGCTGCTCCGTGCTACTTCTCCTCCGGTGGCAAATGCTTCACAGTCGCCCGAGGAAAGACACTTAGCAATCGATTTCCAAGAGAAATGAAACACATGATGCCATAAGGCGAAAGAATATCAGGGCATCTCTTCACAAGCTTGTCCCTGATCTATAGCTGAGGGCAAACACTTGTATGCTTGTGGGAGAGCCTGTGTCTTTCCTGGAAGCGTTTGGGAGTTTTGCTCAGACGCATGTTTACTCAAGTTCAAGAATCAAGATCTAGGATACCTGCAGACAGGTGCCTGTTTGTGTGGAGACAGTCTGCCTGAAACTCTGTGTTCCTTAGCGCCCACTCTTTCTATCCGTCGCTCCACACGCCTGTGAGTCCCTTTCTTTCTCTCCACAAGCACGTGTGTTGACTTTGTCGCACACGTGCATCTGCACAAGCGTTGAGCTCAGCGGACGGAGTGTGTCTCTTGACACTTGCTGTGTGTTGGCTGTGTCTGCCTGCTCCAGTGAAGAGAGAAACAGGAAATCATCTTGGTAGAGGCAACAAAGCAAAAGTGAGGCAGGACTGACATCTGCTCAACAGAGACAGATTCCCTGCGCTGACACAGTTCACAGTTACACGAGAAGAAATCTGAGCGGTACATGGACCGGAGACGTGTTTCCGAAGAGGTCGTTTAGCGAGTGAACAGCAGTGTGCGCGACTTTCAGGAGTGTGCCTGGAAAGTGCCAGAATCACCAGAGCATCTGTGCAAAAGCTGCTGCCTCTGTGACCGCATTGAGGCACGTTCCCGTGTCTGCGAGTGTATAGACGGCTCTTTCGTGTTCACTCCGAGGGAAACGGTCCGCTATTGCTTCTGTGCGTACAGACGCGATTCCCTTGTCTCTTGCGAACACAGGGAACTCTGTGCATCCAAATCTACAGGCTAAGGACGCGTCTGCATATGTTTTGGTGAACAATCGAGTGTGCATGTTCTGACAGCTGCCTCTATGCAGACGTCTCCACAGAGCCACTTCTGAATGCCCCGCAGCCCAGCACTGAATGGATACACTAACAAGTGGACCGGTGTGAGCAACCACATCTTCAGAAGGACGTCTTTCATCTCACAGCAGCACGAACGTCTTGGCGTTCGAGCACACGGCAGAAACAAGGTGTGAACAGATGAGCTGCTGCTATTTTCTCCGTTCGGCATGCTTCGTTGTAGCTCTCTTGACGGACGCAAGAGCAACAGCTGACATAGAACCTTTGTCACAATGCCCGCTACCGTGGTGAGGATGCGGGCACTCTGCGGGTGACAGGGACACAGCAGGACTTGGTGTCAGCTCAGCAATTTCTCAGTTCCCCAAAGAAGCTGAATTCTGCAAATTGCTGCTGTTGCTCTTGAAATGACGTCATCAGGTGGGTGTTTTTGTGTAATACACTGAAAACCAGAGCGGAAATGCTGAAATATTCCCATGATATGCATGGTCTTAGGAGCAAAGCAGCGTGACTCAGCCTAAGGAGATCTGCCGCTTATTCTTTTGTACTGCCAGCAGATTGTGGAAGTAGAGTATAAAACCCATCCTTATGGAGAGATCTTTGCATTTTAGGCTTAGTCTAAGTGTCTCAAGTAGCCGGGGTTTTTGATTGGGCCTAATCCATCAGGTCTGATGGCTTTCCTCCTCGTCTCCAGATGAATGTGGTAGAAAATATAAAGCAAGGAAACGTCCTTTGGCCCAGCCTTGCCTTGCCTTATTTCCTTCTTATCCTGTTCTCTGTCCCAGCCTCTCTCACTAACCCCTCGTCTGGCTGCATGTCTCCTCTTTCCTCTCTCCTTTTCTCAAACTCTCCTGCTTCCTGGCTTTTGTCTTTCCATTCCTCCATTTCAGTCCTGCAGCCCGGCACTAGATTTTCCTCTTCCCTCCCTTTGGCTTGCTCCCTTCGCTTTCTCCCTTTCTTCCATATCCTTTTTTCCGACTTGTCTCTTGGAGACTTTTGGCCACGCTGGACCCAAGTCTGGGGATGTTTTGGAAACTTTTCCGAGGCCTCGCTGGTGACAGGGGGACAGCAGGCAGTGACAGGCCCGGGGCTGACAGGCTCCCCCTCCCCTAGGGGGCGCTCGGCTGCCACACCCATCTGACATAGAACCTTTGTCACAATGCCCGCTACCGTGGTGAGGATGCGGGCACTCTGCGGGTGACAGGGACACAGCAGGACTTGGTGTCAGCTCAGCAATTTCTCAGTTCCCCAAAGAAGCTGAATTCTGCAAATTGCTGCTGTTGCTCTTGAAATGACGTCATCAGGTGGGTGTTTTTGTGTAATACACTGAAAACCAGAGCGGAAATGCTGAAATATTCCCATGATATGCATGGTCTTAGGAGCAAAGCAGCGTGACTCAGCCTAAGGAGATCTGCCGCTTATTCTTTTGTACTGCCAGCAGATTGTGGAAGTAGAGTATAAAACCCATCCTTATGGAGAGATCTTTGCATTTTAGGCTTAGTCTAAGTGTCTCAAGTAGCCGCGGTTTTTGCTTGGGCCTAATCCATCAGGTCTGATGGCTTTCCTCCTCGTCTCCAGATGAATGTGGTAGAAAATATAAAGCAAGGAAACGTCCTTTGGCGTATTTTGCCTTGCCTTATTTCCTTCTCATCCTGTTCTCTGTGCCAGCCTCTCTCACTCAGCCCTCGTCTGGCTGCATATCTCTTCTTTCCTCTCTCCTTTTCTCAAACTCTCCTGCTTCCTGGCTTTTGTCTTTCCATTCCTCCATTTCAGTCCTGCAGCCCGGCACTAGATTTTCCTCTTCCCTCCCTTTGGCTTGCTCCCTTCGCTTTCTCCCTTTGTTCCATATCCTTCTTTCCGACTTGTCTCTTGGAGACTTTTGGCCACGCTGGACCCAAGTCTGGGGATGTTTTGGAAACTTTTCAGAGGCCTCGCTGCTGAGGGGGGAGACAGCAGGCAGTGACAGGCCCGGGGCTGACAGGCTCCCCCTCCCCTAGGGGGCGCTCGGCTGCCACACCCATCTGACATAGAACCTTTCTCACAATGCCCGCTACCGTGGTGAGGATGCGGGCACTCTGCGGGTGACAGGGACACAGCAGGACTTGGTGTCAGCTCAGCAATTTCTCAGTTCCCCAAAGAAGCTGAATTCTGCAAATTGCTGCTGTTGTTCTTGAAATGACGTCATCAGGTGGGTGTTTTGGTGTAATACACTGAAAACCAGAGCGGAAATGCTGAAATATTCCCATGGTATGCATGGTCTTAGGAGCAAAGCACCGTGACTCAGCCTAAGTAGATCTGCCGCTTATTCTTTTGTACTGCCAGCAGATTGTGGAAGTAGAGTATAAAACCCATCCTTATGGAGAGATCTTTGCATTTTAGGCTTAGTCTAAGTGTCTCAAGTAGCCGGGGTTTTTGATTGGTCCTGATCCGTCAGGTCTGATGTCTTTCCTCCTCATCTCCATATGAATGTGGTAGAAAATATAAAGCAAGGAAACGTCCTTTGGCGTATTTTGCCTTGCCTTATTTCCTTCTCATCCTGTTCTCTGTGCCAGCCTCTCTCACTAACCCCTCGTCTGGCTGCATGTCTCTTCTTTCCTCTCTCCTTTTCTCAAACTCTCCTGCTTCCTGGCTTTTGTCTTTCCATTCCTCCATTTCAGTCCTGCAGCCCAGCACTAGATTTTCCTCTTCCCTCCCTTTGGCTTGCTCCCTTCGCTTTCTCCCTTTGTTCCATATCCTTCTTTCCGACTTGTCTCTTGGAGACTTTTGGCCACGCTGGACCCAAGTCTGGGGATGTTTTGGAAACTTTTCTGAGGCCTCGCTGCTGAGGGGGGAGACAGCAGGCAGTGACAGGCCCGGGGCTGACAGGCTCCCCCTCCCCTAGGGGGCGCTCCGCTGCCACACCCAGCTGACATAGAACCTTTCTCACAATGCCCGCTACCGTGGTGAGGATGCGGGCACTCTGCGGGTGACAGGGACACAGCAGGACTTGGTGTCAGCTCAGCAATTTCTCAGTTCCCCAAAGAAGCTGAATTCTGCAAATTGCTGCTGTTGCTCTTGAAATGACGTCATCAGGTGGGTGTTTTGGTGTAATACACTGAAAACCAGAGCAGAAATGCTGAAATATTCCCATGGTATGCATGGTCTTGGGAGCAAAGCACCGTGACTCAGCCTAAGTAGATCTGCCGCTTATTCTTTTGTACTGCCAGCAGATTGTGGAAGTAGAGTATAAAACCCATCCTTATGGAGAGATCTTTGCATTTTAGGCTTAGTCTAAGTGTCTCAAGTAGCCGGGGTTTTTGATTGGTCCTGATCCATCAGGTCTGATGGCTTTTCTCCTTGTCTCCAGATGAATGTGGTAGGAAATATAAAGCAAGGAAACGTCCTTTGGCCCAGCCTTGCCTTGCCTTATTTCCTTCTCATCCTGTTCTCTGTGCCAGCCTCTCTCACTAACCCCTCGTCTGGCTGCATGTCTCCTCTTTCCTCTCTCCTTTTCTCAAACTCTCCTGCTTCCTGGCTTTTGTCTTTCCATTCCTCCATTTCAGTCCTGCAGCCCGGCACTAGATTTTCCTCTTCCCTCCCTTTGGCTTGCTCCCTTCGCTTTCTCGCTTTGTTCCATATCCTTCTATCCGACTTGTCTCTTGGAGACTTTGGCCACGCTGGACCCAAGTCTGGGGATGTTTTGGATACTTTTCAGGGGCCTCGCTGGTGACAGGGGGGACAGCAGGCAGTGACAGGCCTGGGGCTGACAGGCTCCCCGTCCCCTAGGGGGCGCTCGGCTGCCACACCCATCTGACATAGAACCTTTGTCACAATGCCCGCCACCGTGGTGAGGATGCGGGCACTCTGCGGGTGACAGGGACACAGCAGGACTTGCTGTCAGCTCAGCAATTTCTCAGTTCCCCAAAGAAGCTGAATTCTGCAAATTGCTGCTGTTGCTCTTGAAATGACGTCATCAGGTGGGTGTTTTGGTGTAATACACTGAAAACCAGAGCAGAAATGCTGAAATATTCCCATGGTATGCATGGTCTTAGGAGCAAAGCACCGTGACTCAGCCTAAGTAGATCTGCTGCTTATTCTTTTGTACTGCCAGCAGATTGTGGAAGTAGAGTATAAAACCCATCCTTATGGAGAGATCTTTGCATTTTAGGCTTAGTCTAAGTGTCTCAAGTAGCCGGGGTTTTTGATTGGGCCTAATCCATCAGGTCTGATGGCTTTCCTCCTTGTCTCCAGATGAATGTGGTAGAAAATATAAAGCAAAGAAACGTCCTTTGGCGTATTTTGCCTTGCCTTATTTCCTTCTCATCCTGTTCTCTGTGCCAGCCTCTCTCACTAAGCGCTCTTCTGGCTGCATGTCTCTTCTTTCCTCTCTCCTTTTCTCAAACTCTCCTGCTTCCTGGCTTTAGTCTTTCCATTCCTCCATTTCAGTCCTGCAGCCCGGCACTAGGTATTCCTCTTCCCTCCCTTTGCCTTGCTCCCTTCGCTTTCTCCCTTTGTTCCATATCCTTCTTTCCGACTTGTCTCTTGGAGACTTTTGGCCACGCTGGACCCAAGTCTGGGGATGTTTTGGAAACTTTTCTGAGGCCTCGCTGGTGCCGGGGGGACAGCAGGCAGTGACAGGCCCGGGGCTGACAGGCTCCCCCTCCCCTAGGGGGCGCTCGGCTGCCACACCCATCTGACATAGAACCTTTGTCACAATGCCCGCTACCGTGGTGAGGATGCGGGCACTCTGCGGGTGACAGGGACACAGCAGGACTTGGTGTCAGCTCAGCAATATCTGAGTTCCCCAAAGAAGCTGAATTCTGCAAATTGCTGCTGTTGTTCTTGAAATGACGTCATCAGGTGGGTGTTTTTGTGTAATACACTGAAAACCAGAGCAGAAATGCTGAAATATTCCCATGATATGCATGGTCTTAGGAACAAAGCAACGTGACTCAGCCTAAGGAGATCTGCCGCTTATTCTTTTGTACTGCCAGCAGATTATGGAAGTAAAGTATAAAACCCATCCTTATGGAGTGATCTTTGCATTTTAGGCTTAGTCTAAGTGTCTCAAGTAGCCGGGGTTTTTGATTGGGCCTATTCCATCAGGTCTGATGGCTTTCCTCCTCGTCTCCAGATGAATGCGGTAGAAAATATAAAGCAAGGAAACGTCCTTTGGCGTATTTTGCCTTGCCTTATTTCCTTCTCATCCTGTTCTCTGTGCCAGCCTCTCTCACTAACCCCTCGTCTGGCTGCATGTCTCTTCTTTCCTCTCTCCTTTTCTCAAACTCTCCTGCTTCCTGGCTTTTGTCTTTCCATTCCTCCATTTCAGTCCTGCAGCCCGGCACTAGATTTTCCTCTTCCCTCCCTTTGGCTTGCTCCCTTTGCTTTCTCCCTTTGTTCCATATCCTTCTTTCCGACTTGTCTCTTGGAGACTTTTGGCCACGCTGGACCCAAGTCTGGGGATGTTTTGGAAACTTTTCAGAGGCGTCGCTGCTAACGGGGGAGACAGCAGGCAGTGACAGGCCCGGGGCTGACAGGCTCCCCCTCCCCTAGGGGGCGCTCGGCTGCCACACCCAGCTGACATAGAACCTTTGTCACAATGCCCGCTACCGTGGTGAGGATGCGGGCACTCTGCGGGTGACAGGGACACAGCAGGACTTGGTGTCAGCTCAGCAATTTCTCAGTTCCCCAAAGAAGCTGAATTCTGCAAATTGCTGCTGTTGCTCTTGAAATGATGTCATCAGGTGGGTGTCTTGGTGTAATACACTGAAAACCAGAGCAGAAATGCTGAAATATTCCCATGATATGCATGGTCTTAGGAGCAAAGCACCGTGACTCAGCCTAAGTAGATCTGCCGCTTATTCTTTTGTACTGCCAGCAGATTGTGGAAGTAGAGTATAAAACCCATCCTTATGGAGAGATCTTTGCATTTTAGGCTTAGTCTAAGTGTCTCAAGTAGCCGGGGTTTTTGATTGGTCCTGATCCATCAGGTCTGATGGCTTTTCTCCTTGTCTCCAGATGAATGTGGTAGGAAATATAAAGCAAGGAAACGTCCTTTGGCCCAGCCTTGCCTTGCCTTATTTCCTTCTCATCCTGTTCTCTGTGCCAGCCTCTCTCACTAACCCCTCGTCTGGCTGCCTGTCTCTTCTTTCCTCTCTCCTTTTCTCAAACTCTCCTGCTTCCTGGCTTTTGTCTTTCCATTCCTCCATTTCAGTCCTGCAGCCCGGCACTAGATTTTCCTCTTCCCTCCCTTTGGCTTGCTCCCTTCGCTTTCTCGCTTTGTTCCATATCCTTCTATCCGACTTGTCTCTTGGAGACTTTTGGCCACGCTGGACCCAAGTCTGGGGATGTTTTGGATACTTTTCAGGGGCCTCGCTGGTGACAGGGGGGACAGCAGGCAGTGACAGGCCCGGGGCTGACAGGCTCCCCCTCCCCTAGGGGGCGCTCGGGTACCACACCCATCTGACATAGAACCTTTGTCACAATGCCCGCCACCGTGGTGAGGATGCGGGCACTCTGCGGGTGACAGGGACACAGCAGGACTTGGTGTCAGCTCAGCAATTTCTGAGTTCCCCAAAGAAGCTGAATTCTGCAAATTGCTGCTGTTGCTCTTGAAATGATGTCATCAGGTGGGTGTTTTGGTGTAATACACTGAAAACCAGAGCAGAAATGCTGAAATATTCCCATGGTATGCATGGTCTTAGGAGCAAAGCACCGTGACTCAGCCTAAGGAGATCTGCCGCTTATTCTTTTGTACTGCCAGCAGATTGTGGAAGTAGAGTATAAAACCCATCCTTATGGAGAGATCTTTGCATTTTCGGCTTAGTCTAAGTGTCTCAAGTAGCCGGGGTTTTTGCTTGGGCCTAATCCATCAGGTCTGATGGCTTTCCTCCTCGTCTCCATATGAATGTGGTAGAAAATATAAAGCAAGGAAACGTCCTTTGCCGTATTTTGTCTTGCCTTATTTCCTTCTCATCCTGTTCTCTGTCCCAGCCTCTCTCACTAACCCCTCGTCTGGCTGCATGTCTCTTCTTTCCTCTCTCCTTTTCTCAAACTCTCCTGCTTCCTGGCTTTTGTCTTTCCATTCCTCCATTTCAGTCCTGCAGCCCGGCACTAGATTTTCCTCTTCCCTCCCTTTGGCTTGCTCCCTTTGCTTTCTCCCTTTGTTCCATATCCTTCTTTCCGACTTGTCTCTTGGAGACTTTTGGCCACGCTGGACCCAAGTCTGGGGATGTTTTGGAAACTTTTCCGAACCCTCGCTGGTGACAGGGGGGACAGCAGGCAGTGACAGGCCCGGGGCTGACAGGCTCCCCCTCCCCTAGGGGGCGCTCGGGTGCCACACCCATCTGACATAGAACCTTTGTCACAATGCCCGCCACCGTGGTGAGGATGCGGGCACTCTGCGGGTGACAGGGACACAGCAGGACTTGGTGTCAGCTCAGCAATTTCTCAGTTCCCCAAAGAAGCTGAATTCTGCAAATTGCTGCTGTTGCTCTTGAAATGATGTCATCAGGTGGGTGTTTTGGTGTAATACACTGAAAACCAGAGCAGAAATGCTGAAATATTCCCATGGTATGCATGGTCTTAGGAGCAAAGCACCGTGACTCAGCCTAAGGAGATCTGCCGCTTATTCTTTTGTACTGCCAGCAGATTGTGGAAGTAGAGTATAAAACCCATCCTTATGGAGAGATCTTTGCATTTTAGGCTTAGTCTAAGTGTCTCAAGTAGCCGGGGTTTTTGCTTGGGCCTAATCCATCAGGTCTGATGGCTTTCCTCCTCGTCTCCAGATGAATGTGGTAGGAAATATAAAGCAAGGAAACGTCCTTTGGCCAAGCCTTGCCTTGCCTTATTTCCTTCTCATCCTGTTCTCTGTGCCAGCCTCTCTCACTAACTCCTCGTCTGGCTGCCTGTCTCTTCTTTCCTCTCTCCTTTTCTCAAACTCTCCTGCTTCCTGGCTTTTGTCTTTCCATTCCTCCATTTCAGTCCTGCAGCCCGGCACTAGATTTTCCTCTTCCCTCCCTTTGGCTTGCTCCCTTCGCTTTCTCCCTTTCTTCCATATCCTTCTTTCCGACTTGTCTCTTGGAGACTTTTGGCCACGCTGGACCCAAGTCTGGGGATGTTTTGGAAACTTTTCAGGGGCCTTGCTGGTGACAGGGGGGACAGCAGGCAGTGACAGGCCCGGGGCTGACAGGCTCCCCCTCCCCTAGGGGGCGCTCGGCTGCCACACCCAGCTGACATAGAACCTTTGTCACAATGCCCGCTACCGTGGTGAGGATGCGGGCACTCTGCGGGTGACAGGGACACAGCAGGACTTGGTGTCAGCTCAGCAATTTCTCAGTTCCCCAAAGAAGCTGAATTCTGCAAATTGCTGCTGTTGTTCTTGAAATGACGTCATCAGGTGGGTGTTTTGGTGTAATACACTGAAAACCAGAGCAGAGATGCTGAAATATTCCCATGGTATGCATGGTCTTAGGAGCAAAGCACCGTGACTCAGCCTAAGTAGATCTGCCGCTTATTCTTCTGTACTGCCAGCAGATTGTGGAAGTAGAGTATAAAACCCATCCTTATGGAGAGATCTTTGCATTTTAGGCTTAGTCTAAGTGTCTCAAGTAGCCGGGGTTTTTGCTTGGGCCTAATCCATCAGGTCTGATGGCTTTCCTCCTCGTCTCCAGATGAATGTGGTAGAAAATATAAAGCAAGGAAACGTCCTTTGGCGTATTTTGTCTTGCCTTATTTCCTTCTCATCCTGTTCTCTGTCCCAGCCTCTCTCACTAACCCCTCGTCTGGCTGCATGTCTCTTCTTTCCTCTCTCCTTTTCTCAAACTCTCCTGCTTCCTGGCTTTTGTCTTTCCATTCCTCCATTTCAGTCCTGCAGCCCGGCACTAGATTTTCCTCTTCCCTCCCTTTGGCTTGCTCCCTTTGCTTTCTCCCTTTGTTCCATATCCTTCTTTCCGACTTGTCTCTTGGAGACTTTTGGCCACGCTGGACCCAAGTCTGGGGATGTTTTGGAAACTTTTCCGAACCCTCGCTGGTGACAGGGGGGACAGCAGGCAGTGACAGGCCCGGGGCTGACAGGCTCCCCCTCCCCTAGGGGGCGCTCGGGTGCCACACCCATCTGACATAGAACCTTTGTCACAATGCCCGCCACCGTGGTGAGGATGCGGGCACTCTGCGGGTGACAGGGACACAGCAGGACTTGGTGTCAGCTCAGCAATTTCTCAGTTCCCCAAAGAAGCTGAATTCTGCAAATTGCTGCTGTTGCTCTTGAAATGATGTCATCAGGTGGGTGTTTTGGTGTAATACACTGAAAACCAGAGCAGAAATGCTGAAATATTCCCATGGTATGCATGGTCTTAGGAGCAAAGCACCGTGACTCAGCCTAAGGAGATCTGCCGCTTATTCTTTTGTACTGCCAGCAGATTGTGGAAGTAGAGTATAAAACCCATCCTTATGGAGAGATCTTTGCATTTTAGGCTTAGTCTAAGTGTCTCAAGTAGCCGGGGTTTTTGCTTGGGCCTAATCCATCAGGTCTGATGGCTTTCCTCCTCGTCTCCAGATGAATGTGGTAGAAAATATAAAGCAAGGAAACGTCCTTTGGCCCAGCCTTGCCTTGCCTTATTTCCTTCTCATCCTGTTCTCTGTCCCAGCCTCTCTCACTAAGCCCTCGTCTGGCTGCATGTCTCTTCTTTCCTCTCTCCTTTTCTCAAACTCTCCTGCTTCCTGGCTTTTGTCTTTCCATTCCTCCATTTCAGTCCTGCAGCCCGGCACTAGATATTCCTCTTCCCTCCCTTTGCCTTGCTCCCTTCGCTTTCTCCCTTTGTTCCATATCCTTCTTTCCGACTTGTCTCTTGGAGACTTTTGGCCACGCTGGACCCAAGTCTGGGGATGTTTTGGAAACTTTTCAGAGGCCTCGCTGCTAAGGGGGGAGACAGCAGGCAGTGACAGGCCCGGGGCTGACAGGCTCCCCCTCCCCTAGGGGGCGCTCGGCTGCCACACCCAGCTGACATAGAACCTTTGTCACAATGCCCGCTACCGTGGTGAGGATGCGGGCACTCTGCGGGTGACAGGGACACAGCAGGACTTGGTGTCAGCTCAGCAATTTCTCAGTTCCCCAAAGAAGCTGAATTCTGCAAATTGCTGCTGTTGTTCTTGAAATGACGTCATCAGGTGGGTGTTTTGGTGTAATACACTGAAAACCAGAGCAGAAATGCTGAAATATTCCCATGGTATGCATGGTCTTAGGAGCAAAGCACCGTGAGTCAGCCTAAGTAGATCTGCCGCTTATTCTTTTGTGCTGCCAGCAGATTGTGGAAGTAGAGTATAAAACCCATCCTTATGGAGAGATCTTTGCATTTTAGGCTTAGTCTAAGTGTCTCAAGTAGCCGGGGTTTTTGATTGGGCCTAATCCATCAGGTCTGATGGCTTTTCTCTTCGTCTCCAGATGAATGTGGTAGAAAATATAAAGCAAGGAAACGTCCTTTGGCCCAGCCTTGCCTTGCCTTATTTCCTTCTCATCCTGTTCTCTGTCCCAGCCTCTCTCACTAAGCCCTCGTCTGGCTGCATGTCTCCTCTTTCCTCTCTCCTTTTCTCAAACTCTCCTGCTTTCTGGCTTTTGTCTTTCCATTCCTCCATTTCAGTCCTGCAGCCCGGCACTAGGTATTCCTCTTCCCTCCCTTTGGCTTGCTCCCTTTGCTTTGTCCCTTTGTTCCATATCCTTCTTTCCGACTTGTCTCTTGGAGACTTTTGGCCACGCTGGACCCAAGTCTGGGGATGTTTTGGAAACTTTTCAGAGGCCTCGCTGCTAAGGGGGGAGACAGCAGGCAGTGACAGGCCCGGGGCTGACAGGCTCCCCCTCCTCTAGGGGGCGCTCGGCTGCCACACCCAGCTGACATAGAACCTTTGTCACAATGCCCGCTACCGTGGTGAGGATGCGGGCACTCTGCGGGTGACAGGGACACAGCAGGACGTGGTGTCAGCTCAGCAATTTCTCAGTTCCCCAAAGAAGCTGAATTCTGCAAATTGCTGCTGTTGCTCTTGAAATGATGTCATCAGTTGGGTGTTTTGGTGTAATACACTGAAAACCAGAGCAGAAATGCTGAAATATTCCCATGGTATGCATGGTCTTAGGAGCAAAGCACCGTGACTCAGCCTAAGTAGATCTGCCGCTTATTCTTTTGTACTGCCAGCAGATTGTGGAAGTAGAGTATAAAACCCATCCTTATGGAGAGATCTTTGCATTTTAGGCTTAGTCTAAGTGTCTCAAGTAGCCGGGGTTTTGATTGGTCCTGATCTATCAGGTCTGATGGCTTTTCTCTTGTCTCCAGATGAATGTGGTAGAAAATATAAAGCAAGGAAACGTCCTTTGGCCCAGCCTTGCCTTGCCTTATTTCCTTCTCATCCTGTTCTCTGTGCCAGCCTCTCTCACTAACTCCTCGTCTGGCTGCCTGTCTCTTCTTTCCTCTCTCCTTTTCTCAAACTCTCCTGCTTCCTGGCTTTTGTCTTTCCATTCCTCCATTTCAGTCCTGCAGCCCGGCACTAGATTTTCCTCTTCCCTCCCTTTGGCTTGCTCCCTTCGCTTTCTCCCTTTCTTCCATATCCTTCTTTCCGACTTGTCTCTTGGAGACTTTTGGCCACGCTGGACCCAAGTCTGGGGATGTTTTGGAAACTTTTCAGGGGCCTCGCTGGTGACAGGGGGGACAGCAGGCAGTGACAGGCCCGGGGCTGACAGGCTCCCCCTCCCCTAGGGGGTGCTCGGCTGCCACACCCAGCTGACATAGAACCTTTGTCACAATGCCCGCTACCGTGGTGAGGATGCGGGCACTCTGCGGGTGACAGGGACACAGCAGGACTTGGTGTCAGCTCAGCAATTTCTCAGTTCCCCAAAGAAGCTGAATTCTGCAAATTGCTGCTGTTGTTCTTGAAATGACGTCATCAGGTGGGTGTTTTGGTGTAATACACTGAAAACCAGAGCAGAGATGCTGAAATATTCCCATGGTATGCATGGTCTTAGGAGCAAAGCACCGTGACTCAGCCTAAGTAGATCTGCCGCTTATTCTTCTGTACTGCCAGCAGATTGTGGAAGTAGAGTATAAAACCCATCCTTATGGAGAGATCTTTGCATTTTAGGCTTAGTCTAAGTGTCTCAAGTAGCCGGGGTTTTGCTTGGGCCTAATCCATCAGGTCTGATGGCTTTCCTCCTCGTCTCCAGATGAATGTGGTAGAAAATATAAAGCAAGGAAACGTCCTTTGGCGTATTTTGTCTTGCCTTATTTCCTTCTCATCCTGTTCTCCGTCCCAGCCTCTCTCACTAACCCCTCGTCTGGCTGCATGTCTCTTCTTTTCTCTCTCCTTTTCTCAAACTCTCCTGCTTCCTGGCTTTTGTCTTTCCATTCCTCCATTTCAGTCCTGCAGCCCGGCACTAGATTTTCCTCTTCCCTCCCTTTGGCTTGCTCCCTTCGCTTTCTCCCTTTGTTCCATATCCTTTTTTCCGACTTGTCTCTTGGAGACTTTTGGCCACGCTGGACCCAAGTCTGGGGATGTTTTGGAAACTTTTCAGAGGCCTCGCTGCTGAGGGGGGAGACAGCAGGCAGTGACAGGCCCGGGGCTGACAGGCTCCCCCTCCCCTAGGGGGTGCTCGGCTGCCACACCCAGCTGACATAGAACCTTTGTCACAATGCCCGCTACCGTGGTGAGGATGCGGGCACTCTGCGGGTGACAGGGACACAGCAGGACTTGGTGTCAGCTCAGCAATTTCTCAGTTCCCCAAAGAAGCTGAATTCTGCAAATTGCTGCTGTTGTTCTTGAAATGACGTCATCAGGTGGGTGTTTTGGTGTAATACACTGAAAACCAGAGCAGAGATGCTGAAATATTCCCATGGTATGCATGGTCTTAGGAGCAAAGCACTGTGACTCAGCCTAAGTAGATCTGCCGCTTATTCTTCTGTACTGCCAGCAGATTGTGGAAGTAGAGTATAAAACCCATCCTTATGGAGAGATCTTTGCATTTTAGGCTTAGTCTAAGTGTCTCAAGTAGCCGGGGTTTTTGCTTGGGCCTAATCCATCAGGTCTGATGGCTTTTCTCTTCGTCTCCAGATGAATGTGGTAGAAAATATAAAGCAAGGAAACGTCCTTTGGCCCAGCCTTGCCTTGCCTTATTTCCTTCTCATCCTGTTCTCTGTGCCAGCCTCTCTCACTAACTCCTCGTCTGGCTGCCTGTCTCTTCTTTCCTCTCTCCTTTTCTCAAACTCTCCTGCTTCCTGGCTTTTGTCTTTCCATTCCTCCATTTCAGTCCTGCAGCCCGGCACTAGATTTTCCTCTTCCCTCCCTTTGGCTTGCTCCCTTCGCTTTCTCCCTTTCTTCCATATCCTTCTTTCCGACTTGTCTCTTGGAGACTTTTGGCCACGCTGGACCCAAGTCTGGGGATGTTTTGGAAACTTTTCAGAGGCCTCGCTGCTGAGGGGGGAGACAGCAGGCAGTGACAGGCCCGGGGCTGACAGGCTCCCCCTCCCCTAGGGGGCGCTCGGCTGCCACACCCATCTGACATAGAACCTTTGTCACAATGCCCGCTACCGTGGTGAGGATGCGGGCACTCTGCGGGTGACAGGGACACAGCAGGACTTGGTGTCAGCTCAGCAATTTCTGAGTTCAACAAAGAAGCTGAATTCTGCAAATTGCTGCTGTTGCTCTTGAAATGATGTCATCAGGTGGGTGTTTTGGTGTAATACACTGAAAACCAGAGCAGAAATGCTGAAATATTCCCATGGTATGCATGGTCTTAGGAGCAAAGCACCGTGACTCAGCCTAAGTAGATCTGCTGCTTATTCTTCTGTACTGCCAGCAGATTGTGGAAGTAGAGTATAAAACCCATCCTTATGGAGAGATCTTTGCATTTTAGGCTTAGTCTAAGTGTCTCAAGTAGCCGGGGTTTTTGATTGGTCCTGATCCATCAGGTCTGATGGCTTTCCTCCTTGTCTCCAGATGAATGTGGTAGGAAATATAAAGCAAGGAAACGTCCTTTGGCCCAGCCTTGCCTTGCCTTATTTCCTTCTCATCCTGTTCTCTGTCCCAGCCTCTCTCACTAACCCCTCCTCTGGCTGCCTGTCTCTTCTTTCCTCTCTCCTTTTCTCAAATTCTCCTGCTTCCTGGCTTTTGTCTTTCAATTCCTCCATTTCAGTCCTGCAGCCCGGCACTAGATTTTCCTCTTCCCTCCCTTTGGCTTGCTACCTTTGCTTTCTCCCTTTGTTCCATATCCTTCTTTCCGACTTGTCTCTTGGAGACGTTTGGCCACGCTGGACCCAAGTCTCGGGATGTTTTGGAAACTTTTCAGAGGCCTCGCTGCTAAGGGGGGAGACAGCAGGCAGTGACAGGCCCGGGGCTGACAGGCTCCCCCTCCCCTAGGGGGCGCTCGGCTGCCACACCCAGCTGACATAGAACCTTTGTCACAATGCCCGCTACCGTGGTGAGGATGCGGGCACTCTGCGGGTGACAGGGACACAGCAGGACTTGGTGTCAGCTCAGCAATTTCTGAGTTCCCCAAAGAAGCTGAATTCTGCAAATTGCTGCTGTTGTTCTTGAAATGACGTCATCAGGTGGGTGTTTTGGTGTAATACACTGAAAACCAGAGCAGAAATGCTGAAATATTCCCATGGTATGCATGGTCTTAGGAGCAAAGCACCGTGACTCAGCCTAAGTAGATCTGCCGCTTATTCTTCTGTACTGCCAGCAGATTGTGGAAGTAGAGTATAAAACCCATCCTTATGGAGAGATCTTTGCATTTTAGGCTTAGTCTAAGTGTCTCAAGTAGCTGGGGTTTTTGCTTGGGCCTAATCCATCAGGTCTGATGGCTTTCCTCCTCGTCTCCAGATGAATGTGGTAGAAAATATAAAGCAAGGAAACGTCCTTTGGCCCAGCCTTTCCTTGCCTTATTTCCTTCTCATCCTGTTCTCTGTGCCAGCCTCTCTCACTAACCCCTCGTCTGGCTGCATGTCTCTTCGTTCCTCTCTCCTTTTCTCAAACTCTCCTGCTTCCTGGCTTTTGTCTTTCCATTCCTCCATTTCAGTCCTGCAGCCCGGCACTAGATTTTCCTCTTCCCTCCCTTTGGCTTGCTCCCTTCGCTTTCTCCCTTTGTTCCATATCCTTCTTTCCGACTTGTCTCTTGGAGACTTTTGGCCACGCTGGACCCAAGTCTGGGGATGTTTTGGAAACTTTTCCGAACCCTCGCTGGTGACAGGGGGGACAGCAGGCAGTGACAGGCCCGGGGCTGACAGGCTCCCCCTCCCCTAGGGGGCGCTCGGCTGCCACACCCAGCTGACATAGAACCTTTGTCACAATGCCCGCTACCGTGGTGAGGATGCGGGCAGTCTGCGGGTGACAGGGACACAGCAGGACTTGGTGTCAGCTCAGCAAGTTCTCAGTTCCCCAAAGAAGCTGAATTCTGCAAATTGCTGCTGTTGCTCTTGAAATGACGTCATCAGGTGGGTGTTTTGGTGTAATACACTGAAAACCAGAGTAGAAATGCTGAAATATTCCCATGGTATGCATGGTCTTAGGAGCAAAGCACCGTGACTCAGCCTAAGTACATCTGCCGCTTATTCTGTTGTACTGCCAGCAGATTGTGGAAGTAGAGTATAAAACCCATCCTTATGGAGAGATCTTTGCATTTTAGTCTTAGTCTAAGTGTCTCAAGTAGCCGGGGTTTTTGATTGGGCCTAATCCATCAGGTCTGATGGCTTTCCTCCTCGTCTCCAGATGAATGTGGTAGAAAATATAAAGCAAGGAAACGTCCTTTGGCGTATTCTGCCTTGCCTTATTTCTTTCTCATCCTGTTCTCTGTGCCAGCCTCTCTCACTAAGCCCTCGTCTGGCGGGATGTCTCTTCTTTCCTCTCTCCTTTTCTCAAACTCTCCTGCTTCCTGGCATTTGTCTTTCAATTCCTCCATTTCAGTCCTGCAGCCCGGCACTAGATTTTCTTCTTCCCTCCCTTTGGCTTGCTCCCTTCGCTTTCTCGCTTTGTTCCATATCCTTCTTTCCGACTTGTCTCTTGGAGACGTTTGGCCACGCTGGACCCAAGTCTCGGGATGTTTTGGAAACTTTTCAGAGGCCTCGCTGCTGACAGGTGGGACAGCAGGCAGTGACAGGCCTGGGGCTGACAGGCTGCCCCTCCCGTAGGGGGCGCTCGGCTGCCACACCCAGCTGACATAGAACCTTTGTCACAATGCCCGCTACCGTGGTGAGGATGCGGGCAGTCTGCGAGTGACAGGGACACAGCAGGACTTGGTGTCAGCTCAGCAAGTTCTCAGTTCCCCAAAGAAGCTGAATTCTGCAAATTGCTGCTGTTGCTCTTGAAATGATGTCATCAGGTGGGTGTTTTGGTGTAATACACTGAAAACCAGAGCAGAAATGCTGAAATATTCCCATGGTATGCATGGTCTTAGGAGCAAAGCACCGTGACTCAGCCTAAGTAGATCTGCCGCTTATTCTTTTGTGCTGCCAGCAGATTGTGGAAGTAGAGTAGAAAACCCATCCTTATGGAGAGATCTTTGCATTTTAGGCTTAGTCTAAGTGTCTCAAGTAGCCGGGGTTTTTGATTGGGCCTAATCCATCAGGTCTGATGGCTTTCCTCCTCGTCTCCAGATGAATGTGGTAGAAAATATAAAGCAAGGAAACGTTCTTTGGCGTATTTTGCCTTGCCTTATTTCCTTCTCATCCTGTTCTCTGTCCCAGACTCTCTCACTAAGCCCTCGTCTGGCTGCATGTCTCTTCTTTCCTCTGTCCTTTTCTCAAACTCTCCTGCTTTCTGGCTTTTGTCTTTCCATTCCTCCATTTCACTCCTGCAGCCCGGCACTAGATTTTCCTCTTCCCTCCCTTTGGCTTGCTCCCTTCGCTTTCTCCCTTTGTTCCATATCCTTCTTTCTGACTTGTCTCTTGGAGACTTTTGGCCACGCTGGACCCAAGTCTGGGGATGTTTTGGAAACTTTTCCGAGGCCTTGCTGGTGAGAGGGGGGACAGCAGGCAGTGACAGGCTCGGGGCTGACAGGCTGCCCCTCCTGTAGGGGGCGCTCGGCTACCACACCCAGCTGACATAGAACCTTTGTCACAATGCCCGCTACCGTGGTGAGGATGCGGGCACTCTGCGGTTGACAGGGACACAGCAGGACTTGGTGTCAGCTCAGCAAGTTCTCAGTTCCCCAAAGAAGCTGAATTCTGCAAATTGCTGCTGTTGTTCTTGAAATGACGTCATCAGGTGGGTGTTTTGGTGTAATACACTGAAAACCAGAGCAGAAATGATGAAATATTCCCATGGTATGCATGGTCTCTGCACAAAACCACCGTGACTCAGCCTAAGTAGATCTGCCGCTTATTCTTTTGTACTGCCAGCAGATTGCGGAAGTAGTGTATAAAAACCACCCTTATAGAGATCTTTGCATTTTAGGCTTAGTCTAAGTGTCTCAAGTAGCCGGGGTTTTTGATTGGGCCTAATCCATCAGGTCTGATGGCTTTCCTCCTCGTCTCCATATGAATGTGGTAGAAAATATAAAGCAAGGAAATGTCCTTTGGCCCAGCCTTGCCTTGCCTTATTTCCTTCTCATCCTGTTCTCTGTCCCAGCCTCTCTCACTAAGCCCTCGTCTGGCTGCATGTCTCCTCTTTCCTCTCTCCTTTTCTCAAACTCTCCTGCTTTCTGGCTTTTGTCTTTCCATTCCTCCATTTCAGTCCTGCAGCCCAGCACTATATTTTCCTCTTCCCTCCCTTTGGCTTCCTCCCTTCGCTTTCTCCCTTTGTTCCATATCGTTCTTTCCGACTTGTCACTTGGAGACTTTTGGCCACGCTGGACCCAAGTCTAGGGATGTTTTGGAAACTTTTCAGAGGCCTCGCTGCTGAGGGGGGAGACAGCAGGCAGTGACAGGCCCGGGGCTGACAGGCTCCCCCTCCCCTAGAGGGCGCTCGGCTGCCACACCCAGCTGACATAGAACCTTTGTCACAATGCCCGCTACCGTGGTGAGGATGCGGGCAGTCTGCGGGTGACAGGGACACAGCAGGACTTGGTGTCAGCTCAGCAATTTCTGAGTTCCCCAAAGAATCTGAATTCTGCAAATTGCTGCTGTTGCTCTTGAAATGACGTAATCAGGTGGGTGTTTTGGTGTAATACACTGAAAACCAGAGCAGAAATGCTGAAATATTCCCATGGTATGCATGGTCTTAGGAGCAAAGCACCGTGACTCAGCCTAAGTACATCTGCCGCTTATTCTTTTGTACTGCCAGCAGATTGTGGAAGTAGAGTATAAAACCCATCCTTATGGAGAGATCTTTGCATTTTAGGCTTAGTCTAAGTGTCTCAAGTAGCCGGGGTTTTTGCTTGGGCCTAATCCATCAGGTCTGATGGCTTTCCTCCTCGTCTCCAGATGAATGTGGTAGAAAATATAAATCAAGGAAACGTCCTTTGGCGTATTTTGCCTTGCCTTATTTCCTTCTCATCCTGTTCTCTGTCCCAGCCTCTCTCACTAACCCCTCGTCTGGCTGCATGTCTCTTCTTTCCTCTCTCCTTTTCTCAAACTCTCCTGCTTCCTGGCTTTTGTCTTTCCATTCCTCCATTTCAGTCCTGCCGCCCGGCACTAGATTTTCCTCTTCCCTCCCTTTGGCTTGCTCCCTTCGCTTTCTCCCTTTGTTCCATATCCTTCTTTCCGACTTGTCTCTTGGAGACTTTTGGCCACGCTGGACCCAAGTCTGGG
This sequence comes from Patagioenas fasciata, assembly GCF_037038585.1. Taxonomy (NCBI): domain Eukaryota; kingdom Metazoa; phylum Chordata; class Aves; order Columbiformes; family Columbidae; genus Patagioenas; species Patagioenas fasciata. The sequence continues at coordinate 14,515,930 of NC_092536.1, forward strand.
GATGTTTTGGAAACGTTTCAGAGGCCTCGCTGGTGACAGGAGGGACAGCAGGCAGTGACCGGCCCGGGGCTGACAGGCTCCCCCTCCCCTAGGGGGCGCTCGGCTGCCACACCCAGCTGACATAGAACCTTTGTCACAATGCCCGCTACCGTGGTGAGGATGCGGGCAGTCTGCGGGTGACAGGGACACAGCAGGACTTGGTGTCAGCTCAGCAATTTCTGAGTTCAACAAAGAAGCTGAATTCTGCAAATTGCTGCTGTTTGTCTTGAAATGACGTCATCAGGTGGGTGTTTTGGAGTAATACACTGAAAACCAGAGCAGAAATGCTGAAGTATTCCCATGGTATGCATGGTCTTAGGAGCAAAGCACTGTGACTCAGCCTAAGTAGATCTGCCCCTTATTCTTTTGTACTGCCAGCAGATTGTGGAAGTAGAGTAGAAAACCCATCCTTATGGAGAGATCTTTGCATTTTAGGCTTAGTCTAAGTGTCTCAATTAGCCGGGGTTTTTGATTGGGCCTAATCCATCAGGTCTGATGGCATTCCTCCTCATCTCCAGATGAATGTGGTAGAAAATATAAAGCAAGGAAACGTCCTTTGGCCCAGCCTTGCCTTGCCTTATTTCTTTCTCATCCTGTTCTCTGTCCCAGCCTCTCTCACTAAGCCCTCGTCTGGCTGCATGTCTCTTCTTTCCTCTCTCCTTTTCTCAAACTCTCCTGCTTCCTGGCTTTTGTCTTTCCATTCCTCCATTTCAGTCCTGCAGCCCGGCACTAGATTTTCCTCTTGCCTCCCTTTGGCTTGCTCCCTTTGCTTTCTCCCTTTGTTCCATATCCTTCTTTCCGACTTGTCTCTTGGAGACTTTGGCCACGCTGGACCCAAGTCTGGGGATGTTTTGGAAACTTTTCAGAGGCCTCGCTGCTGACAGGGGGACAGCAGGCAGTGACAGGCCCGGGGCTGACAGGCTCCCACTCCCCTAGGGGGCGCTCGGCTGCCACACCCAGCTGACATAGAACCTTTGTCACAATGCCCGCTACCGTGGTGAGGATGCGGGCAGTCTGCGGGTGACAGGGACACAGCAGGACTTGGTGTCAGCTCAGCAATTTCTGAGTTCCCCAAAGAAGCTGAATTCTGCAAATTGCTGCTGTTGCTCTTGAAATGATGTCATCAGGTGGGTGGTTTTTTAAGACTCCAGTCTGGACAGTGTTACGCGGGAAAGGCTTATCTCGCAGAGGCAAAAGGATGCTGGGGCAGGAATTAGCTGGGCTCATTTGGAGAGCTTTAAACTAGGCTCGAAGGGGGATGGGTTTGTAGTTGGGCTTGCCCCAGTGGGGCAGCATTCTAAAACAGATGAGGACCGGGTGGCCTCCTGTGCCCCTAGGGAGAAATTGGTGTGCTCTGCTCCCTCCCTGAAATGCCTGTACACCAATGCGCGCAGCATGGGGAATAAGCAGGAGGAGTTAGAATCCTATGTTCGGTCGGGAGATTATGATCTGGTGGCAATTACAGAAACGTGGTGGGACAGTTCACATGACTGGAATGTGGTCATGGATGGCTACGCCCTTTTCAGGAAAGACAGGCCAGCCAGGCGTGGTGGTGGAGCTGCTCTCTATGTGAGAGAGCAACTGCAATGTACTAAATTCTGCCCAGGAGCGGATGAGGAACGAGTTGAGAGTGTATGGGTCAGGATCAAGGGACAGGCTGGCAGGGGTGATACTGTTGTAGGTGTCTATTACAGGCCACCAGATCAGACTGAGGAAGTTGATGAGGCCTTCTATGCGCAGCTGAGAGTGGCCTCACAGTCACAGGCCCTGGTTGTTGTGGGTGATTTTAACTTCCCTGATGTTTGCTGGAAGGACCATTCAGCCAGCCAGCCACAGTCCAGGAGGTTCCTCCAGTGCATTGATGATAACTTCCTCATGCAGATGGTGGAGGAGCCGACCAGGAGAGGTGCACTGCTGGATCTCATCCTCACTAACAAAGAGGGTCTGGTCGAAGCAGTAAAGGTCGAGGGCTGCCTGGGTTGCAGTGACCACGAGATGGTGGAGTTCAGCATCTCGTGTGGCAGGAACAGAATAGCAAGTAGAATTGCAACCCTGGACTTTGGCAGGGCTAATTTCGGCCTTTTCAAGCAATTGCTGGGGGAAATCCCATGGGCAAGACTGCTTGAAGGAAAAGGGGCCCAAGAGAGCTGGATTGCATTCAGAGATTGCTTCTTCCATGCTCAGGATCAGAGCATCCCCACACGTAGGAAGTCGAGGAAGGGAGTCAGAAGGCCTGCGTGGTTGAATAGGGATCTGTTGGGTATGCTCAAGCAGAAGAGGCGAGTTTACAGGTCATGGAAGCAGGGACTGGCCACTTGGGAGGAATATAAGGCTGCTGATAGAGGATGCAGGAAGGCAGCTAGGGTAGCCAAGGCCTCCTTAGAATTACAGCTGGCGAGAGGGGTCAAGGACAGCAAGAAGAACTTTTTCAAATACATAGCAGATAAAACTAATACCAGAGGCAATGTAGGCCCACTGATGAATGAGGTGGGTGCCCTGGTGGCAGAAGACACAGAGAAGGCAGAATTGCTGAATGCCGCCTTTGTCTCTGTCTACTCTGCTGGAGGCTGTCCTGGGGAACCCTGTACCCCTGAGACCCCGGATGAAGCCAGGTTAATGGAGGAGTTTGCTTTAGTCGATGAGGACTGGGTTAGGGAACAATTAAGTAGTCTGGACATCCATAAATCCCTGGGTCCAGATGGGATGCATCCGCGGGTGCTGAGGGAGCTGGCTGAAGTCATTGCTAGACCGCTATCCATCATTTTTGCCAAGTCTTGGGAAACGGGAGAGGTGCCCGAGGATTGGAGGAAAGCAAATGTCACTCCAGTCTTTAAAAAGGGCAAGAAGGAGGACCCGGGTAATTATAGACCGGTCAGCCTCACCTCTGTCCCTGGGAAAGTAATGGAACAGCTTATCCTTGGTGCCATCTCAAGGCACATCAGGGATAAGAGGGTCATTAGGGGCAGTCAGCATGGCTTTACCAAGGGTAAGTCATGCTTGACCAACCTCATAGCCTTTTATGAGAATGTAACAAGGTGGATGGATGATGGCAGAGCGGTGGATGTGGTCTACCTTGACTTCAGTAAAGCCTTTGACACAGCCCCTCACAGCATCCTCACAGCTAAATTGAGGAGGTGTGGTCTCGACAACAGAGTAGTGAGGTGGGTTGCAAACTGGCTTAATGAGAGAAGCCAGAGAGTGGTGGTCAATGGTGCGGAGTCCAGTTGGAGGCCAGTATCTAGTGGAGTGCCTCAGGGGTCAGTACTGGGGCCAATGTTATTCAATATATCCATTAACGATTTAGAGGAGGGAATTGAGTGTACTATTGGCAAGTTTGCTGATGACACTAAGCTGGGAGGAGTGGCTGACACGCCAGAAGGCTGTGCCGCCATCCAGCGGGACCTGGACAGTCTGGAGAGTTGGGCAGGGGATAACCTGATGGAATTTAACAAGGGCAAGTGTAGAGTCCTGCATCTGGGCAGGAACAATCCCAAGTTCCAGTATAGGTTGGGGCATGACCTATTAGAGAGCAGTGTAGGGGAAAGGGACCTGGGGGTCCTGGTGGACAACAGGATGACCATGAGCCAGCACTGGGCCCTTGTGGCCAGGAAGGCCAATGGCATCCTTGGGTGTATTACAAGGGGGGTGGTCAGCAGATTGAGAGAGGTCCTCCTTCCCCTCTACTCCACCCTGGTGAGACCCCATCTGGAATATTGTGTCCAGTTCTGCGCCCCTCAGTTCCAGAAAGACAGGGAACTGCTGGAGAGGGTCCAGCGTAGGGCAACAAAGATGATTAAGGGAGTGGAGCATCTCCCTTATGAAGAAAGACTGAGGGAGCTGGGTCTTTTTAGTTTGGAGGAGACTGAGGGGTGACCTTATTAATGTTTATAAATATATAAAGGGTGAGTGCCACGAGGACGGAGTCAGGCTCTTCTCAGTGGCAAACAATGACAGGACAAGGGGCAATGGGATCAAGCTGGAACACAAGAGGTTCCACTTAAATTTGAGAAATAACTTCTTCTCAGTGAGGGTAACAGAGCACTGGAACAGGCTGCCCAGGGGGGTTGTGGAGTCTCCTTCCCTGGAGACATTCAAACCCGCCTGGACACCTTCCTGTGCGACCTCTCCTGGGCGTTCCTGCTCCAGCAGGGGGATTGGACTGGATGAGCTTTCGAGGTCCCTTCCAATCCCAAACATACTGTGATACTGTGATACAACTTTTGCCATAACATCTTTAAATCAATGTAATTCACTTTGCCTTAATACCACTAAATAATATCCAAAGCAAACCCACGCACGAGTATCACAACTCTATGATTTGGCACCGTGCCAAGAAAATTGGAAGGTACGTCAGAGCAGTAGAAAAGCCAAAAATCTCCAAATTTACCCCCTTCTCTTGCCCCATGTTGGGTGCCAATTATCTGTCGAGGGTTAGGATTGCGGGGTGACAATCAAACCCTGGCAGATGTGTTGTCAACCTCCTCTTCCCCCCACTTCCCCCTTTTGCCCCTCCCTCTCCCCCCTTCCCACTCAGGACAGGCGATCGGGAGGGAAAGAAGGACAGAGAGAAGAGAGTTGGAAAAGTTAAAGATGTTTTACTGATGCTACTAATAAGAATAGAGAAAATGATACAAAATATACAAAACCAATCTTGTAAGTCTCAGCAACTGCAGAGCCAGCACCCAAAGTCCTGGATTAGACTCTGTAGCCAACCGGAGCTGGATTCAGTCTCTCACTGGCCTCCGTTCGCAGGGACGACCAGCAAGGTCCTCTCCTAATGTCAGCCATGAGGAAAAAAGGGAAAAAGGGCAAAGGGCTGAGATCCTCGTGATCTCCCACTTTTATATGAAGTATTCACGTGAATGGAATGTTATACACCGTTGGTCAGTCTCTCGATCACCAGTTTCTCGTTGCCCCTCTTGCGAGATGTCCATCCGTGCTTATCAATAAGTTTGCATTCCCTTGCTAGGTTTAACCAAAACATGTGTCGGGTTCTCCAGGAAAATGCAGCTAATATGAAGACTTTAGCTGACAGGCAAATTCACTAAAAGAGAAACTTGTTTTTAACAAAACCAGGACATTCCACCCCTTATAATATGACATTCACTGAATACTTAAACCTTATCAATACAATCTATCAATACAATCTAATTAATCACTACTACTATATATATATATATATATATATATATATATATATATATACATATGTACATATATACACAGGAGTAATTAATCAGTGGACCATCCTTTGAAAAGTTCATTAAGTTCATTTTGTCACCGCAGTCTCCCAGGGCAGGGAAAATGGTCCAAGTGCATCTCATGACCCCTGTTGGTGGGTTAAGGACACCAACTTCCAAGAAGGTGTCGGGCGCCACTCGAAGAAGCCAGCGCTGGTTTCATCACCATTGTCTTGATCTGAAAGACACTTATTAAACATTGTTAGTGCGGCAATTCACATCATGCAGTTCAGTATTGAGTATTTTCACCTAAAATCAAATCCCCTTGAGGTACACACCGAACTTCTCCATCCTTAAGCATCACCCACCAGGTGCTGCCAGGTCCCTGGGCAAAAACAATCCCACGAATGGGCTTTGCCTGTGCCCGATGCAGGAGGAACCCAGACTGCCTATCCTAACATATTTTTCATGTGTACTACAGGGACTTTATCTCCTTTTACAGTCCATAGAATTTCTGATTGGGCAGGCCCGGCTCGATTGGTTGATCCCCTAGTGTTGCCCAACCAAGTGGCTTTTGCTAAATGTGAATCCCAGTTTTTAAAGGCTCCACCACCCAGTGCCTTTAGTGTAGTTTTTAACAAACCATTGCACCTTTCAATTTTCCCAGAGGCTGGTGCATGATATGGAATATGATGCACCCACTCAATACCATGTTCTTTGGCCCAATTATCTATAATACTGTTTTTGAAATGAGTACCATAGTCTGATTCAATTCTTTCTGGCGTACCGTGCCGCCAAAGGACTTGCTTCTCAAGGCCCAAGATGGTATTTCGGGCTGTAGCATGAGGTACGGCAGATGTTTCCAACCATCCAGTGGTTGCTTCCACCATTGTAAGTACATAACGCTTACCTTGACATGTTTGTGGAAGTGTAATATAATCAATCTGCCAAGCTTCTCCATACTTACACTTTAACCATCACCCCCCACATAAGGAGCCCCCATCTAAGGACCCCCCAGTTGTGCCCAGGGCCCATTGTGCTGTCCCAGAACCCCTCATTGTCCCCAGGGCCCATTGTGACATCCTGGCAACCTCCCTTTGTCCCCAGGGCCCATAGTGACATCCCAGGACCCCCAATTGTCCCCAAGGCCCATTGTGACACCATGGGGAACCCCCTTGTCACTGGGGATGCATTGTGACACAATGGGGACCCCCCCCTTTGTCTCAGGTGCCCATTCTGACATCCTGGAGACCCCCCTTGTCCCCAGGGTCTATTGTGACATCCTGGGGACCTCCTTTATCCCCAGGACCCATTGTGACGTCCCAGGACCCCTCATAGTCCCCAGAGGCCATTGTGACATCCTGGGGACCCCTCTTTCCCCCAGGGCCTAATGTGACATCCTGGGGACTCCTCTTTGTCCCCTGGGCCCATTATGACATCCTGGGCACCCCGTTTGTCCCCAGGGCCCATTGTGACATCCCAGGACCCCAGTTTGTCCCCAGGGCCCATTACTACAGGGTGGGACCCCCCTTGTCCCCAGGGACCATTGTGACATTCAGGGGACCCCTCTTTGTTCCCAGGGCCCATTGTGGCACCATGGGGACCCTCTTTGTCACTGGGGCCCATTGTGACATCCCAGGACCCCACTTTGTCTTAGAAGGTCACTATTCGGACCCCCGGAGCCCCCCGGCCCCACACCCGCCCCGCAGCCCCACAGCGCGCGGTCTCGGGCCCCGGTGCCGGCGAAGCCACGTCCTGGCCGCGGCCGGAGGAGCCGCCGCTTGTCCGCCCCCCCACGTCCCCCGGATCGCTGCTGCTGTCGCTGCCTGAGGAGCCGCAGGAGCCGCCGCTTGTCCGCCCCCCACGTCCCCCCGATCGCTGCTGCTGTCGCTGCCTGAGGAGCCGCAGCAGCCGCCGCTTGTCCGCCCCCCCACGTCCCCCCGATCGCTGCTGCTGTCGCTGCCTGAGGAGCCGCAGCAGCCGCCGCTTTTCCGCCCCCCCACGTCCCCCCGATCGCTGCTGCTGTCGCTGCCTGAGGAGCCGCAGGAGCCGCCGCTTGTCCGCCCAGCCCCGACTGCCCCCCCCCAATCGCCGCCGCTGCCGCCCCCGCCACCCCCGTTCTCCCGCCATCCCGGTGTCACAACGGGGACTTTGAGCGCGGCTGTGGAGGCAGCAGCTGTTCTGATAGCGAAGCCAAACCGGACCGGGAAACAGGACCGGGAACCAGGAACCGTGGCAGGGAAGTTTTCCCTTGGAGCAAACAAACCCCAGGTGTTCTTCAATGTTTATTGAGAAAGCAGAGTCAGGATGTACCAGTAGTCCGATTAGTGACCTTCTAAGACAAAGTGGGGTCCTGGGATGTCACAATGGGCCCCAGTGACAAAGAGGGTCCCCATGGTGCCACAATGGGCCCTGGGGACAAAGGGAGTCACCAGGATGTCACAATGGGCCCTGGGGACAAGGGGGGTCCCACCCTGTAACAATGGGCCCTGGGGACAAAGTGGGGCCCTGGGATGTCACAATGGGCCCTGGGGACAAATGGGGTCCTGGGACGTCACAATGGGTCCTGGGGATAAAGGGGGTCCCCAGGATGTCACAATGGGCACTTGAGACAAAGGTGGGGTCCCCATTGTGTCACAATGCGTCCCCAGTGACAAGAGGGTTCCCCATGGTGTCACAATGGGCCCTGGGGACAATTGGGGATCCTGGGATGTCACAATGGGCCCTGAGGACAACAGGGGGTCCCCACGGTGTCAAAATGGGCCCTGGTGACATACGGGGCAGCCCAGGATGTCACAATGGGCCCTGGCGACAAAGAGGGGTCCCCAGGATGTTCACAATGGGCCCTGGAGACAGTGGGGGGTCCAGAAATGTCACAATGGGCCCTGGGGACAAAGGGGGCTCCCCAGGATGTCACAATGGGCTCTGGGGACAGAGGGGGTCCCCACGGTGTCACAATGCACCCTGGGGACAATGGGGGGTCCTGGGACGTCACAATGGGCCCTGGGGACACAGGGGTCCCAAGGATGTGATAATGGGCTCTGGGGACAAGTGGGGTCCCCAGGATGTCACAATGGGCACTGGGGAGAAAGGGGTGGTCCCCATGGTGTCAGAATGGGCCCTAGTGACAAGGAGGGTCCCCACGGTTCCACGATGGGCCCTGGGGACAAGGGGGTCCACCAGATGTCACAATGGGCCCTGGGGAAAACAGGGGGTCCCCACGGTGTCACAATGGGCCCTGGGGACAAAGGGAGGTCCTAGGACGTCACAGTGGGCCCTGGGGACAAAGTGGGGTCCCCTGAATGTCACATTGGGACCTGCATACAAAGGGGGGTCCTGGGATGTAACAATGGGCCCCAGTGACAAAGGGGGTCCCCAGGATGTCACAACAGGCCCTGGGGACAAAGAGGGCTCTCCTGAATGTCAAAATGGGCCCTGGGGACAAGGGGGGACCCCAGGATGCAACAACGGGCCCTGGGGACAAAGAGGGGTCCCCTGAATGTCACAAAGGGTCCTGGGGACAAGGGGGTGTCCTGGGATGTCACAATGGACCCTGGGGACAAATAGCAGTTCCCTGAATATCACAATGGGCCCTGGAGACAAGGGGTGTCCTGGGATGTCACAATGGGCCCCAGTGACAAAGGGCGTCCCTATGGTGCCAAAATGGGGCCTGGGGACAAAGGGGGTCCCCAGGAAGTCACAATGGGCCCTGGGGAAAAAGGGGGGTCCTGGGATGTCACAATGGGACCTGGGACAACGGGGGGTCCCCAGGATGTCACAATGAGCCCTGGGGACAAGCAGGGTACCCACGGTGTCACAATGGGCCCTGGGGACAAAGGGGGGTCCCGAGGATATCACAATGGGCCCTGGGGACAATTGGGGGATCCTGGGATGTCACAATGGGCCCTGGGGACAAAGAGGAGTCCCCTAAATGTCACAATGGGCCCTGGAGACAGAGGGGCTCCCCATGGTGCCATAATGGGCCCTGAGGAAAAAGCGGGGTCGCCAGGATGTCACAATGGGCTCTTGGAAAAATGGAGGGTCCTGGGATGTCACAATGGGCCCTGGGGACAAAGGAGTCCCCAGGATGTCACAATGACCCCTTGGGACAACGGGGCCATTGTGGACATCACAATGGGCCCTGGGAACAAAGTGGGGTCCCCAGGATGGCACAATGTGCCCTGGAGACAAAGGGGTTCCCCACCCTATCACAATGGGCCTTGGGGACAAAGGGGGGTCCCCAGGATGTCACAATAGGCCCTGGGGACAAAGAGGGGTCCCCTGAATGTCACAATGGGCCCTGGGGACAAAGGGGGGTCCCCAGGATGTCACAATAAGCCCTGGAAACAATTGGGGGGTCCTGAGATGTCACAATGGGCCCTGGGGACAAAGGGGGTCCCCAGGATTTCAAAATGGGCCCTGGGGACAAAGGGAGTCCCCACACTGTCACAATGGGCCCTGGGGACAAAGGGGGTGCCCAGGATGTCACAATGGGTCCTGGGGACAAAGGGGGTCCTGTGATGTCACAATGGGCCCTGGGGACAAAGGGGGTCCCCATGGTGCCACAATGGACCCTGGGGACAAACGAGGTCCCCAGGATGTCACAATGGGCCCTAGGGACAAAGGGAGTCCCCACCCTGTCACAATAGGCCTTGGGGACAAAGGGGGTGCCCAGGATGTCACAATGGGTCCTGGGGACAAAGGGCATCCCCATGGTGCCACAATGGACCCTAGTGACAAACGAGGTCCCCAGGATGTCACAACGGGCCCTACGGACAAAGGGGGGTCCCCAGGATCTCACAATGGACCCTGGGGACAAAGGGGGGGCCTGGGACGTCACAATGGGCCCTGGGGACAATGGGGGGTCCTGGGATGTCACAATGAGCCCTGGGCACAATTGAGGGGTCCTTAGATGTCACAATGGGCTCTGGGGACAAAGGGCGTCTCAGGATGTCACAATGGGCCCTGGGGACAAAGTGGGGTCCTGAAATGTCACAATGGGCCCTGGGCACAAAGGGGGTTTCCAGGATGTCACAATGGGCTCTGGGGACAACGGGGATTCCAAAGGTGTCACAATGGGCCCTTGGGACAAAGGCTGTCCCCCGAATGTCACAATGGGCCCTGGGGACAAAGGGGGTCCCCAGGATGTCACAATGGGCCTTCAGTATAAAGTGGGGTCCTGGGATGTCACAATGGGCCCTGGGGACAAAGGGGGGTCCTGGGACGTCACAATGGGCCCTGCGGATCAAGGATGGTGCCCTGGATATCACAATGGGCTCTGGGGACAATGGGGGGTCCTGGAATGTCACAATGGTCCCTAGGGACAAAGGGGGGTCCCTTGGATGTCACAATGGGGCTGGGGACAAAGGGGGTCCTGGGATGTCACAATGGGCCCTGGGGACAAAGGGGGTCCCCAGGCTGTCACAATGGGCCCTGGGGAACAAGGGGGTCCCCACGGTGTCACAATGGGCCCTGAGGACAAAGGGGGTCCCCAGGTTGTCACAATGGGCCCTGGGGACAAAGGGGGTCCCCACGGTGTCACAATGGGCCCTGGGGACAAAGGAGGTCCTCAGGATGTCACAATGGGCCCTGGGGACAAGGGGGATACCCACGGTTTCAAAATGGGCCCTGGGGACAAGGGGGTCCCCAGGATCTCACAGTGGGCCGTGGGGACAAAGAGGGGTCCCCAGGATTTCACAATGGACCCTGGGGACAAAGGGGGGTCCTGGGATGTCACAATGGGCCCTGGGGACAACGGGTTCCCCAGGATGTCACAATGGGCGCTGGGGACAAAGGAGGTCCCCAGGATGACACAATGGGCCCTGGGGATGACGGGGGGTCCTGGGACGTCACAATGGGCCCTGGGGACAATGGGACGTCCTGATATGTTACAATGAACCCTGGGCACAATTGGGGGGTCCTTAGATACCACAATGGGCCCTGGGGACAAAGGGGGTCCCCACGGTGTCACAATGGGCGCTGGGGACAAAGGGGAGTCCCCAGTATGTCACAATGGGCCCTGGAGACAATGGGGGGTCCTGGGATGTCACAATGGGCCCTGGGGACAACGGGGGTCCCGACGGTGTCACAATGGGCCCTAAAGACAAAGGCTGTCCCCTGAATGTCACAATGGGCCCTGTGGACAATGGGGGTCCCCAGGATGTCACAATGGGCTCTGGGGACAATGGGGGATCCGGGGATGTCACAATGGGTCCTGGGGACAAAGGGGGTCCCCAGGACGTCACAATGGGCCCCAGTGACAAAGGGGGTCCCAATGGTGCCACAATGGGTCCTGGGGAAAAAGGGGGTCCCCAGGATGTCACAATGGGCTCTGGGGACAAGGGGGGGTCCCCATAGTGTTACAATGGGTCCCCAGTGACAAGGGGGGTCCCCAGGATGTCACAATGGGCCCTGGGGACAAAGGGGGTCCTGGGACTTCACTATGGGCCCTGGGGACAAGGGGCGGTCCCCAAGATGTCACAATGGGTCCTGGGGACAAGGGGGTCCCCAGGATGTCACAATGGGCTCTGGGGACAAAGGGGGTCCTGGGACTTCACTATGGGCCCTGGGGACAAGGGGGTCCCCAGGATGTCACAATGGGCCCTTAGGGCAAGTGGGGTCCCCAAGGTGTCACAATGGGCCCTGGGGACAATGGGGAGTCCTGGGACATCACAACAGGCCTGGGGACAAGGGGGATCTCCACCCTGTCACAATGTGCCCTGGGGCAAAGGGGGGTCCTGGGATGTCACAATTGGCCCGGGGGACAAAGGGGGTCCCCATGGTGCCACAATGGGCCCTGGGGACAAAGGGGATCCCCAGGATGTCACAATGGGTTCTTAGGACAAGGGGGGTCCCCAAGGTGTCACAATGGGCCCTGGGGACAATGGGGAGTCCTGGGACATCACAACAGGCCTGGGGACAAGGGGGATCTCCACCCTGTCACAATGGGCCCTGGGGACAAAGGGGGGTCCTGGGATGTCACAATTGGCCCTGGGGACAAAGGGAAGTCCCCAGGATGTCACAATGGGCCCTGAGGACAAGGGGAGGTCCCCATGGTGTCACAATGGGTCCTCAGTGAGAAGGGGGTCCCCCATGGTTTCACAATGGGCCCTGGGGACAAGGGGGATCCCCAGGGTGTCACAATGGACCCTGGGGAGAAGGGTTTAGGGGGTTGTGTTAGGGGGTTGGAGAATTAGGTGGTGCAGGATTTGGGGGTGCAAGGATTTTGCGGGGCCTGATTTGTGGCTGCAGAGTCTGGGGTTGCAGGTTCCAGGGGTGCAGGATTTGGAGGTTCAGGGTTTAGGGCAGTAGGATATTTGGGTGCAGGAGTTTGGAGTGCCGGGTTTGGGGGCCAGGATTTGGGGTTGCAGGATTTAGGGGTGCAGTGGTTTGGAGTGCAGTGTTTTGGGGTGCAGGGTTTGGGGAAGGAGGATATGGGGGTGCAGGGTATAGGAGAGCAGGATCTTGGGGTGCAGGGGTTTGGGGTGGAGGGCTTGGTAGGGCAGGATTTGGGGGTGGAAATTTTATTGGGTAGGGCTGGGGGTGCAGGATTTGGGGGTGAAGGGGTTGTGAGGTGCAGAGTTGTGGGGTGCAGGGTTTGGGAGATCGGGACGTGGGGCTGGAGGATTTGGGGGTGCAGGGTTTGGAGCAGCAGGATCTGGGGGTGCAGAGTTGGGGGGTGCAAGATTGGGGGTAGCAGGGTTTTGGGAAGCAGGGTTTCGGGGTCAGGCTTTAGGGGGACAGGGTTTGGGGGGCAGGGTTGGGAGGGATGATTTTGGGGTGCAGGGTTTAGGGCAGCAGGATCTTGGGGTGAAGGGGTTTGGTGTGAAGGGTTGGGTAGGACAGGATTTGGGGTGCAGGTTTTTAAAGTGCAACTTGTGGGGGTCAGGATTTGGGGTACAGGGTTTGGGGGTGCAGGGTTTAGTGGTGCAGGGTTTGGGGGTGCAGGTCTTGGGGAGGCAGAATTAGGGTGCAAGACTTGAGGGTGCAGGGTTTGGGGGTTTGGGACATGGGGCTGGAGGATTTAGGGGTGCAGGATTTGGGGTGCAGTGTGTGGGGGTGCAAGATCCTGGGGTGTACGAGCGTTGGGTGTGGGATTTGAAGGACAATGATTTGGGGGTGCAGGGATTGGGGGTGTAGGGTTTTGGGGTTGATGCGTTTGGAGATTCGGGATGTGGAGGTCAAGGATTTAGGGGTACAAGGGCTGGTTGCAGGATTTGGGGGTACAGGGTTGGTTGCAGGATTTGGGGTGCAGGGTTTGAACTGCAGGGCTAAAGGGGGCAGGATTTGGAGGTGCAAGATTTGGTGGTCTGGGGTACTGGGGTGCAGGGTTTTGGGGTGCGGGATTTGGGGGTGCAGGTTCCATGTCTTTAGGAACTGGGCGGGGAGGGTTTTTTGGTGCGGACTTTTGAGTGCAAGTTTGAGGGGCCTTGATTTTGGGGTGCATGGTTTGGGGGGCAGGATTCTGGGTGTAAGGTTTTGAGGTGCAGGACTTGGGGGCGCAGGTTTCACACGTTAAGGAACTGGGGCTGCAGAGGTTGGGGGTGCAGCGTTGTGGGCTGCAGGGTTGAAGGGTGCAGGATTTAGGGGTACAGGTTTTGGGGGTGCAGGAGCTGGGGGTGCAGGCTGTAGGGATCCGAATATGGGGTGCAGGGTTCTGGGGTGCAGGATCTGGGTGAGCAGGCTGTTAGGGTACAGAACCTTGTAGTTCAGCGTTTAGAGGCAGGATTTGGGGGTGCAGGGCTTTGGGGTGAGGGGTCTGGAGTGAGGGGTTCAGGTGTTCAGCACCTAGGGGTGCAGGACTTGGGGGTTGGAGGATTTGGGGGTGCAGGGATTTGGGGGTGCAGGGATATGGGGTGCAACTTGTGGGGTGCAGAGTTTTGGGTATAGGATTTTGGGGTGCAGAGTTTTGGGGGGGGATTGGGGGAGCAGGGTTTCAGGGTGCAAGGTTCAGTGGTGCAGGGTTCTGGGGGTGCAGGGTTTAGCGCCAGAATTGGGGGTGCAGGGTTTGGGATTGCAGGGTGTTGGGGGAAGGATCTGGGGCTACAAGATGTGGGGTAGCAGGGTTTTGGGGTGCAACTTGTGGGGGCAGGATTTGGGGTACAGGAGGTTGGGGGTGCAGGGTTTGGGGTGTAGGATTTAGTGGAGCAGGGACTGGGGGTGAAGGTCTTGTGGAGGCAGAATTGGGGGTGCAGGTCTTGGGGAGGCAGAATTGGGGGTGCAGATTTTGGCTGTTCAGGACCTGGGGGTGCAGGATTTGGGGATGTAGGTTTTGGGGGGTAGATTTTGGGGTGCTGGGTTCGGCACATGGGTCTGGAGGATTTGGGGGTGCAGGGTTAAGGGGTTTAGGATTTTGGGGTGCACAGTTTAGGGTGCACGTTCTGGGCATGTATGATTTCAGAGTGCAGGGCTTTGGGGTACAGGATTTGGGGTGCAGGGTTTTGGGGTCAGGATCTGGGGGTGCAGGGTGTTGGGGAGAAGGATTTGGGGGTGCAGCATTTTGAAGTGCAGGGTTTGGAGGAGGGAGGTTTTGGGGGTGAAAGATTTGGTGGTTCAGGTTTTGGGGGTGCAGTGTTAAAAGGGTGGAGGATTAGGGGTGCAGGATTTGGGGGTGCACTGTTTGGGGGTGCAGGGTTTAGAAGTCAGGTCTAAGAGTGCAGCGTTTGGGGTGCAGGGGCTTGGGAGGAAATTTAAGGTTGCAGAGTGTGGGGTGCACAGGACTGGGGCTCAGGATTTGGGGGTGCGGGGTTTCAGGGTTCAAGATTTGGAGGTGTGGAGTTTTGGGGTGCAGGGGATGGGGGTGAAGGATTTGAGGCTGCAGGGTGGTGGGGGGAGGATTTGGGGGTGAGAGATTTGGGGTGCAGGATGTGGGGGTGCAGAGTTTTGGGAGGCAATGGTCTGGGGCTGCAGGATTTGGGGGTTCAGTGTTTAGGGCAGCACAACCTCGGGGTGCAGGGGTTTGCAGTGAAAGGTTTGGTAGGGCAGGATTTGGGGTGCAGGATTCTGGGGTGCTGGTTTGGGGTACAGGATTTGGTGTTGCAGGGATGGGGTTGAAGGGCTTGGGTTTCCAGGCCTTTGAGGTGCAGGATTTGGAGGTGCAAGGTTTGGGAGGGAATTCTTTGGGGTGCAGGGTTTGGGGTTCCAGGAGGTGGGGGAAGGACCTTGGGGTGTAGGGTTTGGGGGGGCAGGGTTTTGGGGGAAGGATTTAGGGGTGCAGGGTTTTGAAGTGCAGCGTTTCAGGGGGGCATGATTTTGGGGGTGCACATGTGGGGGTCCAGGTTTGGGGGATGCAGAGTTTGTGAATGGAGGATTTTGGGGTGCTGGGTTTGGGGCTGCCTAATTTGGGGGTGCAGTGTTTGGGTGTTCAGGACCTGGGGGTGCTGCATTTGGGAATGCAGGCTTTGGGGGTGCAGGGCTCAGGATTTGGGAGGGCAGGATCAGGGGGTGTAAGATTTCAGGGTTTAGGGGTGCAAAGTTTGGTAGGGCTGAATTACAGGGGTGCAAAGTATGGTAGGGCTGAATTTAGGGGTGCAGGATTTGGTATTACAGGTTTTGGGGAATCATGGCTTGGGAGGAAGGATTTAGGGGTGCAGGGTTTCAAGATGCAGGATTTGGGGTGCAGTATTTGGGGTTGCAGGTTTGGGGGGTGCAAGTTGTGGGGCGGCAGGATATCGGGTATAGGGTTCTGGCCTGCAGGGTTTGGGGGTGCAGGATTTCAACGTGCAGGGTTCTGGGGTGCAGTATCTGGGGGTCCAGGGTTTGGCAGTGCATTGGCTTTGGGGGTTGAAGGATTTGGGGGTGTAGGGTTTAGGGATACAGGATTTGGGGGTGCAGGATTTGGAAGTGCAGAGTTAGGGGGCAGGATTTTCAGTGCAGGGTTTCAGGGTACAGAACTTGGTGGTGCAGGATCTGGGGGTGCAGGTTTTCGGTGGGGAATTTGGGGGTGCAGGGTGTTGAGGAAGGATCTGAGGGTACAATATTTGGGCTTTAAGGGTTTAGGGGGGCAGGATCTGGCAGTGCAGAGTTTGGGGACAGGACCTGGGGGTGCAGCGACTGGGGTTACAGGTTCTGGGGGTGCAGGGTCGAGGGAATTGTTTGAGGTGCAGTGTTATGAGAGTGCAGGATTTCTGGGTGCAGAGTTTGGGGTGCTGGGTATGGGGCAGCAGCATCTGGGGGTGTAGGTTTTGGGGGTTCATTCATTTGGGGGGAGGATCTGGGGGTGCAGGGTTTAAGGGTTCAGGATTTGGAGGTGTAGGGTTTTGGGGTAAAGGGTTCTGGGTTGAGGTTTTGGGGTGAAAGATTTGGGGATGCAGTGTTAAGGGGTGGAGGCTTAGAGGTGCAAGATTTGGGGGTGCAGAGTTTTCGTGTGTCTGATTTGGGGGTGCAGGGTCTGGGGGTGCAAGATCCTGGAATTCAGGATCTGGGGGTTCAGGATTTGGGGGTGCACAGTATGGGAGGGAAGGATCTGGGGCTTCAGGATTTGGGGGTGCACTGTTTGGGGGTGCAGGGTTTAGAAGTCAGGTCTAAGAGTGCAGCGTTTGGGGTGCAGGGGCTTGGAGGGAAATTTAAGGTTGCAGAGTGTGGGGTGCACAGGACTGGGGCACAGGATTTGGGGGTGCGGGGTTTCAGGGTTCAGGATTTGGAGGTGTGGAGTTTTGGGGTGCAGGGGTTGGGAGTGCAGGGTGGTGGGGGTGAGAGATTTGGGGTGCAGGATTTGGAGATGCAGAGTTTTGGCAGGCAAGGATCCGGGGCTGCAGGATTTGGGGGTTCAGTGTTTAGGGCAGCACAATCTTGGGGTGCAGGGGTTTGCAGTGAAAGGTTTGGTAGGCAGGATTTGGGGTGCAGGATTCTGGGGTGCTGGGTTTGGGGTACAGGATTTGGTGTTGCAGGGATGGGGTTGAAGGGCTTGGGTTTCCAGGCCTTTGAGGTGCAGGATTTGGAGGTGCAGGGTTTGGGAGGGAATTCTTTGGGGGTGCAGGATTTGGGGTGCAGGGTTTGGGAAGACAGGATCAGGGGTGGAGGATTTGGGGGTGCAGGATTGAGGGGCAGGGTTTTGGTGCAGGGCTTGGGGTCAGGATCTGGGGTGCAGGTTTGGGAAGAGTATTTTGGGGTGCAGGATTTTGGGTGCCGTGTCTGCGGGGCAGGTTTGGTGTCACAATGCGTCCCCAGTTACAAGGAGGGGTCCCCATGGTGTCACAATAGGCCCTGGGGACAAAGTGGGGTTCTGGAATGTCACAATGGGCCCTGGGGACAATCGGGGGTGCCCAGGATGTGAGAATGAGTCCTGAGGACAAGGGGGGGTCCCCATGGTGTCACAATGCGTCCCCAGCGACAAGGAGGGGTCCCCATGGTGTCACAATAGGCCCTGGGGACAAAGTGGGGTCCTAGAATGTCACAATGGGCCCTGGGGACAATGGGGGGTCCTGGGATGTCACAATGAGCCCTGCGGACAAGGGTGGTACCCACAGTGTCACAGTGGGCTCTGGGCACAAGGCGGGGTCCCCATAGTATCACAATGGGTCCTGGGGACAAGTGGGGTCCCCAGGATGTCACAATGGGCCCTGGGGACAATGTGAAGTCCTGGGATTTCACAATGGGCCCCAGTGACAAAGGGGGTCCCCTGAATGTCACAATGGGTCCTGGGGACAATGGGGGGTCCTGGGACGTCACAATGAGCCCTGGGGACACGGAGGGATCCCCAGGATGTCACAATGGGTACTGGAGACAAAGGGGGGGTCCCCATGGTGTCACAATGGGCCCAAGTGACAAGGAGGGTCCCCACGGTGCCACGATGGGTCCTGGGGACAAGGGCGTCCCCCAGATGTCACAATAGGCCCTGGGGACAATGGGGTTGCCCAGGATGTCACAATGGGCCCTGGGGACAAAGAGGGGTCCCCTGAATGTCACAATGGGCCCTGGGGACAAGGGGGTGCAGAGGATGTCACAATGGGCCCTGGGGACCAGGGGGGGTCCTGGGATGTCACAATGGACCCCAGTGACAAAGGGGGTCCCTATGGTGCCACAATGGGCCCTGGGGACAAGGGGGGTCCCCAGTATGTCACAATGAAGTCTTGGGACAAAGGGGGTCCCCAGGATGTCACAATGGGCCCCAGTGACAAAGGGGGTCCCTATGGTGCCACAATGGGCCCTGGGGACAAAGGGGGTCCCCTGGATGTCACAATGGGCTCTGGGGACAAGGAGGGTCCCCAGGATGTCACAATGGGCCCTGGGGACAAAGAGCGTCCCCAGGATGTCACAATGGGCCCTGGGGACTAGGGGGGGTCCTGGGATGTCACAATGGGCCCTAGTGACAAAGGGGGTCCCTATGGTGCCACAATGGGCCCTGGGGACAAAGGGGGTCCCCTGGATGTCACAATGGGCTCTGGGGACAAGGAGGGTCCCCAGGATGTCACAATGGGCCCTGGGGACAAAGAGCGTCCCCAGCATGTCACAATGGGCCCTGGGGACAAAGGGGGTCCCCACGGTATCAGAATGGGCCCTGGGGACAAAGGGGGGTCCCCTGAATGTCACAATGGGCCCTGGGGACAATGGGGGGTCCCCATAGTGTCACAATGGGTCCTGGGGAGAAGTGGGGTCCCCAGGATCTCACAATGGGCCCTGGGGACAATGTGGGGTCCCCTGAATGTCACAGTGGGCCCTGGGGACAAGGGGGTGCCGAGGATGTCACAATGGGCCCTGGGGACAATGGGGGGTCCTGGGAACTCACAATGGGCCCTGAGGACAATGGTGGGTCCCCTGAATGTCAAAATGGGCCCTGGGGACAAAGAGGGGTCCGCAGGATGTCACAATGGGCACTGGGGACAAAGTGGGGGTCCCCAGGATGTCACAATGAGCCCTGGGGACATTGTGGGGTCCTGGGATTTCACAATGGGCCCCAGTGACAAAGGGGGTCCCCTGAATGTCACAATGGGTCCTGGGGACAATGGGGGGTCCTGAGATGTCACAATGGGCCCTGGGGACAAGGAGGGATTCCCAGGATGTCACAATGGGCCCTGGGGACAAGGGGGTGTCCCCAGGATGTCACAATGGGCCCTGCGGACAAGGGTGGTACCCACGGTGTCACAATGGTCACTGGGCACAAGGGGGGTCCCTATAGTGTCACAATGGGCACTGGGGACAAAGTGGGGGTCCCCAGGATGTCACAATGGGCCCTGGGGACATTGTGGGGTCCTGGGATTTCACAATGGGCCCCAGTGACAAAGGGGGTCCCCTGAATGTCACAATGGGCCCTGGGGACAATGGCGGGTCCTGGGATGTCACAATGGGCCCTGGGGACAAGGGGGAGTCCCCAGGATGTCACAATGGGCCCTGGGGACAAGGGGGTGCCGAGGATGTTACAATGGGCCCTGGGGACAATGGGGGGTCCTGGGACGTCACAATGGGCCCTGAGAACAATTGTGGGTCCCCTGAATGTCACAATGGGCCCTGGGGACAAAGGGGGGTGCGCAGGATGTCACAATGGGCACTGGGGACAAAGGGGGGGTCCCCATGGTGTCACAATGGGCCCAAGTGACAAGGAGGGTCCCCACGGTGCCACGATTGGTCCTGGGGACAAGGGCGTCCCCCAGATGTCACGATGGGCCCTGGGGACAATGGGGTTGCCCAGGATGTCACAATGGGCCCTGGGGACAATGGGAGTCCCCAGGGTGTCAGAACGAGCCCTGGGGACAAAGTGGAATCCTGGAATGTCACAATGGCCCCCAGTGACAAAGGGGTTCCCCATGGTGCCACAATGGGCCCTGGGGACAAAAGGGGTCCCCAGGATTTCACAATAGCACTGGGGACAAAGTGGGGTCCTGGGATGTCACAATGGGCCCCAGTGCAAACGGGGTCCCCATGGTGCCACAACAGGCCGTGGGGACAAATGGGGTCCCCAGGATGTCACAATGAACCCTGGGGACAAAGTGTGGTCCTGGGACATTTCAATGGGCCCTGGGGACAAAGTGGGGACCCCAGGATGTCACAATGGGCCCTGGGGACAATGGGGGGTCCTGGGATGTCACAAAGGGCCCTGGGGACAAAGGGGGTCCCCAGGATGTCACGATGGGCATTGGGGAAAAGGGGGGTCCCCATGGTGTCACAATAAGCACTGGGGACAACGTGGCGTCCTGGGATGTCACAATGGGCCCTGGGGACAAGGGAGATCCCCATGGTGTCACAATAAGCCCTGGGGACAAAGTGGGGTCCTGGGATGTCACAATGGGCCCCAGTGCAAACGGGGTCCCCATGGTGCCACAATGGGCCGTGGGGACAAATTGGGTCCCCAGGATGTCACAATGAACCCTGGGGACAAAGGGCGTCCCCAGGATGTCACAATGGGCCCTGGGGACAATAGGGGGTCCTGGGATGTCACAATGAGCCCTGCGGACAAGGGTGGTACCCACGGTGTCACAATGGGCACTGGGCACAAGGGAGGGTCCCCATAGTGTCACAATGGGTCCTGGGGACAAGTGGGGTCCCCAGGATGTCACAATGGGTCCTGGGGACAATGTGGGGTCCTGGGATGTCACAAAGGGCCCCAGTGACAAAGGGGGTCCCCTGAATGTCACAATGGGCCCCGGGGACAATGGGGGGTCCTGGGACGTCACAATGGGCCCTGGGGACATGGGGGGGTCACCAGGATGTCACAATGGGCCCTGGGGACAAAGAGGGGTCCCCTGAATGTCACAATGGGCCCTGGGGACAAGGGGGGTCCTGGGACGTCACAATTGGCCCTGGGGACAAGGGGGGGTGCCCAGGATGTCACAATGGGCCCTGGGGACAATGGGGGGTCCTAGAATGTCACAATGGGCCCTGGGGACAATGGGGGTCCCCAGGATGTCACAATGGGCCCTGGGGACAATCGGGGGTGCCCAGGATGTGAGAATGAGTCCTGAGGACAAGGGGGGGTCCCCATGGTGTCACAATGTGTCCCCAGTGACAAGGACGGGTCCCCATGGTGTCACAATGGGCCCTGGGGACAAAATGGGGTCCTAGAATGTCACAATGGGCCCTGGAGACAATGAAGGATCCTGGGATTTCACAATGAGCCCTGCGGACAAGGGTGGTACCCACGGTGTCACAATGGGCTCTGGGCACAAGGGGGGGTCCCCATAGTGTCACAATGGGTCCTCGGGACAAGTGGGGTCCCCAGGATGTCACAATGGGCCCTGGGGACAATGTGGGGTCCTGGGATTTCACAATGGGCCCCAGTGACAAAGGGGGTCCCCTGAATGTCACAATGGGTCCTGGGGACAATGAGGGGTCCTAGGACGTCACAATGGGACCTGGGGAAAAGGAGGGATCCCCAGGATGTCACAATGGCCCTGGGGACATTGGGGTGCCTGGGACGTCACAATGGGCCCTGGGGACAAGGGGGGGTCTCCAAGATGTCACAATGGGCCCTGCGGACAAGGGTGGTACCCGCGGTGTCACAGTGGGCACTGGGCACAAGGGGGCTCCCTATAGTGTCACAATCGATCCTGGGGACAAGTGGGGTCCCCAGGATGTCACAATGGGTCCTGGGGACAATGTGGGGTCCTGGGATGTCACAATGGGCCCTGGGGACAAGGAGGGATCCCCAGGATGTCACAATGGGCCCTGGGGACAATGGGGGGTCCTGGGATGTCACAATGGGCCCTGGGGGCAAGGAGGGATTCCCAGGATGTCACAATGGGCCCTGGGGACAATGGGGGGTCCTGGGACGTCGCAATGGGCCCTGGGGACAAGGGAGGGTCCCCAGGATGTCACAATGGGCCCTGGGGACAAGTGGGGTCCCCAGGATGTCACAATGGGCCCTGGGGACAATGTGGGGTCCTGGGATGTCACAATGGGCCCCAGTGACAAAGGGGGTCCCCTGAATGTCACAATGGGTCCTGAAGACAATAGGGGGTCCTGGGACGTCACAATGGGCCCTGGAGACAAGGAGGGATCCCCAGGATGTCGCAATGGGCCCTGGGGACAATGGGGGGTCCTGGGACGTCACAATGGGCCCTGGGGACAAGGGGGGGTCCCCAGGATGTCACAATGGGCCCTGGGGACAAAGAGGCGTCCCCTGAATGTCACAATGGGCCCTGGAGACAAGGTGGGGTCCTGGGACGTCACAATGGGCCCTGGGGACAAGGGGGGGTCCCCAGGATATCACAATGGGCCCTGGGGACAAGGGTGTGCCGAGGATGTCACAATGGGCCCTGGGGACAATGGGGGGTCCTGGAATGTTACAATGGGCCCTGGGGACAATGGGGGGTCCTGGGACGTCACAATGGGCCCTGGGGACAAGGGGGGGTCCCCAGGATGTCACAATGGGCCCTGGGGACAAAGAGGCGTCCCCTGAATGTCACAATGGGCCCTGGAGACAAGGGGGGGTCCTGGGACGTCACAATGGGCCCTGGGGACAAGGGGGGGTCCTGGGACGTCACAATGGGCCCTGGGGACAAGGGGGTGCCGAGGATGTCACAATGGGCCCTGGGGACAATGGGGGGTCCTGGAATGTCACAATGGGCCCTGGGGACAAAGGGGGGTCCCCAGGATGTGAGAATGAGTCCTGAGGACAAGGGGGGGTCCCCATGGTGTCACAATGCGTCCCCAGTGATAAGGAGGGGTCCCCATGGTGTCACAATAGGCCCTGGGGACAAAGTGGGGTTCTGGAATGTCACAATGGGCCCTGGGGACAATCGGGGGTGCCCAGGATGTGAGAATGAGTCCTGAGGACAAGGGGGGGTCCCCATGGTGTCACAATAGGCCCTGGGGACAAAGTGGGGTCCTAGAATGTCACAATGGGCCCTGGGGACAATGGGGGGTCCTGGGATGTCACAATGAGCCCTGCGGACAAGGGTGGTACCCACAGTGTCACAGTGGGCTCTGGGCACAAGGCGGGGTCCCCAGGATATCACAATGGGCCCTGGGGACAAGGGTGTGCCGAGGATGTCACAATGGGCCCTGGGGACAATGGGGGGTCCTGGAATGTTACAATGGGCCCTGGGGACAATGGGGGGTCCTGGGACGTCACAATGGGCCCTGGGGACAAGGGGGGGTCCCCAGGATGTCACAATGGGCCCTGGGGACAAAGAGGCGTCCCCTGAATGTCACAATGGGCCCTGGAGACAAGGGGGGGTCCTGGGACGTCACAATGGGCCCTGGGGACAAGGGGGGGTCCTGGGACGTCACAATGGGCCCTGGGGACAAGGGGGTGCCGAGGATGTCACAATGGGCCCTGGGGACAATGGGGGGTCCTGGAATGTCACAATGGGCCCTGGGGACAAAGGGGGGTCCCCAGGATGTGAGAATGAGTCCTGAGGACAAGGGGGGGTCCCCATGGTGTCACAATGCGTCCCCAGTGATAAGGAGGGGTCCCCATGGTGTCACAATAGGCCCTGGGGACAAAGTGGGGTCCTGGAATGTCACAATGGGCCCTGGGGACAATCGGGGGTGCCCAGGATGTGAGAATGAGTCCTGAGGACAAGGGGGGGTCCCCATGGTGTCACAATGCGTCCCCAGCGACAAGGAGGGGTCCCCATGGTGTCACAATAGGCCCTGGGGACAAAGTGGGGTCCTAGAATGTCACAATGGGCCCTGGGGACAATGGGGGGTCCTGGGATGTCACAATGAGCCCTGCAGACAAGGGTGGTACCCACAGTGTCACAGTGGGCTCTGGGCACAAGGCGGGGTCCCCATAGTATCACAATGGGTCCTGGGGACAAGTGGGGTCCCCAGGATGTCACAATGGGCCCTGGGGACAATGTGGGGTCCTGGGATTTCACAATGGGCCCCAGTGACAAAGGGGGTCCCCTGAATGTCACAATGGGTCCTGGGGACAATGGGGGGTCCTGGGACATCACAATGGGACCTGGGGACAAGGAGGGATCCCCAGGATGTCACAATGGGTACTGGAGACAAAGGGGGGGTCCCCATGGTGTCACAATGGGCCCAAGTGACAAGGAGGGATCCCCACGGTGCCATGATGGGTCCTGGGGACAAGGGCGTTCCCCAGATGTCACAATGGGCCCTGGGGACAATGGGGTTGCCCAGGATGTCACAATGGACCCTGGGGACAAAGGGGGGTGCACAGGATGTCACAATGGGCACTAAGGACAAAGGGGGGGTCCCCATGGTGTCACAATGGGCCCAAGTGACAAGGAGGGTCCCCACGGTGTCACAATGGGCCCTGGGGACAATGGGGTTGCCCAGGATGTCACAATGGGTCCTGGGGACAATGGGAGTCCGCAAGGTGTCAGAACGAGCCCTGGGGACAAAGTGGAATGCTGGAATGTCACAATGGCCTCCAGTGACAAAGGGGTTCCCCATGGTGCCACAATGGGCCCTGGGGACAAAAGGGGTCCCCAGGATTTCACAATAGCACTGGGGATAAAGGGGGGTCATGGGATGTCACAATGGGCCCCAGTGACAAAGGGGGTCCCCATGGTGCCACAATGGGCCCTGGGGACAAAGGGGGTCCCCTGGATGTCACAATGGGCTCTGGGGACAAGGAGGGTCCCCAGGATGTCACAATGGGCCCTGGGGGCAAAGGGGGGTGTCGACAGTGTCAAAATGGGCCCTGGGGACAAAGGGCGTCTCCAGGATGTCACAATGGGCCCTGGGGACAAAGGGGGTCCCCACCATATCAGACTGGGCCCTGGGGACAAAGGAGGGTCCCATGAATGTCACAATGGGCCCTAGGGACAAGGGGGTGCCGAGGAGGTCACAATGGGCCCTGGGGACAATGGGGGGTCCTGGGACGTCACAATGGGCCCTGGGGACAAGAGGGGATCCCTAAGATGTCACAATGGGCCCTGGGGACTAATGAGGTCCCCACGGTGTCACAATATGTCCTGGAGACAAAGGGGGGTCCCCAGGATGTCACAATGGGCCCTTGGCACAATGGGGTTCCTGGGATGTCACAATGGGTCCCCAGTGACAAAGGGGGTCCCCAGGATGTCTCAATGGGCCCTGAGGACAATGGGAGGTCCCCATGGTGTCACAATGGGTCCCCAGTGACAAGGGAGGTCTCCACGGTGCCAGGATGGGTCCTGTGGACAAGGAGGTCCCCAGGATGTCACAATGGGCCCTGGGGACAAAGAGGCTCCCCAGGATGTCACAATGGGCCCTGGGGACAAGGGGGTCTCCAGGAACTCACAATGGGCTTTGGGGACAATGGAGGTTCCCCAGGATGTTCACAATAGGCCCTGAGGACAAGGGGTGGTCCCCATGCTGTCACAATGGGTCTCCAGTGACAAGGGGGTCCCCAAGGTGTCACAATGGGCCCTGGGGACAATGAGGGGTCCTGGGACGTGACAATAGGCCCTGGGGACAAGGGGATTCCCCACAGTGTCACAATGGGCCCTGGGGACAAAGGGGATCCGCACGGTGTTACAATGGTCCCGGGGGACAAAGGGGGATGCCCAGGATGTCACAATGGGCCCTGAGGACAAGGGGGGGTCCCCATGGTGTCACAATGGGTCCCCAGTGACAAGGAGGGTCCCCATGGTGTCACGATGGGTCCTGGGGACAAGGGGGTCCCCAGGATGTAACAATGGACCCTGGGGACAATGGGGTTGCCCAGGATGTCACAATGGACCCTGGGGACAAAGGGGGGTGCGCAGGATGTCACAATGGGCACTGGGGTAAAGGGGGGGTCCCCATGGTGTCACAATGGGCCCAAGTGACAAGGAGGGTCCCCACGGTGCCACGATGGGTCCTGGGGACAAGGGCGTCCCCCAGATGTCACAATGGGCCCTGGGGACAATGGGGTTGCCCAAGATGTCACAATGGGTCCTGGGGACAATGGGAGTCCCCAAGGTGTCAGAACGAGCCCTGGGGACAAAGTAGAATGCTGGAATGTCACAATGGCCTCCAGTGACAAAGGGGTTCCCCATGGTGCCACAATGGGCCCTGGGGACAACAGGGGTCCCCAGGATTTCACAATAGCACTGGGGATAAAGGGGGGTCATGGGATGTCACAATGGGCCCCAGTGACAAAGGGGGTCCCCATGGTGCCACAATGGGCCTTGGGGACAAAGGGGGTCTTCTGGATGTCACAATGGGCTCTGGGGACAAGGAGGGTCCCCAGGATGTCACAATGGGCCCTGGGGACAAAGGGGGGTGTCGACAGTGTCAAAATGGGCCCTGGGGACAAAGGGCGTCCCCAGGATGTCACAATGGGCCCTGGGGACAAAGGGGGTCCCCACCATATCAGAATGGGCCCTGGGGACAATGGGGTCTCCAGGAACTCATAATGGGCTCTGGGGACAATGGAGGTTCCCCAGGATGTTCACAATAGGCCCTGAGGACAAGGGGTGATCCCCATGCTGTCACAATGGGTCTCCAGTGACAAGGGGGTCCCCAAGGTGTCACAATGGGCCCTGGGGACAATGGGGGGTCCTGGGACGTGACAATAGGCCCTGGGGACAAGGGGATTCCCACAGTGTCACAATGGGCCCTGGGGACAAAGGGGGTCCGCACTGTGTTACAATGGTCCCGGGGGACAAAGGGGGATGCCCAGGATGTCACAATGGGCCATGAGGACAAGGGGGGCTCCCCATGGTGTCACAATGGGTCCCCCGTGACAAGGAGGGTCCCCATGGTGTCACGATGGGTCCTGGGGACAAGGGGGTCCCCAGGATGTAACAATGGACCCTGGGGACAATGGGGAGTCCTGGGACGTCACAATGGGCCCTGGAGACAAAGGGGGTCTCCAGGATGTCACAATGGGCTCTGGGGACAATGCGGGGTCCTGGGACGTCACAATGGGCCCCAGTGACAACGGGGGTCCCCAGGATGTCACAATGGGCCCTGGGGACAATGTGGGGTCCTGGGATGTCACAATGAGCCCCAGTGACAAAGGGGGTCCTCAGGATGTCACAATGGGCCCTGGGGACAATGGGGGGTCCTGGGACGTCACAATGGGCCCTGGGGACAAGGAGGGATCTCCAGGATGTCACAATGGGCCCTGGGGACAATGGGGGTTCCTGGGATGTCACAATGGGCCCCAGTGACAACGGGGGTCCCCAGGATGTCACAATGGGCCCTGGGGACAATGTGGGGTCCTGGGATGTCACAATGAGCCCCAGTGACAAAGGGGGTCCTCAGGATGTCACAATGGGCCCTGGGGACAATGGGGGGTCCTGGGACGTCACAATGGGCCCTGGGGACAAGGAGGGATCTCCAGGATGTCACAATGGGCCCTGGGGACAATGGGGGTTCCTGGGACGTCACAATGGGCCCCAGTGACAACGGGGGTCCCCAGGATGTCACAATGGGCCCTGGGGACAATGTGGGGTCCCGGGATGTCACAATGGGCCCCAGTGACAAAGGGGGTCCCCTGAATGTCACAATGGGTCCTGAGGACAATGGGGGGTCCTAAGACGTCACAATGGGCCCTGGGGACAAGGAGGGATCCCCAGGATGTCACAATGGGCCCTGGGAACAAGGGGGGGTCCCCAGGATGTCACAATGTTCCCTGGGTACAAAGAGGCGTTTCCTGAATGTCACAATGGGCCCTGGGGACAATAGGGGGTCCTAAGACGTCACAATGGGCCCTGGGGCCAAGCAGGGATCCCCAGGATGTCACAATAGACCCTGGGGACAATGGGGGGTCCTGGGACGTCACAATGGGCCCCAGTGACAAGGGGGCGTCCCCAGGATGTCACAATGGTCCATGGGGACCAGGGGGGTCCTGCGATGTCACAGTGGGCCCTGGGGACAAAGGGGGTCCCCTGGATGTCACAATGGGCTCTGGGGACAAAGGGGATCCCCACGGTATCAGAATGGGCCCTGGGGACAAAGGGCGGTCCTGGGATTTCACAATGAGCCCTGCGGACAAGGGTGGTACCCACGGTGTCACAATGGGCCCTGGGGACAAGGGAGGGTCCCCAGGATGTCACAATGGGCCCTGGGGACAAAGAGGGGTCCCCTGAATGTTCACAATGGGCCCTGGAGACAAGTGGGGGTCCTGGGACGTCACAATGGGCCCTGGGGACAAGGGGGGGTCCCCAGGATGTCACAATGGGCCCTGGGGACAAGGGGGTTCTGAGGATGTCACAATGGGCCCTGGGGACAATGGGGGGTCCTGGAATGTCACAATGGGCCCTGGGGACAAAGGGCGGTCCCCAGGATGTCACAATCGGCCCTGGAGATAATGGGGGGCTCCCCAGGATGTGAGAATGAGTCCTGAGGACAAGGGGGGGTCCCCATGGTGTCACAATGCGTCCCCAGTGACAAGGAGGGGTCCCCATGGTGTCACAATAGGCCCTGGGGACAAAGTGGGGTCCTAGAATGTCACAATGGGCCCTGGGGACAATGTGGGGTCCTGGGATGTCACAATGGGCCCTGCGGACAATGGTGGTACCCACAGTGTCACAGTGGGCTCTGGGCACAAGGCGGGGTCCCCCTAGTATCACAATGGGTCCTGGGGACAAGTGGGGTCCCCAGGATGTCACAATGGGCCCTGGGGACAATGTGGGGTCCTGGAATTTCACTATGGGCCCCAGTGACAAAGGGGGTCCCCTGAATGTCACAATGGGTCCTGGGGACAATGGGGGGTCCTGGGACGTCACAATGGGCCCTGGGGACAAGGAGGGATCCCCAAGATGTCACAATGGGCACTGGAGACAAAGGGGGGGTCCCCATGGTGTCGCAATGGGCCCAAGTGACAAAGAGGGTCCCCACGGTGCCATGATGGGTCCTGGGGACAAGGGCATCCCCCAGATGTCACAATGGGCCCTGGGGACAATGGGGTTGCCCAGGATGTCACAATAGGTCCTGGGGACAATGGGAGTCCCCAAGGTGTCAGAACGAGCCCTGGGGACAAAGTGGAATCCTGGAATGTCACAATGGCCCCCAGTGACAAAGGGGTTCCCCATGGTGCCACAATGGGCCCTGGGGACAAAAGGGGTCCCCAGGATTTCACAATAGCACTGGGGATAAAGGGGGGTCATGGGATGTCACGATGGGCCCCAGTGACAAAGGGGGTCCCCATGGTGCCACAATGGGCCCTGGGGACAAAGGGGGTCTTCTGGATGTCACAATGGGCTCTGGGGACAAGGAGGGTCCCCAGGATGTCACAATGGGCCCTGGGGACAAAGGGCGTCCCCAGGATGTCACAATGGGCCCTGGGGACAAAGGGGGTCCCCACCATACCAGAATGGGCCCCAGTGACAAAGGGGGGTCCCGTGAATGTCACAATGGGCCCTAGGGACAAGAGGGTGTTGAGGAGGTCACAATGGGCCCTGGGGACAATGGGGGGTCCTGGGACGTCACAATGGGCCCTGGGGACAATGGGGGGTCCTGGGACGTCAGAATGGGCCCTGGGGACAAGAGGGGATCCCTAGGATGTCACAATGGGCCCTGGGGACTAATGAGGTCCCCACGGTGTCACAATATGTCCTGGAGACAAAGGGGGGTCCCCAGGATGTCACAATGGGCCCTTGGGACAATGGGGTTCCTGGGATGTCACAATGGGTCCCCAGTGACAAAGGGGGTCCCCAGGATGTCTCAATGGGCCCTGAGGACAATGGGAGGTCCCCATGGTGTCACAATGGGTCCCCAGTGACAAGGGAGGTCTCCACGGTGCCAGGATGGGTCCTGGGGACAAGGAGGTCCCCAGGATGTCACAATGGGCCCTGGGGACAAAGAGGCTCCCCAGGATGTCACAATGGGCCCTGGGGACAAGGGGGTCTCCAGGAACTCACAATGGGCTTTGGGGACAATGGAGGTTCCCCAGGATGTGCACAATAGGCCCTGAGGACAAGGGGTGGTCCCCATGCTGTCACAATGGGTCTCCAGTGACAAGGGGGTCCCCAAGGTGTCACAATGGGCCCTGGGGACAATGGGGGGTCCTGGGACGTGACAATAGGCCCTGGGGACAACGGGGTTCCCCACAGTGTCACAATGGGCCCTGAGGACAAGGGGGGGTCCCCATGGTGTCACAATGGGTCCCCAGTGACAAGGAGGGTCCCCATGGTGTCACGATGGGTCCTGGGGACAAGGGGGTCCCCAGGATGTCACAATGGGCCCTGGGGACAATGGGGGGTCCTAGAATGTCACAATGGGCCCTGGGGACAATGGGGGGTCCTGGGATATCACAATGAGCCCTGCGGACAATGGGGGGTCCTGGGATATCACAATGAGCCCTGCGGACAAGGGTGGTACCCACAGTGTCAAAGTGGGCTCTGGGCACAAGGGGGGGCCCCCATAGTATCACAATGGGTCCTGGGGACAAACGTGGCTCCCCTCAATATCAAAATGGGTCCTGGGGACAAAGTGGGCTCCTCGGATGTCACAATGGACACTGGGGACAACGGGAGGTCCTGGGACGTCACAATGGGCCCTGGGGACAAAGTTGGTCCCCACGATGTCTCAATGAGCCCCAATGACAAAGGGGGGTACACAGGATGTCACAATGGGCCGTGGGGACAATGAGGGGTCCTGGGACATCACAATGGCTCCTGGGGACAAGGGGGGGACCCCTGAATGTCACAATGGGCCCTGGGGACAATGTGGGGTCCTGGGATGTCACAATGGGTCCTGAGGACAATGTGGGGTCCTGGGACGTCACAATGGGCCCTGGGGACAAGGAGGGATCCCCAGGATGTCACAATGGGCGATGGGGACAATGGGGGGTCCTGGGACGTCACAATGGGCCCCAGCGACAAGGGGGGGTCCCCAGGATGTCACAATGTGCCCTGGGTACAAAGAGGCGTCCCCGGAATGTCACAATAGGCCCTGGGGACAAGAGGGTGCCCTGAATGTCACAATGGGCCCTGGGGACAATGGGGGGTCCTAAGACGTCACAATGGGCCCTGGGGACAAGGAGGGATCCCCAGGATGTCACAATGCGCCCTGGGGACAATGGGGGGTCCTGGGACGTCACAATGGGCCCCAGTGACAAGGGGGGGTCCCCAGGATGTCACAATGGGCCCTGGGGACAAAGAGGGGTCCCCTGAATGTCACAATGGGCCCTGGGGACAAGGGGGTGCAGTGGATGTCACAATGGGCCCTGGGGACAATGGGGGTCCCCAGGATGTCACAATGGGCCCTGGGGACAATAGGAGTTTCTGGGATGTCACAATGGGCCCTGGGGACAATGAGGGTCCCCAGGATGTCACAATGGGCCCTGGGGACAATGGGGGGTGCCCAGGATGTGAAAATGAGTCCTGAGGACAAGGGGGGGTCCCCATGGTGTCACAATGGGTCCCCAGTGACATGGAGGGGTCCCCATGGTGTCACAATAGGCCCTGGGGACAAAGTGGGGTCCTAGAATGTCACAATGGGCCCTGGGGACAAAAGGGGTTGCCATGGTGCCACAATGGGCCCTGGGGTCAAACGCGGTCCCCATGGTGCTACAATGGGCCCTGGGGACAAAGGGGGTGTCCCCATGGTGCCACGATGGGCCCTGGGAGCAAGGGGGTGGCCAGGATGTCACAATGGGTCCTGGGGACAATGGGGGGTGCCCAGGATGTCACAATGGACCCTGAGGACAACGGGGGGTCTCCATGGTGTCACAATGGGTCCCCAGTGACAAGGGGGGGTCCCCATGGTGCCACAATGAGCCCTGGGGACAAAGGGAGGTCCCTAGGATGTCACAATGGGTCCTGGGGACTAATGAGGTCCCCACGGTGTCACAATGCGTCCTGGAGACAAAGGGGGGTCCCCAGGATGTCACAATGGGCCCTTGGCACAATGGGGTTCCTGGGATGTCACAATGGGTCCCCAGTGACAAAGGGGGTCCCCAGGATGCCTCAATGGGCCCTGAGGACAATGGGAGGTCCCCATGGTGTCACAATGGGTCCCCAGTGACAAGGGAGGTCCCCACGGTGCCACGATGGGTCCTGTGGACAAGGAGTTCCCCAGGATGCCACAATGGTCCCTGGGGACAATGTGGGGTCCTGGGACGTCACAATGGGCCCTGGGGATACAGGGGGTCCCCAGGATGTCACAATGGGTCCTGGGGACAATGGAGGTTCCCCAGGATGTTCACAATAGGCCCTGAGGACAAGGGGTGGTCCCCATGGTGTCACAATGGTTCCCCAGTGACAAGGGGGGTCCTCAAGTGTCACAATGGGCCCTGGGGACAATGGGGGTCGTGGGAACTAACAATAGGCCCTGGGGACAAGGGGGGTCCCCACGGTGTTACAATGGTCTCGGGGAACAAAGGAGGGTGCCCAGGATGTCACAATGGGCCCTGAGGACAAGGGAGGCTCCCCATGGTGTCACGATGTGCCCTGGGGACAAGGGGGTCCCCAGGATGTAACAATGGACCTTGGGGACAATGGGGGGTCCTGGGACATCACAATGGGC
This sequence comes from Patagioenas fasciata, assembly GCF_037038585.1. Lineage (NCBI taxonomy): Eukaryota > Metazoa > Chordata > Aves > Columbiformes > Columbidae > Patagioenas > Patagioenas fasciata. The sequence goes on from NC_092536.1 coordinate 14,548,440, forward strand.
CCTGGAGACAAAGGGGGTCTCCAGGATGTCACAATGGGCTCTGGGGACAATGGGGGGTCCTGGGACGTCACAATGGGTCCTGGGGACAAAGAGGGGTCCCCAGGATGTCACAATGGGCCCTGGGGACAATGGGGGGTCCTGGGATGTCACAATGGGCCCCAGTGACAAAGGGGGGTCCCCTGAATGTCACAATGGGCCCTGGGGACAACGGGAGGACCTGGGACATCACAATGGGCCCTGGGGACAAAATTGGTCCCCACGATGTCTCAATGAGCCCAAGTGACAAATGGAGGTCCCCATGATGTCACAATGGGCCCTGGGGACAAGGAGGGGTCCTGGGACGTTACAATGGGCCCTGGGGACAAGGGGGGGTCCCCTGAATGTCACAATGGCCCCTGGGGAGAAAGGGGGTCCCCAGGATGTCAAAATGGGCCATGGGGACAAAGTGGGCTTCTGGGATATCACAATGTGCCACAGTGACAAAGAGGGTCCCCATGGTGCCACAATGAGCCCTGGGGACAAAGGGAGGTCCCTAGGATGTCACAATGGTCCCCGGGGACTAATGAGGTCCCCACGGTGTCACAATGCGTCCTGGAGACAAAGGGGGGTCCCCTGGATGTCACAATGGGCCCTTGGGACAATGGGGTTCCTGGGATGTCACAATGGGTCCCCAGTGACAAAGGGGGTCCCCAGGATGTCTCAATGGGCACTGAGGACAATGGGAGGTCCCCAGGATGTCACAATGGGCCCTGGGGACAACGGGGGGTCCTGGGACGTCACAATGGGCCCTGGGGACAATGGGGGGTCCCCAGGATGTCACAATGGGCCCTGGGGACAAAGAGGCTCCCCAGGATGTCACAATGGGCCCTGGGGACAATGTGGGGTCCTGGGACATCACAATGGGCCCTGGGGACAAAGGGGGTCCCCAGGATGTCACAATGGGCCCTGGGGACAAGGAGGCTCCCCAGGATGTCACAATGGGACCTGGGGACAATGGAGGTTCCCCAGGATGTTCACAATAGGCCCTGAGGACAAGGGGTGGTCCCCATGGTGTCACAATGGGTCCCCAGTGACAAGGGGGCTCCCCAAGGTGTCACAATGGGCCCTGGGGACAATGGGGGTCCCGGGACGGAATAATAGGCCCTGGGGACAAGGGGGGTCCCCACAGTGTCACAATGGGCCCTGGGGACAAAGGGGGTCCCCACGGTGTTACAATGGTACCAGGGGACAACTGGGGGTGCCCATAATGTCACAATGGGCCCTGAGGTCAAGGGGGGCTCCCCAGGGTGTCGGAATGGGTCCCCAGTGACAAGGAGGGTCCCCATGGTGTCACGATGGGTCTTGGGGACAAGGGGGTCCTGGGATGTCACAATGGGCCCTGGGGACAATGTGGGGTCCTGGGACGTCACAATCGGCCCTGGGGACAAAGGGGGTCCCCAGGATGTCACAATGGGCCCTGGGGAAAAAGAGGCTCTCCATCTCCTCTCTTCTCGTTCCCACCCCCCCACCCCAGTTCCTGGTGCTGAGTGCGGAGCTCAGCGCACACAGAGCTGCCCAGGGTGAGCAGTGCAGGTGCGGTTCGAGCTGGGAGGAAAGGCTGTGGGTGTGTTCAGCATTCTGGGCCATGATGGGTATGAACCCCTCACTGTGTTTAACACACCCGTGCTGTTTAACGGGGGCGTGTGGGGCGGAGCGAATCCCCCGCGCTGCTTTGCTTTTGCTCTGATGAACGGGGGTTTAAGGAATACAAGTGAGGAATTGGATTGAAATAAATAACTTACGCTTTTGCTATGGATAAAAACGTTTAAGCCAATAATTCACAAATAAATTTTGTAACTTTTTACATAGAACTTAAGCACCTTTTCCTTTCTCCAGGTGCAGAGCCCGTGCCTCACTTGGTTCCGTCTGCAAACAGCGCCCATCCCAGCTCGAATCCCCCTGCCCCTCTCACCCTGTGCAGCTCTTTGTGCGCTGAGCTCCGCGCTCAGCACCAGCGGGTGCGGCTCCTCCTGAGGGGCTGGGGGGAGGGGGCGGGGCCAAGGGCTGGTTTGAGGGGGCGGGGCTGAGGCGGCGAGCTGCGATTGGCCGGCCGGGCCGCAGTGGCCGTTCCCGCCTGAGCCTTGGGGCGGAGCCAGAGCGGGAGTGCGGGGGGCGGCCGGGCCAGGAGCCGCCCGCAGAGCGCCCGGAGAGCGGGCTTCGGGGACTCTGCCCGGGAACGAGCGGCAGGAGGAGAGGAGACGGCCCCAGCGGTACCGGGTGAGCTTCTGGCTGGAGCCTGGGAGCTGTTCCTCACAGCGAGGGCTGTCGGGCACTGAACGGGCTGCCCAGGGCAGGGCTGGAGCCGCCATCCCTGGAGGGGTTTCCACAGGAGCTCCTGAGGGCCGTGGGCAGTGCCGGGGGGTTGTGCTTGGACTCCAGCACCTTCAAGGTGTTTGACACCCGAAGGGATTCTGTGGCACACTCCATTTTCACATTGCCATGGAGCCTGGAGGTCCCAGCGGGGTTTGGATCAGCGTGTTCTGGAACATTCTCAGTGGTCGGGTCTGTGTGCAGAGTGTGGTGGGAATGAGAAGAGAGGAGATGGAGAGAACAGTGGGGAGGTGGAGGAGCAGGAGTGGAGGTGAATACCAGAGAGAGCGAGTGTGTGCGGATCAGCAGTGATCACCCCAAACCTGCCCCGCAGACACGGCACCCAAAATCCTGCACCCCAAAATACTCTTCCCAAACCTGCACCCCAGATCCTGACCCCAAGCCCTGCACCAAAACCCTGCCCCTCAATCCTGCACCCCCAATTCCTCCACCCCTGATCCTGTCTTCCCAAACCCTGCACCCCAAATCCTGCACCCCCAAATTCGGCCCTACCAAACTCTGCACCCCTAAACCCTACAACTGAAACCTTGCACCCCCTAATCCTGCCCTCCCTACCTTCCTGAACCCCAAAACCTGCACCCCAAATCTCTCACCCCCAAATCCTTCCCCCACCACCCTACACCCTCAGATCCTTCAACCCCATCCCCTGCACCCCAAAACTCCACACCTCCAAATCCTGATCCCTGAAACCCCGCACCCCCAAATCCTGTGCCCCAGTCCTGTGCACCCCACAGTCTGCACCCCAAACGCTGCACTCTTAGACCTGACTTCTAAACCCTGCACCCCCAAACAGTGCACCCCCAAATCCTGAAGCCCCAGATCCTGCACCCCTAAACCTCCACCCTCTTAAAACTGCACCCCCAAAACCTGAACCACCAAATCTTTCACCCCCAAAACCTCCCTCCTCCAAACCCTGCACTTCAAAATGCTGCACCCCCAAATCCTTCTCCCCAACACCCTGCACCCCCAGATCCTGACCCCAACACCCTGCCCCCCAAATCCTGTACCCCAAAGCCCTGCACTCTCAAATCATACATGCCCAGAACGTGCACCCTAAACTGTGCACCCCAAAATCCTAAACCCCTTAACCCTGCACCCCCAAATCCTCCAGACCCATGTCCCGAACCCAGCACCCCAAAATCTACCCCCCAAAACCTACATCCCCAAATCCTGCACCCCCAGGTCCTGAACACCCAAAATCTGCACCCCCAATTCTGCCTCCCCAAGACCTGCACCCCCAATTCTGCCTCCACAAGACCTTCACCCCCATTCTCTGCTCCACTAAATCCTACACCCCAAACCCTGCACCCCCAACGTCCTGTACTCCAAATCCTGCCCCCACAAGTTGCACCCTAAAATCCTGCACCCCAAATCCTGTCCTACCCACCCTTCACCCCAAACCCCTTCACCCCAAGATCCTGCTGCCCTAAACCCTGCACCCCCAAATCATCCCTCCCAGCCCTGCCCCCCAAACCCTGTCCCCCTAAAGCCTGACTCCGAAACCCTGCTCCCCAAAACCCTGCTACCCCCAATCTTGTACCCCCAGATCCTTCCCCCAACACCCTGCAATCCCAAACCCTGCACCCCCAATTCTGGCGCTAAACCCTGCATCCTCAAAACCCTGCACCCCACAACCTTCTACCCCATAATTTGCACCCCAAAGCCCTGCACCCCCAAATCCCTGCACCCCAAATCCTGCCTCTAAACGCTGAACTACAAGGTTCTGTACCCCAACAGCCTGCTCACCCAGATCCTGCACCCCAGAACCCTGCACCCCCATATTCTGATCCCTACAGCCTGCACCCCCAGATCCTGCACCCCCAAAACCTGTACCCCTAAATCCTGCACCCTTCAACCCTGCAGCCCACAACGCTGCACCCCCAACCTCTGCAGCCCCAGTTCCTTAACGTGTGAAACCTGCGCCCTGAAGTCCTGCACCTCAAAACCTTACACCCGGAATCCTGCCCCCCAAACCATGCACCCCAAAATCAAGGCCCCTCAAACTTGCACTCAAAAGTCCGCACCAAAAAACCCTCCCCCCCCAATTCCTAAAGACATGGAACCTGCACCCCCAAATCCCGCACCCCAAAACCCTGCACCCCAGTACCCCAGACCACCAAATCTTGCACCTCCAAATCCTGCCCCCTTTAGCCCTGCACTTCAAACCCTGCACCCCAAATCCTGCAACCAAACCCTGTACCCCAAATCCTGCAACCAGCCCTTGTACCCCCAAATCCTTGACCTCCACATCCCGAATCTCCAAACGCATCAACCCCAAAACCCTACACCCCCAATCCCTGCACCCCCAAATCATTGTCCTTCAAATCCCACACCCAACGCTCGTACACCCCAAGATCTTGCACCCCCACACACTGCACCCCAAATCCTGCACCCCCAAATCCTCCAGCCCCATGTCCCAAACCCCCAAACCCTGCACCCTCAAGTCTTGCACCCTAATTCTGCCTCCCCAAGACCTGCACCCCCAAACCCTGCACCACTAAACTCTGCACCCCCAAACCCTGTACCCCAAATCCTGATCCCCACAAGTTGCACCCTAAAAACCTGCACCCCAAATCCTGTCCTACCCAACCCTTCACACCAAACCCCTTCACCCCAAGATCCTGCTGCCCTAAACCCTGCACCCCAAAATCATCCCTCCCAACCCTGCCCCCCAAACCCTGTCCCCCTAAAGCCTGACCCCGAAACCCTGCTTCCCAAAACCCTGCTACCCCCAATCTTGCACCCCCCAACTCTGCACCCCCAGATCCTGCTGCTCCAAACCCTGCACCCCCAAATCCTCCAGCCCCACGTCCCGATCTCCCAAACCCTGCACCCCACAACCCTGCACCTCACAACCCCTTCACCCCCAAATCCTGCACCCCCAGCCCTACCCAATAAAATTTCCACCCCCAAATCCTGCCCTACCAAGCCCTCCACCCCAAACCCCTGCACCCCAAGATCCTGCTCTCCTATACCCTGCACCCCCATATCCTCCTTCCCCAAACCCTGCACCCCAAAACACTTCACTCCAAACCACTGCACCCCTAAGTCCTGCAACCCCAAATCCTGGCCCCCAAACCCGGCACCCCAAACTCCTGCACCCAAATATCCTACTGCCCTAAACCCTGAACCCCCAAATCCTGCACCCCTGGAACCTGCAACCCCAGACTCTGCAGCCACAAATCAGGCCCCGCAAAATCCTTGCACCCCCAAATCCTGCACCACCTAATCCTCCAACCCCCTAACACAACCCCCTAAACCCTTCTCCCCAGGGTCCATTGTGACACCCTGGGGATCCCCCTTGTCCCCAGGGCCCATTGTGACACCATGGGGGACCCCCTTCTCACTGAGGACCCATTGTGACACCATGGGGACCTCCCCTTGTCCTAAGGGCCCATTGTGACATCCTGGGGATTCGCTTTGTCCCCAGGGCCCATTGTGGCACCATGGGGACCCCCTTTGTCCCCCGGGCCAATTGTGACATCCCAGGACCCCCCTTTGTCCCCAGGGCCCATTGTGACAGGGTGGAGATCCCCCTTGTCCCCAGGCCTGTTGTGATATCCCAGGACTCCCCATTGTCCCCAGGGCCCATTGTGACACCTTGGGGACCCCACTTGTCCTAAGGGCCCATTGTGACATCCTGGGGACCCCCTTGTCCCCAGGGCTCATAGTGAAGTCCCAGGACCCCCTTTGTCCCCAGGGCCCATTCTGATATGGTGGGGACCCCCTTGTCCCCAGGGCCCATAGTGAAGTCCCAGGACCCCCTTTGTCCCCAGGACCCATTGTGACATCTTGGGGACCGCCCCTTGTCCCCAGGGCCCATAGTGCAGTCCCAGGACCCCCTTTGTCCCCAGGGCCCATTGTGACATCCTGGGGACCCCCCTTGTCACTGGGGACCCATTGTAACACTATGGGGACCCCCCCTTGTCCCCAGAACCCATTGTGACATCCTGGGGACCCCCTTTTTCCCCAGGACCCATTGTGGCACCATTGGGACCCCCTTTGTCACTGGGGCCCATTGTGACGTCCTGGGGACCCCCTTTGTCCCCAGGGCCCATTGTGACATCCCCGAATCCCCCATTGTCCCCAGAGCCCATTGTGACATTCAGGGGACAGCCTTTGTCCCTAGGGCCCATTGTGACACTGTCGGGACCCCCGTTGTCCCCAGGGCCCATTGTGACATCCCAGGACCCCCCATTGTCTCCAGGGCCCATTGTGACATACTGGGGACTCCCCTTTGTCCCCAGGGCCCATTGTGGCATCTAAGGACCCCCCAATTGTGCCCAGGGTTCATTGTAACATATCAGGACATCCCATTGTCCCCAGGGCCCATTGTGACGTCCCAGGACCCCCCGTCATCCCCAGGGCCCATTGTGTCATCCTGGGGACCTCCTTTGTCCCCAGAGCCCATTGTGACATCCTGGGGAACCCTTTGTCCCCAGGGCCCATTGTGACATCCCAGGACCCCCCTTTGTCCCCAGGGTCCATTGTGAAATCCTGGGGATCCCTCTTTGTCCCCACGGCCCACTGTGAGATCCTGGGGACCCCACATTGTCCCCAGGGCCAATTTTGAAACCGTGGGTATCCCCCTTGTCCCCAGGGCCCATTGTGACATCCTGAGGACCCCCTTTGTCCCCAGGGCCCATTGTGACATCCCAGGACCCGCTTTGTCCCCAGCCCCATTGTGACATCCAAGGGACCCCCCTTTGTCCCTAGGGACCATTGTGACATTCCAGGACCCCCCATTGTCCCCAGAGCCCATTCTGATATCCAGGGCACCATCCTTGATCCGCAGGGCCCATTTTGACATCCTGGGGACCCCCTTTGTCCCCAGGGCCCATTGTGACATTCGGGGGACAGCCTTTGTCCCAAGGGCCCATTGTGACACCTTTGGAATCCCCGTTGTCCCCAGAGCCCATTGTGACATCCTGGGAACCCCCTTTGTGCCCAGGGCCCATTGTGACATTTCAGGACCCCACTTTGTCCCCAGGGCCCATTGTGACATCCTGGAGACGCCCTTTTTCCCCAGAGCCCGTTGTGACATCTAAGGACCCCCCAATTGTGCCCAGGGCTCATTGTGACATCCCAGGACCCCCCATTGTCCCCAGGGCCCATTGTGACGTCCCAGGCCCCCCCTTTGTCCCCAGGGTCCATTGTGAGATCCTGGGGATCCCCCTTTGTCCCTAGGGCCCGTTGTGACATCCTGGGGACTTCGTTTGTCACTAGGGCCCATTGTGGCACCATGGGGATGCCCTTTGTCCCCAGGACCCATTGTGACATCCTGGGCACCCCCTTTGTCCCCAGGGCCTATTGTGACAGGGTGGGGACTCCCTTTGTCCCTAGGGCCCATTGTGACATCCTGGGGACCTCGTTTGTCCCCAGGGTCCATTGTGGCACCATGGGGACCCCTTTGTCCCCAGGGCCCATTGTGACATCACAGGACCCCCTTTGTCCCCAGGGCCCATTGTGACATCCTGGAGACGCCCTTTGTCCCCAGAGCCCGTTGTGACATCTAAGGACCCCCCAATTGTGCCCAGGGCTCATTGTGACATCACAGGACCCCCTTTGTCCCCAGGACCCATTGTGACATCCTGGGCACCCGCTTTGTCCCCAGGGCCTATTGTGACAGTGTGGGGACTCCCTTTGTCCCCAGGGCCCATTGTGAAATCCTGGGGACCCCCTTTGTCCCCAGGGCCCATTGTGACATCTCAGGACCCCCCAATTGTTTCCAGGGCTTATTGTGACATCCTGGGGACCCCCCTTTGTCCCCAGGGCCCATTGTGACATTCAGGGGACCCCTCTTTGTCCCCAGGGCCTATTGTGACATCCTGGGGACCCCCCTTTGTCCCCAAGGCCCATTGTGACACGGTGGGGAACCCCTTTGTCTCCAGGGCCCATTGTGCCATCCTGGGGACCCCACTTTGTTCCCAGGACCCATTGTGATGTCCACAATGGCCCCGTTGTCCCAAGGGGTCATTGTGACATCCTGGGGACCTCCTTTGTCCCCAGGGCCCATTGTGACATCCCAGGACCCTCCGTTTTTCCAAGAGCCCATTGTGACATCCTGGTGACCCCACTTTTTCCTCAGGGCCCATTGTGGCACCATGGGGAGCCCCTCTGTCTCCAGGGCCCATTGTGACATTTAGGGGACTCCTCTTTGTCCCCAGGGCCCATTGTGACATCCCAGGATCCCCCAATTGTCCCCAGGGCCCATTGTGACATCCTCGGGACCCCCCTTTGTCCCCAGGGCCCATTGTGACACCATGGGTACCCTGCTTGTCCCCAGGGCTCATTGTGACATCCTGGGGACCCCCCGTTGTCCCAGGTCCCATTGTGACATCCCAGGACCCCCCTTTTTCCCCAGGGCCCATTGTGACTTCCTGGGGACCCCCTTTGTCCCCAGGGCCCATTTTGGCACCATAGGGACGCCCTTTGTCACTGGGGCCCATTGTGACATCCCAGGACACCCCTTGTCTCCAGGGCCCATTCTGATATTCAGGGAACTGCTATTTGTCCCCAGGGTCCATTGTGACATCCCAGGACACCCCCTTGTCCCCAGGGCCCTTTGTGACATTCAGGGGACCCCTCTTTGTCCCCAGGGCCCGTTGTTGCATCCTGGGGTCCCCCCTTGTCCCCAGGGCCCATTTTGACATTCAGGAGAGCCCTCTTTGTCCCCAGGGCCTGTTGTGACATCCTGGGGACCCCCTTTGTCCCTGGGGCCCATTGTGGCATCCCAGGACCCCCCTTTGTCTGCAGGTCCCATTGTGACATTCATGGGACCCCACTTTGTCCCCAGGGCCCACTGTGACGTCCTAGGACCTCCCTTTGTCCCCAGGGCCCATTGTGACACCGTGGGGACCCCCTGTTTTCCCCAGGGCCCATTGTGACATCTGGTGGACCCCCTTGTCCCCAGGGCCCATCGTGGAACCGTGGGGACCCTCTTTGTCACTAGGGCCCATTGTGACACCATGGGGACCACCCCTTTCTCCCCAGTGCCCATTGTGACATCCTGGGGACCCCACTTGTCCCCAGAGCCCATTATCACATCCTTGGGACCCCTGTGTCCCCAGGGCCCATTGTGACGTCCCAGGACCCCCCATTGCCCCCAGGGTGCATTGTGACACCGTGGGGACCTTCTTTGTCCCCAGAGCCCATTGTGACATCCTGGGGAGCCCCCTTTGTCCCCAGGGCCCATTGTGACATTTCTGGACCCCCCACTGTCTCCAGGGCCCATTGTGAACATCCTGGGGACCCCTCTTTGTCCCCAGGGCCCATTGTGACATCCTGGGCTGCCCCGTATGTCACCAGGGCCCATTTTGACACCGTGTGGACCCCCTGTTGTCCTCAGGGCCCATTGTGACATCCCAGGACCCCCAATTGTCCCCAGGGCCCATTGTGACACCATGGGGAACCCTCTTGTCACTGGGGACGCATTGTGACACAATGGGGACCCCACCTTTGTCTCAAGTGCCCATTATGACATCCTGGGGACCCCCTTTATCCCCAGGACCCATTGTGACGTCCCAGGACCCCATTTGTCCCCAGGGCCCATTGTGACATCCCAGGGCCCCACTTTGTCCCCAGGGCCCATTGTTACAGGGTGGGACCCCCCTTGTCCCCAGGGCCCATTGTGACATCCTGGTGACTCCCTTTGTCCCCAGGGCCCATTGTGGCACCATGGGGACCCTCTTCGTCACTGGGGCCCATTGTGACATCCCAGGACCCCACTTTGTCTGAGAAGGTCACTGATCGGACTACTGGTACATCCTGACTCTGCTTTCTCAATAAACATTGAAGAACACCTGGGGTTTGTTTGCTCCAAGGGAAAACTTCCCTGCCACGGTTCCTGGTTCCCGGTCCTGTTTCCCGGTCCGGTTTGGCTTCGCTATCAGAACAGCTGCTGCCTCCACAGCCGCGCTCAAAGTCCCCGTTGTGACACCGGGATGGCGGGAGAACGGGGGTGGCGGGGGCGGCAGCGGCGGCGATTGGGGGGGGGCAGTCGGGGCTGGGCGGAAAAGCGGCGGCTGCTGCGGCTCCTCAGGCAGCGACAGCAGCAGCGATCGGGGGGACGTGGGGGGCGGACAAGCGGCGGCTGCTGCGGCTCCTCAGGCAGCGACAGCAGCAGCGATCGGGGGGACGTGTGGGGGCGGACAAGCGGCGGCTGCTGCGGCTCCTCAGGCAGCGACAGCAGCAGCGATCGGGGGGACGTGGGGGGGCGGACAAGCGGCGGCTGCTGCGGCTCCTCAGGCAGCGACAGCAGCAGCGATCGGGGGGACGTGGAGGGGCGGACAAGCGGCGGCTGCTGCGGCTCCTCAGGCAGCGACAGCAGCAGCGATCGGGGGGACGTGGGGGGGCGGACAAGCGGCGGCTCCTGCGGCTCCTCAGGCAGCGACAGCAGCAGCGATCGGGGGGACGTGGGGGGCGGACAAGGGGCGGCTCCTCCGGCCGCGGCCAGGACGTGGCTTCGCCGGCACCGGGGCCCGAGACCGCGCGCTGTGGGGCTGCGGGGCGGGTGTGGGGCCGGGGGTCTCCGGGGGTCCCGCAGCGGCCGCTGTGGGGCGGGATGGGGCGGCTGTGGAATTACTTGTGGGGCACTCATGGGGCTGCTGTAGGGGTCTTAAGAGGCGTGTCTGGAGCACTTATGGGGCGACTATGGGGCAGGTGCTGGGCTGCTACAGCGGGACCTGTGGGGCACCCAGGTATGTGCACCCAGCACCGCGTGCACGCACACGCAGCTACACACTGATGTGTAAGCAAACACGTGGCCACACACACGCACACTTCCACAAGCGTGCCCAGTCCCATCTATTGACAGAAAGACGTACGTGAAATGTACTGACATGCTTGAGGGTAAACACGTGCGTGGATGTTTGGCACACTGCACACACGCACACGTCTGAACGATGATGCTCCAGCTTTAGCATAAATGGAGCTGACATCAAGGCACTCACATGTGGACAGACCAACGTTTATAGGCACTAAGGCTTTCGCGCACAGGTTCGTCCAAGAACAGGCACATACCTGCAGGCACCCTCCGAATGTGTGTTCTGTGCATTCTCTTAAGGGACGCTAGATGGCAGCAAAGACCATGAAATTATTAACCTCAGTCTAACCCTAGGTTTATGACATTTTTTCTTACTATAGATGCGTTTGATGCTAAAAATTCCCCCAAATTGTAATGAATATGCGATAATTGTGTGAATACAAGCATCGCAAGAGCATCCAGTTTTTGGAGCACTTATGGAACATCATAAAGCCAGGCAGAGCCTGACAAAGCGCGACAGAGCCCAACAGGGCTTGACAGAGCCTGATAGAACTCAACAGGGGCCGACAAATCCCGACAGCGCCTGACAGCGAACAGTGGAGTCTGGCAGGGCCTGACAGAGGCTGTCACAGCACGACAGAGCCAGAGGAGCCTGACAGAGCCCAGCAAACCCGACAGGAATAGACAAGGCCTGGGTGCACAGACCTGGGTGCGTGTGGAAAGGTTTCTGCCTGTTTTCCAGTGAGGAATGGTGTGTGTGCACGTGGACAAACAGAAGGCGAAGCAGCTCGGTTCCAACACTGAAGAAGGCTGTACAGTCACGTAGACACGGGGGCTGCTCCACTCCTGCTCTCTTGCTCTCTTGCAGGACACAGAGGCCTCAGAGCCCTGTTCAGTTCAGTTCAGTTCCATACAATGTTCACTGACTGCAAGAAAATCCCTCAAATCTCCCACAATGTGGGGCTCAAAAGGGAGTCCCCCTGAAAAGAGGGGGTCACAGTCCAAAAATGCCTGAAAATTCCTGGGGGAGGATAAAACTTATTAAACCCTGTAAATATGAGCGTGAGAATTTCAAACAGAGAGAAGTCTGTCGTTTGTATTTATATATTGCAGAATGGTATTCATGTAGATATAAAATGATTTTAAAATAAAACCCCTTTTCTACTCTGTTATATAAAGGATTTTAGAATGTAAAAAATTTCTGTTGATGGTTTTAAGAATACAAACATCTTATCTATTTGTAGATTAAAAAGTGAAGGACTTGAAAAAGAAAAAAATATCTAGATAGGAACTTAAAATAGAAAAAAGTGTGAGTAGGCAGAGCTCTGTATAATTACTACGTGTTACATAGTCTAAATAGGTAATAAATATCATCTATATATATCCACTCACACCCGTATACATACCTTTAATTTATTAATAAATGTAAATCGATATCCCAGTCTAAATATATATAATTGTAAATATGTCAAAATCTGTAAATTTGAAAAGATACCTGAGTGTTAAAATGGAAGTTTAAATGTATTTAAGTGTAAATAGACACTGGATCAGAGCGCAGCGCGGGACAAACGGGGACGGGTGATGATAGGCGGAGAGAATGGAAATTGACGTGCTTAGCTGGCCAATCAGATTGCGGAGAGGGAAGAGAAGGGGCGGGCCGTGGGGGAAGGGTTGTCTCGAGGGCTTCCCAATGCGCATGCGCAGAAATGGGCGCTGGGAGGTGCACGGGGCGCTCTCGGCGGCCACGTGCGCGCACCGTTGGAGCCCGGAGCGGACTCGCTGCGCCGCTGTTTCTGCGAGGCCCCGGGGAGTGCCCGGCCCGGCCCCGCCCGGCCCGCTCCGCTCCGTCTCAGAGCCGCCTGGAGAGCCGGGTCGGGCAGCCCCTTCTCGGCTCCACATCTTCCCGAGCTAGGCCACGCGCCCTTGGGGCCGTGCCATGTTGACCGCACCCTCTCCCTACCCCAAGAGGCTCCTCCCATGGGGGCGTGCCCCAGAGAATGCCCGCCCCCAGACCACCTCCCATGGGGCGTGACACAGAGGCTCCGCCCCCCCCGAGGGGCTCCCCGTGGGCGTGTCCTCTCAGTACCCGCCCCTCGGCACTGACCCCACCCCATGTAGGCGGGGCCACACCCAGCTGCCCCCTCCCATCTGTGACCCATAACCAACCCCATAGCAGCCCTATGGCTGCCCCACAGGTCCCGCTGTAGCAGCCCAGCACCTGCCCCATAGTCGCCCCATAAGTGCTCCAGACACGCCTCTTAAGACCCCTACAGCAGCCCCATGAGTGCCCCACAGGTAATTCCACAGCCGCCCCATCCCGCCCCACAGCGGCCGCTGCGGGACCCCCGGAGACCCCCGGCCCCACACCCGCCCCGCAGCCCCACAGCGCGCGGTCTCGGGCCCCGGTGCCGGCGAAGCCACGTCCTGGCCGCGGCCGGAGGAGCCGCCGCTTGTCCGCCCCCCACGTCCCCCCGATCGCTGCTGCTGTCGCTGCCTGAGGAGCCGCAGGAGCCGCCGCTTGTCCGCCCCCCACGTCCCCCCGATCGCTGCTGCTGTCGCTGCCTGAGGAGCCGCAGCAGCCGCCGCTTGTCCGCCCCCCACGTCCCCCCGATCGCTGCTGCTGTCGCTGCCTGAGGAGCCGCAGCAGCCGCCGCTTGTCCGCCCCCCCACGTCCCCCCGATCGCTGCTGCTGTCGCTGCCTGAGGAGCCGCAGGAGCCGCCGCTTGTCCGCCCCCCACGTCCCCCCGATCGCTGCTGCTGTCGCTGCCTGAGGAGCCGCAGGTGCCGCCGCTTGTCCGCCCCCCACGTCCCCCCGATCGCTGCTGCTGTCGCTGCCTGAGGAGCCGCAGCAGCCGCCGCTTGTCCGCCCCCCACGTCCCCCCGATCGCTGCTGCTGTCGCTGCCTGAGGAGACGCAGCAGCCGCCGCTTGTCCGCCCCCCCACGTCCCCCCGATCGCTGCTGCTGTCGCTGCCTGAGGAGACGCAGCAGCCGCCGCTTGTTCCGCCCCCCACGTCCCCCCGATCGCTGCTGCTGTCGCTGCCTGAGGAGCCGCAGCAGCCGCCGCTTGTCCGCCCCTCCACGTCCCCCCGATCGCTGCTGCTGTCGCTGCCTGAGGAGCCGCAGCAGCCGCCGCTTGTCCGCCCCCCACGTCCCCCCGATCGCTGCTGCTGTCGCTGCCTGAGGAGCCGCAGCAGCCGCCGCTTGTCCGCCCAGCCCCGACTGCCCCCCCCCAATCGCCGCCGCTGCCGCCCCCGCCACCCCCGTTCTCCCCGCCATCCCGGTATCACAACGGGGACTTCGAGCGCGGCTGTGGAGGCAGCAGCTGTTCTGATAGCGAAGCCAAACCGGACCGGGAAACAGGACCGGGAACCAGGAACCGTGGCAGGGAAGTTTTCCCTTGGAGCAAACAAACCCCAGGTGTTCTTCAATGTTTATTGAGAAAGCAGAGTCAGGATGTACCAGTAGTCTGATCAGTGACCTTCTCAGACAAAGTGGGGTCCTGGGATGTCACAATGGGCCCCAGTGACAAAGAGAGTCCCCATGGTGCCACAATGGGCCCTGGGGACAAGGGGGGTCCCACCCTGTAACAATGGGCCCTGGGGACAAACGGGGTCCTGGGACGTCACAATGGGTCCTGGGGATAAAGGGGGTCCCCAGGATGTCACAATGGGCACTTGAGACAAAGGTGGGGTCCCCATTGTATCACAATGCGTCCCCAGTGACAAGAGGGTTCCCCATGGTGTCACAATGGGCCCTGGGGACAATTGGGGGTCCTGGGATGTCACAATGGGCCCTGAGGACAACAGGGTTCCCCACAATGTCAAAATGGGCCCTGGTGACATACGGAGCTCCCCAGGATGTCACAATGGGCCCTGGGGACAAAGAGGGGTCCCCAGGATGTTCACAATGGGCCCTGGAGACAGTGGGGGGTCCAGAAATGTCACAATGGGCCCTGGGGACAAAGGGGGCTCCCCAGGGTGTCACAATGGGCTCTGGGGACAAAGAAGGTCCCCACGGTGTCACAATGCACCCTGGGGACAATGGGGGGTCCTGGGACGTCACAATGGACCCTGGGGACACAGGGGTCCCCAGGATGTGATAATGGGCTCTGGGGACAAGTGGGGTCCCCAGGATGTCACAATGGGCACTGGGGAGAAAGGGGTGGTCCCCATGGTGTCACAATGGGCCCTGGGGACAAGGAGGGTCCCCACGGTTCCACGATGGGCCCTGGGGACAAGGGGGTCCACCAGATGTCACAATGGGCCCTGGGGAAAACAGGGGGTCCCCACGGTGTCACAATGGGCCCTGGGGACAAAGGGAGGTCCTAGGACGTCACAGTGGGCCCTGGGGACAAAGTGGGGTCCCATGAATGTCACAATGGGACCTGCAGACAAAGGGGGGTCCTGGGATGTCACAATGGGCCCCAGTGACAAAGGGGGTCCCCAGGATGTCACAACAGGTCCTGGGGACAAAGAGGGCTCTCCTGAATGTCAAAATGGGCCCTGGGGACAAGGGGGGACCCCAGGATGCAACAACGGGCCCTGGGGACAAAGAGGGGTCCCCTGAATGTCACAAAGGGCCCTGGGGACAAGGGGGTGTCCTGGGATGTCACAATGGACCCTGGGGACAAGGGGTGTCCTGGGATGTCACAATGGGCCCCAGTGACAAAGGGCGTCCCTATGGTGCCAAAATGGGCCCTGGGGACAAAGGGGGTCCCCAAGAAGTCACAATGGGCCCTGGGGACAAAGAGGGGTCCCCTGAATGTCACAAAGGGCCCTGGGGACAAGGGGGTGTCCTGGGATGTCACAATGGACCCTGGGGACAAGGGGTGTCCTGGGATGTCACAATGGGCCCCAGTGACAAAGGGCGTCCCTATGGTGCCAAAATGGGCCCTGGGGACAAAGGGGGTCCCCAAGAAGTCACAATGGGCCCTGGGGACAAAGGGGGGTCCTGGGATGTCACAATGGGACCTGGGACAACGGGGGGTCCCCAGGATGTCACAATGAGCCCTGGGGACAAGCAGGGTCCCCACGGTGTCACAATGGGCCCTGGGGACAAAGGGGGGTCCCGAGGATGTCACAATGGGCCCTGGGGCCAAAGAGGAGTCCCCTAAATGTCACAATGGGCCCTGGAGACAGAGGGGCTCCCCATGGTGCCACAATGGGCCCTGAGGAAAGAGCGGGGTCGCCAGGATGTCACAATGGGCTCTTGGAAAAATGGAGGGTCCTGGGACGTCACAATGGGCCCTGGGGACAAAGGAGGTCCCCAGGATGTCACAATGACACCTTGGGACAACGGGGCCATTGTGGACATCACAATGGGTCCTGGGAACATAGTGGGGTCCCCAGGATGGCACAATGGGCCCTGGAGACAAAGGGGTTCCCCACCCTATCACAATGGGCCTTGGGGACAAAGGGGAGTCCCCAGGATGTCACAATAGGCCCTGGGGACAAAGAGGGGTCCCCAGGATGTCACAATAAGCCCTGGAAACAACTGGGGGGTCCTGAGATGTCACAATGGGCCCTGGGGACAAAGGGGGTCCCCAGGATTTCACAATGGGCCCTGGGGACAAAGGGGGTGCCCAGGATGTCACAATGGGTCCTGGGGACAAAGGGGGTCCTGTGATGTCACAATGGGCTCTAGGGGACAAAGGGGGTCCCCATGGTGCCACAATGGACCCTGGGGACAAACGAGGTCCCCAGGATGTCACAATGGGCCCTAGGGACAAAGGGAGTCCCCACCCTGTCACAATAGGCCCTGGAAACAATTGGGGGTTCCTGAGATGTCACAATGGGCCCTGGGGACAAAGGGGGTGCCCAGGATTTCACAATGGGCCCTGGGGACAAAGGGGGTGCCCAGGATGTCACAATGGGTCCTGGGGACAAAGAGGGGTCCTGTGATGTCACAATGGGCCCTGGGGACAAACGCGGTCCCCAGGATGTCACAATGGGCCCTAGGGACAAAGGGAGTCCCCACCCTGTCACAATAGGCTCTGGGGACAAAGGGGGTGCCCAGGATGTCACAATGGGTCCTGGGGACAAAGGGCATCCCCATGGTGCCACAATGGACCCTAGTGACAAACGGGGTCCCCAGGATGTCACAATGGGCCCTGGGGACAAGGGGGTCCCCAGGATCTCACAATGGACCCTGGGGACAAAGTGGGGGCCTGGGACGTCACAATTGGCCCTGGGGACAATGGGGGGTCCTGGGATGTCACAATGAGCCCTGGGCACAATTGGGGGGTACTTAGATGTCACAACGGGCTCTGGGGACAAAGGGCGTCTCCAGGATGTCACAATGGGCCCTGGGGACAAAGTGGGGTCCTGAAATGTCACAATGGGCCCTGGGGACAAAGGGGGTCCCCTGAATGTCACAATGGGCCCTGGGGACAATGGGAGGTCCGGGGACGTCACAATGGGCCCTGGGGACAAAGGGGGGTCCTGGGACGTCACAATGGGCCCTGGTGACAAAGGGGGTCCCCCGGGAGTCACAATGGGCCCTGGGGACAAAGTGAGGTCCTGGGAAGTCACAATGGGCCCCAGTGACAAAGGGGGTCCCAATGGTGCCACAATGGTTCCTGGGGAAAAAGGGCGTCCCCAGGATGTCACAATGGGCTCTGGGGACAAGGGGGGGTCCTGGGACATCACAGTGGGCCCTGGGGAACAAGGGGGTCCCCAGGATGTCACAATGGGCCCTGGGGACAAGGGGGGGTCCCCATAGTGTTACAATGGGGCCCAGTGACAAGGGTGGTCCCCACGATGCCACGGTGGGCCCTGCAGACAAGGGGGGTCCCCAGGATGTCACAATGGGCTCTGGGGACAAGTGGGGTCCCCACGGTGTCACAATGGGCCTTGGGTACAAAGTGGGGTCCTGGGATGTCACATTGGGCTACAGTGACAAAAGGGGTCCCCATGGTGTCACAACGGGCCCTGGGGACAAAGGAGGTCCCCACGGTGCCACAACGGGCCAGAGGGACAAGACGGTCCCCATGATGTCACAATGGGCCCTGGGGACAATGGGAGGTCCTGGGATGTCACAATGAGCCCTGGGGACAAACGGGGGTCCCTATGGTGTCACAATGGGTCCCCAGTGACAAGTGGGGTCCTGAGATGTCACAATGGGTCCTTGGGACAATGGGGGGTCCTGGGATGTCACAATGAGCCCTGGGGACAAACGGGGGTCCCCATGGTGTCACAATGGGTCACCAGTGACAAGGGGGGTCCCCAGGATGTCACAATGGGCCCTGGGGACAATGGGGGTCCCCATGGTGTATACAATGGGTCCCCAGTGACAAGGGGGGTCCCCAGGATGTCACAATGGGCCCTGGGGACAAAGGGGGTCCTGGGACTTCACAATGGGCCCTGCGGACAAGGGCGGGTCCCCAGGATGTCACAATGGGCCCTGGGGACAATTGGGGGGTCCTGGGATGTGACAATGGGCCCTGGAGTCAAAGGGGTGTCCCCATGGTGTCACAATGGGCCCTGGGGACATAGGGGGGTCCTGGGATGTCACAATGGGCACTGGGAATAAAGAGGGGGTCCCCAGGGTGCAACTATGGGCCCTGGGGACAAGAGGGGCCCCAGGATGTCACAATGGGCCCTGAGGACAAGGGCAGGTCCCCATGGTGTCACAATGGGTCCGCAGTGACGAGGAGGGTCCCCATGGTGTCACAATTGGCCCTGGGGACAACAGGGGTCCCGATGGTGTCACAATGGGCCCTTGGGAAAAAGGCTGTCCCCTGAATGTCACAATGGGCCCTGGGGACAATGGGGGTCCCAAGGATGTCACAATGGGCTCTGGGGACAATGGGGGGTCCGGGGATGTCACAATGGGCTCTGGGGACAAGTGGGGTCCCCACGGTGTCACAATGGGCCTTGGGTACAAAGTGGGGTCCTGGGATGTCACATTGGGCTACAGTGACAAAAGGGGTCCCCATGGTGTCACAACGGGCCCTGGGGACAAAGGAGGTCCCCACGGTGCCACAACGGGCCAGAGGGACAAGACGGTCCCCATGATGTCACAATGGGCCCTGGGGACAATGGGAGGTCCTGGGATGTCACAATGAGCCCTGGGGACAAACGGGGGTCCCTATGGTGTCACAATGGGTCCCCAGTGACAAGTGGGGTCCTGAGATGTCACAATGGGTCCTTGGGACAATGGGGGGTCCTGGGATGTCACAATGAGCCCTGGGGACAAACGGGGGTCCCCATGGTGTCACAATGGGTCACCAGTGACAAGGGGGGTCCCCAGGATGTCACAATGGGCCCTGGGGACAATGGGGGTCCCCATGGTGTATACAATGGGTCCCCAGTGACAAGGGGGGTCCCCAGGATGTCACAATGGGCCCTGGGGACAAAGGGGGTCCTGGGACTTCACAATGGGCCCTGCGGACAAGGGCGGGTCCCCAGGATGTCACAATGGGCCCTGGGGACAATTGGGGGGTCCTGGGATGTGACAATGGGCCCTGGAGTCAAAGGGGTGTCCCCATGGTGTCACAATGGGCCCTGGGGACATAGGGGGGTCCTGGGATGTCACAATGGGCACTGGGAATAAAGAGGGGGTCCCCAGGGTGCAACTATGGGCCCTGGGGACAAGAGGGGCCCCAGGATGTCACAATGGGCCCTGAGGACAAGGGCAGGTCCCCATGGTGTCACAATGGGTCCGCAGTGACGAGGAGGGTCCCCATGGTGTCACAATTGGCCCTGGGGACAACAGGGGTCCCGATGGTGTCACAATGGGCCCTTGGGAAAAAGGCTGTCCCCTGAATGTCACAATGGGCCCTGGGGACAATGGGGGTCCCAAGGATGTCACAATGGGCTCTGGGGACAATGGGGGGTCCGGGGATGTCACAATGGGCCCTGGGGACAAAGAGGGGTCTTGGGACGTCACAATGGGCCCTGGTGACAAAGGGGGGTCCTGGGATGTCACAATGGGCCCTGGGGACAAAGGGGGCTCACCAGGATGTTACAATGGGCTCTGGGGACAAAGGGGTCCCCAGGATGTCACAATGGGCCCCGGGGATAAAAGGGGTACCCAGGATGCCACAATGGGCCCTGGGGACAATTGGGGGGTCCTGAGGTGTCGCAATGTGCCCTGGGGACAAAACAATGTTCCCTGAATGTCACAATGGGCCCTGGGGAAAAATGGGGGTCCCCAGGATGCCACAATGGGCCCTGGGGACAACTGGGCGGTCCCCAGGACGTCACAATGGGCCCTGGAAACAATTGGGGTGTCCTGAGATGTCACAATGGGCCCTGGGGACAAAGGGGGATCCTGGGACGTCACAATGGCCCCTGGGGACAAAGGGAGTCCCCACCCTGTCACAATGGGCCCTGGGGACAAAGAGGGTCCCCAGGATGTCACAATGGACCCTGGGGACAAAGAGGGGTCCTGGGACGTCACAATGGGCCCTGGGGACAAAGGAGGTCCCCAGGATTTCACAATGGGCCCTGGGGACAAAGGGGGTCCCCAGGATTTCACAATAGGCACTGGGGACAAGGGGGTCCCCAGGATGTCACAATGGGCCCTGGGGATGACGGGGGGTCCTGGGACGTCACAATGGGCCCTGGGGACAATGGGGGGTCTTGGGATGTCACAATGAGCCCTGGGCACAACTGGGAGGTCCCTAAATCTCACAATGGGCCCTGGGGACAAATGGGGTCCCCACGGTGTCACAATGGGCCCAGGGGACAGAGGGGGCTCCCCAGGATGTCACAACGGGCTCTGGGGACCAGGGGCGTCCCGAGGATGTCACAATGGGCCCTGGGGACAAAGTGAGGTCCTGGGAGGTCACAACGGGCCCTGGGGACAAAGGAGGTCCCCACGGTGCCACAACGGGCCAGAGGGACAAGACGGTCCCCATGATGTCACAATGGGCCCTGGGGACAATGGGAGGTCCTGGGATGTCACAATGAGCCCTGGGGACAAACGGGGGTCCCTATGGTGTCACAATGGGTCCCCAGTGACAAGTGGGGTCCTGAGATGTCACAATGGGTCCTTGGGACAATGGGGGGTCCTGGGATGTCACAATGAGCCCTGGGGACAAACGGGGGTCCCCATGGTGTCACAATGGGTCACCAGTGACAAGGGGGGTCCCCAGGATGTCACAATGGGCCCTGGGGACAATGGGGGTCCCCATGGTGTATACAATGGGTCCCCAGTGACAAGGGGGGTCCCCAGGATGTCACAATGGGCCCTGGGGACAAAGGGGGTCCTGGGACTTCACAATGGGCCCTGCGGACAAGGGCGGGTCCCCAGGATGTCACAATGGGCCCTGGGGACAATTGGGGGGTCCTGGGATGTGACAATGGGCCCTGGAGTCAAAGGGGTGTCCCCATGGTGTCACAATGGGCCCTGGGGACATAGGGGGGTCCTGGGATGTCACAATGGGCACTGGGAATAAAGAGGGGGTCCCCAGGGTGCAACTATGGGCCCTGGGGACAAGAGGGGCCCCAGGATGTCACAATGGGCCCTGAGGACAAGGGCAGGTCCCCATGGTGTCACAATGGGTCCGCAGTGACGAGGAGGGTCCCCATGGTGTCACAATTGGCCCTGGGGACAACAGGGGTCCCGATGGTGTCACAATGGGCCCTTGGGAAAAAGGCTGTCCCCTGAATGTCACAATGGGCCCTGGGGACAATGGGGGTCCCAAGGATGTCACAATGGGCTCTGGGGACAATGGGGGGTCCGGGGATGTCACAATGGGCCCTGGGGACAAAGAGGGGTCTTGGGACGTCACAATGGGCCCTGGTGACAAAGGGGGGTCCTGGGATGTCACAATGGGCCCTGGGGACAAAGGGGGCTCACCAGGATGTCACAATGGGCTCTGGGGACAAAGGGGTCCCCAGGATGTCACAATGGGCCCCGGGGATAAAAGGGGTACCCAGGATGCCACAATGGGCCCTGGGGACAATTGGGGGGTCCTGAGGTGTCGCAATGTGCCCTGGGGACAAAACAATGTTCCCTGAATGTCACAATGGGCCCTGGGGAAAAATGGGGGTCCCCAGGATGCCACAATGGGCCCTGGGGACAACTGGGCGGTCCCCAGGACGTCACAATGGGCCCTGGAAACAATTGGGGTGTCCTGAGATGTCACAATGGGCCCTGGGGACAAAGGGGGATCCTGGGACGTCACAATGGCCCCTGGGGACAAAGGGAGTCCCCACCCTGTCACAATGGGCCCTGGGGACAAAGAGGGTCCCCAGGATGTCACAATGGACCCTGGGGACAAAGAGGGGTCCTGGGACGTCACAATGGGCCCTGGGGACAAAGGAGGTCCCCAGGATTTCACAATGGGCCCTGGGGACAAAGGGGGTCCCCAGGATTTCACAATAGGCACTGGGGACAAGGGGGTCCCCAGGATGTCACAATGGGCCCTGGGGATGACGGGGGGTCCTGGGACGTCACAATGGGCCCTGGGGACAATGGGGGGTCTTGGGATGTCACAATGAGCCCTGGGCACAACTGGGAGGTCCCTAAATCTCACAATGGGCCCTGGGGACAAATGGGGTCCCCACGGTGTCACAATGGGCCCAGGGGACAGAGGGGGCTCCCCAGGATGTCACAACGGGCTCTGGGGACCAGGGGCGTCCCGAGGATGTCACAATGGGCCCTGGGGACAAAGTGAGGTCCTGGGAGGTCACAATGGGCCCTGGGGACAAAGGGGGTTTCCAGGATGTCACAATGGGCTCTGGGGACAACAGGGGTCCCGACGGTGTCACAATGGGCCCTTGGGACAAAGGCTGTCCCCTGAATGTCACAATGGGCCCTGGGGACAATGGGGGGTCCGGGGACATCACAATGGGCCCTGGGGCAAAGGGGGTCCCCAGGATGTCACAATGGGCCTTCAGTATAAAGTGGGGTCCTGGGATGTCACAATGGGCCCTGGGGACAAAGGGGGGTCCTGGGACGTCACAATGGACCCTGCGCATCAAGGATGGTGCCCTGGATGTTACAATGGGCTCTGGGGACAATGGGGGTCCTCAGGATGTCACAGTGGGCCCTGGGGACTAGGGGGATACCCACGGTTTCAAAATGGGCCCTGCGGACAAGGGGGTCCTCAGGATCTCACAGTGGGCCGTGGGGACAAAGAGGGGTCCCCAGGATTTCACAATGGACCCTGGGGACAAAGGGTTCCCCAGGATGTCACAATGGGCTCTGGGGACAAAGGAGGTCCCCAGGATGACACAATGGGCCCTGGGGACAAAGGGGGTCCTGGGACGTCACAATGGGCCCTGGAGACAATGGGGCGTCCTGATATGTTACAATGAACCCTGGGCACAATTGGGGGGTCCTTGGATGCCACAATGGGCCCTGGGGACAAAGAGGGTCCCCACGGTGTCACAATGGGCTCTCGGGACAAAGGGGAGTCCCCAGTATGTCACAATGGGCCCTGGGGACAATGCGGGGTCCTGGGATGTCACAATGGGCCCCCTGGGGACAACGGGGGTCCCGACGGTGTCACAATGGGCCCTAGGGACAAAGGCTGTCCCCTGAATGTCACAATGGGCCCTGTGGACAATGGGGGTTCCCAGGATGTCACAATGGGCTCTGGGGACAATGGGGGATCCGGGGACGTCACAATGGGCCCTGGGGACAAACGGGGTCCCCAGGACGTCACAATGGGCCCCAGTGACAAAGGGGGTCCCAGTGGTGCCACAATGGGTCCTGGGGAAAAAGGGGGTCCCCAGGATGTCACAATGGGACCTGGGGACAAGGGGGGGTCCCTATAGTGTTACAATGGGTCCCCAGTGACAAAGGGGGTCCCCAGGATGTCACAATGGGCCCTGGGGACAAAGGGGGTCCTGGGACTTCACTATGGGCCCTGGGGACAAGGGGGGGTCCCCAATATGTCACAATGGGTCCTGGGGACAAGGGGGTCCCCAGGATGTCACAATGGGCCCTGGGGACAAAGGAGGTCCTGGGACTTCACTATGGGCCCTGGGGACAAGGGGGTCCCCAGGATGTCTCAATGGGCCCTTAGGACAACGGGTGGTCCCCATGGTGTCACAATGGGTCCCCAGTGACAAGGGGGGTCCCCAAGGTGTCACAATGGGCCCTGGGGACAATGGGGGGTCCTGGGACATCACAACAGGCCTGGGGACAAGGGGGATCTCCACCCTGTCACAATGGGCCCTGGGGACAAAGCGGGGTCCTGGGATGTCACAATTGGCCCTGGGGACAAAGGGGAGTCCCCAGGATGTCACAATGGGCCCTGAGGACAAGGGGAGGACCCCATGGTGTCACAATGGGTCCTCAGTGAGAAGGGGGTCCCCCATGGTGTCACAATGGGCCCTGGGGACAAGGGGGATCCCCAGGGTGTCACAATGGGCCCTGAGGAGAAGGGGTTAGGTGTTTGTGTTAGGGGGTTGGAGGATTAGGTGGTGCAGGATTTGGGGGTGCAAGGCCAGGGGAGCAGGATTTCGTGGGGCCTGATTTGTGGCTACAGAGTCTGGGGTTGCAGGTTCCAGGGCTGCAGGATTTGGGGGTTCAGGGTTTAGGGCAGTAGGATATTTGGGTGCAGGAGTTTGGGGTGCCGGGTTTGGGGGCCAGGATTTGGGGTTGCAGGATTTAGGGGTGCAGTGGTTTGGAGTGCAGTGTTTTGGGGTGCAGGGTTTGGGGAAGGAGGATATGGAGGTGCAGGGTTTAGGGTGCAGGATCTTGGGGTGCAAGGGTTTGGGGTGGAGGGCTTGGTAGGGCAGGGTTTGGGGGTGGAAATTTTATTGGGTAGGGCTGGGGGTGCAGGATTTGGGGGTGAAGGGGTTGTGGGGTGCAGGGTTGTGGGGTGCAGGGTTTGGGAGATCGGGACGTGGGGCTGGAGGATTTGGGGGTGCAGGGTTTGGAGCAGCAGGATCTGAGGGTGCAGAGTTGGGGGGTGCAAGATTGGGGGTAGCAGGGTTTTGGGGAGCAGGGTTTAGGGGTCAGGCTTTAGGGGGACAGGGTTTGTGGGGCAGGGTTGGGAGGGATGATTTTGGGGTGCAGGCTTTAGGGCAGCAGGATCTTGGGGTGAAGGGGTTTGGTGTGAAGGGTTGGGTAGGACAGGATTTGGGGTGCAGGTTTTTAGGGTGCAACTTGTGTGGGTCAGGATTTGGGGTACAGGGTTTGGGGGTGCAGGATTTAGTGGTGCAGGGTTTGGGGGTGTGGGTCTTGGGGACGCAGAATTGAGGGTTCAAGTTTTTGGAGTTCAGGGATTTGGGGGTGCAGATTTTGGGTGTTCAGGACCTGGGGGTGCAGGATTTGGGGATGTAGGTTTGGGGTGCAGGGCTTAGGGTTTCAGTATCTTGGGTTGAAGAGGTTTGGGGTGAAGGGTTGTGTACGGCAGGATTTGGGTGTGCAGGGCTTTGGGCTGAAGGTTTGGGGGTGCAGGGTTCGCATGTTCAGGAACTGGGGGTGCAGGATTTGGGTTTGCAGGTTTGGGGAATTTTGCGGTAAAGGATTTGGGGTGCAGGGTTGGGGGACGCAGGATCTGAGGGTGCAGCGTTTGGGGTGCAGAGTTAGGGGCTGCAGGATCTGGGGTGCAGGGTTTGGGGGGCACTGTTTTGGGGGGAAGGATTTGGGGGATGCAGGGTTTAAGGGTTTAGAATTTGGAGGTGTCGAATTTTGGGGTGCAGGAGGTGTGGGGTTTGGGGTTGCAGGATTTGGGGGAGAATGGTTTGGGGGTGCAAGACTTGAGGGTGCAGGGTTTGGGGGTTTGGGACATGGGGCTGGAGGATTTGGGGGTGCAGGATTTGGGGTGCAGTGTGTGGGGGTGCAAGATCTTGGGGTGTACGAGCTTTGTGTGTGGGATTTGAAGGACAATGATTTGGGGGTGCAGGGATTGGGGGTGTAGGGTTTTGGGGTTGCTGCGTTTGGAGATTCGGGATGTGGAGGTCAAGGATTTAGGGGTACAAGGGCTGGTTGCAGGATTTGGGGTACAGAGTTTGGTTGCAGGATTTGGGGTGCAGGGTTTGAAGTGCAGGGCTAAAGGGGGCAGGATTTGGAGGTGCAAGATCTGGGATGAGGGGTTCAGGTGTTCAGCACCTGGGGGTGCAGGACTTGGGGGGTTGGAGGATTTGGGAGTTGGAGGATTTGGGGGTGCAGGGTTCTGGGGTGCAGGGATATGGGGTGCAACTTGTGGGGTGCAGAGTTTTGGGTATAGGGTTTTGGGGTGCAGAGTTTTGGGGGGGAGGATTGGGGGAGCAGGGTTTCAGGGTGCAAGGTTCAGTGGTGCAGGGTTCTGGGGGTGCAGGGTTTAGCGCCAGAATTGGGGGTGCAGGGTTTGGGATTGCAGGGTGTTGGGGGAAGGATCTGGGGGTACAAGATTTGGGGTAGCAGGGTTTTGGGGAGCAGGGTTTCGGGGTCAGGCTTTAGGGGGACAGGATTTGGGGGGCAGGGCTGGGAGGGATGATTTTGGGGTGCAGGGTTTAGGGCAGGAGGATCTTGGGGTGAAGGGGTTTGGGGTGAAGGGTTCGGTAGGACAGGAATTGGGGTGCACGATTTTAGGGTGCAACTTGTGGGGGCAGGATTTGGGGTCCAGGAGGTTGGGGGTGCAGGGTTTGGGGGTGTAGGATTTAGTGGAGCAGGGACTGGGGGTGAAGGTCTCGTGGAGGCAGAATTGGGGGTGCAGGTCTTGGGGAGGCAGAATTGGGGGTGCAGATTTTGGGTGTTCAGGACCTGGGGGTGCCAGATTTGAGGATGTAGGTTTTGGGGGGTAGATTTTGGGGTGCTGGGTTCGGGACATGGGTCTGGAGGTTTTGGGGTGCAGGGTTAAGGGGTTTAGGATTTTGGGGTGCACAGTTTAGGGTGCACGTTCTGGGCATGTATGATTTGAGAGTGCAGGGCTTTGGGGTACAGGATTTGGGGTGCAGGGTTTTGGGGTCAGGATCTGGGGGTGCAGGGTGTTGGGGAGAAGGATTTGGGGGTGCAGCATTTTGAAGTGCAGGGTTTGGAGGAGGGAGGTTTTGGGGGTGAAAGATTTGGTGGTTCAGGTTTTGGGGGTGCAGTGTTAAGAGGGTGGAGGATTAGGGGTGCAGGATTTGGGGGTTCAGGATTTGGGGCTGCAGAGTATGGGAGGGAAGGATCTGGGGCTTCACGATTTGGGGGTGCAGGGTTTAGAAGTCAGGTCTCAGAGTGCAGCGTTTGGGGTGCAGAGTGTGGGGTGCACAGGACTGGGGAACAGGATTTGGGGGTGTGCAGAGGGGGGGTGGGGTGTCAGGGTTCAGGATTTGGAGGTGTGGAGTTTTGGGGTGCAGGGGATGGGGGTGAAGAATCTGAGGGTGTAGGGTGGTGGGGGAAGGATTTGGGGGTGAGAGATTTGGGGTGCAGGATTTGGGGGTGCAGAGTTTTGGGAGGCAAGGATCCGGGGCTGCAGGATTTGGGGGTTCAGTGTTTAGGGCAGCACAATCTTGGGGTGCAGGGGTTTGCAGTGAAAGGTTTGGTAGGCAGGATTTGGGGTGCAGGATTCTGGGGTGCTGGGTTTGGGGTACAGGATTTGGTGTTGCAGGGATGGGGTTGAAGGGCTTGGGTTTCCAGGCCTTTGAGGTGCAGGATTTGGAGGTGCAAGGTTTGGGAGGGAATTCTTTGGGGTGCAGGGTTTGGGGTTCCAGGAGGTGGGGGAAGGACCTTGGGGTGTAGGGTTTGGGGGGCAGGGTTTTGGGGGAAGGATTTGGGGGTGCAGGGTTTTGAAGTGCAGCGTTTCAGGGGAGCATGATTTTGGGGGTGCACATGTGGGGGTCCAGGTTCGGGGCGTGCAGAGTTTGTGAATGGAGGATTTTGGGGTGCTGGGTTTGGGGCTGCCTAATTTTGGGGTGCAGTGTTTGGGTGTTCAGGACCGGGGGTGCTGCGTTTGGGAATGCAGGCTTTGGGGGTGCAGGGCTCAGGATTTGGGAGGGCAGCATTAGGGGGTGTAAGATTTCAGGATTTAGGGGTGCAAAGTTTGGTAGGGATGAATTTAGGGGTGCAGGATTTGGGGTGTAGGGTTTGGTGCTGCAGGATTTAGGGGTGCAGGGTTTGAGGGTGCAAGGTTTGGGTGTTCAAGATTTAGGGGAGCAGGATCTTGGGGTGCAGGGTTTGGGGCTGCAGGGGTTTTGGGTGAGGGATTTAGGGTTCAGGCTTAGGGGTGCAGGGTTTGGGGGCGCAGGGTGTTGGGGAAGGATTTGGGGGTACAGGGTTTGGAGGTGCAGTGTTTCAGGGATCGGGGTTTGGGGGCAGAATTTGGGGTGCAGGGTTTGGGATGGCAGGATTAGGGGGAGCAAGACTGTGGGGTGCAGGGGTTTGGGGTGAAGGGTTTGGTAGGGCACGATTTGGGGTGCAGGCTTTAGGAAGGAAGGAAGGAAAGAAGGATCTGGAGGTGCAGGATTTGGGGGTGCAGGGTTTAGGGGTGCAGGATTTAAGGGTGCGGGGGTTTGGGTGAAGGGCTTGGTAGGGCAGGAATTTGGGGTGCAGGGTTTGGGGGTGCAGGGTGTTTGGGGAACGATCTGGGAGTACAGGGTTTGGGGTGCTGCGTTTGGGGGTTAAAGGATTTGCGGGGGCAGGGTTCAGGTGTTCGGGACCTGGGTGTGCAGGCTTTGCGGGTTCAAGGTTCCAGGTGCATTGTTTGGGGTGAGAGGATTTGGGGGTGCAGAGTTTTGGGGTGCAGGGCTTGTGAGAGAGGAATCGGGGGTGCAGGATTTGGGGATTCAGGGTTTAGGGTAGCAGGATCTTGGGGTGCAGGATATGGGGGTGCAGTGCTTGTGGGTGCAGGGTTTTGGGGGTCAGGATCTGGGGGTGCATGATTTGGGGGCTCAGGTTTTGGGGATGAAGGGTCTTGGGGTGCTGGGCTTTGGGGTGCAGGGTTGGGGGCAGGTTTTGGGGTGCAGGGTTTAGGAGCGCAGGATTTGGGGGTGCAGGATTTGGTATTACAGGTCTTGCGGATTCATGGCTTGGGAGGAAGGATTTAGGGGTGCAGGGTTTCAAGATGCAGGATTTGGGGTGCAGTATTTGGGGTTGCAGGTTTGGGGGGTGCAAGTTGTGGGGCGGCAGGATATCGGGTACAGGGTTCTGGGCTGCAGGGTTTGGGGGTGCAGGATTTCAACGTGCAGGGTTCTGGGGTGCAGTATCTGGGGGTCCAGGGTTTGGCAGTGCATTGGCTTTGGGGGTTGAAGGATTTGGGGGTGCAGGATTTGGGGGTGCAGAGTTAGGGGGCAGGATTTTCAGTGCAGGCTTCAGGGCACAGAACTTGGTGGTGCAGGATCTGGGGGTGCAGGTTTTCGGTGGGGAATTTGGGGGTGCAGGGTGTTGAGGAAGGATCTGAGGGTACAATATTTGGGCTTTAAGGGTTTAGGGGGGCAGGATCTGGCAGTGCAGAGTTTGGGGACAGGATCTGGGGGTGCAGCGATTGGGGTTACAGGTTTGGGGGTGCAGGGTTAAGGGAATTGTTTGAGGTGCAGGGTTATGAGAGTGCAGGATTTCTGGGTGCAGAGTTTGGGGTGCTGGGTATGGGGCAGCAGGATCTGGGGGTGCAGGTTTTGGGGGTTCATTCGTTTGGGTGGAGGATCTGGGGGTGCAGGGTTTAAGGGTTCAGGATTTGGAGGTGTAGGGTTTTGGGGTACAGGGTTCTGGGTTGAGGTTTTGGGGTGCAAGATTTGGGGATGCAGTGTTAAGGGGTGGAGGCTTAGAGGTGCAAGATTTGGGGATGCAGGGTGTTCGTGTGTCTGATTTGGGGGTGCAAGATCCTGGAATTCAGGATCTGGGGCTTCAGGATTTGGGGGTGCACTGTTTGGGGGTGCAGGGTTTAGAAGTCAGGTCTCAGAGTGCAGCGTTTGGGGTGCAGGGGCTTGGGGGGAAATTTAAGGTTGCAGAGTGTGGGGTGCACAGGACTGGGGCACAGGATTTGGGGGTGCGGGGTTTCAGGGTTCAGGATTTGGAGGTGTGGAGTTTTGGGGTGCAGGGGTGGGGAGTGCAGGGTGGTGGGGGTGAGAGATTTGGGGTGCAGGATGTTGGGGTGCAGAGTTTTGGGACGCAAGGATCTGGGGCTGCAGGATTTGGGGGTTCAGTGCTTAGGGCAGCACAATCTTGGGGTGCAGGGGTTTGCAGTGAAAGGTTTGGTAGGCAGGATTTGGGGTGCAGGATGCTGGGGTGCACTTCAAAATGCTGCACCCCCAAATCCTTCTCCCCAACACCCTGCACCCCCAGATCCTGACCCCAAAACCCTGCACCCCAAATCCTGTACCCCAAAGCCCTGCACTCTCAAATCATACATGCCCAGAACGTGCACCCTAAACTGTGCACCCCAAAATCCTAAACCCCTTAACCCTGCACCCCCAAATCCTCCAGACCCATGTCCCGAATCCAGCACCCCAAAATCTACCCCCCAAAACCTACATCCCCAAATCCTGCACCCCCAGGTCCTGAACACCCAAAATCTGCACCCCCAGTTCTGCCTCCCCAAGACCTGCACCCCCAGTCCCTGCTCCACTAAATCCTACACCCCCAAACCCTGCACCCCCAACCTCCTGAACCCCAAATCCTGCCCCCACAAGTTGCACCCTAAAATCCTGCACCCCAAATCCTGTCCTACCCACCCTTCAGCCCAAACCCCTTCACCCCAAGATCCTACTGCCCTAAACCCTGCACCCCCAAATCATCCCTCCCAGCCCTGCCCCCCAAACCCTGTCCCCCTAAAGCCTGACCCCGAAACCCTGCTCCCCAAAACCCTGCTACCCCCAATCTTGTACCCCCAGATCCGTCCCCCAACACCCTGCAATCCCACACCCTGCACCCCCAATTCTGGCGCTAAACCCTGCACCCCCAGAACCCTGCACCACTGAACCTTGCACCCCAAAACCCTGCTCCCCCAATCCTCCCCCCAAATACTCTGCCCCCAAAACCCTATACCCAAAACCCTGCACCCCACAAGTTGCACCCTGAAATCCCTGCACCCCCAAATCCTCCAACCCCCAAGTCCTGCACCCCTAGGTGCTGAACACCTGAACCCCTCACCCCAGACCCCTCACCCCAAAACCCTGCACCCCAGTACCCCAGACCACCAAATCTTGCACCTCCAGATCCTGCCCCCTTTAGCCCTGCACTTCAAACCCTGCACCCCAAATCCTGCAACCAAACCCTGTACCCCAAATCCTGCAACCAGCCCTTGTACCCCTAAATCCTTGACCTCCACATCCTGAATCCCCAAAAGCAGCAACCCCAAAACCCTGCACCCCCAATCTCTGCACCTCCAAATAATTTTCTTTCAAATCCCACACCCAAAGCTCGTACACCCCAAGATTTTGCACCCCCACACACTGCACCCCAGATCCTGCAGCCCCGAATCCTCCAGCCCCATGTCCCAAACCCCGAAACCCTGCAGCCTCAAATCTTGCATCCCCAAAACCCCAGCACCCCAAACTGTTCTCCCCCAAATCCTGCAAACCGCAAATCCTGCACCTCCTGCACCCCAGAATTCAACACCTCCAAATCTTAAACCCTTAAACCCTGCATCCCCCAAATCCTTCCCCCCAACACAGAGCACCCCAAACCCTGCACCCCCAGTTCCTGCAGCCCCTAACTCTGCACCCCAAACGCTGCACCCTCAGATCCTGTGTCCCCCTAAATCTTCCACCTCCAAACCCTGCACCCCAACATCCGGCTGCCTTAAACCCTGAACCCCCATGTCCTGCACAGCCAAGCCCTACACCCCAAGATCCTTTCCTCCCGAACTCTGTACCCCTAGGTCCTGAACCCCAAAATCCTTCCCCCCCCCCACCCCGCACCCTCAAACCCTGCACCAACATCCCTGCACCTGCAAATCCTTCCCCCCAACACCCTGCACCCCAAAATTCTACACCTCCAAATCCTAAACCCTTAAACCTGACCCTCCAAATCCTTCCCCCCAACACAGTGCCCCCCAAACCCTGCACCCCAGATCCTGCAGCCCCTAACTCTGCACCCCAAACGCTGCACCCTCAGATCCTGCGTCCCCCAACCCTGCACCCCAAGTCCTTTACCCCAAAATTCCCAAACCTGCAAACCCAAATCCTGCACCCCCGGGTCCTGAACATGCGAACCCTGCACCCCAAAGCCTCAGCCTGAAGCCCTGCGCCCCCAAATCCTGCAGTACACAACCCTTCACCCCAAAACTCTTCAACCCAAGATACTGAAACCCTAAGCCCTGCACCCCCAAACCTACATCCCCAAATCCTGCACCCCCAGGTCCTGAACACCCAAAATCTGCACCCCCAAATCCCTGAACTCCAATAACCTGCACCCCCAATTCTGCCTCCCCAAGACCTGCACCCCCAAACCCTGCACCACTAAACCCTGCACCCCCAAACCCTGTACCCCAAATCCTGCCCCCCACAAGTTGCACCCTAAAAACCTGCACCCCAAATCCTGTCCTACCCAACCCTTCACCCCAAACCCCTTCACCCCAAGATCCTGCTGCCCTAAACCCTGCACCCCAAAATCATCCCTCCCAACCCTGCCCCCCAAACCCTGTCCCCCTAAAGCCTGACCCCGAAACCCTGCTCCCCAAAACCCTGCTACCCCCAATCTTGCACCCCCAGATCCTGCTGCTCCAAACCCTGCACCCCCAAATCCTCCAGCCCCACGTACCGATCTCCCAAACCCTGCACCCCACAACCCTGCACCCCACAACCCCTTCACCCCCAAATCCTGCACCCCCAACCCTACCCCCTAAACTTTCCACCCCCAATCCTGCCCTACCAAGCCCTCCACCCCAAACCCCTGCACCCCAAGATCCTGCACCCTAAACTCTGCACCCCCATATCCTCCTTCCCCAAACCCTGCACCCCAAAACACTTCACTCCAAACCACTGCACCCCTAAACCCTGAACCCCCAAATCCTGCACCCCTGGAACCTGCAACCCCAGACCCTGTAGCCCCAAATCAGGCCCCCCAAAATCCTGCTGCCCCAGCCTTGCACCCCCAAATCCTGCACCACCTAATCCTCCAACCCCCTAACACAACCCCCTAACCCCTTTGTCCCCAGGGCCCATTGTGACATCCCAGGACCCCCCATTGTCCCCTGGGCCCATTGTGACACCATGGGGAACCCCCTTGTCACTGGGGACCCATTGTGACACCATGGGGAGCTCCCCTTCTCCTCAGGGCCCATTGTGCCATCCTGGGGACCCCCATTATCCCCAGAGCTCACTGTGGCACCATGGGGACACCCTTTGTCACTGTGGCCCATTGTGACATCCAAGGACCTCCCATTGTCCCCAGGGCCCATTGCTACATCCTGGGGACCCCCTTGTCCCCAGGACCCATTGTGACACCATGGGGAGCCGCCCTTGTCCTCAGGGCCCATTGTGAACATCCTGGGGACCCTCCATTGTCCCCAGGGCCCATTCTGACATCCTGGGGAGCCCCTTTGTCCCCAGGGCCCATTGTGACGTCCCAGAACCCCCCATTGTCCCCAGGGCTCATTCTGACATCCTGGGGACCCCCTTGTCCCCAGGACCCATCGTGGCACCGTGGGGACCCCCCTTGTCACTGGGGACCCATTGTGACACCATGGGGACCTCCCATTGTCCTCAGGGCCCATTGAGAAATCCTGGGGACCCCCTTTATCACTGGGGACCCATTGTGACAGCCCAGGACCCCCCATTGTCCCAAGGGCCCACTGTGACATCCTGGGGATCCCCCTTTATCCTCAGGGCCCATTGTGACACCGTGGGGACCCCATTAGCCCCCAGGGCCCATTGTGACATCCGGAGGACCTCCCTTTGTCCCCAGGGCTCATTGTGGCACTATGGGGACGCCCTTTGTCACTGGGGCACATTGTGATATCCTGGGACCCCACTTTGTCCCCAGGGCCCATTGTGACATCCTGGGCACCCCCTTGTCCCCAGGACCCATTTTGACATCCCAGGATCCCTTATTGTCCCCAGGACCCATTGTGAAACCACGGGGACCCTCTTGTCACTGGGGCCCATTGTGACACCATAGGGAACCCCCCCCTTGTCCTCAGGGCCCATCGTGACATCCTGGGGACATCTCTTGTCCCCAGGGCCCATTGTGACATACTGGGGACCCCTCCTTCTCCCCAGGGCCCATTGTGACGTCCCAGGACCCCCCATTGTCCCCAGGGCCCATTGTGACACCATGGGGACCCCCGCCTTGTACTCAGGAGCCATTGTGACATCCTGGGCACCCCACATTGTCCCCAGGGCCCATTGTGACATACTGGGGACCCTCCTTTGTCCCCAGGGCCCATTGTGACTCCGTGGGGACCCCGCTTGTCCCCAGGGCCCATTGTCACATTCAGGGGACCCCTTTTTATCCCCTGGGCCCATTGTGACGTCCCAGGACACCCCGTTGTCCCCAGGGCCCATTGTGACATCCCAGGACCCCACTTTGTCCCCAGGGCCCGTTGTGGCACTGTGGGGATCCCCCTTGTCCCCAGGGCCCATTGTGACATCCCGGGGACCCCCTTAGTCCCCAGGGCCCATTATGACAGGGTGGGGACTCCACTTGTCCCCAGGGCCCATTGTGACAGCATGGGGTCCCCCCCTTGTCCCCAGGGCCCATAGCGGCTCCATAGGGACCCTACTTGTCACTGGGGACCCATTGTGACACCGTGGGGGTCCCCCCTTTGTCCCCAGTGTCCATTGTGACATCCCAGGACCCCCCTTTGTCTCTAGGGCCCATTGTGGCACCATGGGGACCCCCCATTGTCCCCAGGGTCCATTGTGACATCCTGGGGACCCCCTTTGAACCCAGGGCCCATCGCGACACCATGGGGCCCCCCTTGTCACTGGGGATCCATTTTGACACCATGGGGACCCCCCCTTTTCCTCAAGGTCCATTGTGACATCCTGGGCACCCCTCATTGTCCCCAGGGCCCACTGTGATATCCTGGGGACCCCCTTGTCCCCATGGGCTATCATGGCACCGTGGGGAACCCACCCTGTCCCCAGGGCCCATTGTGACACCGTGGGGACCCCCTTTGTCTCTAGGGCCCATTGGACGTCCCAGGACTCCCCGTTGTCCCCTGGGCCCATTGTGACATCCCTGGACCCCCCTTTGTCCCCAGGGCCCACTGTGACATCTTGGGACCCCCCTTTGTCACTGGGGCCCATTCTGACACCATGGGGACCCCCTTTGTACCCAGGGCCCATTGTGACATCCTGGGGACCCCCCCTTGTCCCCAGGGTCCATTGTGACATCCCAAGACCCCCTTTGTCCCCAGTGCCCATTATGACATCCCAGGACCCCACTTTTTCCCCAGGGCCCATTGTGGCACCATGGGGACCCCCTTTGTCACTGGTGCCCATTGTGACATCCCAGGAACCCCCTTGTCCTCAGAGCCCATCGTGACATCCCAAAACCCCCCATTGTCTCCAGGGCCCATTGTGACATCCTGGGGACCCCCCTTTGTCCCCAGGGCCCATTGTGACACCATGGGGACGCCACTTGTTCCCAGGACCCATTGTGGCATTCTAGGGACTCCGTTTGTCCCCATGGCCCATGGTGAAACTGTCAGGATACCCCAGGTCCCCAGGGCCCACTGTGACCTCCTGGGGAGACCCCATTGTTCCCAAGGCCCATTGTGGCACCATGGGGACCTCCTTTGTCCCCAGGGCCCATTGTGACATCCCAGGACCCCACTTAGTCACCAGGGCCCATTGTGGCACCATGTGGACCCCCTTTGTCACTGGTGCCCATTTTGACATCCCAGGACCCCCCTTGTCCTCAGAGCCCATCGTGACATCCCAAAACCCCCCATTGTCTCCAGGGCCCATTGTGACATTCAGGGGACACGCCTTTGTCCGCAGGGCCCATTGTGACACCGTCGAAATACCCCATGTCCCCAGGGCCCATTGTGACATCCTGGGGACCCCCCTTGTCCCCAGAGCCCATTGTGACATCCTGGGGAGCCCCCTTTGTCCCCAGGGGCCATTGTGACATCCCAGGACCCCCCATTGTCCCCAGGGCCCATTGTGACATCCTGGGGACCCACTTTGTCCCCAGGGCCCATTGTGGCACCATGTGGACCCCCTTTGTCTCCAGGGCCCCTTGTGACATCACAGGATGCCTCTTTGTCCCCAGGGCCCATTGTGACACTGTGGGGACCTCCCTTGTCCCCAGGGCCCATTGTGACATTCAGGGGACACCCCTTGTCCCCAGGGCCCATCGTGGTACCATGGGGACCCCCTTTGTCACTGGGGCCCACTGTGGCATCCCAGGACCCCACTTTGTCCCCAGGGCCCATTGTGACACCATGTGGACACCCTTGTCCCCAGGGCCCATCGTGGCACTGTGGGGACCCTCTTTGTCACTGGGGCCCATTGTGACATCCCAGGACCCCAATTTGTCCCCAGGGCCCATTGTGACATCCTGGGGACCCCTTTGTCCCAAGACCCCATTGTGACATCCTGTGTACCCCCCCATTGTCCCAAGGGCCCATTGTGACACCATAGGGATCCCCTTTGTCCCCAGGGCCCATTGCGACGTCCCAGGACCCCCCGTTGTCCCCAGGGCCCATTGTGACATTTTGGGGACCCCCCCTTGTCGCCAGGGCCCATTGTGACATCCTGGGGACCCCGTTTTTTCCCAGGACCCACTGTGGCACCATGGGGACCTCCTTTGTCCCCAGGGCTCATTGTGACACCATGGGGACTCCCTTTGTCCGCAGGGCCCATTGTGACATCCTGGGGACCCCCTTGTCCCTAGGGCCCATCGTTGCACCGAGGGGATCCCCTCTTTGTCCCCAAGGACAATTGTGACACTGTGGGGACCCCCTTTGTCCCCAGGGCCCATTGTGACATCCTGGGGATCCTATTGTCCCCAGGTCCCGTCCTGGCACTGTGGGGACCCCCTTTGTCCCCAGGGCCCACTGTGACATTCAAGGGAACCCCCTTGTCCCCAGGGCCCATTGTGACCTTCAAGGGACCCCCCATTGTCCCCAGGGCCCGTTGTGACGTCCCAGGACGCCACTTTGTCCCCAGGGCCCATTGTAGACACCATGGGGACCACATTTGTCCCCAGAACCCATTGTGACATCCCAGGACCCCCTTTGTCCCCAGGGCTCATTGTGACATCCTGGGCACCCCGTTTGTCTCCAGGGCCCGTTGTGACACCATGGGGACCCCACTTGTTCCCAGGACCCATTGTGGCATTCTGGGGACTCCCTTTGTCCCCATGACCCATGGTGACACCATGGGGACCCGATTTGTCACTGGGGCCCATTGTGACATCCCAGGACCGCCCAATTGTCCCCAGGGCCCACTGAGACATCCTGGGGACCCCCGCTTTCTCCCCAGATCGCATTGTCACATGCTTGGGACCCTCATTATCCCCAGAACTCATTGTGGCTCCATGGGGACACCCTTTGTCACTGGGGCCCACTGTGACATCCCAGGACCCCCCATTGTCCCCAGGGCCCATTGTGACATCCTGGGGTCCCCCTTTTGTCCCCTGGGCCCATTGTGACACTGTGGGGACGTCCTTTGTCCCCAGGGCCAATTATCACATCCTGGCGACCCCCTTTGTCCCCAGGACCCATTGTGACATCCTGGGAACCCCCTCGTCTCCAGTGCCCACTGTGACATCCCAGGACTCCACTTTGTCCCCAGGTCCAACTGTGACACCGTAGGGACCCTCTTTGTCCCCAGGGCCCATTGTGACAGAGTGGGGAACCCCGTTGTCCCCAGGGTCCATTGTGACTTCCCAAGATCCCCCTTGTCCCCAGTGCCCATTATGACATCCCAGGACCCCACTTTGTCCCCAGGGCCCATTGTGACACCATGGGGACCCCGCCTTGTCCCCAGGGCCCATAGTGGCACCATGGGGACCCCCCTTGTTACTGGGGAACCATTGTGACACCATGGGCCCCCCGCTTTGTCCCCAGTGCCTATTGTGACATCCCAGGACGCATCTTTGTCCCCAGGGCCCATTGTGGCACCATGGGGACCACCTTTGTCCCCAGGGCCCATTGTGACATCCCAGGACCTCCCATTGTCCCCAGGGCCAATTGTGACATCCTGGGGACCCCCCTTTGTCCCCGGATCCCATTGTGACATGCTGGGGACCCCCATTATCCCCAGAGCTCATTGTGGCACCATGGGGACACCCTGTGTCACTGGGGCCCACTGTGACATCCCAGTGTCCCCCTTGTCCCCAGGGCCCATTGTGACACTGTGGGGACCCCCCTTGTCCCCAGGGCCCATTGTGACATCCTGGGGACCCTCCCTTGTCCACAGGGCCCATTGTGACATTTTGGGACTCCACTTTGTCCCCAGTGCTCATTGTGAAATTCTGGGGACCCCCCTTGTCCTCAGGGCCCATTGTGACAGCCGAGGACCTTACTTTGTCCCCAGGGTCCTTTGTGTCATCCGGAGGACCCCCTCGTCTCCAGTGCCCATTGTGACATCCCAGGACTCCACTTTGTCCCCAGGTCCAACTGTGACACCGTAGGGACTCTCTTTGTCCCCAGGGCACATTGTGACAGAGTGGGGAACCCCCTTGTCCCCAGGGCCTATTGTGACATCCTGGGGACCTTCTTTGACCCCAGTGCCCATTGTGACATCCTGGAGACCCCCTTGTCCCCAGGGCCCATCGTGGCACCATGGGGATCCTCCTTGTCCCCAGTGCCCATTGTGACACCGTGGGGACCCCCCCTTTGTCCCCAGGGCCCATTGTGACAGGGTTGGACACCCCTTGTCCCCAGAGCCCATTGTGATATCCTGGGGAGCCCCCTTTGTCCCCAGGGCCCATTGTGTCATCCCAGGACACCCCATTGTCCCCAGAGCCCATTGTGACATCCTGGGGACCCCCTCTTTGTCTCCAGTGCCCATTGTGACGTCCTTGGGACCCCCCTTGTCCCCAGGGCCTATTGTGACATCCTGGGGACCCCCCCTTATCTCCAGGGCCCATTGTGACATCCCAGGACCCCCTATTTTTCCCAGGGCCCATTGTGAACATCCTGGGGACCCCCTCTTTGTCCCCAGGGCCCATTGTGACACCCTGAGGACCCCCTTGTCCCCAGGGTCCATCGTGGCACCGTTGGGACCCCCCCTTTGTCTCCATTCCCCGTTGTGACATCTTTGGGACCCCTCTTGTCACCAGAGCCCATTGTGACATCCTGGGGACCCCCTTTGTCTCCAGGGTTCATTGTGACACCGTAGGGACCCCACTTGTCGTCAGAGCCCATTGTGATATTCAGGAGACCCGTCTTTGTTCCCAGGGCCTATTGTGACATCCTGGGGACCCCTCTTTGTCCCCAGGGACCATTGTAACATCCCAGAACCCCCCCCTTGTCCCCAGGGCCAATTGTGACATCCCAGGACCTCCCATTGTCCCCAGGCCATTGTGACATTTCAGGACGCCACTTTGTCCCCAGTGCTCATTGTGAAATTTTGGGGACCCCCCTTGTACTCAGGGCCCATTGTGACAGCCGAGGACTTTATCTTGTCCCCAGGGCCCATAGTGGCACCGTGGAGATCCCTCTTGTCACTTGGGCCCATTGTGACACCATGGGGACCCCTGCTTTGTCCCCAGAGCACATTGTGACATCCCAGGACCCCCCATTGTCCCCAGAGCCCATGGTGACATCCTGGGGACCCCTCTTTGTCCCCAGGGCCCATTGAGATGTCCTAGGACCCCCCTTTGTCCCCAGGGCCCATTGTAAGACCATGGAGACCCCATTTGTCACTGGGGCCCATTTTGACATGCCAGGACCCCGCTTTGTTCCCAGAGCCCGTTGTGATATCCTGGGGATGCCCCCCCTTTGTCCCCAGGGCCCATTGTGACATCCAGGGGACCCCTTTTGTCCCAAGGGCCCATTGTGGCACCATGGGGACCCCTTTGTCCCCAGGGCCCATTGTGACGTCTCAGGATCCCCCGTTATCCCCTGGGCCCATTGTGACATTCTGAGGACCCCAAATGTCCCCAGGGCCCATTGTGACATTCTGGGGACCCCCTTTGTCCCCAGGGCCCATTGTGGCACCATGGGGATCCCCTTTGTCACTGGGCCCCATTGTGACATCCCAGGACCCCAATTTGTCTCCAGGGCCCATTGTGACATCCTGGGGACTCCGTTGTCCCCAGGGCCCATCGTGGCACCGAGGGGACTTCCCCCTTTGTCCCCTGGGACCATTTTGACACCGTGGGGACCTTCTTTGTCCCCAGGGCCCATTGTGACATCCTGGGGACCACCCTTTGTCCCCAGGGCCGACTGTGACATTCAAGGGACCCCCCCTTGTCTCCAGGGCCCATTGTGACGTCCCAGGACCCCCCATTGTCCCCAGGGCCCATTGTGACATCCTGGGGACCTTTTTTGTCCCCTGGGCCCATTGTGACACTGTGGGGACCTCCTTTGTCCCCAGAGCCCATTGTGACATCCTCGGGACAACCTTTGTCCCCAAGGCCCATCGTGACAGGGTGGGGACCCCCTTTGTCCCAAGGGCTCATTGTGATGTCCCAGGATCCCCATTGTCCCCAGAGCCCATTGTGGTGTCCTGGGGACCCCCTTTGTCACTGGGGCCCATTGTGACATCCCAGGACCCCGCCTGATCCCAAGGGCCCATGGTGTCATCCTGGGCACCCCCTTTGTCCCAAGACCCAATTGTGACATCCTGGGGACCACCCATTGTCCCAAGGGCCCAATGTGACACCATGGGGATCCCCTTGTCCCCAGGGCCCATTGTGATATCCCAGGACGCCCCTTTGTCCCCAGGGCCCATTGTGACATCCTGGGGACCACCCTTTGTCTCCAGGGCCCACTGTGACATTCAAGGGGCCCCCCCTTGTCCCCAGGGCCCATTGTGATGTCCCAGGAACCCTCATTGTCCCCAGGGCCCATTGTGACATCCTGGGCACCCCCTTTGTCCCCAGGACTCACTGTGGCACCATGGGGACCCCCTTTGTCACTAGGGCCCATTGTGGTACCATGGGGACCCCCTTTGTCACTGGGGCCCATTGTGACATCCCAGGACCCCCTGTTGTCCCCAGGGCCCATTGTGACATCCTGGGGACCCCCCTTGTCCCCATGGCCCATCGTGGCACCAAGGGGACACCCGCTTTGTCCCCAGGGACCATTGTGACACCGTGGGGACCCCCTCTGTCCCCAGGGCCCATTGTGACATCCTGGGGACCCTCTTGTCCCTAAGGCCCGTTGTGGCACCGTGGGGACCCCCTTTGTCCCCAGGGCCCATTGTGACATCCCAGGACCCCACTTTGTCCCCAGGGCCCACTGTGACATTCAAGGGAATCCCCCTTGTCCCCAGGGCCCATTGTGACGTCCCAGGAACCCTCATTGTCTGCAGGGCCCATTGTGACATTCTGGGCACCCCCTTTGTCCCCAGGACTCACTCTGGCACCATAGGGACCCCCTTTGTCACTGGGGCCCATTGTGACATCCCAGGACCCCGCCTGATCCCAAGGGCCCATGGTGTCATCCTGGGCACCCCCTTTGTCCCAAGACCCAATTGTGACATCCTGGGGACCACCCATTGTCCCAAGGGCCCATTGTGACACCATGGGGATCCCCTTGTCCCCAGGGCCCATTGTGATATCCCAGGACACCCCTTTGTCCCCAGGGCCCATTGTGACATCCTGGGGACCCCCTTTGTCCCCAGGGCCCATTGTGACATCCTGGGGACCCCCTTTGTCCCCAGAGCCCATTGTGACATTCTGGGCACCCCAAATGTCCCCAGGGCCCATTGTGACATTCTGGGGACCTCCCTTTGTCCCCAGGGCCCAATGTGGCACCATGAAGACCCCCTTTGTCACTGGGGCTTATTGTGACATCCCAGGACCCCAATTTGTCCCCAGGGCCCATTCTGACATCCCGGGGAC
Source organism: Patagioenas fasciata (assembly GCF_037038585.1). Lineage (NCBI taxonomy): Eukaryota > Metazoa > Chordata > Aves > Columbiformes > Columbidae > Patagioenas > Patagioenas fasciata. Next base: position 14,590,352 of record NC_092536.1, read on the forward strand.
CCCCCTTGTCCCCATGGCCCATCGTGGCACCGAGGGGACCCCGCCTTTGTCCCCAGGGACCATTGTGACATCTTAGGGACCCTATTGTTCCTGGGGCCCATTGTGACGTCCCAGGAACCCTCGGTGTCTGCAGGGCCCATTGTGACATTCTGGGCACCCCCTTTGTCCCCAGGACTCACTGTGGCACCATAGGGACCCCCTTTGTCACTGGGGCCCATTGTGACATCCCAGGACTCCACTTTGTCCCGAGGGCCCATTGTAGACACTATGGGGACCACATTTGTCCCTGGGGCCCATTGTGACATCCCAGGACCCCCCATTGTTCCCAGGGTCCATTGTGACATTTTGGGGATCCCGTTTGTCTCCAGGGCCCGTTGTGACACCATGGGGACCCCCCCTATGTTCCCAGTGCCCATTGTGACATTCTGGGGACCCCCTTTGTCCCCAGGGCCCATTGTGACACCATGGGGACCCCATTTGTCACTGGGGCCCATTGTGACATCCCAGGACACCCCATTGTCCCCAGGGCCCATTGTGACATTCAGGGGACACCCCTTTGTCCCCAGGGCCCATTGTGACACCGTCAGGTTACTCATGTCCCCAGGGCCCGTTGTGACCTCCTGGGGAGACCCCATTGTCCCCAAGGCCCATTGTGGCACCATGGGGACCCCCTTTGTCACTGGTGCCTATTGTGGCATCCCAGGAACCCCCTTGTCCTCAGAGCCCATCGTGACATCCCAAAACCCCCCATTGTCTCCAGGGCCCATTGTGACATCCTGGGGACCCCCCTTTGTCCCCAGGGCCCATTGCGAGACCATGTGGACGCCACTGGTTCCCAGGACCCATTGTGGCATTCTAGGGACTCCGTTTGTCCCCATGGCCCATGGTGAAACCGTCAGGATACCCCAGGTCCCCAGGGCCCATTGTGACCTCCTGGGGAGACCCCATTGTTCCCAAGGCCCATTGTGGCACCATGGGGACCTCCTTTGTCCCCAGGGCCCCTTGTGACATCACAGGACGCCTCTTTGTCCCCAGGGCCCATTGTGACACTGTGGGGACCTCCCTTGTCCCCAGGGCCCATTGTGACATTCAGGGGACACCCCTTGTCCGCAGGGCCCATCGTGGCACCATGGGGACCCCCTTTGTCACTGGGGCCCACTGTGGCATCCCAGGACCCCACTTTGTCCCGAGGACCCATTGTGACACCATGTGGACACCCTTGTCCGCAGGGCCCATCGTGGCACTGTGGGGACCCTCCTTGTCCCCAGGGCCCATTGGGACATCCTGGGGACCCCCTTTGTCCCCAGGGTCCATTGTGGCACCATGGGGACCCTCTTTGTCACTGGGGCCCATTGTGACATCCCAGGACCCCAATTTGTCCCCAGGGCCCATTGTGACATCCTGGGGACCCTCTTTGTCCCAAGACCCCATTGTGACATCCTGTGGACCCCCCCATTGTCCCAAGGGCCCATTGTGACACCATAGGGATCCCCTTTGTCCCCAGGGCCCATTGCGACGTCCCAGGACCCCCCGTTGTCCCCAGGGCCCATTGTGACATTTTGGGGACCCCCCCTTGTCGCCAGGGCCCATTGTGACATCTTGGGGACCCCGTTTTTTCCCAGGACCCACTGTGGCACCATGGGGACCTCCTTTGTCCCCAGGGCCCATTGTGATATCCGAGGGACCCCCTTGTCCCCAGGGCCCATAGTGTCACCTTGGGGACCACTCTTGTCACTTGGGCCCATTGTGACACCATGGGGACCCACTATGTGCCCAGGGCCCATTGTGACATTCTAGGACTCCCCATTTTCCCCAGAGCCCATTGTGACATCCTGGGGATCCCCCTTTGTCCCCTGGGTCCATTGTAATGTCCCAGGACCCCCTTGTCCCCAGTGTTCATTGTGAAATCCTGGGGATTCCCTTTGTCCCGAGGGCCCATTGTGGCACCATGGGACCGCCTTTGTCACTGGGGACCATTGTGACATTCCAGGATTCCACTTTGTCCCCAGGGCCCGTTCTGACACCGTGGGGTCCCCCATTGTCCCCAGGGCCCATTGTGACATCCTGGGGATCACCCTTTGTCCCAAGGGCCCATTGTGACAGGGTGGGGACCTTTTTTGTCCCCAGGGCCCATTGTGACATCTTGGGTACCCCCTTGTCCCCAGTGTCCATTGTGACATCCTGGGGACCCCCAATTGTCCCAGGGCCCATTGTGACATTCCAGGACCCCCCTTGTCTCCAGGGCTCATTGTGACATCACAGGACGCCCCTTTGTCCCCAGGGCCCGTTGTGACACAGTGGGGACCCCCCTGTCCCCAGGGCCCATTGTGCCATCCTGGGGACTCTCTTTGTCCCCAGGGCCCATTGTGATATCCTGGCGACCCCCGCTTTGTCCCCAGGGCCCATTGTGAACATCCTGGGGACCCCCTTTGTCCCCAGGGCCCATTGTGACATCCCTGGACCCCCCATTGTCCCCAGGGCGCATTGTGACATTCAGGGGACCCCCCTTTGGCCCCCGGGGCCCATTGTGATATCGTGGGGACCGTCTTTGTCCCCAGGGCCCATTGTGACACCATCAAGACCCCTCTTTGTCCCCAGGGCCTATTGTGACATACTGGGGACCCCCCCTTGTCTCCGGGGCCCATTGTGACGTCCGAGGACCCCCCCTTGTCCCCAGGTTCCATTGTGAACATCCTGGGGACCCCCTTTGTCCCCAGGGCCCATTGTGACACCGTGGGGACCCCGCTTGTCCTCAGGGCCCATTGTGACATTCAGGGGACCTCTCTTTGTCCCCAGGGCCTATTGTGACATCCTGGGGAACCCCCTTGTCTCCAGTCCCATTGTGATGTCCCAGGACCCCCCATTTTCCTTAGGGCCCATTGTGAAATCCGTGGGAACCCCCCCTTTCTCCTCAGGGCCCATTGTGACGTCCTGGGGACCCCCCTTTGTCCCCAGGGCCCATTGTGACGTTCAGGGGAACCACCTTTGTCCCCAGGGCCTATTGTGACATCCTGGGACACCCCCTTTGTCCCCAGGGCCCATTGTGACGTCCCAGGACCCCCCATTGTTCCCAGGGCCCATTATGAAATCCTGGGGACCCCCGCTTTGTCCCCAGGGCCCATCGTGGCACCATGGGGATCCCACCTTTGTCCCCAGGGCCCATTGTGACAGGGTGGGACCCCCCTTGTTCCCAGGGCCCATTGTGACATCCTGAGGATCCCCCATTGTCCCCAGGGCCCATTGTGACATCCTGGGGAGCCCCCTTTGTCCCCAGGGCCCATTGTGACATCCTTAGGATGCCCTTTGTCCCCAGGGCCCATTGTGATATCCCAGGACCCCCCCTTGTCCCCAGGGCCCATTGTGACATCCTGGGGACCCCCTTTGTCCGCAGAGCCCATTGTGACATCCTGGGGAGCCCCCTTTGTCCCCAGGGCCCATTGTGACATCCTGAGGATGCCCTTTGTCCCCAGAGCCTATTGTGACATCCTGGGGACCCCTCTTTGTCCCCAGGGCCCATTGTGACAGGGTGGGACCCCCCTTGTCCCCAGAGCCCATTGTGACATCCTGGGGACCCCTTTGTCACCAGAGCCCATTGTGATATCCTAGGGACCCCCGCTTTGTCCCCAGGGCCCATTGTGACATTCAGGGGACCCCCCTTTATCCCCAGGGCCCATTGTGACATCCTTGGGACCTCATTTGTCCCCAAGGCCCATTGTTGTACCATGGGGCCCCCCTTTGTCCCCACGGCCCATTGTGACAGCGATGACAGCGGTGTCAGTGATCAGGACACGGAACCACGGGCGCAGCTCCATGCGGTGCTTTATTCCAGCGCTGGGAAACCCGGGGTTCGCACCCAGAGCTTCCAACAGCTGATTCAGACTCCACCTTATTTATACAAGTTGGTCACATACATATTCCTTATGACCCCTGACAACCATGAGCACATCCCACACCTATTCTAACACAAACTGTCTGTCTAAGAGATGTTAAGCAACATTCGCATGTTTATCAGTTATTTCTAAGGTACCAACTTGAAAAGAATATATCATAAATGTATGTCAGCCTTAAGAATAAGGCTTGGTTACAGCTACCTGCTTTAAAAGAATATATCATAAATGTATGTCAGCTTTAAGAATAAAGCTTGGTTACAGCTACCTGCTTTAGAAGAATATATCATAAATGTATGTCAGCTTTAAGAATAAGGCTTGGTTACAGCTACCTATAAAGAATATATCGTAAATGTATGCCAACCTTAAGAATAAGGCTTGGTTACAGCTACCTATAAAGAATATATCATAAATGTATGTCAACCTTAAGAATAAGGCTTGGTTACAGCTACCTGCTTTAGAAGAATATATCATAACTGTATGTCAGCTTTAAGAATAAGGCTTGGTTACAGCTACCTTTAAAAGAATATATCGTAAATCTACGTCAACTTTAAGAATAAGGTTTGGTTACTATCTTAAAGTTAATCCAACCGTAACAGATCAGTGACACCCAGGGATCCAACCGTAACAGATCAGTGATACCCAGGGATCCAACCGTAACAGGTCAGTGATACCCAGGGATCCAACCGTAACAGATCAGTGATACCCAGGGATCCAACCGTAACAGGTCAGTGATACCCAGGGATCCAACCGTAAGAGGTCAGTGATACCCAGGGATCCAACCGTAACAGGTCAGTGATACCCAGGGATCCAACTGTAACAGGTCAGTGATACCCAGGGATCCAACCATAACAGGTCAGTGATACCCAGGGATCCAACCATAACAGGTCAGTGATACCCAGGGATCCAGCTGTAACAGGTCAGTGATACCCAGGGATCCAACTGTAACAGATCAGTGATACCCAGGGATCCAACCGTAACAGGTCAGTGATACCCAGGGATCCAACCGTAACAGATCAGTGATACCCAGGGATCCAACCGTAACAGATCAGTGATACCCAGGGATCCAACTGTAACAGGTCAGTGATACCCAGGGATCCAGCTGTAACAGATCAGTGATACCAAGGGATCCAACTGTAACAGGTCAGTGATACCCAGGGATCCAGCTGTAACAGATCAGTGATACCAAGGGATCCAACTGTAACAGGTCAGTGATACCCAGGGATCCAACCGTAACAAGTCAGTGATACCCAGGGATCCAACCGTAACAGGTCAGTGATACCCAGGGATCCAACCGTAACAGGTCAGTGATACCCAGGGATCCAACCGTAACAGGTCAGTGATACCCAGGGATCCAACCGTAACAGGTCAGTGATACCCAGGGATCCAACCGTAACAGGTCAGTGATACCCAGGGATCCAACCGTAACAGGTCAGTGATACCCAGGGATCCAACTGTAACAGGTCAGTGATACCCAGGGATCCAACCGTAACAGGTCAGTGATACCCAGGGATCCAACTGTAACAGGTCAGTGATACCCAGGGATCCAACCGTAACAGGTCAGTGATACCCAGGGATCCAACCGTAACAGGTCAGTGATACCCAGGGATCCAACCGTAACAGATCAGTGATACCCAGGGATCCAACTGTAACAGGTCAGTGATACCCAGGGATCCAGCTGTAACAGATCAGTGATACCCAGGGATCCAACTGTAACAGGTCAGTGATACCCAGGGATCCAGCTGTAACAGATCAGTGATACCAAGGGATCCAACTGTAACAGGTCAGTGATACCCAGGGATCCAGCTGTAACAGATCAGTGATACCCAGGGATCCAACTGTAACAGGTCAGTGATACCCAGGGATCCAGCTGTAACAGATCAGTGATACCCAGGGATCCAACTGTAACAGGTCAGTGACACCCAGGGATCCAACCGTAACAGATCAGTGATACCCAGGGATCCAACCGTAACAGGTCAGTGATACCCAGGGATCCAACCGTAACAGGTCAGTGATACCCAGGGATCCAACCGTAACAGATCAGTGACACCCAGGGATCCAACCGTAACAGATCAGTGATACCCAGGGATCCAACTGTAACAGGTCAGTGATACCCAGGGATCCAACTGTAACAGATCAGTGATACCCAGGGATCCAACTGTAACAGGTCAGTGATACCCAGGCATCCAACTGTAACAGATCAGTGATACCCAGGGATCCAACTGTAACAGGTCAGTGACACCCAGGGATCCAACTGTAACAGATCAGTGATACCCAGGGATCCAACCGTAACAGATCAGTGACACCCAGGGATCCAACTGTAACAGATCAGTGACACCCAGGGATCCAACTGTAACAGATCAGTGATACCCAGGGATCCAACTGTAACAGATCAGTGGTACCCAGGGCAGAGCCAGCCAAGGCCCATCCCATACCTGTTCCAGAAGGGAACACCTTGTAAAACCGATCCCGTCACTAACACCTGTGGCTGAACTTCATCAAATGCCGAGATCAGAAGTTTCACGGCACCAGCTGCAACCTTGAGGAGACGAGATCGCCAAGATTTCCAGCAAAAAGGGGGCGCCAGGCCGGGTTCAACCGCCTTGGCCGCTTGGGTCCCACCAGTTCCTCACAATGAGCCAAAGGGGCAAAGCCCACTGTGAGGAGGCTGAGGAGCCTTCACCCAAAGACCCCAAGGACCCCTCCTCAAATGCACCCAGTGCCACTGCGCAGGAGAACAGGGGGCTCAGGGCTGTGGAAACGGTTCTGAGATCACCTCATGAACATGCACAGTTCTGGGGTCATTATGAACACTTACTGTAATTAACACACTTCCTGTTGTTAAAGGTGTGCGTGTTGGGCCGAGCGAATCTCCCGCGCACCCAGCGCTGTTTCGCTTGTGCTCTCATGAACCCGCGTTTAAAGAACACAATTAAAGAATTGGATTAAACAGCAGCGAGAGCCCGCAAGGGGCGATGGCGCCATCGCGGGGCTGCGCGGGGGCTGCACTGCGCAGGCGCGGAGCCGTGTCGGGAAGGGGAGGGACTTCCCGCTGGAAGCGGCACAGCCAATGGGCATCAGGAGGCCGCCTCCAGGCCAATGGCGGCGAGGGACGGGTGCAAGGGACGGTGACGGGCCGGCTGTGTGGCCAATGGCGGTGCCGGGGGCGTGACCATGCAGCCTGCCCCGGGAGCAGCGGCCCGGCCGTGGCGGTTCGTCCCCTGCTGCCGCCGGAGCGCCGCTGCCACGGGCGGGTCCTGCGGCTGCAGCGGCTGCGGGGGCGGGCGGGGGGCCCGGGGCTGCGGCCCCGCTGGCCGGGGCCGGGCGGTCGCCGTGTTGCCCCCGGGCGGTCGCCGTGTTGCCCCCGGGCGGTCGCCGTGTTGCCCCCGGGCGGCAGTGGGGGGGTCCCGCTGGTCGCCCCCGCAGTTCCGCGGTTGAAAATCCTCCTCACACCGCGCTGGGACCGCGATCGCCGCCAGTTCCGTCCCGGGTGAGCGGCGGGGACGGATTTGGTTGGTGCGGGGGTTGTGGGGGGCGCGGGGCGGGTCTGGGGGTGCAGGGGAGCTGTGGGGGTTGGGATGCAGCCGGCAGGAGGGACCAGGTTTGGGGGGCCCTGAGTCCCTTTGCGGGAGAGGGGAGGCCCTGCTGACCCTGCCTCCCCCAGCAAATCCCCCTGCGGGGCTCCCCCCGGACCCCCCGATCGGTCTGCGCCCCCCGCGACTCCCTCAAGTCCCCCTGAACCTCAATCCCCCTTTTTGACCCCAAAACAGCCCCAAATGTGCCCCCCAATGTCCCTTTAACACACCCTCCCCCCAGTTCCCCTGCACCGAGGCCTCCAGTGTATAAATTAAATGTGTAACATTAAACGCGACATTTGAACGTTAACTAAAAAACAACAAATGTTGAAGTTTCGTTGAGGTTTTTGTTGAATTTTGGTTTCACGGAAGGGAGCGTTGTTGGAAATTTACTGGGATTAATGTTTTGCTTTAAAAACTTTTTGTATCTCAGAAGTGACCTGAACAGTTTGCTAAAGAACATTCCAAATTAAATTAATTTCCCATTAAATTTCTTGGGATTAAACGTCCGTCAGAGGCAGTGGTGCTTAAACCCCACTGCATTGGTCCCTCTCCGCATTCAAAATCCATAATTAAACAGTTAAATATTTCCCGTAATTAAACCCCTGTGATCTACATTCTGTAGTTTAAAAATGCGGTGACTGAGCGGTTGAACAGCCGATATCGCTCTGAGCGCGTGGCTCAATCTCTTGATTCATCTCAGTTCATCCCCACCAACCCCGTCGCCGTTCATGGGAACGTACCCGGGTGGATGGAGGGGGCGGGCGGTGGGTGTGGGCTCCCTGGGCTTCAGCAAAGCCTCTGACACCGTCTGCACAGCATCCGCACAGCTGAGCTGGGGAGGGGTGCTCTGGGCAGTGGGGAGTGGGGGGTGCAAACTGGCTGAGAGGGAGAAGCCAGAGAGTGGTGGTCAATGGGCAGAGTCCGGTTGAGGCCTGGATCCAGTGCAGGGCCTCAGGGGCCAATATTATTCAATATATTCGTTAACGATTCGGATGAGGGAATTGAGTGACTGTCAGCAGGTTTGCTGGGGACACCAAGCTGGGAGGAGCGGGTGACCCTGGAAGCTGTGCTGCCATCAGAGACCTGGACAGGCTGGAGAGCTGGGGGGGGATAACCTGGTGAGATTTAACAAGGGGAAGTGCAGAGTGCTGCACCTGGGCAGGAACAACCCCAGGGTCAGTATAGGCTGGGAATGAGCTGTTAGAGAGCAGGGTAGGGAAAGGGAGCTGGGGTCCTGGGGACAGCAGGGTGAGCATGAGCCAGCACTGGGCCCTTGGGGCCAGGAAGCCAATGGTACCTGGGGTGGGTTAGAAGGGGGTGGTCAGTGGGTCAGAGAGGTTCTCCTGCCCCTCTGCTCTGCCCTGGGGAGACCACACCTGGAATCTTGTGTCCAGTTGTGGCCCCTCAGCTCCAGAAGGACAGGGAACTGCTGGAGAGAGTCCAGCGCAGCCACCAAGATGCTGGAGGGAGTGGAGCATCTCCCGTGTGAGGAAAGGCTGAGGGAGCTGGGCTCTTTAGTTTGGAGAAGAGGAGACTGAGGGGTGACCTCATTAATATTTATAAATATATAAAGGGTGAGTGCCAGGAGGATGGAGCCGGGCTCTTCTCGGTGGCAAACAATGATAGGACGAGGGGCAATGGGATCAAGCTGGAACACAAGAGGTTCCACTTAAATTTGAGAAAGAACTTCTTCCCAGTGAGGGTGGCAGAGCCTGGCCCAGGCTGCCCAGGGGGCTGTGGGGTCTCCTTCCCTGCAGACATTCAAACCCCCCTGGACATGTTCCTGTGCGACCTCTCCTGGGCGTTCCTGCTCCATGGGGGATTGCACTGGATGAGCTTTCGAGGTCCCTTCCAGTCCCAAACACACCGTGATGCTGTGATACTGTGATTTCTGTGCTAAATCCTTTCCTTTCCCCCCGTGCCAGTGGGGGGGACCCAGAGGACCCACCCAGGCCCCCCCAGGTTTGTGGGAGCAGCACTGGGGAGGGGCCGCTTTTTCCCCCAGCTACGAATATAGAGACAATTTGTACAAAAGCTGTAAAGTGGGGGGAACGGCAACTCGGGGACCCCCAAACCACCACAGGGGGGTCCACATCACCCCATGCGCCCCATCACTTTTGGGGTGTCAGAGCCCCCCCCCCATGCAGCTGCCCCTCAGGGGTCCTGGGTGGGTTGTGAGGTCCCTGGGGGGCTGCAGGGGAGAAAGGGGGAAACCTGGGTTTGGGGGGGTCCCAGGGGTTCTTGCGAGTGGGTCTGGGGGGGTCTCAGTGGTTTCTGGGATCCCTGGGGGGTCCCTGAGATCAAAAAGAATTTGGAGGCTGGCAGGGAACTTTGTGAGGGGAAGATTGAAACATCGCTTTTCCCTCTGTTTCACAGCCCCAGCTTCTCTTCTCTGCCCTTCCTCCTCTCCCCTTCCTCCCCTCCCCTTCCTCCTCTCCCCTTCCTCCCCTCCCCTTCCTCCCCTCCCCTTCCTCCCCTCCCCTTCCTCCTCTCCCCTTCCTCCTCTCCCCTTCCTCCTCTCCCCTTCCTCCTCTCCCCTTCCTCCTCTCCCCTTCCTCCTCTCCCCTTCCTCCTCTCCCCTTCCCTCAGAACCCCATTCTGGTTTGGGATGAAGGGACCTCTGGAGATCATCCAGTCCAACCCCCCTGCTCCCGCGGGGTCCCAGAGCAGATCACACAGGATCCTAGGGGTCTGAATGTCTCACAGAAGGAGACTCCACACCCGCTCTGGGCAGCCTGGGCCGCGCTCTGGCACCTCCCAGCAAGCAAGTTTCTCCTTACGTTCAGATGGAGCCTCCTGGGTTTCAGTCTGTGCCCGTTGCCCCTCACCCCGGCGCTGGGCACCACTGAACAGAGTCTGCTCCATCCTGACACCCACCTGAGATATTGATCCCATTGATCACATCCCTCTCAGCTTCTCTTCTCCAGCTCAACAGCCCCATCTCTCTCAGTCTCTCCTGATCAGAATGATGCTCCAGACCCCTCAGCATCTCTGTGTCCCTCCACTGGACTCCCTCCAGTAACTCCTTGTCCTTCTTCAACTGGGGAGCCCAGAACTGGACCCAGAACTGCAGATGCAGCTTCCCCAGGGTGGAGCAGAGGGGGAGGATTCACCTCTCTCACCTGCTGCTCACACTCTTCTTAATAAATATCCCCCAGGTACCCTCGGCCTCGTGACCACAAGGACACATTGGTGACTTGTGGCCAACCCGATGTCACCCAGAACTCCCAAGTCCTTCTCGCAGAGCTGCTTTCCAGCGGGTCCACCCCCAAACCGTGCTGGTACTGGACCCCTGCTGCCCCAGGAGGGGCCGGTATCGCCCCAGTATCGCGATGGGTGGCACCGACAGCCCTGGTATTGCGATGGGTGGCACCAACAGCCCCGGTATCGCGATGGGTGGCACCGACAGCCCCGGTATTGCGATGGGTGGCACCAACAGCCCCGGTATCGCGATGGGTGGCACCAACGGCCCCGGTATCGCAATAGCGAGCACTGATGGTCCTGGTATCACGACAGGTGGCAACAACAGCGCTGGTATCGTCACAACAGCAGTGACGACGGCCCCAGTATCGTGATGGGCAGCAATGATGGCCCCGGTATCGCGATGGGTGGCACCGACGGCCCCGGTATCGCGATGGGTGGCACCGACGGCCCCGGTATCGCGATGGGTGGCACCGACGGCCCCGGTATCGCGATGGGTGGCACCGACAGCCCCGGTATCGCGATGGGTGGCACCGACAGCACCCTAACATGGTGCTCATCAGTAAGAAGGGAGGGAAGGGGGTTGCAGGGCAGCCATCGCTCGGGGTCTGCGGGATCTCCCTGTGCTTGTGGGAGCCCACGAGTCTTTGCATCACGCCTTGCGTTTTATTCTCTCTTCCTCTTTCAATTACTTATCTCACTTGGTTTTTTTATCTTAGCCCATGAGTTTTCTTACTTTTGCTCCTCATATTCTTCATTCCCATCCTACTGAGGGGTGCGTGGGGCTGCTCTGCCAGCCACGGCTGCCCCACCGCAGCTCCCCAGGCCCTCACGTCTCCCATCCCAGCAACAGCAGTGGCCGCGGCACTGATTTCTTTCCTCTCCCTTTTGCAGCCTCCTTGCGCTCGTCCTCTCCACGCCGATCTCTCCTGGCTTCCTCCAGCTGCTGTGTCCTCTGGGTAAGTGCAGCTCGACCCCTCCCAAGATGCTCTCGAGTTGGCTGGGGTTTCTAAAACAGAGGGAAAAGGGATGTCTCACTTTTCCTCAGGCAGAGTTTCCTCCCAGACCCCTTTTACCCCCTGCGCTCTCCACAGACCCCAGTTACCGTTTCTGTTCCGATGGGGAACATCTCACTGTGCTGTGCATGGCCAAGACGATGAGGACTCTGGACAGGAAATCCCTTCCAAGCGCAGCTTTCCTCTCACCGTTGGGCAGCGACAACAGCCCCGGTATCGCGACAGCAGCACCGACGGCCCCGGTATCGCGACAGCAGCACCAACAGCCCCGGTATCGCGACAGCAGCACCGACAGCCCCGGTATCGCGACGGGCAGCAGTGATGGAGCTGGTATTGCGACGGCAGCACCGACGGCCCTGATATTGTGATGGGCGGTGACAGGGGCCCTGGTATCGTGATGGGCAGAACCAACAGCTCCAGTATCGTGATGGGCAGCACTGACGGTCCCAGTATCGCGACGGCAGCACCGACAGCCCCGGTATCGCAATGGGCAGCAACAACGACCCCGGTATTGCGAAGGGTGGCACCGACGGCCCCGGTATCGCAATAGGGAGCACTGATGGTCCTGGTATCGCGACAGGTGGCAACAACAGCGCTGGTATCGTCACAACAGCAGTGACGACGGCCCCAGTATCGTGATGGGCAGCAACGATGGCCCTGGTAGCGCGATGGGTGGCACCGATGGCCCCGGTATCGCGATGGGTGGCACCGACGGCCCCGGTATCGCGATGGGTGGCACCGACAGCCCCGGTATCGCGATGGGTGGCACCGACGGCCCCGGTATCGCGATGGGTGGCACCGACAGCCCCGGTATCGCAATGGGTGGCACCGACGGCCCCGGTATCGTGACAGCAATAAATCTCAAGACCTCCCAAAATAAATCCCCCTTCCATCCCTCCTGGTGTGACAAGACCCTTAATTAACTTTTCATTAATCAAACAACTCAACCCCCCCTGTTGTCACAAATCGCTGCATTAACGAACTTCAACTCATTCCAGAACCCAGTTTATTAAGCAAAGAAGAAAGCGCGTTAAATAGAAAGAAAAACACCAAAACCCCTGTTTCTTGGCTCAGATCGGGGCGCTTTACGGCACCATTTTGCCACCATTTCCCTTTCCGGTTCTTCCCACCGTGAGCAGCCGCTGCCCGTTGATCTCACAGCGGCGTTTTTTCCCAATCTCACAGGATTTCAGCCCAATTCCGGCCCCGTTCCGTGCGCCCCCTGGTGCCGGAGATGACGATCGGGCGCTAGCTCTTCCCATCAAACCCGATGCCGAGAAACCAAACCCCCCATGGTCGCTTCTTCAAACACGCACAGATTCACCCCTTTTCTCCCCAAAAACCCCCTCTGGATGCGCCGTCCGGTGGGAAAGCCGACGGTGGTTTCGGCGCGGGGGTTTCCTGAGGGCGCAAACCTACCCCGGGCGCTGCTCCGGCGCCGCGATCCCCACTTCGGCTGGTTCCTCAATTTTAAGGCGCTTTGGGGGTGGCTCGGTCCCGGCTTGCGGCTCCGGCATCGCCATTTCGGATGGTTTGTCCTCAATTCTCCAGCGTTTTGGGGGCTGCTTGGTCCCAGCCTGCGGCTCCGGCACCAGCGCCACAATCGCCATTTCAACTGGTTTCTCCTCAATTTTAGGACGTTTCAGGGGCGGCTCGGTCCCGGCCTGCGGCTCCGGCTCCGGCATCGCCATTTCAGCTGGTTTCTTCTCAATTTTGCAGCACTTTAGGGGCAGCTCGGTCTCAGCCTGCGGCTCTTGCGCCACAATCACCATTTTGGCTGGTTTATCCTCAATCTTCAAAGGGTTCGGGGGTGGCTCGGTCCCAGCTTGCGGCTCCGGTGCCGGCACCACAATCTCCATTTCAGCTGGTTCCTCCTCAATATTCAGGCACTTTGAGGGTGGCTCGGTCTCAGCCTGCGGCTCCAGCATCGCCATTTCGGCTGCTTTCTCCTCAGTTTGAAAGCATTTTTGGGGGGGCTCGGTCCCTGCCTGCAGCTCTGGCTCCGCAATCACCATTTGAGCTGTTTTTTCCTCAATTTGAAAGCCCTTTGGGGTCGGCTCAGTCCCGGCCTGTGGCTCCGGTGCCGGCGCCACAATCGCCATTTCAGCTGGTTGGTCTTCAATTTCCAAGTATTTTGGGGGTGGCTCGGTCCCGTCCTGTGGCTCTGTCACCACAATCTCCATTTTAGCTGGTTCCTCCTCTATTTTCAGGCACTTTGGTGGTGTCTCGGTCCCGGTCTGCAGCTCCGGCACCGCCATCACAATTTCAGCTGGTTCCTCCTCAATTTCCAAGTATTTTGGTGGTGGCTCAGTCCCGGCCTGCAGCTCTGGCTCCGGAATCGCCATTTCAGCTGGTTCCTCCTCAATCTTCAAGCATTTTGGGGGCATCTCAGTCTCATCCTGCGGCTCCGGCACCGGTGCCACAATCACCATTTCAGTTGGTTTCTCCTCCATTTTAAAGCACTTTGGGGGCGGCTCGGTACAGGCCTCCGGCTCCGGCGCTGCAATCACTGTTTTGGTTGGTTCCTCATCAATTTTAAAGCCCTTCAGGGGCGGCTCAGTCCCAGCCTGCGGCTCTGGCGCCTCAATCACCGTTTCAGCTGGTTCCTCCTCCATTTTCAGGTATTTTGGTGGTGGTTCGGTCTCAGCCTGCAGCTCTGGCTCCGGCATCACCATTTCCGGTGGTTTCTCCTCAATTTTGAAGCGCTTTATGGGCAGCTCGGTCCCGACCTGCGGCTCCGGCTCCACAATCTCCATTTCGGCTGGTTTCTCTTCAATTTTCACACACTTTGGGGGCGGCTTCATCCTGGCCTGCGGCTCTGGCTCCACATTCACCACTTCGGCTGGTTTGTCCTCGATCTTCAAAGGCTTCAGGGGTGGCTCAATCCCGGTCTGCGGCTCCGGCGCCACAATCACAATTTCAGCTGGTTCCTCCTCAATTTTTAAGCGTTTCAGGGGTGGCTCCGTCCCGGCCTGCAGCTCCAGCTCCGGCATGGCCATTTCACCTGGTTTCTCCTTGATTTCAAAGCATTTTGGGGGTGGCTCGGTCCCCACCTGCAGCTCCGGTGCCACAATCACCATTTCAGCTGCTTTCTCCTCTATATTCAGGCACTTTGGGGGCAGCTCAGTCCCGGCTTGCGGATCCGGCTCCGGCGCCGCAATCTCCATTTTGGTTGGTTTCTCCTCAATTTGAAAGCCCTTTGGGGTCAGCTCAGTCCCGGCCTGTGGCTCTGGTGCTGGTGGCACAATCACCATTTCGCCTGCTTTCTCCTCAATTTCCAAGTATTTTGGGGGTGGCTCAGTCCCAGCCTGCGGCTCCGTCACCACAATCACCATTTCAGCTGCTTCCTCCTCTATTTTCAGGCACTTTGAGGGTGGCTCGGTCTCAGCCTGCAGCTCCGGCACCGGCATCACCATTTCAGCTGGTTTGTTCTCAATTTCCAAGTATTTTGGTGGTCGCTCAGTCCCAATCTGCAGCTCCGGTGCCAAAATCACCATTTCAGCTTCTTTCTCCTCTATTTCCAGGTATTCTGGTGGTGGCTCGGTCTCAGCCTCCGGCTCCGGTGCCGCAATCTCCATTTCAGGTGGTTTGTCCTCAACTTTCGCACACTTCAGGGGCTGCTCCGTCCCGGCCTGCAGCTCCGGCTCCGCAATCGCCTTTTCAGCTGCTTTCTCCTCCATTTCCAGGAAGTTTGGAGGCGGCTCGGTCCCGGCTTGCGGCTCCGACACCGGCATCGCCATTTCAGCTGGTTTGTCTTCATTTTCCAAGTATTTTGGGGGTGGCTCAGTCCCCATCTGCAGCTCCGGCACCAGTGCCAAAATCCCCATTTTGGCTGGTCTGTCCTCAATTTTAATGCATTTTGGGGGCGGCTCAGTCCCCACCTGCGGCTCCGTCACCACAATCTCCATTTCGGTTGGTTTTTCCACAATATTCAGGCACTTTGGGGGCGGCTCAGTCCCAGCCTGCGGCTCTGGTGCCACAATCCCCATTTCGGCTGGTTTGTTCTCAATTTCCAAGTATTGTGGGGGTGGCTCGGTCCCCATCTGCAGTTCCGGCACCGGTGCCAAAATCCCCATTTCAGCTGGTTTGTCCTCAATTTTCAGGCACTTCGGGGGTGGCTCAGTCTTGGCCTGCGGCTCCGGCACCGCAATCTCCATTTCGGTTGGTTTGTCCTCAAATTTCAGGTATTTTGGTGGTGGCTCAGTCCCGGCTTGCAGCTCTGGTCCCGCAATCACCATTTCGCCTGCTTCCTCCTCAATTTTGAAGCACTTTAGGGGCAGCTTGGTCTCAGCCTGCGGCTCCAGCGCCACAGTCGCCATTTCAGCTGGTTTCTCCTCAATTTTCACACATTTCAGGGGTGGCTCAGTCCCGGTCTGCGGCTCCGTCACCACAGTCACCATTTCAGCTGCTTTCTCCTCAATTTCCAAGCCCTTTGGGGTCAGCTCGGTCCCCGCCTGCAGCTCCCGCGCCCGGTGCCACCTCATGTGTGCGTTCTTGCCCCGCATCGTGGCAAACGCCCTGCAAACGGGGCGGAAAACCCAGGTTTTAGTGCTTTTTGGCTTCACCCTCTCTGGGTGCGTTTTGGCGCGGGTCCGGCGCCGTTTCTCGGCTCCGCGCCGGGTGGCTTTAACACCTTTTAACCTCTTTATCCCCAAATAAGCAACAACTCACCTGCCGCACTCCGTGCATGGAAAGGACTCCCCGGCGCCCTCATTTTGGGCCATTTGCTGCTTCATTTTGGCCCTTTCCTCGGGCGAGGGACGGGGCTTCTTCTTCGGGGGCTGGAAAGTGGCCTGGAAAGCAGAGATTCCCCTCATTCCCCCCTTTCACCAAAGGTCGAGAGCGCTGAGAATAAACCAGCTTGGAAACAAGACCCTATGGAACAGCCCATAGAGACAACTCAGCCAGGTGAGGCTAAAATAGCCAAAACCGGCTCTTTTTGTGACACAAACCACCGCTTTTTGGCAGGGAACGCACAGCAATTCCCTTCGGCGGCGAAGCCAAAACCACAGAATATCCCCCAAACCATTCAAACCCCACCAGGATCGTTAATACCTGGAATCACTGCAATCAACCTGCAGCCAATCGAGCCCATTTCGGGCCCAAAAAGCCGCTTTTTTGGCCTCAAGGCGGTTTTCCCGCGGCGCAAATTCCGCGTAAACGCGTTTTCTACCTTCTCCTCGGCCTTTTCCTTGTTTCTCTTGGCTTTTTTGCCCGTCCCTTTTGCTCGGTAGGACTTGAGTTTGGTCGTTTTCTTCCAGATGTAGTAATATTCAACACACTGGGCCACAGTCTTAGTCTGGACCTAAGCGAGGGGATAGGGGCGGTTTAGGATGGAAACGCCGCGGTAAATCACATTTACGCCTCGTTTTGTCTCATTCCGGTGCCTTTTTTGCAGCGTTAAGCAGCAAAATGACATTTGGAGAATGGGAGTTCGATGCGTGACTCAAAAACGCGGCTTTTTGGGTTAAAAACCGATGATTTTGGGGGATTTACCTTCGTGTGGATGCGATAAAAGTCCTTCTTGTGGGTGGCAAAAGCACGGTGGAAAAGCTGCTGCTCCAGTGGCGTCCACGTGTCCGAGCCTGCGGGGCAATGAGCGGGTTCGTTACGGGGAACGCAATTAGCAAACGGGGCGGGGGGGTCGTTATCGGCACCCCAAGATGTTTAAATCGGTGTGGAAAGGGTATCGTGGTGTCTGTTTGTGTCCTGGGGGGGAATGGGCCCCGTTCCTCGTTTACCTGCGTAATGATAATTGGCCAGAGGGTCCGATTCGGACTTGGGGGGCCCCCCCGAAAGCAGCATCTCCAGCGCCTTCTGCAAGAGGAAGAGGCTCGGGGTTCGCCTTCCATTCGGAGCAGGACGCCCCAAGTTGTGATTTTGGGGGTTTTGGGTGATATCGGGGGGGTTTTGGGGAGATATCGGGGGGTTTGGGGAGGTATCGGGGGGCTTGGGGAGATATCGGGGGGTTTTGGGGAGATATCAGGAGGTTTGGGGGTGATATCAGGGGGCTTTGGGGAGATATTGGGGGGTTTGGGGTGATATCGGGGGGTTTGGTGTGAAATCAGGGGGTTCTGAGGTGATATCAAGGGGTTTTGGGGAGATATCAGGGGTTTTGGGGTGATATCGATGGGTTCTGGGGTGATATCAGGGGATTTGAGGAGATATCAGGGGGTTTTGGGCTGATATTGGGGGGTTTGGGGTGATATCGAGGTGTTTTGGGGAGATATCGGGGTGTTTTGGGGAGATATCGGGGGGTTTTGGGGTGATATCGGGGGTTTTGGGGTAACATTGAGGGGCATTGGGGAGATATCAGGGGGTTTTGAAGAGATATCGAGGGGTTTTGGGGAGATATCAGGGGGTTTTGGGGTGATATCGAGGGGTTTTGGGGTGATATCAGGGGATTTGGGGAGATATCAGGGGGTTTTGGGGTGATATCAAGGTGTTTTGGGGAGATATCGGGGGGTTTTGGGGAGATATCGAGGGGTTTTGGGGAGATATCAGGGGGGTTTGGGGAGATATCAGGGGGGTTTGGGGAGATATCGGGGGCATGGGGGTGATATTGGGGCTTTTGGGGGTGATATCGGGTGGCTTGGGGGTGATATCGGGGGGTTCTGGGGTGATAACAAGGGGTTTTGGGGTGATATCGGGGGCTTTGGGGTGATATCAGGGGGTTTGGGGAGATATCGGGAGGTTTTGGGGTGATATCGGGGGGTTTGGGGTGATATCGGGAGATTTTGAGGTGATATCGGGGGGTTTTGGGGAGATATCATAGGGTTTTGGGGTGATATCAAGGGGTTCTGGGGTGACATCAGGGGGTTTGGGGAGATACCGGGGGGTTTTGGGGTGATATCAGGGGGTTCTGGAGAGTTATCAAGGGGTTTTGGGGAGATATCAAGGGGGTTTGGGGTGATATCGGGGGAGTTTTGGGTGATATCGGGAGATTTTGAGGTGATATCGGGGGGTTTGGGGAGATATCGGGGGGTTTGGTGAGATATCGGGGGCATGGGGGTGATATTGGGGCTTTTGGGGTGATATCGGGGGGTTCTGGGGTGATATCAGGGGGTTTTGGGGAGATATCAGGGGGTTTTAGGGTGATATCGGGGGGCTTGGGGGAGATATTGGGGGGTTTGGGGTGATATCGGGGGTTTTGGAGTGATATCGAGGGCATGGGGGTGATACTGTGGCTTTTGGGGGTGATATCAGGGGTTTTGGGGTGATATCAGGGGTTTTGGGGAGATATCGGGGGGTTTGGGGTGATATCGGGAGGGTTTGGGGTGATATAGGGGGGTTTTGGGGAGATATCGGGGGGTTTTGGGGTAATATCAGGGGGGTTTGGGGAGATATCAAGGGGTTTTGGGGAGATATCAAGGGGGTTTGGGGTGATATCGGGAGATTTTGAGGTGATATCGGGGGGTTTTGGGGAGATATCGGGGCTTTTGGGGAGATATCGGGGGTTTGGGGGAGATATCGGGGGGTTTTGGAGTGATATCGGGGGCATGGGGGTGATATCAGGGGGTTTTGGGGAGATACCGGGGTGGTTTGGGATGATATCAGCGGGTTCTGGGGAGATATCAAGGGGTTCTGGGGAGGTATCAAGGGGTTTTGGGGTGATATCAGGGGGTTTTGGGGTGATATCGGGGGGTTAGGGGAGATACCGGAGGGGTTTGGGGTGATATCAGCGGGTTCTGGGGAGATATCAAGGGGGTTTGGGGTGATATCAGGGGGTTTGGGGTGATATCGGGAGATTTTGAGGTGATATTGGGGGGTTTTGGGGAGATATCGGGGATTTTGGGGTGATATCGGGGGGTTCTGGGGTGATATCAAGG
Organism: Patagioenas fasciata; assembly: GCF_037038585.1. Lineage (NCBI taxonomy): Eukaryota > Metazoa > Chordata > Aves > Columbiformes > Columbidae > Patagioenas > Patagioenas fasciata. The sequence goes on from NC_092536.1 coordinate 14,609,863, forward strand.
GGTTTTGGGGAGATATCAGGGGGGTTTGGGGTGATATCAGGGGCTTTTGGGGGTGATATCAAGGGGTTTTGGGAGATATCGGGGGTTTTGGGGAGATACCAGGGGCTTTTGGGGGTGATATCGGGGTGTTTTGGGGAGATATCGGGGTTTTGGGGTGATATTGGGGGGTTTTGGGGAGATATCAGGGGTTTTGGGGTGATATCGAGAGGTTTTGGGGTGATATCGGGGTTTTGGGGTGATATCGGGGGGTTTGGGGAGATATCGGGGATTTGGGGAAATACCAGGGTGTTTTGGGGAAATATCAGCGGTTTTGGGGTGATATCGGGGCTTTTGGAGTGATATCGGGGGCATGGGGGTGATATTGGGGCTTTTGGGGGTGATATCAGGGGGTTTTGGGGTGATATCGGGGGGGTTGGGGTGATATTGGGGGTTTTGGGGTCACTCACCATCACGTCGCCGCGTGCCGCGTGCAGGCAGTGCAGGGCCAGCTCCAGGTTAAGAACGGCGCCGGGGACGGCGCTGGAGCTCCCAGGGATGGCACTGGAGCTCCCAGGGATGGCGCTGGAGTTTCTGGGGATGGCGCTGGAGCTCCCAGGGACGGCACTGGAGCTCCCGGGGATGGCACTGGAGCTCCCAGGGATGGCACTGGAGCTCCCGGGGACAGCACTGGAGCTCCCGGGGACGGCACTGGAGCTCCCAGGGACAGCACTGGAGCTCCCAGGGACAGCGCTGGAGCTCCCAGGGATGGCGCTGGAGCTCCCAGGGATGGCGCTGGAGCTCCCAGGGATGGCACTGGAGCTCCTGAGGATGGCACTGGAGCTCCCGGGGACAGCACTGGAGCTCCCGGGGATGGTGCTGGAGTTCCCGGGGACGGCGCTGGAGCTCCCGGGGACGGCGCTGGAGCTCCCGGGGACGGTGCTGGAGCTCCCGGGGATGGTGCTGGAGCTCGCCATGGACAGCAGGGTCAACACTGCAACCAACACGGGGTGGGGGAAACGGGCTGATGGGACATGGGGATGTTGGGGTTCGGGGGGGAAATGGGGTGATATGAGGTGGGGATGTTGGGGTTTGGGGGGGAAAGGGGGATGTGACATGGGGGTGTTGGGGGAAAGGGGGATGTGACATGGGGGTGTTGGGGTTTGGGGGGGAAAGGGGGATGTGACATGGGGGTGTTGGGGGAAAGGGGGATGTGACATGGGGGTGTTGGGGTTTGGGGAAAGGGGGATGTGACATGGGGGTGTTGGGGGAAAGGGGGATGTGACATGGGGGTGTTGGGGTTTGGGGGGGAAAGGGGGATGTGACATGGGGGTGTTGGGGGAAAGGGGGATGTGACATGGGGGTGTTGGGGTTTGGGGGGGAAAGGGGGATGTGACATGGGGGTGTTGGGGGAAAGGGGGATGTGACATGGGGGTGTTGGGGTTTGGGGAAAGGGGGATGTGACATGGGGGTGTTGGGGTTTGGGGAAAGGGGGATGTGACATGGGGATGTTGGGGTTTGGGGAAAGGGGGATGTGACATGGGGGTGTTGGGGTTTGGGGGTGGAAATATGGGATCCAACAAGGAAAAGCTGGGGTTTTTCAAGGAAAAGCGTGATACGACAATGGGTACGATTCAAGGAAAAGTTGGAGTTGGTCAAGAAAAGATGCGATATGATAAAGGAAATGTTGGGGTTTGTCAAGAAAAGGTGTGATAGGACAAGGAAAAGTTGGGTTTTGTTGAGAAAAGACGTGATAGGACAATGGAAACGTTGGGTTTTGTCAAGAAAAGACACGATAGGACAAGCAAAAGTTGGGTTTATGTCAAGAAAAGACACGATAGGACAAGGAAAAGTTGGGTTTGGTTGAGAAAAGATGCGATAGGACAAGGAAAAGTTGGAGTTGGTCAAGATAAGACGCAATAGGACAAGGAAAAGTTGGGTTTATGTCAAGAAAAGGCAATAGGACAAGGAAAAGTTGGGTGTATGTCAAGAAAAGATGCAATAGGACAACAGAAACGTTGGGTTCTGTCAAGAAAAGATGTGATAAGACAAGGAAAAGTTGGGTTTTGTTGAGAAAAAATGCGATAGGACAAGGAAAAGTTGGGTTTTGTTGAGAAAAGATGCGATAGGACAATGGAAACGTCAGGTTTCGTCAAGAAAAGGTGCGATACAACAATGGGTACGATACGAGAAGGAAAAGTTGGGTTTATGTCAAGAAAAGACGCGCTATAACAAGGAAAAGTTGGGTTTTGTCAAGAAAAGGTGCGATAGGACAATGGAAACGTTGGGTTTGGTCAAGAAAAGGTGCGACATGATAATGGGTACGATACGAGAAGGAAAAGTTGGGTTTTGGGGACAAAAGGCGCGATACGGGACAGCGGAAAACGAGCCAACCAGGTGGAGCGGAGAGCAAGAAACACACGGAAAAACGTCACTATTTCTACCCAAAAGGCAGCGTTGGGAGCCCCAAGAGCAGCGACGACCCCCCCGGGGCCCAGGTGGGGTGGGCCAGGCACCCAATGCGTGCGATACCTGGGTCGGGCGCCTGCGGGTCGGTGTCCATGTCCCCCCAGGGCTTCCAGACCAGCTCCGCGCGCTCCTCGTCCTGCTGCGCCTGCGCTGGGTCGCGCAGGGCCGGCAGCTCCGCCTGGAAGCCGCTCCCCACGTTGATCTGCCTGGAGAGGGGACGGGAGGCGGTGACGGGGACCGCGGCGGCGCGGCGGGGGGGACGGGGGCGTTCTGAGCGCTCACGGCATCATCGTGCTCCGATCGGCACCGAAACCGCGCGGTTCGGCCGAAAACCACAGGGATTCGCTCCGAGACGCGGCAGAGTGGGAGAGACGCCCTGCGAGGGCTCGGAACAACAAAGCGTTGCCGGGGTTCCGCCGCGACATCAGCGCCGCCGGTGACATCAGCGCCTCGTGTTCCGTTCGGAATGGACGTCAATGGGTCCTGGTGGGCCAAACGAGGGGCAGGAAAAGCGCGACGCACCCGTTTTGCGCCCGTTTTTGGTGGTTTGGGGACTCACGGCCGGACGCTGATTTTGGGGGCGTCCTTCACCAGGCACAATCCCAAGTCGCCGTCCATTCTGCCTGCGGGATATTGAGAAATAGAGGGGAAAAGCAACGCTCAGGATCAAAATCATCGTGCCGAGACCGTTCCTCGGCGTCACAACCACAAATTGTCCCAATTCCCATCGTTTTGGTGAAATCGGTCGCTGATGGATCATCCCAATGGGGTTTTGCAGTCGATCGCAGCACTCGGGTGGTTTTTACACCCGATATCACAGCGAAACCCTGGGGGGTTGTTTCCATCCCATATTCCACAAAATCACCCATTTTGGGGGTTTTTGGGGAGCACAAGCTCTGCGTTTGTCACCACAAACCAGCGAGGGGACGCCGAACCCAAACCGGGTTCACCGGGCGGTTTTACACCGGGATCGCTCGGCCCGGGTTGAGATAAACCCCCGTAAACCACAACCATAAAGCGGGGTGTTCCCCCCAAAGCGCTACGTGGGGACATCCGCATCGCACCGAATTAACCCCGCGGGGCGGCAGAAAGCGCTTCAATCCCGGTGTCGGGATCACGAGGGGTTTCGGCCTCCGTCGCCTTTTTGCTGCGAGATCTTCCCATCCGGAGACGCATTTTCGGTGAGCTGGGCAACATCGAACAAGAAAAGGGTTAAAGGTGGAAAATGCACAAAATCACACGGGCGTTTATCTGCTTTTCCTCCTTTTTTGGCTCAAAAGCAAGCGGCGAACCCCAAAATGAGGGGTCTGGGGACCCTCCGGTCCTGCTGATGCTTCCTCCCTTTCACCCAACTCGAGGCGATCGCCGGGTTCCGTATTTCGGATCAATAACCCAGCGGGAGCCTGGAGCCTCCCAGAGCCCGTCCCTGGGGTAGCGGCCGCCGAGCGCGTCCCCATAGCGTTATTTGGGTGTAATTTGGGGGGTTTTGGGGCACGTAGCACCCTTGGTTCAGCCAGGGACACACACACGGGTGCTCCGGCGAGCAACTCCGGCACCGCCGGTTGCCGAATCATCGCACAACCATCCAAGTACTCCTCACCCACCTCGTTCCTTGTCACTGGAACCAACACCGGGATCACCAGGGGGGTGTTTTCGGACAGCGTCGGGGGTTCGGAGGCGCCGTTTCCATCTCCCAACGATGGTTTCGCGGTGTTTGCATCGCCCGCGTCGCGCACCTGAGCACAAACGGAACCGGGAGCGTCGGTGGCGCTGGAGGATATCAAAGCGCTTTGCAAACTGCTCTTCCCAATTATTTCTTCATTATATAACGAGGATAATAAAACCCGCTACGCTAAACACAACCCAAACCGGGCGGGAGCGCGCAACGCGAATCTTTACACCGCAGCGATTCCCTATTTCTCGTTTTCTCACCCCGTCGTCTCCACTCAATCGGCAGCGACTTTCACAAATCATCCAGTTATGCACAATTTGGTAACGACCCCCGCAAAGGGCTTCGACGGCACCGCCAACCCCCTCGCCGCCTTCGCTCAGATCCCCGCTCAATGAGCAGCACCCACGGGTGCCCGTTACCTGCCCCCTCTCGGCGTCCACCGACCACCCGTGGTTCCGGCACATGGAGACGCCGCCATCCTCAACCGGAGCAGCCGCCAAGTGGCTAAAGTGACAAAAATCAGGATAAATAGGTAAAAAAATCAACATGATAAAGCCGCGGCGCTTTTAGAACAGATGGCGTAGTCGGCACTGAAGCTCCAGGCAGGTGGAGCTTGCCCGGTGGAATCAATCGGCGTTCGGTCTCAAAGGTTTCAACCCAAAAGGGTTAAATAACAAGGATTAATAAATACTGACCCTCATTAATAAATACTGATTGTCACTAATAAACAGTGACCGTCACTAATAAATACTGATCGTTATTAATAAATACTGACCATCATTAATAAATACTGATCATCATTAATAAATACTCACAATCATTAATCGATACTGATTGTCATTAATAAATACTGACTGTTATTAATAAATACTGATCATCATTAATAAATACTCGCCATCATTAATCAATACTGATCATCATTAATAGTGACGGTCATTAATAAATACTGATCGTCATTAATAAATACTAACCATTATTAATAAATGCCGATCACCATTAACAAATACTGATCATCATTAATAAATAATAATCATCCTTAATAAATACCATCATTAATCAATACTGATTGTCATTAAGAAATACTGACCGCCATTAATAAATACTGGCCATTATTAATAAATACTGGTGGTTATTAATAAATACTAATTGTCATTAATAAATACTAACCATCATTAATAAATACTGGTTGTTATTAATAAATACTGATCACTATTAATAAATTATGACCATCATTGGTAAATACTGATCATTAGTAACCAGGCTCAGGTTGGGCTCCAGGTTGGGCTCAAGGCTCAGATTGGGCTCCAGGCTCAGGTTGGGCTCTAGGTTGGGCTCCAGGCTCAGGTTGGGCTCCAGGTCAGGCTCAAGGCTCAGGATGGGCTCCAGGTTCAGGTTGGGCTCCAGGTTGGGCTCCAGGCTCAGGCTGGGCTCCAGGTCGGGCTCCAGGCTCAGACTGGGCTCCAGGTCGGGCTCCAGCGCTTCCCCGCAGAGCAGCCCGGGGCTCTGGGCAAAGCCACGCAGCTCGTCGCCCAAGGGAAACAGGTCCATGGTCACCGGGCTCCAAACACCCCGGAGCAAAAACCAGAGCGGCCCCAGGACACCCGGGCTCCCAAAGAGCCTGGAAAAGGGACACAAAGAGTTAAATTGGGGGGAGTGAAGTGGCTGCTGATGCTGAGAAACCCCCGGGGGTTCGGGGCTGGGGGGAAAGGGGGGATCTGTATGAAAACTGCTCTGGGGAAAAGGGGGAAGGGGTTGGGCTGCACGGGAATGGGAGGAGGGACGGGAAAACGGGAGAGGGAAACGGGGGAAGAGGGAAAAGGGGGGAAAGGGGGAAAAAGGGGGGAAAGAGGGAAAAGGGGGAAAAAGGGAAAAGAGGGAAAAAGGGAGGAAAGAGGGAAAAGGGGGAAAAAGCAAGGAAAGAGGGAAAAGGGGAAAAAGGGGGAAAGAGGGAAAAGGGGGAAAGAGGGAAAAGGGGGAAAAAGGGAGGAAAGAGGGAAAAGGGGGAAAAAGCAAGGAAAGAGGGAAAAGGGGGAAAAAGGGGGAAAGAGGGAAAAAGGGGGGAAAGAGGGAAAAAGAGGGAAAAAGCGAGGAAAGAGGGAAAAGAGGGAAAAAGGGGGGAAAGAAGGAAAAATAGGGAAAAAGCGAGGAAAGAGGGAAAGGGGGGGAAAAGGGAAGAAACAGGGATAAAGGGGGAAAAGAGGGATAAGATGGAAAGACGGGGGAAGAGGGAAAGGGGGGAAAGAAGGGAAAAGAGGGAAGAGGGAAAAGGGGAGAAAAGGGGGGAAAGAGGAAAAAGGGGGAAAAGGGGGGAAAAGGGAAAAAGGGGGAAGAGGGAAAAGAGGGGGAAGAGGGGGGGAAGAGGAAAAAGAGGGAAAAAGGGGGCAAAGAGGGATAAAGGGGAAAGAGGGAAAAGGGCGGAAAGAGGGAAAAGAGGGATAAAGGGGGAAAGAGGGAAAAGGCGGAAAAGGGGGGGAAGAAGGAAAAAGGGAGAAAAAGGGGGAAAAGAGGGGGAAGAGGGAAAAAGGGGGGAAAGGGAGAAAAAGGGGGGAAACAGGGATAAAGGGGGAAAGAGGGAAAAGAGGGAAAAAGGGGGGGAAAAGGGGGAAGAGGGAAAAGGGGGGAAAGAGGGAAAAGAGGGAAAAACGGCGGAAAGAGGGAAAAGAGGGAAAAAGGGGGGGAAGGGAAAAAGGGGGGAAAGAGGGATAAAGGGGGAAAGAGGGAAAAGAGGGAAAAGGGGGAGGAAAGAGAGAAAAAGTCTGTGGGGGGATTGATGGCGGATCCGCCCCAGCCCCGGGGTCTCTCCTGGAGGGGAGGGACGGGCGGGCTCCAGCGGGGGTGCTGAGGAGATGAGGGGACACGAGGGGCCCCGAGGGACACGAGGGGACGATGAGGGGACCCGAGGGACACGAGGGGACACGATGGGACATGAAAGGACACGAGGGACCCGAGGGGACGCGATCTCCTCACCCGGTGTTTCCCGCCCCGGCGCTTCCCGCCCGCCGGCGCCGCGGCCACGCCCCCTCGCCGCCGGCCACGCCCCCTCGCCGGCGTCACGTCCGGGAGTGTGTGGCGGGAAAAGGCGGGAGGGAGGAGAGGGAGGCGCCGCCGTTTTGGTGGAGGTTGTGAGGGGAACTGGGGGTCGGCGTGAGGGGCATTGGGGGTCGGTGTGGGGGGAGGAATTGGGGTCGGCGTGAGGGGCATTGGGGGTCGGTGTGAGGGGGGGATTTGGGGGGCAGTGTGGTGGTGGGGATTTGGGGTCGGTGTGAGGGGGGAATTGGGGGGCGGTGTGGGAGAGGAACTGAGGGTCGGTGTGAGCAGGACATTGGGGGTCGGTGTGGGGAGGAATTGAGGATCGGTGGGGGGGTTTGGGGGGTCGGTGTGAGGGGGAATTGGGGGTCGGTGTGGGGGAAGTTGGGGGTTGGTCTGGGGAGGATTTGAGGGGTCAGTGTGGGGAGGATTTGGGGGTCGATGTGAGGGGCATTAGGGGTTGGTGTGGGGGGCAGGAACTGGGGGTCAGTGTGTGGGGGGGCATTGGGGGTCGGTGCGAGGGGGAATTAGGGTCCAGTGGGGGGGCACTGGGGGTCGGTGTTTGAGGGGGGAATTGGGGGGTCGGTGTGGGGGGGTCAGTGCAGGGGGGGCCTTGGGGGTTGGTGTGAGGGGGCATTGGGGGTCAGTCTGGGGAGGAATTGGGGGTCGGTGTGGGGGGGGGCATTGGGGATCAGTGTGGGGGGAATTGGGGGTCGGTGTGGGGGGGAATTGGGGTCTGGTGTGGGGGGGGGGACATTGGGGGTCGGTGTGGGGGGGAAGTTGGGGGTTGGTCTGGGGAGGATTTGAGGGGTCAGTCTGGGGAGGATTTGGGGGTCGATGTGAGGGGCATTAGGGGTTGGTGTGGGGGGCGTTGGGGGTCAGTGCGAGGGGGAATTAGGGTCCGGGGGGGGATTGGGGGTCGGTGTTTGAGGGGGGAACTGGGGGGTTGGTGTGCGGGGGCATCCTTGGGGGTCGGTGTGAGGGGGCATTGGGGGTCAGTCTGGGGAGGAATTGGGGGTCGGGGGGGCATTTGGGGGTCGGTGGGGGGGAGCTGGGGGTCGGGGTTTGGGGGGAGCTGGGGGTCGGGTGGGGGGTGGATTGAGGGTCGGTGTGAAGGGAATGGGGGGGCCATGAGGGGAACGGAGGCGCAGAAACAACTTTACAGCCTCCGGAGCCATGAACCTCCACACCCCGCAGGGCTCCAGAGCAGCTGCGTTCGTTTCGCCGTCGGGCGCAAGGGGAGCGATGGTTCCACCCCTCGTGCGCCGCTCCGAGCGGCAGGAGCTGCGTTTAAATACAGCGAGGTGCTCATGTCCCAGCGACCCCGGAGCGCCCGCGCACATCCATAACCTTTCCCGCTCATCACTGCCGTAGTCTCCGCCTGGACGCCCCCTGTTCGCCTGCGCGGCGCCACCTGGTGCTCTGGAGGAGGGGTCTTTGGATGAAGGCTCCTTCAGCTTCCTCAGGTTTGGCTCCTTGTGTTGAATGGACTGGGACCCAAGCTCCAGGTCGGTTGAACCCAGCCTGGCACCCCCTTTTTGCTGTAAATCTCGGTTCTCTCGTCCCCTCGAGTTCACAGCTGGTGCCGTAAAACTCCTGATCCTGGCACTGCTGGGTTCTGGTTTCCTTACCATGAGTTCACCTAAAGCTCTGAACTAAGGGCTCGTGTGGCTCAGCCCTAAAGTGTTGGCTCGTTAGTGGGCACCCAATTATGTTTTGTTAACCCTTAAAATGTTCGTGCCCTCTATCAGACCCAGGAGTTCGGGCGGGGATTCAGTTCAGGAGGGACCCGGGAGTAACCCTAAGGACCCAGTAGTTGGGGGGTGTCAAGGGTTAAGATCGTGAAACCGTGGGGACCCCTAATGTCCCCAGGGGCCATTGTGACATCCTGGGGACCCTGCATTGTCCCCAGGGTGTTGTGACACCATGGGGACCCACTTTGTCCCCAGGGCCCATTGTGACGTCTCAGGATCCCCCATTGTCCCCAGGGCCCATTGTGACATTCTGGGGACCCCAAATGTCCCCAGGGCCCATTGTGACATTCTGGGGACCCCCTTTGTCCCCAGGGCCCATTGTGACATCCCAGAACCCCAATTTGTCCTCAGGGCCCATTGTGACATCCTGGGGACCCCCTTTGTCCCCAGGGCCCATCGTGGCACCGAGGGGACCCCCCCCTAGTCCCCAGGGCCCATTGTGGCACCATGGACACCCCCTTTGTCCCCAGGGCCCATTGTGACATCCCAGGACCCCACCTTGTCCCCAGGGTCCCTTCTGACAGGGTGGGGACCCCCCTTTCTCCCCAGGGCTCATTGTGACGTCCCAGGACCCCTCGTTGTCCCCAGTGCCCATTGTGACATCCTGGGGACCCCCCTTGTCCCCAGGGCCCATTGTGAAATCCGGGGAACCCCCTGGTCTCCAGTGCCCATAGTGGTACCGTGGGGACTCGTCCTGTCACTTGGGTCCATTGTGACACCATGGGGACCCCGCCTTTGTCCCCAGTACCCATTGTGACATCCTGGGGACCCCTTTGTCCCCGGGGCCCATTGTGACATCCTGGGGACCCCCCTTTGTCCCCAAGGCCCATTGTGACACCGTGGGGACCCCACTTCTTTCCAGGGCCCATTGTGGCATTCTGGGGACTTCCTTTGTCCCCAGGGCCCATTGTGACATCCTGGAGACCCCCTTTATCCCCAGAACTCGTTGTCGCACCATGGGGACCCCCTTTGTCACTGGGGCCCATTGTGACATCCCAGGACCCCCCACTGTCCCCAGGGCCCATTGTGACACCGTGGGGACCCCGCCTTTTCCCCAGGGCCCATTGTGACGTCTCAGGACCCCCTTTGTCCCCAGGGCCCACTGTGGCACCATGGGGACCCCCTTTGTCCTCTGGGCCCATTGTGACATTCCAGGACCCCACTTTGTCCCCAGGGCCCATTGTGACACCGTGGGGACCACCCTTTTTCCCCAGGGCTCATTGTGACAATTAAGGGACCCCCTTTGTCCCCAGGGCCCATTTTGACATCCCAGGACCCCACTTTGTCCCCAGTGCTCATTGTGAAATTCTGGGGACCCCCCCCTTGTCCTCAGGGCTCATTGTGACAGCCGAGGACCTTACTTTGTCCCCAGGGCCCATTGTGACATCCCAGGACCCCCCACTGTCTCCAGTGCCCATTGTGACATCATGGGGACCACCCTTTTTCCCCAGGGCTCATTGTGACGTCCCAGGACCCCTTGTTGTCCCCAGGCCCCATCGTGACATCCTGGGGACCCCCCTTGTCTCCAGGGCCCATAGTGGCACTGTGGGGACTCATCACTTGGGCCCATTGTGACATCCTGGAGACCCCCCTTTATCCCCAGGGCCCATTGTGACACCGTGGAGACCCCATTTGTCACTGGGGCCCATTGTGACATCCCAGGACACCCCATTGTCCCCAGGGCCCACTGAGACATCCCGGCGACCACCCTTTGTCCCCAGGGCCCATTATGCACATTCAGGGGACACCCCTTTGTCCCCAAGGCCCATTGTGACATCCTGGGGAGACCCCATTGTCCCCAAGGCCCATTGTGGCACCATGGGGACCCCCTTTGTCCCCAGTGCCCATTGTGACATCTTAGGACCCCACTTTGTCCCCAGGGCCCATTGTGACATCCTGGGGACCACCTGTGTCCCCAGGGCCCATTGTGACATCCCAGGAGCCACCGTTGTCCCCAGGGCCCATTGTGACATCCTGGGGACCCCCTTGTCCCCAGTGTCCATTGTGGCATCCTGGGACCCCCGTTGTCCCCAGGGCCCATTGTGGCACCATGTGGACCCCCTTTTTCCTGAGGGCCCATTATAACGTCCCAGGACCCCCCATTGTCCCCTGGGCCCATTGTGACATCCTGGGGTCCCCCTTTTGTCCCCTGGGCCCATTGTGACACTGTGGGGATCTCCTTTGTCCCCAGGGACCATTGTGACACTGTGGGGACCCCCTTTGTCCCCAGGGCCCATTGTGACATCCTGGGGAATCCCTTTGTCTCCAGGGCCCATTGTGACGTCCCAGGACCCTGCTTTGTCCCCGGGGCCCATTGTGACATCCTGGGGAACCGCTTTGTCCCCAGGACCCATTGTGACGTCCCAGGACCCCCCCTTGTCCCCAGGGCTCATTGTGATGTCCCTGGATCCCCATTGTCCCCAGAGCCCATTGTGATGTCCTGGGAACCCCCTTTGACCCCAGGCTCCATTGTGACACCATGGGGACCCCCTCTTGTCCCCAGGGCCCATCGTGGCACCATGGGGACCCCCTTGTCACTGGGGACCCATTGTGACACTATGGGGACCCCCCTTTGTGCCCAGGGCCCATTGTAACATCCTGGGGACCCCCTTGCCTCCAGGGCCCCTTGTGACATCAAAGGATCACCCTTTGTCCCCAGGACCCATTGTGACATCCCAGGACCCCACTTACTCCCCAGGGCCCATTGTGGCACCATGAGGACCCCCTTTGTCACTGGTGCCCATTGTGACATCCCAGGACCCCCCATTGTCTGCAGAGCCCATTGTGACACTATAGGGACCCCCCTTGTCACTGAGGACCCATTGTGACACCATGGGCACCTCCCCTTGTCGTCAGAGCCCATCGTGACATCCCAAAACCCCCAATTGTCTCCAGGGCCCATTGTGACATCCTGGGGACCTCCCTTTCTCCCCAGGGCCCATTGTGACGTTCCAGGAACCCCCATTGTCCTCAGGGCCCATTGTGACATTCAGGGGACCCCCTTTGTCTTCAGGGCCCATTGCGACACCATGGAGACCCCATTTGTCACTCGGGCCCATTGTGACATCCTAGGACCCCCCATTGTCCCCAAGGCCCATTGCGACATCCTAGGACCCCCCTTTGTCCTCAGGGCCCATTGTGACATTCAGGGCACCCCTCTTTGTCCCCAGGGCCCATTCTGATACCATGGGGACCACTTTGTCCCCAGGGCCCACTGTGACATCCTGGGGACGCCCTTTGTCCCCAGGGCCCATTTTGACACCATGTGCACCCCCCTTTGTGCCCAGGGCCGATTGTGACATCCTGGGGACCCTCTTTGTCCCCAGGGCCCATTGTGACATCCTGGGGACACCCCATTGTCCCCAGGGCCCATTGTGAACATCCTGGGGACCCCCTTGTCCCCAGGGCCCATCGTGGCACCGTGGGGACCCCCCGTTGTCCCCAGGGCCTATAGTGACACCGTGGGTACCCCCTTTGTCCCCAGTGCCCATTGTGACATCCTGGGGACCCCCCTTGTCCCCAGGGCTTATTGTGACATCCTGGGGACCGCCTTTGTCCCCAGGGCCCATTGTGACATCCCAGGACCCCAAGTTGTCCCCAGGGACCATTGTGACACCGTGGGGACCCCCTTTGTCCTCAGGGCCCGTTGTGAACATCCTGGGGACCCCCTTGTCCACACGACCCATCGTGGCACCGTGGGGACCCCCCGTTGTCCCCAGGGCCTATAGTGACACCGTGGGTACCCCCTTTATCCCATGAGCCCATTGTGACATCCTGGGGACCCCCTTGTCCCCAGGGCCCATTGTGACACCATGGGGATCGCCTTTGTCCCCGTGGCCCATTGTGACATCCCAGGACCCCGCGTTGTCCCCAGGGCCCATTCTGACATCCTGGGGACCCCCCTTGTCCCCAGGGCTTATTGTGACATCCTGGGGACCCCTTTGTCCCAGGGGCACATTGTGGCACCATGGGGACCCCCTTTATCCCCAGGGCCACTTGTGACATCCTGGGGACCCCCCTTGTCCCCAGTGCCCATTATGACATTCTGGGGACCCCCTTTGTCCCAGGGGCACATTGTGGCACCACGGGGACCCCCTTTGTCACCGGGGCCCATTGTGACATCCCAGGACCCCAAGTTGTCCCCAGGGCCCATTGTGACACCATGGGTACCCCCTTTGTCCCATGGGCCCATTGTGACATCCTGGGGACCCCCTTGTCGCCAGGGCCCATCATGGCACCGTGGGGACCCCCCTTTGTCCCCAGTGCCCATTGTGACATCCTGGGGACCCCCCTTGTCCCCATGGCTTATTGTGACACCCTGGGACCGCCTTTGTCCCCAGGGCCCATTGTGACGTCCCAGGACCCCCCATTGTCCCCAGGGACCATTGTGACATCCTGGGGACCCCCTTTGTCCCAAGACCCCATTGTGACATCCTGGGGACCCCGCCTTGTCCCCAAAGCCCATTGTGACATCCTGGGGACCCTCTTTGTCCCCAGGGCCCATTGTGGCACCATGGGGACACCCTTTGTCACTGGGGCCAGTTGTGACATCCCAGGACCCCACTTTGTCCCCAGGGCTTATTGTGATACCATGGGGACCCCCCTTGTCCCCAGGGCCCATTGTGACATTCAGGGGGACTCCTCTTTGTCCCCAGGGCCTATTGTGTCATCCTGGGGATCTCCCCTTGTCTCTAGGGCCCATTGTGAGACTGTGGAAGACCCCCTTTGTCCCCAAGTCCCATTGTGACGTCCCAGGACGCCTCGTTGTCCCCAGGACCCATTGTGACTCCATGGGAACCCCCCCTTGTCCCCAGGGCCCATTGTGACATCCTGGGACCCCCCTTTGTCCCCAGTGCTCATTGTGAAATCCTGGGGACCCACTTTGTCCCCAGGGCCCATTGTGGCACCATGGGGAGCGCCTTTGTCACTGGGGACCATTGTGACATTCCAGGATTTTACTTTGTCCCCGGGGCCCATTGTGACATCCTGGGGATCCCCCTTTGTCGCCAGGGCCCACTGTGACACCGTGGGCACCCTCTTTGTCCCATGGGCCCATTGTGACCTTCAAGGGACCCCCCATTGTCCCCAGGGCCCATTGTGACATCCTGGGTACCCCCTTTGTCCCCAAGACCCATTGTGACATCCTAGTACCCCCCGCAGTCCCCAGGGCCCATTGTGACATCCTGGGGATCCCTTTGGCCCCAGGGCCCATTGTGACAGGGCGGGGATCCCCCTTGTCCCCAGGGCCCATTGTGAAACCGTGGAGACCCTCTTGTCCCCAGGGCCCATTGTGGCACCGTGGAGACCCCCCCTTTGTCTCCAGTGCCCATTGTGACATCCTGGGGACCCCCTTTGTCCCCAGTGCTCATTGTGACAGGGTGGGACCCCCCTTGTACCCAGGGCCTGTTGTGACATCCTGGGGACCCCCTTTGTCCCCAGGGCCTATTGTGACATCCTGGGGAGTCCCCTTTATCCCCAGGGCCCATTGTGACATCCTGGGGACCCCCTTTGTCCCTAGGGTTCATTGTGACATCCCAGGACCCCCATTGTCCCCAGGGCCCATTGTGAACAACCTGGGGACCCCCCTTTTTCCCCGGGCCCATTGTGGCGTCCCAGGATGCTTCGTTGTCCCCTGGGCCCATTGTGACATCCCGGGGACCCCTTTTGTCCCCAGGGTCCATTGTGACATCCTGGGGCCTCCCTTTGTCCCCAGGGCCCATTGTGACATCGCAGGAGCCCCCATTGTCCCAAGGGCACATTGTTACATCCTGGGGACCCCCTTGTCCCCAGGGCCCATCGTGGCACCGTGGGGACCCCCCCTTTGTCTCCAGTGCCCATTGTGACATTCTTGGGACCCCCCTTGTCCCCAGGACCCGTTGTGACATCTTGGGGACCCCTATGTCACCAGAGCCCATTGTGATATCCTGGGGAGCCCCCTTTGTCCCCAGGGCCCATTGTGCACATCCTGTGGACCCCTCTTTGTCCCCAGGGCCCATTGTGATATCCTGGGGAGCCCTCTTTTTCCCCAGGGCCTATTGTGACATCCTGGGGACCCCCTTTGTCCCCCGGGCCCATTGTGACATCCTGAAGACCCCCTTTGTCCCCAGGGCCTATTGTGACATCCCAGGACCCCCCTTTTCTCCAGGGCCCATTGTGATGTCCCAGGACCCCCCATTGTCCCCAGGCCCCATTATACACATCCTGGGGTCCCCCTTTATCCCCAGGGCCATTGTGACACCATGGGGACCCCCTTTGTCCCCAGGGCCCATTGTGACGTCCCAGGATGCCCCATTGTCCCCTGGGCCCATTGTGAAATCATGGGGACCCCCTTTGTCCCCAGGGCCTATTGTGACATCCCAGGACCCCCCATTGTCCCCAGGGCCCATTGTGACACCGTGGAGACCCTCCTTGTCCTCAGGGCCCATTATGACATTCAGGGGACTCCTCTTTGTCCCCAGGGACTATTGTGACATCCTGGGGACCCCCCTTTACTCCAGGGCCCATTGTGACACCGTGGAGACCCCATTTGTCACTGGGGCCCATTGTGACATCCCAGGACACCCCATTGTCCCCAGGGCCCACTGAGACATCCCGGCGACCACCCTTTGTCCCCAGGGCCCATTATGCACATTCAGGGGACACCCCTTTGTCCCCAAGGCCCATTGTGACATCCTGGGGAGACCCCATTGTCCCCAAGGCCCATTGTGGCACCATGGGGACCCCCTTTGTCCCCAGTGCCCATTGTGACATCTTAGGACCCCACTTTGTCCCCAGGGCCCATTGTGACATCCTGGGGACCACCTGTGTCCCCAGGGCCCATTGTGACATCCCAGGAGCCACCGTTGTCCCCAGGGCCCATTGTGACATCCTGGGGACCCCCTTGTCCCCAGTGTCCATTGTGGCATCCTGGGACCCCCGTTGTCCCCAGGGCCCATTGTGGCACCATGTGGACCCCCTTTTTCCCGAGGGCCCATTATAACGTCTCAGGACCCCCCATTGTCCCCTGGGCCCATTGTGACATCCTGGGGTCCCCCTTTTGTCCCCTGGGCCCATTGTGACACTGTGGGGACCCCCTTTGTCCCCAGGGCCCATTGTGACATCCTGGGGAATCCCTTTGTCTCCAGGGCCCATTGTGACGTCCCAGGACCCTGCTTTGTCCCCGGGGCCCATTGTGACATCCTGGGGAACCGCTTTGTCCCCAGGACCCATTGTGACGTCCCAGGACCCCCCCTTGTCCCCAGGGCTCATTGTGATGTCCCAGGATCCCCATTGTCCCCAGAGGCCATTGTGATGTCCTGGGAACCCCCTTTGACCCCAGGCTCCATTGTGACACCATGGGGACCCCCTGTTGTCCCCAGGGCCCATCGTGGCACTGTGGGGACCCTCTTGTCACTGGGGACCCATTGTGACACTATGGGGACCCCCCTTTGTGCCCAGGGCCCATTGTAACATCCTAAGGACCCCTTGCCTCCAGGGCCCCTTGTGACATCAAAGGATCACCCTTTGTCCCCAGGACCCATTGTGACATCCCAGGACCCCAAGTTGTCCCCAGGGCCCATTGTGACATCCTGGGTACCCGCTTTGTCCCCAAGACCCATTGTGACATCCTAGTACCCCCCGCAGTCCCCAGGGCCCATTGTGACACCATGGGGATCGCCTTTGTCCCCGTGGCCCATTGTGACATCCCAGGACCCCGCGTTGTCCCCAGGGCCCATTCTGACATCCTGGGGACCCCCCTTGTCCCCAGGGCTTATTGTGACATCCTGGGGACCCCTTTGTCCCAGGGGCACATTGTGGCACCATGGGGACCCCCTTTATCCCCAGGGCCACTTGTGACATCCTGGGGACCCCCCTTGTCCCCAGTGCCCATTATGACATTCTGGGGACCCCCTTTGTCCCAGGGGCACATTGTGGCACCACGGGGACCCCCTTTGTCAGTGGGGCCCATTGTGACATCCCAGGACCCCAAGTTGTCCCCAGGGCCCATTGTGACACCATGGGTACCCCCTTTGTCCCATGGGCCCATTGTGACATCCTGGGGACCCCCTTGTCGCCAGGGCCCATCATGGCACCGTGGGGACCCCCCTTTGTCCCCAGTGCCCATTGTGACATTATGGGGACCCCCCTTGTCCCCATGGCTTATTGTGACACCCTGGGACCGCCTTTGTCCCCAGGGCCCATTGTGACGTCCCAGGACCCCCCATTGTCCCCAGGGACCATTGTGACATCCTGGGGACCCCCTTTGTCCCAAGACCCCATTGTGACATCCTGGGGACCCCGCCTTGTCCCCAAAGCCCATTGTGACATCCTGGGGACCCTCTTTGTCCCCAGGGCCCATTGTGGCACCATGGGGACACCCTTTGTCACTGGGGCCAGTTGTGACATCCCAGGACCCCCACTTTGTCCCCAGGGCTTATTGTGATACCATGGGGACCCCCCTTGTCCCCAGGGCCCATTGTGACATTCAGGGGGACTCCTCTTTGTCCCCAGGGCCTATTGTGTCATCCTGGGATCTCCCCTTGTCTCTAGGGCCCATTGTGAGACTGTGGAAGACCCCCTTTGTCCCCAAGTCCCATTGTGACGTCCCAGGACGCCTCGTTGTCCCCAGGACCCATTGTGACTCCATGGGAACCCCCCCTTGTCCCCAGGGCCCATTGTGACATCCTGGGACCCCCCTTTGTCCCCAGTGCTCATTGTGAAATCCTGGGGACCCACTTTGTCCCCAGGGCCCATTGTGGCACCATGGGGAGCGCCTTTGTCACTGGGGACCATTGTGACATTCCAGGATTTTACTTTGTCCCCGGGGCCCATTGTGACATCCTGGGGATCCCCCTTTGTCGCCAGGGCCCACTGTGACACCGTGGGCACCCTCTTTGTCCCATGGGCCCATTGTGACCTTCAAGGGACCCCCCATTGTCCCCAGGGCCCATTGTGACATCCTGGGTACCCCCTTTGTCCCCAAGACCCATTGTGACATCCTAGTACCCCCCGCAGTCCCCAGGGCCCATTGTGACATCCTGGGGATCCCTTTGGCCCCAGGGCCCATTGTGACAGGGCGGGGATCCCCCTTGTCCCCAGGGCCCATTGTGAAACCGTGGGGACCCTCTTGTCCCCAGGGCCCATTGTGGCACCGTGGGGACCCCCCCTTTGTCCCCAGTGCCCATTGTGACATCCTGGGGACCCCCCCTTGTCCCCATGGCTTATTGTGACACCCTGGGACCGCCTTTGTCCCCAGGGCCCACTGTGACGTCCCAGGACCCCCCATTGTCCCCAGGGACCATTGTGACATCCTGGGGACCCCCTTTGTCCCAAGACCCCATTGTGACATCCTGGGGACCCCGCCTTGTCCCCAAAGGCCATTGTGACATCCTGGGGACCCTCTTTGTCCCCAGGGCCCATTGTGGCACCATGGGGACACCCTTTGTCACTGGGGCCAATTGTGACATCCCAGGACCCCACTTTGTCCCCAGGGCTTATTGTGATACCATGGGGAACCCCCTTGTCCCCAGGGCCCATTGTGACATTCAGGGGGACTCCTCTTTGTCCCCAGGGCCTATTGTGTCATCCTGGGTATCTCCCCTTGTCTCTAGGGCCCATTGTGAGACTGTGGAAGACCCCCTTTGTCCCCAAGTCCCATTGTGACGTCCCAGGACGCCTCGTTGTCCCCAGGACCCATTGTGACTCCATGGGAGAACCCCCCCTTGTCCCCAGGGCCCATTGTGACATCCTGGGACCCCCCTTTGTCCCCAGTGCTCATTGTGAAATCCTGGGGACCCACTTTGTCCCCAGGGCCCATTGTGGCACCATGGGGAGCGCCTTTGTCACTGGGGACCATTGTGACATTCCAGGATTTTACTTTGTCCCCGGGGCCCATTGTGACATCCTGGGGATCCCCCTTTGTCGCCAGGGCCCACTGTGACACCGTGGGCACCCTCTTTGTCCCATGGGCCCATTGTGACCTTCAAGGGACCCCCCATTGTCCCCAGGGCCCATTGTGACATCCTGGGTACCCCCTTTGTCCCCAAGACCCATTGTGACATCCTAGTACCCCCCGCAGTCCCCAGGGCCCATTGTGACATCCTGGGGATCCCTTTGGCCCCAGGGCCCATTGTGACAGGGCGGGGATCCCCCTTGTCCCCAGGGCCCATTGTGAAACCGTGGGGACCCTCTTGTCCCCAGGGCCCATTGTGGCACCGTGGAGACCCCCCCTTTGTCTCCAGTGCCCATTGTGACATCCTGGGGACCCCCTTTGTCCCCAGTGCTCATTGTGACAGGGTGGGACCCCCCTTGTACCCAGGGCCCGTTGTGACATCCTGGGGACCCCCTTTGTCCCCAGGGCCTATTGTGACATCCTGGGGAGTCCCTTTATCCCCAGGGCCCATTGTGACATCCTGGGGACCCCCTTTGTCCCTAGGGTTCATTGTGACATCCCAGGACCCCCATTGTCCCCAGGGCCCATTGTGAACAACCTGGGGACCCCCCTTTATCTCCGGGCCCATTGTGGCGTCCCAGGATGCTTCATTGTCCCCTGGGCCCATTGTGACATCCCGGGGACCCCTTTTGTCCCCAGGGTCCATTGTGACATCCTGGGGCCTCCCTTTGTCCCCAGGGCCCATTGTGACATCGCAGGAGCCCCCATTGTCCCAAGGGCACATTGTTACATCCTGGGGACCCCCTTGTCCCCAGGGCCCATCGTGGCACCGTGGGGACCCCCCCTTTGTCTCCAGTGCCCATTGTGACATCCTTGGGACCCCCCTTGTCCCCAGGACCCGTTGTGACATCTTGGGGACCCCTATGTCACCAGAGCCCATTGTGATATCCTGGGGAGCCCCCTTTGTCCCCAGGGCCCATTGTGCACATCCTGTGGACCCCTCTTTGTCCCCAGGGCCCATTGTGATATCCTGGGGAGCCCTCTTTTTCCCCAGGGCCTATTGTGACATCCTGGGGACCCCCTTTGTCCCCCGGGCCCATTGTGACATCCTGAAGACCCCCTTTGTCCCCAGGGCCTATTGTGACATCCCAGGACCCCCCCTTTTCTCCAGGGCCCATTGTGACGTCCCAGGACCCCCTATTGTCCCCAGAGCCCATTGTGACATCTCAGGACCCCCCATTGTCCCCAGGCCCCATTATACACATCCTGGGGTCCCCCTTTATCCCCAGGGCCATTGTGACACCATGGGGACCCCCTTTGTCCCCAGGGCCCATTGTGACGTCCCAGGATGCCCCATTGTCCCCTGGGCCCATTGTGAAATCATGGGGACCCCCTTTGTCCCCAGGGCCTATTGTGACATCCCAGGACCCCCCATTGTCCCCAGGGCCCATTGTGACACCGTGGAGACCCTCCTTGTCCTCAGGGCCCATTATGACATTCAGGGGACTCCTCTTTGTCCCCAGGGACTATTGTGACATCCTGGGGACCCCCCTTTACTCCAGGGCCCATTGTGACACCGTGGAGACCCCATTTGTCACTGGGGCCCATTGTGACATCCCAGGACACCCCATTTTCCCCAGGGCCCACTGAGACATCCCGGCGACCACCCTTTGTCCCCAGGGCCCATTATGCACATTCAGGGGACACCCCTTTGTCCCCAAGGCCCATTGTGACATCCTGGGGAGACCCCATTGTCCCCAAGGCCCATTGTGGCACCATGGGGACCCCCTTTGTCCCCAGTGCCCATTGTGACATCTTAGGACCCCACTTTGTCCCCAGGGCCCATTGTGACATCCTGAAGACCCCCTTTGTCCCCAGGGCCTATTGTGACATCCCAGGACCCCCCCTTTTCTCCAGGGCCCATTGTGACGTCCCAGGACCCCCTATTGTCCCCAGAGCCCATTGTGACATCCCAGGACCCCCCATTGTCCCCAGGCCCCATTATACACATCCTGGGGTCCCCCTTTATCCCCAGGGCCATTGTGACACCATGGGGACCCCCTTTGTCCCCAGGGCCCATTGTGACGTCCCAGGATGCCCCATTGTCCCCTGGGCCCATTGTGAAATCATGGGGACGCCCTTTGTCCCCAGGGCCCATTGTGACATCCTGGGGACCACCCTTTGTCCCCAGGGCCCATTATGCACATTCAGGGGACACCCCTTTGTCCCCAAGGCCCATTGTGACATCCTGGGGAGACCCCATTGTCCCCAAGGCCCATTGTGGCACCATGGGGACCCCCTTTGTCCCCAGTGCCCATTGTGACATCTTAGGACCCCACTTTGTCCCCAGGGCCCATTGTGACATCCTGGGGACCACCTGTGTCCCCAGGGCCCATTGTGACATCCCAGGAGCCACCGTTGTCCCCAGGGCCCATTGTGACATCCTGGGGACCCCCTTGTCCCCAGTGTCCATTGTGGCATCCTGGGACCCCCGTTGTCCCCAGGGCCCATTGTGGCACCATGTGGACCCCCTTTTTCCCGAGGGCCCATTATAACGTCCCAGGACCCCCCGTTGTCCCCTGGGCCCATTGTGACATCCTGGGGTCCCCCTTTTGTCCCCTGGGCCCATTGTGACACTGTGGGGATCTCCTTTGTCCCCAGGGACCATTGTGACACTGTGGGGACCCCCTTTGTCCCCAGGGCCCATTGTGACATCCTGGGGAATCCCTTTGTCTCCAGGGCCCATTGTGACGTCCCAGGACCCTGCTTTGTCCCCGGGGCCCATTGTGACATCCTGGGGAACCGCTTTGTCCCCAGGACCCATTGTGACGTCCCAGGACCCCCCCTTGTCCCCAGGGCTCATTGTGATGTCCCAGGATCCCCATTGTCCCCAGAGCCCATTGTGATGTCTTGGGAACCCCCTTTGACCCCAGGGTCCATTGTGACACCATGGGGACCCCCTCTTGTCCCCAGGGCCCATCGTGGCACCGTGGGGACCCCCTTGTCACTGGGGACCCATTGTGACACTATGGGGACCCCCCTTTGTGCCCAGGGCCCATTGTAACATCCTGGGGACCCCCTTGCCTCCAGGGCCCCTTGTGACATCAAAGGATCACCCTTTGTCCCCAGGACCCATTGTGACATCCCAGGACCCCACTTACTCCCCAGGGCCCATTGTGGCACCATGAGGACCCCCTTTGTCACTGGTGCCCATTGTGACATCCCAGGACCCCCCATTGTCTGCAGAGCCCATTGTGACACTATAGGGACCCCCCTTGTCACTGAGGACCCATTGTGACACCATGGGCACCTCCCCTTGTCGTCAGAGCCCATCGTGACATCCCAAAACCCCCAATTGTCTCCAGGGCCCATTGTGACATCCTGGGGACCTCCCTTTCTCCCCAGGGCCCATTGTGACGTTCCAGGAACCCCCATTGTCCTCAGGGCCCATTGTGACATTCAGGGGACCCCCTTTGTCTTCAGGGCCCATTGTGACACCATGGAGACCCCATTTGTCACTCGGGCCCATTGTGACATCCTAGGACCCCCCATTGTCCCCAAGGCCCATTGCGACATCCTGGGGACCCCCCTTTGTCCTCAGGGCCCATTGTGACATTCAGGGCACCCCTCTTTGTCCCCAGGGCCCATTCTGATACCATGGGGACCACTTTGTCCCCAGGGCCCACTGTGACATCCTGGGGACGCCCTTTGTCCCCAGGGCCCATTTTGACACCATGTGCACCCCCCTTTGTGCCCAGGGCCGATTGTGACATCCTGGGGACCCTCTTTGTCCCCAGGGCCCATTGTGACATCCTGGGGACACCCCATTGTCTCCAGGGCCCATTGTGAACATCCTGGGGACCCCCTTGTCCCCAGGGCCCATCGTGGCACCGTGGGGACCCCCCGTTGTCCCCAGGGCCTATAGTGACACCGTGGGTACCCCCTTTGTCCCCAGTGCCCATTGTGATATCCTGGGGACCCCCCTTGTCCCCAGGGCTTATTGTGACATCCTGGGGACCGCCTTTGTCCCCAGGGCCCATTGTGACATCCCAGGACCCCAAGTTGTCCCCAGGGACCATTGTGACACCGTGGGGACCCCCTTTGTCCTCAGGGCCCGTTGTGAACATCCTGGGGACCCCCTTGTCCACACGACCCATCGTGGCACCGTGGGGACCCCCCGTTGTCCCCAGGGCCTATAGTGACACCGTGGGTACCCCCTTTGTCCCCAGTGCCCATTGTGACATCCTGGGGACCCCCTTGTCCCCAGGGCCCATTGTGACACCATGAGGATCGCCTTTGTCCCCGTGGCCCATTGTGACATCCCAGGACCCCGCGTTGTCCCCAGGGCCCATTCTGACATCCTGGGGACCCCCCTTGTCCCCAGGGCTTATTGTGACATCCTGGGGACCCCTTTGTCCCAGGGGCACATTGTGGCACCATGGGGACCCCCTTTATCCCCAGGGCCACTTGTGACATCCTGGGGACCCCCCTTGTCCCCAGTGCCCATTATGACATTCTGGGGACCCCCTTTGTCCCAGGGGCACATTGTGGCACCACGGGGACCCCCTTTGTCACCGGGGCCCATTGTGACATCCCAGGACCCCAAGTTGTCCCCAGGGCCCATTGTGACACCATGGGTACCCCCTTTGTCCCATGGGCCCATTGTGACATCCTGGGGACCCCCTTGTCGCCAGGGCCCATCATGGCACCGTGGGGACCCCCCTTTGTCCCCAGTGCCCATTGTGACATCCTGGGGACCCCCCTTGTCCCCATGGCTTATTGTGACACCCTGGGACCGCCTTTGTCCCCAGGGCCCATTGTGATGTCCCAGGACCCCCAATTGTCCCCAGGGACCATTGTGACATCCTGGGGACCCCCTTTGTCCCAAGACCCCATTGTGACATCCTGGGGACCCCGCCTTGTCCCCAAAGCCCATTGTGACATCCTGGGGACCCTCTTTGTCCCCAGGGCCCATTGTGGCACCATGGGGACACCCTTTGTCACTGGGGCCAGTTGTGACATCCCAGGACCCCACTTTGTCCCCAGGGCTTATTGTGATACCATGGGGACCCCCCTTGTCCCCAGGGCCCATTGTGACATTCAGGGGGACTCCTCTTTGTCCCCAGGGCCTATTGTGTCATCCTGGGGATCTCCCCTTGTCTCTAGGGCCCATTGTGAGACTGTGGAAGACCCCCTTTGTCCCCAAGTCCCATTGTGACGTCCCAGGACGCCTCGTTGTCCCCAGGACCCATTGTGACTCCATGGGAACCCCCCCTTGTCCCCAGGGCCCATTGTGACATCCTGGGACCCCCCTTTGTCCCCAGTGCTCATTGTGAAATCCTGGGGACCCACTTTGTCCCCAGGGCCCATTGTGGCACCATGGGGAGCGCCTTTGTCACTGGGGACCATTGTGACATTCCAGGATTTTACTTTGTCCCCGGGGCCCATTGTGACATCCTGGGGATCCCCCTTTGTCCCCAAGACCCATTGTGACATCCTAGTACCCCCCGCAGTCCCCAGGGCCCATTGTGACATCCTGGGGATCCCTTTGGCCCCAGGGCCCATTGTGACAGGGCGGGGATCCCCCTTGTCCCCAGGGCCCATTGTGAAACCGTGGGGACCCTCTTGTCCCCAGGGCCCATTGTGACAGGGCGGGGATCCCCCTTGTCCCCAGGGCCCATTGTGAAACCGTGGGCACCCTCTTTGTCCCATGGGCCCATTGTGACCTTCAAGGGACCCCCCCATTGTCCCCAGGGCCCATTGTGACATCCTGGGTACCCCCTTTGTCCCCAAGACCCATTGTGACATCCTAGTACCCCCCCGCAGTCCCCAGGGCCCATTGTGACAGGGCGGGGATCCCCCTTGTCCCCAGGGCCCATTGTGAAACCGTGGGGACCCTCTTGTCCCCAGGGCCCATTGTGACAGGGCGGGGATCCCCCTTGTCCCCAGGGCCCATTGTGAAACCGTGGGGACCCTCTTGTCCCCAGGGCCCATTGTGGCACCGTGGAGACCCCCCCTTTGTCCCCAGTGCTCATTGTGACAGGGTGGGACCCCCCTTGTACCCAGGGCCCGTTGTGACATCCTGGGGACCCCCTTTGTCCCCAGGGCCTATTGTGACATCTTGGGGAGTCCCCTTTATCCCCAGGGCCCATTGTGACATCCTGGGGACCCCCTTTGTCCCTAGGGTTCATTGTGACATCCCAGGACCCCCATTGTCCCCAGGGCCCATTGTGAACAACCTGGGGACCCCCCTTTTTCCGCGGGCCCATTGTGGCGTCCCAGGATGCTTCGTTGTCCCCTGGGCCCATTGTGACATCCCGGGGACCCCTTTTGTCCCCAGGGTCCATTGTGACATCCTGGGGCCTCCCTTTGTCCCCAGGGCCCATTGTGACATCGCAGGAGCCCCCATTGTCCCAAGGGCACATTGTTACATCCTGGGGACCCCCTTGTCCCCAGGGCCCATCGTGGCACCGTGGGGACCCCCCCTTTGTCTCCAGTGCCCATTGTGACATCCTTGGGACCCCCCTTGTCCCCAGGACCCGTTGTGACATCTTGGGGACCCCTATGTCACCAGAGCCCATTGTGATATCCTGGGGAGCCCCCTTTGTCCCCAGGGCCCATTGTGCACATCCTGTGGACCCCTCTTTGTCTCCAGGGCCCATTGTGACGTCCCAGGACCCCCTATTGTCCCCAGAGCCCATTGTGACATCTCAGGACCCCCCATTGTCCCCAGGCCCCATTATACACATCCTGGGGTCCCCCTTTATCCCCAGGGCCATTGTGACACCATGGGGACCCCCTTTGTCCCCAGGGCCCATTGTGACGTCCCAGGATGCCCCATTGTCCCCTGGGCCCATTGTGAAATCATGGGGACCCCCTTTGTCCCCAGGGCCTATTGTGACATCCCAGGACCCCCCATTGTCCCCAGGGCCCATTGTGACACCGTGGAGACCCTCCTTGTCCTCAGGGCCCATTATGACATTCAGGGGACTCCTCTTTGTCCCCAGGGACTATTGTGACATCCTGGGGACCCCCCTTTACTCCAGGGCCCATTGTGACACCGTGGAGACCCCATTTGTCACTGGGGCCCATTGTGACATCCCAGGACACCCCATTGTCCCCAGGGCCCACTGAGACATCCCGGCGACCACCCTTTGTCCCCAGGGCCCATTATGCACATTCAGGGGACACCCCTTTGTCCCCAAGGCCCATTGTGACATCCTGGGGAGACCCCATTGTCCCCAAGGCCCATTGTGGCACCATGGGGACCCCCTTTGTCCCCAGTGCCCATTGTGACATCTTAGGACCCCACTTTGTCCCCAGGGCCCATTGTGACATCCTGAAGACCCCCTTTGTCCCCAGGGCCTATTGTGACATCCCAGGACCCCCCCTTTTCTCCAGGGCCCATTGTGACGTCCCAGGACCCCCTATTGTCCCCAGAGCCCATTGTGACATCCCAGGACCCCCCATTGTCCCCAGGCCCCATTATACACATCCTGGGGTCCCCCTTTATCCCCAGGGCCATTGTGACACCATGGGGACCCCCTTTGTCCCCAGGGCCCATTGTGATGTCCCAGGATGCCCCATTGTCCCCTGGGCCCATTGTGAAATCATGGGGACGCCCTTTGTCCCCAGGGCCCATTGTGACATCCTGGGGACCACCCTTTGTCCCCAGGGCCCATTATGCACATTCAGGGGACACCCCTTTGTCCCCAAGGCCCATTGTGACATCCTGGGGAGACCCCATTGTCCCCAAGGCCCATTGTGGCACCATGGGGACCCCCTTTGTCCCCAGTGCCCATTGTGACATCTTAGGACCCCACTTTGTCCCCAGGGCCCATTGTGACATCCTGGGGACCACCTGTGTCCCCAGGGCCCATTGTGACATCCCAGGAGCCACCGTTGTCCCCAGGGCCCATTGTGACATCCTGGGGACCCCCTTGTCCCCAGTGTCCATTGTGGCATCCTGGGACCCCCGTTGTCCCCAGGGCCCATTGTGGCACCATGTGGACCCCCTTTTTCCCGAGGGCCCATTATAACGTCCCAGGACCCCCCGTTGTCCCCTGGGCCCATTGTGACATCCTGGGGTCCCCCTTTTGTCCCCTGGGCCCATTGTGACACTGTGGGGATCTCCTTTGTCCCCAGGGACCATTGTGACACTGTGGGGACCCCCTTTGTCCCCAGGGCCCATTGTGACATCCTGGGGAATCCCTTTGTCTCCAGGGCCCATTGTGACGTCCCAGGACCCTGCTTTGTCCCCGGGGCCCATTGTGACATCCTGGGGAACCGCTTTGTCCCCAGGACCCATTGTGACGTCCCAGGACCCCCCCTTGTCCCCAGGGCTCATTGTGATGTCCCAGGATCCCCATTGTCCCCAGAGCCCATTGTGATGTCTTGGGAACCCCCTTTGACCCCAGGGTCCATTGTGACACCATGGGGACCCCCTCTTGTCCCCAGGGCCCATCGTGGCACCGTGGGGACCCCCTTGTCACTGGGGACCCATTGTGACACTATGGGGACCCCCCTTTGTGCCCAGGGCCCATTGTAACATCCTGGGGACCCCCTTGCCTCCAGGGCCCCTTGTGACATCAAAGGATCACCCTTTGTCCCCAGGACCCATTGTGACATCCCAGGACCCCACTTACTCCCCAGGGCCCATTGTGGCACCATGAGGACCCCCTTTGTCACTGGTGCCCATTGTGACATCCCAGGACCCCCCATTGTCTGCAGAGCCCATTGTGACACTATAGGGACCCCCCTTGTCACTGAGGACCCATTGTGACACCATGGGCACCTCCCCTTGTCGTCAGAGCCCATCGTGACATCCCAAAACCCCCAATTGTCTCCAGGGCCCATTGTGACATCCTGGGGACCTCCCTTTCTCCCCAGGGCCCATTGTGACGTTCCAGGAACCCCCATTGTCCTCAGGGCCCATTGTGACATTCAGGGGACCCCCTTTGTCTTCAGGGCCCATTGTGACACCATGGAGACCCCATTTGTCACTCGGGCCCATTGTGACATCCTAGGACCCCCCATTGTCCCCAAGGCCCATTGCGACATCCTGGGGACCCCCCTTTGTCCTCAGGGCCCATTGTGACATTCAGGGCACCCCTCTTTGTCCCCAGGGCCCATTCTGATACCATGGGGACCACTTTGTCCCCAGGGCCCACTGTGACATCCTGGGGACGCCCTTTGTCCCCAGGGCCCATTTTGACACCATGTGCACCCCCCTTTGTGCCCAGGGCCGATTGTGACATCCTGGGGACCCTCTTTGTCCCCAGGGCCCATTGTGACATCCTGGGGACACCCCATTGTCTCCAGGGCCCATTGTGAACATCCTGGGGACCCCCTTGTCCCCAGGGCCCATCGTGGCACCGTGGGGACCCCCCGTTGTCCCCAGGGCCTATAGTGACACCGTGGGTACCCCCTTTGTCCCCAGTGCCCATTGTGATATCCTGGGGACCCCCCTTGTCCCCAGGGCTTATTGTGACATCCTGGGGACCGCCTTTGTCCCCAGGGCCCATTGTGACATCCCAGGACCCCAAGTTGTCCCCAGGGACCATTGTGACACCGTGGGGACCCCCTTTGTCCTCAGGGCCCGTTGTGAACATCCTGGGGACCCCCTTGTCCACACGACCCATCGTGGCACCGTGGGGACCCCCCGTTGTCCCCAGGGCCTATAGTGACACCGTGGGTACCCCCTTTGTCCCCAGTGCCCATTGTGACATCCTGGGGACCCCCTTGTCCCCAGGGCCCATTGTGACACCATGAGGATCGCCTTTGTCCCCGTGGCCCATTGTGACATCCCAGGACCCCGCGTTGTCCCCAGGGCCCATTCTGACATCCTGGGGACCCCCCTTGTCCCCAGGGCTTATTGTGACATCCTGGGGACCCCTTTGTCCCAGGGGCACATTGTGGCACCATGGGGACCCCCTTTATCCCCAGGGCCACTTGTGACATCCTGGGGACCCCCCTTGTCCCCAGTGCCCATTATGACATTCTGGGGACCCCCTTTGTCCCAGGGGCACATTGTGGCACCACGGGGACCCCCTTTGTCACCGGGGCCCATTGTGACATCCCAGGACCCCAAGTTGTCCCCAGGGCCCATTGTGACACCATGGGTACCCCCTTTGTCCCATGGGCCCATTGTGACATCCTGGGGACCCCCTTGTCGCCAGGGCCCATCATGGCACCGTGGGGACCCCCCTTTGTCCCCAGTGCCCATTGTGACATCCTGGGGACCCCCCTTGTCCCCATGGCTTATTGTGACACCCTGGGACCGCCTTTGTCCCCAGGGCCCATTGTGATGTCCCAGGACCCCCAATTGTCCCCAGGGACCATTGTGACATCCTGGGGACCCCCTTTGTCCCAAGACCCCATTGTGACATCCTGGGGACCCCGCCTTGTCCCCAAAGCCCATTGTGACATCCTGGGGACCCTCTTTGTCCCCAGGGCCCATTGTGGCACCATGGGGACACCCTTTGTCACTGGGGCCAGTTGTGACATCCCAGGACCCCACTTTGTCCCCAGGGCTTATTGTGATACCATGGGGACCCCCCTTGTCCCCAGGGCCCATTGTGACATTCAGGGGGACTCCTCTTTGTCCCCAGGGCCTATTGTGTCATCCTGGGGATCTCCCCTTGTCTCTAGGGCCCATTGTGAGACTGTGGAAGACCCCCTTTGTCCCCAAGTCCCATTGTGACGTCCCAGGACGCCTCGTTGTCCCCAGGACCCATTGTGACTCCATGGGAACCCCCCCTTGTCCCCAGGGCCCATTGTGACATCCTGGGACCCCCCTTTGTCCCCAGTGCTCATTGTGAAATCCTGGGGACCCACTTTGTCCCCAGGGCCCATTGTGGCACCATGGGGAGCGCCTTTGTCACTGGGGACCATTGTGACATTCCAGGATTTTACTTTGTCCCCGGGGCCCATTGTGACATCCTGGGGATCCCCCTTTGTCCCCAAGACCCATTGTGACATCCTAGTACCCCCCGCAGTCCCCAGGGCCCATTGTGACATCCTGGGGATCCCTTTGGCCCCAGGGCCCATTGTGACAGGGCGGGGATCCCCCTTGTCCCCAGGGCCCATTGTGAAACCGTGGGGACCCTCTTGTCCCCAGGGCCCATTGTGACAGGGCGGGGATCCCCCTTGTCCCCAGGGCCCATTGTGAAACCGTGGGCACCCTCTTTGTCCCATGGGCCCATTGTGACCTTCAAGGGACCCCCCCATTGTCCCCAGGGCCCATTGTGACATCCTGGGTACCCCCTTTGTCCCCAAGACCCATTGTGACATCCTAGTACCCCCCGCAGTCCCCAGGGCCCATTGTGACAGGGCGGGGATCCCCCTTGTCCCCAGGGCCCATTGTGAAACCGTGGGGACCCTCTTGTCCCCAGGGCCCATTGTGACAGGGCGGGGATCCCCCTTGTCCCCAGGGCCCATTGTGAAACCGTGGGGACCCTCTTGTCCCCAGGGCCCATTGTGGCACCGTGGAGACCCCCCCTTTGTCCCCAGTGCTCATTGTGACAGGGTGGGACCCCCCTTGTACCCAGGGCCCGTTGTGACATCCTGGGGACCCCCTTTGTCCCCAGGGCCTATTGTGACATCTTGGGGAGTCCCCTTTATCCCCAGGGCCCATTGTGACATCCTGGGGACCCCCTTTGTCCCTAGGGTTCATTGTGACATCCCAGGACCCCCATTGTCCCCAGGGCCCATTGTGAACAACCTGGGGACCCCCCTTTTTCCGCGGGCCCATTGTGGCGTCCCAGGATGCTTCATTGTCCCCTGGGCCCATTGTGACATCCCGGGGACCCCTTTTGTCCCCAGGGTCCATTGTGACATCCTGGGGCCTCCCTTTGTCCCCAGGGCCCATTGTGACATCGCAGGAGCCCCCATTGTCCCAAGGGCACATTGTTACATCCTGGGGACCCCCTTGTCCCCAGGGCCCATCGTGGCACCGTGGGGACCCCCCCTTTGTCTCCAGTGCCCATTGTGACATCCTTGGGACCCCCCTTGTCCCCAGGACCCGTTGTGACATCTTGGGGACCCCTATGTCACCAGAGCCCATTGTGATATCCTGGGGAGCCCCCTTTGTCCCCAGGGCCCATTGTGCACATCCTGGGGACCCCTCTTTGTCTCCAGGGCCCATTGTGACGTCCCAGGACCCCCTATTGTCCCCAGAGCCCATTGTGACATCTCAGGACCCCCCATTGTCCCCAGGCCCCATTATACACATCCTGGGGTCCCCCTTTATCCCCAGGGCCATTGTGACACCATGGGGACCCCCTTTGTCCCCAGGGCCCATTGTGACGTCCCAGGATGCCCCATTGTCCCCTGGGCCCATTGTGAAATCATGGGGACCCCCTTTGTCCCCAGGGCCTATTGTGACATCCCAGGACCCCCCATTGTCCCCAGGGCCCATTGTGACACCGTGGAGACCCTCCTTGTCCTCAGGGCCCATTATGACATTCAGGGGACTCCTCTTTGTCCCCAGGGACTATTGTGACATCCTGGGGACCCCCCTTTACTCCAGGGCCCATTGTGACACCGTGGAGACCCCATTTGTCACTGGGGCCCATTGTGACATCCCAGGACACCCCATTGTCCCCAGGGCCCACTGAGACATCCCGGCGACCACCCTTTGTCCCCAGGGCCCATTATGCACATTCAGGGGACACCCCTTTGTCCCCAAGGCCCATTGTGACATCCTGGGGAGACCCCATTGTCCCCAAGGCCCATTGTGGCACCATGGGGACCCCCTTTGTCCCCAGTGCCCATTGTGACATCTTAGGACCCCACTTTGTCCCCAGGGCCCATTGTGACATCCTGAAGACCCCCTTTGTCCCCAGGGCCTATTGTGACATCCCAGGACCCCCCCTTTTCTCCAGGGCCCATTGTGACGTCCCAGGACCCCCTATTGTCCCCAGAGCCCATTGTGACATCCCAGGACCCCCCATTGTCCCCAGGCCCCATTATACACATCCTGGGGTCCCCCTTTATCCCCAGGGCCATTGTGACACCATGGGGACCCCCTTTGTCCCCAGGGCCCATTGTGATGTCCCAGGATGCCCCATTGTCCCCTGGGCCCATTGTGAAATCATGGGGACGCCCTTTGTCCCCAGGGCCCATTGTGACATCCTGGGGACCACCCTTTGTCCCCAGGGCCCATTATGCACATTCAGGGGACACCCCTTTGTCCCCAAGGCCCATTGTGACATCCTGGGGAGACCCCATTGTCCCCAAGGCCCATTGTGGCACCATGGGGACCCCCTTTGTCCCCAGTGCCCATTGTGACATCTTAGGACCCCACTTTGTCCCCAGGGCCCATTGTGACATCCTGGGGACCACCTGTGTCCCCAGGGCCCATTGTGACATCCCAGGAGCCACCGTTGTCCCCAGGGCCCATTGTGACATCCTGGGGACCCCCTTGTCCCCAGTGTCCATTGTGGCATCCTGGGACCCCCGTTGTCCCCAGGGCCCATTGTGGCACCATGTGGACCCCCTTTTTCCCGAGGGCCCATTATAACGTCCCAGGACCCCCCGTTGTCCCCTGGGCCCATTGTGACATCCTGGGGTCCCCCTTTTGTCCCCTGGGCCCATTGTGACACTGTGGGGATCTCCTTTGTCCCCAGGGACCATTGTGACACTGTGGGGACCCCCTTTGTCCCCAGGGCCCATTGTGACATCCTGGGGAATCCCTTTGTCTCCAGGGCCCATTGTGACGTCCCAGGACCCTGCTTTGTCCCCGGGGCCCATTGTGACATCCTGGGGAACCGCTTTGTCCCCAGGACCCATTGTGACGTCCCAGGACCCCCCCTTGTCCCCAGGGCTCATTGTGATGTCCCAGGATCCCCATTGTCCCCAGAGCCCATTGTGATGTCTTGGGAACCCCCTTTGACCCCAGGGTCCATTGTGACACCATGGGGACCCCCTCTTGTCCCCAGGGCCCATCGTGGCACCGTGGGGACCCCCTTGTCACTGGGGACCCATTGTGACACTATGGGGACCCCCCTTTGTGCCCAGGGCCCATTGTAACATCCTGGGGACCCCCTTGCCTCCAGGGCCCCTTGTGACATCAAAGGATCACCCTTTGTCCCCAGGACCCATTGTGACATCCCAGGACCCCACTTACTCCCCAGGGCCCATTGTGGCACCATGAGGACCCCCTTTGTCACTGGTGCCCATTGTGACATCCCAGGACCCCCCATTGTCTGCAGAGCCCATTGTGACACTATAGGGACCCCCCTTGTCACTGAGGACCCAATGTGACACCATGGGCACCTCCCCTTGTCGTCAGAGCCCATCGTGACATCCCAAAACCCCCAATTGTCTCCAGGGCCCATTGTGACATCCTGGGGACCTCCCTTTCTCCCCAGGGCCCATTGTGACGTTCCAGGAACCCCCATTGTCCTCAGGGCCCATTGTGACATTCAGGGGACCCCCTTTGTCTTCAGGGCCCATTGTGACACCATGGAGACCCCATTTGTCACTCGGGCCCATTGTGACATCCTAGGACCCCCCATTGTCCCCAAGGCCCATTGCGACATCCTGGGGACCCCCCTTTGTCCTCAGGGCCCATTGTGACATTCAGGGCACCCCTCTTTGTCCCCAGGGCCCATTCTGATACCATGGGGACCACTTTGTCCCCAGGGCCCACTGTGACATCCTGGGGACGCCCTTTGTCCCCAGGGCCCATTTTGACACCATGTGCACCCCCCTTTGTGCCCAGGGCCGATTGTGACATCCTGGGGACCCTCTTTGTCCCCAGGGCCCATTGTGACATCCTGGGGACACCCCATTGTCTCCAGGGCCCATTGTGAACATCCTGGGGACCCCCTTGTCCCCAGGGCCCATCGTGGCACCGTGGGGACCCCCCGTTGTCCCCAGGGCCTATAGTGACACCGTGGGTACCCCCTTTGTCCCCAGTGCCCATTGTGATATCCTGGGGACCCCCCTTGTCCCCAGGGCTTATTGTGACATCCTGGGGACCGCCTTTGTCCCCAGGGCCCATTGTGACATCCCAGGACCCCAAGTTGTCCCCAGGGACCATTGTGACACCGTGGGGACCCCCTTTGTCCTCAGGGCCCGTTGTGAACATCCTGGGGACCCCCTTGTCCACACGACCCATCGTGGCACCGTGGGGACCCCCCGTTGTCCCCAGGGCCTATAGTGACACCGTGGGTACCCCCTTTGTCCCCAGTGCCCATTGTGACATCCTGGGGACCCCCTTGTCCCCAGGGCCCATTGTGACACCATGAGGATCGCCTTTGTCCCCGTGGCCCATTGTGACATCCCAGGACCCCGCGTTGTCCCCAGGGCCCATTCTGACATCCTGGGGACCCCCCTTGTCCCCAGGGCTTATTGTGACATCCTGGGGACCCCTTTGTCCCAGGGGCACATTGTGGCACCATGGGGACCCCCTTTATCCCCAGGGCCACTTGTGACATCCTGGGGACCCCCCTTGTCCCCAGTGCCCATTATGACATTCTGGGGACCCCCTTTGTCCCAGGGGCACATTGTGGCACCACGGGGACCCCCTTTGTCACCGGGGCCCATTGTGACATCCCAGGACCCCAAGTTGTCCCCAGGGCCCATTGTGACACCATGGGTACCCCCTTTGTCCCATGGGCCCATTGTGACATCCTGGGGACCCCCTTGTCGCCAGGGCCCATCATGGCACCGTGGGGACCCCCCTTTGTCCCCAGTGCCCATTGTGACATCCTGGGGACCCCCCTTGTCCCCATGGCTTATTGTGACACCCTGGGACCGCCTTTGTCCCCAGGGCCCATTGTGATGTCCCAGGACCCCCAATTGTCCCCAGGGACCATTGTGACATCCTGGGGACCCCCTTTGTCCCAAGACCCCATTGTGACATCCTGGGGACCCCGCCTTGTCCCCAAAGCCCATTGTGACATCCTGGGGACCCTCTTTGTCCCCAGGGCCCATTGTGGCACCATGGGGACACCCTTTGTCACTGGGGCCAGTTGTGACATCCCAGGACCCCACTTTGTCCCCAGGGCTTATTGTGATACCATGGGGACCCCCCTTGTCCCCAGGGCCCATTGTGACATTCAGGGGGACTCCTCTTTGTCCCCAGGGCCTATTGTGTCATCCTGGGGATCTCCCCTTGTCTCTAGGGCCCATTGTGAGACTGTGGAAGACCCCCTTTGTCCCCAAGTCCCATTGTGACGTCCCAGGACGCCTCGTTGTCCCCAGGACCCATTGTGACTCCATGGGAACCCCCCCTTGTCCCCAGGGCCCATTGTGACATCCTGGGACCCCCCTTTGTCCCCAGTGCTCATTGTGAAATCCTGGGGACCCACTTTGTCCCCAGGGCCCATTGTGGCACCATGGGGAGCGCCTTTGTCACTGGGGACCATTGTGACATTCCAGGATTTTACTTTGTCCCCGGGGCCCATTGTGACATCCTGGGGATCCCCCTTTGTCCCCAAGACCCATTGTGACATCCTAGTACCCCCCGCAGTCCCCAGGGCCCATTGTGACATCCTGGGGATCCCTTTGGCCCCAGGGCCCATTGTGACAGGGCGGGGATCCCCCTTGTCCCCAGGGCCCATTGTGAAACCGTGGGGA
This sequence comes from Patagioenas fasciata, assembly GCF_037038585.1. NCBI lineage: Eukaryota > Metazoa > Chordata > Aves > Columbiformes > Columbidae > Patagioenas > Patagioenas fasciata. The sequence continues at coordinate 14,645,219 of NC_092536.1, forward strand.
CCCTCTTGTCCCCAGGGCCCATTGTGACAGGGCGGGGATCCCCCTTGTCCCCAGGGCCCATTGTGAAACCGTGGGCACCCTCTTTGTCCCATGGGCCCATTGTGACCTTCAAGGGACCCCCCCATTGTCCCCAGGGCCCATTGTGACATCCTGGGTACCCCCTTTGTCCCCAAGACCCATTGTGACATCCTAGTACCCCCCGCAGTCCCCAGGGCCCATTGTGACAGGGCGGGGATCCCCCTTGTCCCCAGGGCCCATTGTGAAACCGTGGGGACCCTCTTGTCCCCAGGGCCCATTGTGACAGGGCGGGGATCCCCCTTGTCCCCAGGGCCCATTGTGAAACCGTGGGGACCCTCTTGTCCCCAGGGCCCATTGTGGCACCGTGGAGACCCCCCCTTTGTCCCCAGTGCTCATTGTGACAGGGTGGGACCCCCCTTGTACCCAGGGCCCGTTGTGACATCCTGGGGACCCCCTTTGTCCCCAGGGCCTATTGTGACATCTTGGGGAGTCCCCTTTATCCCCAGGGCCCATTGTGACATCCTGGGGACCCCCTTTGTCCCTAGGGTTCATTGTGACATCCCAGGACCCCCATTGTCCCCAGGGCCCATTGTGAACAACCTGGGGACCCCCCTTTTTCCGCGGGCCCATTGTGGCGTCCCAGGATGCTTCGTTGTCCCCTGGGCCCATTGTGACATCCCGGGGACCCCTTTTGTCCCCAGGGTCCATTGTGACATCCTGGGGCCTCCCTTTGTCCCCAGGGCCCATTGTGACATCGCAGGAGCCCCCATTGTCCCAAGGGCACATTGTTACATCCTGGGGACCCCCTTGTCCCCAGGGCCCATCGTGGCACCGTGGGGACCCCCCCTTTGTCTCCAGTGCCCATTGTGACATCCTTGGGACCCCCCTTGTCCCCAGGACCCGTTGTGACATCTTGGGGACCCCTATGTCACCAGAGCCCATTGTGATATCCTGGGGAGCCCCCTTTGTCCCCAGGGCCCATTGTGCACATCCTGTGGACCCCTCTTTGTCCCCAGGGCCCATTGTGATATCCTGGGGAGCCCTCTTTTTCCCCAGGGCCTATTGTGACATCCTGGGGACCCCCTTTGTCCCCCGGGCCCATTGTGACATCCTGAAGACCCCCTTTGTCCCCAGGGCCTATTGTGACATCCCAGGACCCCCCCTTTTCTCCAGGGCCCATTGTGACATCCCAGGACCCCCTATTGTCCCCAGAGCCCATTGTGACATCCCAGGACCCCCCATTGTCCCCAGGCCCCATTATACACATGCTGGGGTCCCCCTTTATCCCCAGGGCCATTGTGACACCATGGGGACCCCCTTTGTCCCCAGGGCCCATTGTGACGTCCCAGGATGCCCCATTGTCCCCTGGGCCCATTGTGAAATCATGGGGACCCCCTTTGTCCCCAGGGCCTATTGTGACATCCGAGGACCCCCCATTGTCCCCAGGGCCCATTGTGACATCCTGGGGACCCCCTTTTGTCCCCAGGGCCCATTCTGACACCATGGGGACGCCCTTTGTCCCCAGGGCCCATTGTGATATCCTGGGGACTCCCTTTGTCCCCAGGGCCCATTGTGACACCGTGGAGACCCTCCTTGTCCTCAGGGCCCATTATGACATTCAGGGGACTCCTCTTTGTCCCCAGGGCCTATTGTGACATCCTGGGGACCCCCCTTTTCTCCAGGTCCCATTGTGACATCCCAGGACCCCCTGTTGTTCCCCGGGCCCATTGTGAAATCCTGGGGACCCCCTCTTTTTCCCCAAGGCCCATTGTGACATCCCACGACCCCCCATTGTCCCCAGGCCCCATTATGCACATCCTGCGGTCCCCCTTTATCCCCCGGCCCCATTCTGACACTGTGGGGACCCCCGTTGTCCCCAGGACCCATTGTGACATCCTGGGGACCCCCTTTGTCCCCAGGGCCTATTGTGACATCCCAGAATCCCCCATTGTCCCCAGGGCTCATTGTGACATCGTGGGGACCCCCCTTTGTCCCCAGGGCCCATTGTGACATCCTGGGGACTCCCTTTGTCCCCAGGGCCCATTGTGACATCCCAGGAGCCCCCATTGTACCCAGGGCCCATTGTGAGATCCTGGGAACCCCCTTGTCCCCAGGGCCCATCGTGGCACCGTGGGGACCCTCCCCTTTTTCTCCAGTGCCAATTGTGACATCCTTGGGACCCCTCTTGTCCTCAGAGCCCATTGTGACATCCTGGGGAGCCCCCTTTGTCCCCAGGGCCCATTGTGACATCCTGGGGAGCCCCCTTTGTCCCCAGGGCCCATTGTGACATCCCAGGACCCCCCATTTTCCCCAGGGCGCATTGTGACATCCTGGGGACCCCCTTTGTCCCCAGGGGCCATTGTGACATACCAGGACCCACCCTTGTCCCCAGAGTCCATTGTGACATCCTGGGCAGCCCCCTTTGTCCCCAGGCCCATTGTGACATCCTGGGGACCCTGTTGTCTCAAGGGCCCATTGTGACACCGTGGGGACCCCCTTTGTCACTGGGGCCCATTGTGGCATACCAGGACTCCACTTTGTCCCCAGGGCCCATTGTGACACCGTGGGGACCCCTTTGTCCCCAGGACCCATTGTGACATCCCATGACCCCCCTTGTCCCCAGGGCCCATTGTGACAGGGCGGGACACCCCTTGTCTCCAAGGCCCATTGTGACATCATGGGGATCCCGTTTGTGCCCAGAGGCCATTGTGACATCCGGGGGACCCCCCTTGTCCCCAGAGCCCATTGTGATATTCAGGGGACCCCCTCTTTTTCCCCAGGGCCTATTGTGACATCCTTGGGACCTCGTTTGTCCCCAGGGCCCATTGTTGTACCATGGGGACCCCCTTTGTCCCCAGGGCCCATTGTGGCACCATGGTGAACCCCTTTGTCACTGGGGCTCATTGTGACATCCCAGGACCCCCCGTTGTCCCCAGGGCCCATTGTGACATCCTGGGTCCCCCTTTGTCCCTGTCGAGGGTTAGGATTGCGGGGTGACAATCAAACCCTGGCAGATGTGTTGTCAACCTCCTCTGCCCCCCACTTCCCCCTTTTGCCCCTCCCTCTCCCCCCTTCCCACTCAGCACAGGCGATCGGGAGGGGAAGAAGCACAGAGGGGAGAGAGCTGGAAAAGTTCAAGATGTTTTACTGATGCTACTGATAAGAACAGAGAAAATGATACAAATATACAAAACCCATCTTGTAAGTCTGAGCAACTGCAGAGCCAGCACCCAAAGTCCTGGACTGGACTCTGCAGCCAACCGGAGCTGGATTCAGTCTCTCACTGGCCTCCGTTCGCAGGGACGACCAGCAAGGTCCTCTCCTGATGTCGGCCATGAGCAGAAGGGAAGGAAAAAGGCAAAAGGGAAGGAAAAGGGACAAGATCCTCGTGATCTCCCGCTTTTATATGAAGTATTCACGTGAACGGAATGTTATACACAGTTGGTCACCGGTTTCTCGTTGCCCCTCTCGCGAGATGTCCACCCGTGCTTGTCAATAAGTTTCCATTCCATTGCTGGGTTTGCCAAAACATGTGTCTGGTTCTCCAGGAAAATGCAGCTGACATGAAGGCTTTGGCTGACAGGCAAAATTCACTAAAAGAGAAACTTGTTTTTACCAAAACCAGGACACCTGGGGGCGCAGAGGCTGCTGAGACATGGAGATGGACTGGGACACGGGGGTGGGCTGGGACATAGAGATAGGCTGGGACATGGATGGCCTGGGTCACAGAGACTGCTGGGATGTGCAGACGGGCTGGGTCATGGGCACGAGTCAGAGCCAGCACAGGAGCAGGGAGGCTGGGGCAGCTCCATCCTGCAGACGTGCTTGTCCTGGCCATGCCAGCCATGGGATACGTGCCCCAGCACAGACACACACCCGTGGGACACACAGCTGGCCACAGGGACCCCAGAGACACACGCACGCCCCGTGCCATCATTCCAGTTCGTTGGTGGAGCCGTGGGGGTCACTGGGGTGGCGGTGGCGGTGGCCAAGGGTGGCGAGGGTGGCACCAAGGTGCTCACAGTCCAAACTGATCACTGTGTTTAAAAAGATAATCGAGGGGGAAGGGCAACCAAAGAGCCAGGAATCCATATTTCAAATAAATCAATAAGGTGAGAGGGTTGTTAATTAGATGAATGAGACAGGTAAACTGAGGCCAGCCCTGGGGAGTCTGTAACCCCTGCAGTGCCAAGCGCTGGGGAGCAGGGCAGGGAATGTGCAGCTGGGGTTGGTGGATGTGTAAGCGGGGGCTTTTTGTCCCATTCCCTGTGCTGTCTTTGGGTAGAACACCTGGTCTTGCCAAATCGTTTATAAAATACGCTTTGCTGAGAGATCCTGCCCGGGGCTGTTCTCTTGGCAAGGGGATTGTTTCCCACAGCAGGGTTTGGCAGCAGAAGTTTGGCAGGACAAGAGGGCCCATGAGGTCAGAAAGCACAGCAGAGCTGGAACGTGGGGTCACGGGCACCAAACCCAGCTCGGGTGGAGCCAAGAGGGTCCCCTCGTGTGCAGGGCCCAAAGCGCCATCTGTAGCATCTGCCCGTCCTTCTGAGTGCCCAGAGCCCTCTTCTTGGGGCCAAATCCTCATGTTTAGGGTCCCAACGTGTCTTTCATCACCCACGGCCTTTGGTCAGGGCCCACAGCTTCATTTTCAGGTGGAGCCGCTGCCTGGCAACAACCGCCCGGAAGTCTGTGGACAGCCAGGGGATGAAATGCAGCCAATCACATTTGAGGAGGCGGGGCAAGTCATGTGATTGAAACGTAAGCAGCCAATCGAGCTTTGAGACCTGCAGGACAGTTGGCGACAGTTGAACAAACTGGGCAGCCCTGAGGGGTGGGCTGTGCTGACTGCACCAATCACACCTGGTGGGAGTGCAGCACAGGATGATTGACAAATAGTCTGACCAATCATTTGGTGGGGGGAGCCAGTGGGAAATCCCAGACAGCCAATCAGAGGAAACAGCGGCTCAGGGAAGGCGGACACTGTGGAGGGAGTAACCCCTCAGGTCGCCAATCAGAGAGAGTATCACCTCAGGGCTGGGTGAGCCCCAAACCAGGACAGAATCACTGCCCAGGCAGCCAATCAGCTGCAGGATCAGCTCAGGGGGGGAGACTGACAGCCCTCCTGACCAATGGTGGCGCAGCCCAAGCTGAGCAGGCGGTTGCTCTGCAGGCGGCCAGCGTGAGTTTTGCCATGGCGCCCGTGGAGCTGCCCGAGGCCGAGCAGCGCCCGGCCCAGCCCTGGGGCCCTTTTTCCTCCCTCTGGGGCCCTGGAGATGTCTTGCTGCCTCTGGCCCAGGTGTGTGTGGGCTGCTCTGGCCTTGTTCTCCTGGGCGGGGGAGGGGGCAGGGGGCACTTTCTGGAGAGGAGCTGCTGGGGCTGGAGCTGGAGAGAGCAGGAGAAGGGGAAGCAGCTGGAGGGTGAAGTGCAGGGGATCCCCACAGCTGCTGCTGCAGCTGCACCAGAGACAGCTGCCCCTCTGGGTGAGGAAGAGTCCCTGTGAGCAGCCTCAGCAGAGCAGATCACAAACGTGCACCGCAGGGTCTGTGTAAGTGGGGAAAATCACTGTCCGGCCGTATAGTGTGTGTGTGTGGGGGGTGCGTCTGGGAAGCCTCGTGCTGTGAGAGCTGTCAGACACCCATGTGTTCTCTTAGGTGCGGGATGGACAAACGGCTGGAGCTACAGAATAGGAGGGGAGGGAAAGGCAGGCAGACAGAAGGGCCTGAACTCCACAGCTTGCCTGGCAGTGCAGAGAGCAGGAACTGTGGTGAGTGCTGGGCCCTTGGGCTCATTTCATCCTGTTTTGTGCTCCCATCCCTCCCTGCTCCCTCCTCTTTCCTACCGTGTCCTTCTCCCTCTTCATCTCTTCTCTCTCTGCCCCTCTCTGCTTCTTCCTCACCGTTTCCTCCACCCGTCTGCACCTCTGTGCAGGGTTTCTCGTATCTCCCTCTCTGTCTCCGCTGCTCTGTGCTTCTCATCATCCCTGGTTTCTCTTTGTCACATTCTGCTCTGTTGCTGTGTCCTGCTCCCTGCCCCATCATTTCTCACTGTATCCCTCTGTCCTGCTCCCTGCACCTGTTCCTGCCCCTCTTCTTTTTTACTCCCTCTCCATCTTGCTGCCCGCCCCAGGATTTTTTCCCCAATTTCTATCCTGCCCCCAACCCTTATTGTTCTTTCTCTCTCCTGCTCCCCTTCTTTCTGCCTGTCTTCCCTTTCCCGGCTGCTTCTTTCTCCAGCTCTGTCCAGAGTACTGCTCCTCTTCCTTCTTGATGTCTTTCTGTCCTGGTTTTCCTTCTGTCTCCCATCCCTGTTCCCAGTGCCATCCCTTCTCGCTATATCACCCCTGTCCAGCTGGCTCTGCCTTTTCTTTGTCTTCTCTTCCTCTTTCCTGCTGCTCAGCCCTCTTTTCCTCTTTCTCCAGCTCCTTGCTGCATGTTTCCCCTTTCCAGTCTCTTCATTTGGATCCCAACTTTGCTTTATTTCTCATTCCCTTTGTTGTGTTCCCTGTCTTTCTTTTTGTCTCTCCATCTGTGCATCCCCCTCCCTGTCTTTCTCCAGCCCCTTCCTGCTTCTCCTCCTCCCCCCTCCCCATCCCTCTGTCCTGCTCATCAGCCCTGCTGGTTCTTCCTCCCTGTCTCATCCCAGCTCATTGTGCCTTTTTGCCTTCATCTCTCCGTCCTTTTCCCTGTGTGTTTGTTTCTCTCTCAGCTCCTCTGTCTTCTCTCTTGTCTGATTTGTCTCTTGCTAGTCCTCTGTCCTTCTCCCCAGCAGCTTCAACTGAATGGCCAGGTGTCCCTGCACTCTGGTGGTTCCTCATCACTGCCCTGGGCTGTGTCTGTAGGGCTGGGGATCATTTAGGAGCTGCTCTCCTTCTGCAGACAGCAGAGCCTGGTGCAGCTACAGCAGAGGTTGTTCTCAGCTGCTGCTTATGCAGCTCGTTGGAAGAGCAGCTGTGGGCCTTCTTTGGAAGGGAGGTTTCTTGTTCTGTGCTTACTGCTCCTGGGGACCCTGCACAGGAGCGGTGTTGGGGTCTGCAGGGACGGGTGGGACCTGCTGTGATTCCTGGTGAACGTGAACTGAGCTTGTCCTGATGTCCTCGAATGAAAACAGACTGACTGGAGATGGTTTACTGCCCTGTTTCAGTTCCAAACTACATGCTTGGCAATGGAGAACATGAGACTTTGTGCTGCGTTCCAGATGTCAGCTGAGAACATCACTGCCTTTGGTACCAGGGCAGGTGGTCTGTGATCAGGGGTGCGGACTTGCATGGCAGTGCTTTAATGAACATTTTATGGTCTTGCCACTTCAAAGCCCTTCATTTTCCTAGAAATTTGAAGATGGCATTTCTCATTCGGAGGTTCAGACTTCGGTTGGACTTGATGTTGAATGGTCCATACAATGGGGTGCATAAAAGAAGAATCTCGCTTCCTTGTTGTTGTTGTTTTCTAACGCTGTCTGAATTTGGTAAGCAAGAGGAAGAGTGGCTTGCAGTGTCTGCTTTTGAGAGGAACGTATTCCTGACTGTCTCCATCTCTGTATGGTGAAGCTTTCTGCCTGCACTATGATTTTGCTGGGCTGTGAGGCTGTGTTGGAGCAGCAGAGCTCAGAAGTGGTGGCTTTAAAGGCATTGAAGCTGTGGTCAAACTAGCAGGAAAAGCTGGTTTCTTCCCAGAGAGCTGCCTGACAAATATAGCTACAAGTAAAGACCCTTGAAGTTGGCTTTTTTTATTTAAATTTACTATTAATATGTAGCTTTTGGGATTGATTGATTGATTGATTTCTGGGAAGCAAGAAGTGAGAGCCTGTGCACTCCCACAGGCAGAGCTGCCTCCCAAAATAGGTGCACCCTTCTCCACTTCTGTTCCTTCCATGCTGGTGTAGCACAAGGCCATGCAGCAGTGTGCAGATGTGGTGATTCCAATGTGACTGTGAGGTCAGAGCCCCTCGGTGACGTGCTGTGCTGTGTCTTGGCAGCAGCAGCATCATGGGGCGAGCGTGGGGGCCATGGTCCTCACCCTGTTCCTCCTCCTGGTGTCCCTGCCAGCCCGGGACGCCCAGGCTGCTCCAGCCGAGCGCAGGGAGCAGGTGGGCGAGCAGGGGCAGCACCCAGCCCCGAGCAGCTCAGCAGGGCAGCAGTGGGGCCAGGGCTGGGGCTGGGGCCGGGAGAGCAGCCGGGCTGGGCCGGGCAGGGCGAGCCAGGCAGCACCAGGGTGTGGGCAGGGGGCAGACACCCGCAGGGAGGGGAGAGGGGCTGCGGCTGCTTCAGGGGCAGGTTCTGGGCAAGCAGGGGCTGGGAGTGCTGGCACAGGGCAGAAACCAGCTCTGAGTCCCTGTGGGGCCCTCCCTGCCCCCCAGCCTCGTGCCACACGGCCCCATCCCAGGGCGCGCTTTGAGCCTTTGGGCCCGTTTCAAATCAAAGCTGGGATTGCTTTGGCACTTTGGGCCACTTTTGAGCTTTGGGATCGTTTCTGTTAGGGTTAGGATTTGATTAGTGTTAGGGATAGAGAGTAGTGTCAGTGGAAGTGGTTGGGGTTAGGGCTTGGTTTTAGGAAGTAGGGCTGGGGTTAGGGTTACGTTTGGGTTAGTGGTAGGGTCAGGGTTTGATTAGGATTAGGGTTAGAGTTAAGGTGAGGGGTTTTGGGTGAGGGATAGAGTTTGGTTTTAGGTTTAGGCATAGATTTCTGATTAGAGTAAGAGGGCTAAGCATTAGGTTTAGAGTTGGAGTTAGGGGTAGAGGTTGGTCTTCGATTTAGCCTTGCTTTAGGATTACAGTAAGTGATTGGACTAATATTAGAAGTTTAGATGAAGGGATAGGTGTTAGGGGTAGGGTTAGGGTTATTATTAGGGTTTGATTAGGATTAGGTTTAGGGCTTATGGGTAGGGATGTGGTTAGTGATAAGGGTTAGTATTAGGGTTAATGTTAGGAGTAAGGATTAAGGTTAGGGGTTAGGGAATAGTGTTTGTGTAAGCAGTAAGACTTCAGGTTTAGGGGGAAAGGGTAGGAATATGGTTAAGGTTGGCATAGGGTTAGGAGTTTGGGTTAGGGTTAGGCTTAGGTTTTGGAGTTTGGGTTAGGGTTAGGCTTAGGAGTTTGGGTTAGGCTTAGTCTTAAGCTTAGGAGTTTGGTTTAGGCTTAGACTTAGGGTTAGGAGTTTGAGTTAGGATTTAGGGTTAGTCTTAAGGCTAGGAGTTTGGGTTAGGAGTTTCCGTTAGGGTTAGGCTTAGTGTTAGGAGTTTGGGTTAGGGTTCGGCTTGGGCTTAGGCGTCTGGGTTGGGCTTAGGCGTCTGGGTTGGGCTTAGGCGTCTGGGTTGGGCTTAGGCGTCTGGGTTGGGCTTAGGCTTAGAGTTAGGAGTTTGGGTTAGGGTTAAGGGATTGGGATAAGGGTTAAGAGATTGGGTTAAGGTTAAGGGATTGGGTTAGGATTGGGTTTACGGTTAGGAATTAGGCTTAGGTTTAGGATTAGGATTAGCGTTATGGTCTGGGTTAGGAGTTGGGGTTAGGAGTTGGGGTTAGGAGTTGGGGTTAGGAATCTTAACCCTCGACAGGGACAAAGGGGGTCCCCAGGATGTCACAATGGGCCCTGGGGACAATGGGAGTCCCCAGCATGTCACAATGGGCCCTGGGGACAAGGGGGGGTCCTTGGATGTCACAATGGGCCCCAGTGACAAAGGGATCCCCCATGGTGCCAAAATGGGCCCTGGGGACAAAGTAAAGTCCTGGAATGTCACAATGGGCTCTGGGGACAATGGGGGGTGTCCAGGATGTCACAATGGGCCCTGAGGACAAGGCGGGGTCCCCATGGTGTCACAAAACAACGTCCTCAGGGATACAGGTCAGTGCCAGGGGTGGGTTATGCTTGGCCTCCATGACCTCGAGGGTCTTTTCCAACCAAAATGAGTTTTTAGGGTTTATCCCAAATGATGGGAACCCCCGCTTCCAGCTCTGCTCTTTACCAAACACCTTTTAGAGGATGAAGAGGAAGGAGACGCAACACCTCAGCATACGGAGGGTCTTCCCCAAAGGGGTGGTCTGGGGTATCCAAAACACAAGGGGTGGTGTGGGCATCCAAAGCACAAGGGGTGGTCTGGGGCATCCAAAACACAAGGGGTGGTGTGGGCATCCAAAGCACAAGGGGTGGTCTGGGCCATCCAAAGCTCTCCTGGAGCGACTGCTGCTTCTTCTTGCTTTCCATCAGCTTCTTGATGTCTTCCCGCACGGGGCCGCGCTCGTCATCTTCATCATCTTCGTCATCTTCGTCATCTTCGTCATCTTCATCATCTTCGTCATCTTCATCATCTTCGTCATCTTCGTCATCTTCACCATCAGATTCAGAGGATTCTGGAGGAGCGAACAGCGAGAAATGGGCTGGGGAGGGTCCAGCACCGGCCCTGGCTCTTCCTGCCCAGCATCCCAGGCCCATCCCCAGCTGCTCCAGCTTCATCCAAAAGAGGTGGCGAGCTCCAAAAACTCAGTGGCTCCTCCAAGAGCGTCCAATGGGAAGAGGCCCCAGGCAGAGAAGTCGTGGGCTCAAAAGAAAGCACCACGTTCCGAGGATCTCCAGAAGATCCCTGGCCTGCTCCAGGAGATCCCCATCATCAACAAGATGAGGTCGGCCGTGTTGTTTTCAAAGGCGAGGAGGAGCTCAAGGGCCCTCAGCATCGGGGCTCGCGTGCGGTTATGAGAGGGCAAGGAAGGAAGGAAGGAAGGAGGGAAGGAAGGAAGGAGGGAAGGAAGGAAGGAGGGAAGGAAGGAAGGAGGGAAGGAGGGAAGGAAGGAGGGAGGGAAGGAAGGAAGGAAGGAGGGAAGGAAGGAAGGAGGGAAGGAGGGAAGGAAGGAAGGAGGGAAGGAGGGAGGGAAGGAGGGAGGGAAGGAGGGAAGGAAGGAAGGAAGGAAGGAGGGAAGGAAGGAGCCGGGGGTTCCCATCATTTGGGATAAACCCTAAAAACTCATTAATCACTTTGGTTGGAAAAAACCACCCACCTCCATAGGACCCCATAGGGACCCATAGAGACCATAGAGGCCCATAGGGAGCCACAGAGCCCCATGGAACCCCATAGAGACCCATAGGGACCGTAGAGCCTGTAGAGACCCATAGGGACCCATAGAGACCCATAGAGCTCCATAGGACCCCATAGGGACCCATACAGACCATAGAGGCCCATAGGGAGCCACAGAGCCCCATGGAACCCCATAGAGACCCATAGGGACCGTAGAGCCTGTAGAGACCCATAGGGACCCATAGAGACCCATAGAGCTCCATAGGACCCCATAGGGACCCATACAGACCATAGAGGCCCATAGGGAGCCACAGAGCCCCATGGAACCCCATAGAGACCCATAGGGACCGTAGAGCCTGTAGAGACCCATAGGGACCCATAGAGACCCATAGAGCTCCATAGGACCCCATAGGGACCCATAGAGACCATAGAGGCCCATAGGGAGCCACAGAGCCCCATGGAACCCCATAGAGACCCATAGGGACCCATAGGGACCCATAGAGAGGGAAGGGTTTAGGACCCTGGGGGTTCCATAGAGACCCATAGAGCATCAAGGAGCCCCATAGGGACCCATAGAGCCCCAAAGAGCCCCATAGGGACCCACAGACACCCAAGGAGCCCCATAGAGACCCATTAAGACCCATAAGGACCCATAGGGACCCATAGGGACCCATAGAGCCCCATAGAGGCCCATAGGAAACCACAGAGCCCCATGGAACCCCATAGGGACCTATAGAGACCCATAGGACCCCATAGAGATCCAAGGAGCCCCATAGAGCTCCATAGGGACCCATAGAGACCCATAGGGACCCATAGAGAGGGAGGGTTTTAGGACCCCGGGGGTTCCTGCTGGGCTCAACTATGGCAAGAAAACCTTAACGAATAATTAACTGAATATTAATGAATGCAAAAGGCCAGGAACCAATGAAGAGTGAGCACTGAGCCCTGGGACAGCGGGGACAGCGGGGACAGGGACAGCGGGAATGTGACCCTGGGACCCATTGACCCCGTTGACTCCCATTGATCCCCATTGACCCATTGACCCCCATTGACCCCCATTGACCCCCATTGACCCCATTGACCCCCATTGACCCCCATTGACCCCATTGACCCCCATTGACCCCATTGATCCCCATTGACCCATTGACCCCCATTGACCCCCATTGACCCCGTTGACTCCCATTGACCCCCATTGATCCCCATTGACCCCCATTGACCCCCATTGACCCCCATTGACCCCCATTGATCCCCATTGATCCCCATTGACCCCATTGACCCCATTGACCCATTGACCCCCATTGACCCATTGACCCCCATTGACCCCCATTGACCCCATTGACCCCCATTGACCCCATTGATCCCCATTGATCCCCATTGACCCCATTGACCCATTGACCCCCATTGACCCCATTGACCCCATTGACCCCATTGATCCCCATTGATCCCCATTGACCCCATTGACCCATTGACCCCCATTGACCCCGTTGACTCCCATTGACCCCATTGATCCCCATTGACCCATTGACCCCCATTGACCCCCATTGACCCCATTGACCCCCATTGACCCCCATTGACCCCGTTGACTCCCATTGACCCCATTGATCCCCATTGACCCATTGACCCCCATTGACCCCCATTGACCCCGTTGACTCCCATTGACCCCATTGATCCCCATTGACCCCCATTGACCCCCATTGACCCCCATTGACCCCCATTGACCCCATTGACCCCCATTGACCCCCATTGATCCCCATTGATCCCCATTGACCCCATTGACCCCATTGACCCATTGACCCCCATTGACCCCCATTGACCCCATTGACCCCATTGACCCCATTGATCCCCATTGCCCCCCATTGATCCCCATTGACCCATTGATCCCCTTTGACCCCATTGACCCATTGATCCCCATTGACCCCATTGAGCCATTGAGTCATTGACTTCATTGACCCCCCATTGACCCCCATTGCCCCCCATTGACTCCCATTGCCCCCATTGACCCCGTTGACCCATTGATCCCCATTGCCCCCCATTGACTCCCATTGACCCCATTGACCCATTGACTCCCATTGCCCCCCATTGACCCCATTGCCCCCCATTGACTCCCATTGCCCCCCATTGCCCCCATTGCCCCCATTGTCCCATTTCAGGTAAAAGAGGACATAAACAAGAGAGAAAAAACAAAACACAACACATTTGGGCACTCCTGGGTCCTTTGGGGCACTCCTGGGTCCCTCCTGAACTCCTGGGTCCTTTGGGGCACTCCTGGGTCCCTCCTGAACTCCTGGGTCCTTTGGGGTACTCCTGGGTCCCTTGGGGTACTCCTGGGTCCCTCCTGAACTCCCCATAGACCCCCATAATTTCCCCCTTAGGGACCCAGGAGTGCCCCATAGTGACCCATAAGTGACTCATGGAGCCCCCTAAGTGCGTTCGGGTCCCCTCGGGTCCCTTCGGGTGAGTTCGGGCCCCACTCGGGTCCCTTCGGGTCCCTTCGGGTGTGTTCGGGTCCCCTCGGGTCCCTTCGGGTGCGTTCGGGTGCGTTCGGGCCCCACTCGGGTCCCTTCGGGTGCGTTCGGGTCCCTTCGGGTGCCTTAGGGTCCCCTCGGGTGCGTTCGGGCCCCACTCGGGTCCCTTCGGGTGCGTTCGGGTCCCTTCGGGTGCGTTCGGGTCCCTTCGGCTCCCTTCGTGTATCTTCGGCTCCTCTCGGAGCCGCCTCTGCGCACGCCACGCACAGTGGGCATGGCCACGCACCCCCCCGCCGCTTCCCATTGGCCGCCTCCTGAGGAAGGGGGCGTGGCCTCGCTCGCAGCCGCCGCCGCGGCGGGAAACGATCGTGAGGCGGAAAAAGGGGGAGAAAGTGGGGGGGGGGGGGGGGCGGGGAGGAAGAGGAGGGGCCGGGGGGGGGAGCGGAACACGGGTTTTGGGGTAAAAAGGCGGGGATTTGGGAGTTTGGCGCCTTTTGGGGCACTTTCGGGTGGGTTCGGGTCCCTTCAGGGAGACTTCGGGCCCCTTCGGGTGGGTGCGGGTCCACTCGGGTGGGTTCGGGCCCCTTCGGGTGGGTTCGGGTCCCTTCGGGTGGGTTCGGGTCCCTTCGGGTGCGTTCGGCTCCACTCGGACCCCTTCGGGAAGACTTCGGGTGCGTTCGGCCCCGGCCGGGACTCGGGCGCCGTTCGGCTCCGCTCGGGCCCATTCGGCTCCGCTCGGGCGCCGCTCGGCTCCGCTCGGGCCCATTCGGCTCCACTCGGGCGCCGTTCGGCTCCGCTCGGGCCCATTCGGCTCCGCTCGGGCCCATTCGGCTCCGCTCGGCTCTTTCCGTCTCCGCTCGTTTTCCCGCGCTTTCCTTCAGAGCGCGAAACGAAGCGCGGGGACCCCCGGGGCCGCTTTTTTCGCGCTTTTCCCGAGGTGACAACAGCGGGGGCTTTGGGGACACAGCTCGGGGAGCATCACCGGGAGGGTTTTGGGTTGAAAAAGCGCTATTTTGGGTCGATTTTGAGGTGGTTTGTGGCCCTCCCGGCGGGGCAAGATGGCGGTTGCGGACATCGAGGGGCTGCTGGGTGAGTAATGAGGGGGAATTAGGGGTGATTAGCGCGAATTAGGGGGTAATTAGGGGGCAGCGGGGATATGGGGGGGTGGGGGGGGTGTTAAATTAGCGCTGCTGAGGGTGTTAATTGTTAATGAATGCAGAGGAGGAGCCGTTGCAGCAGCTGCACCCCGGGCTGGCCCCGCTGAGGGGGATTGGGGGGGTGGGAGCGGAGCTGGAGAGGGAGGTGAGACAGGTAAGGGGGCATTGGGGACAATGGGGACAATGGGGGTGGTGGGGACATTGGGGTCAGTGGGGTGAATGGGACATTGGGGGTAATGGGGATCAATGGGGTCAATGGGACATTGGGGTCAATGGGGTGAATGGGACATTGGGGTCAATGGGACATTGGGGTCAATGGGACATTGGGGTCAATGGGGTGAATGGGACATGGGGGTGAATGGGACATTGGGGTCAATGGGGACATTGGGGGGAATGGGACATGGGGGTGAATGGGGACAATGGGGGGACACTGGGGTCAATGGGACATTGGGGGCAATGGGGTGAATGGGACATTGGGGTCAGTGGGGACAATGGGGGGACATTGGGGTCAATGGGGTGAATGGGACATTGGGGGTAATGGGGATCAATGGGGTCAGTGGGGTGAATGGGACATTGGGGTCAATGGGGGTGGTGGGGACATTGGGGTCAATGGGGTGAATGGGACATTGGGGTCAGTGGGGACATTGGGGCCAATGGGGTGAATGGGACATTGGGGTCAATGGGGGGACATTGGGGTCAATGGGGGTGATGGGGACATTGGGGTCAATGGGCTCAATAGGACATTGAGGTCAATGGGACATTGGGGGTGAATGGAGATCAATGGGGGTCAATGGGACATTGGGGACAATGGGGGGACATTGGGGGCAATGGGGGGACATTGGGGTGAATGGGGATATTGGGGTATTGGGGATATTGGGGTCAATGGGGGGACATTGGGGCCAATGGGGTGAATGGGACAATGGGGGCCAATGGGGTCAATGGGACATTGGGGCCAATGGGGTGAATGGGACATTGAGGTCAATGAGGACAATGGGAGGACATTGGGGTGAATGGGGATATTGGGGTGATGGGGACATTGGGGTCAATGGGGTCAATGAGGGGCAATGGGGATCAATGGGGCCAATGGGGGTCAATGGGACATTGGGGTCAATGGGGGTAATGGGGACATTTGGGACAATGGGGACATTGGGGATGTTGGGGAAAATTGGGGTCAATGGGGGCATTGGGGTCAATGGGGACAATGGGGTGAATGGGACATTGGGGCCAATGGGGGGCAATGGGGACCAATGGGGGCAATGGGGTGAATGGGACATTGGGGTCAATGGGACATTGGGGACAATGGGGGTGGTGGGGACATTGGGGTCAATGGGGTGAATGGGACATTGGGGTGAATGGGACATTGGGGTCAATGGGGACAATGGGGGGACATTGGGGTCAATGTGACATTGGGGTGAATGGGGATATTGGGGTAATGGGGTCAATAGGGGTCAATGGGACATTGGGGTCAATGGGGGTAATGGGGACATTTGGGACAATGGGGACATTGGGGATGTTGGGGGAAAATTGGGGTCAGTGGGGGCATTGGGGTCAATGGGGACAATGGGGGGACATTGGGGTCAATGGGGTGAATGGGATATTGGGGTCAATGGGACATTGGGGACAATGGGGGGACATTGGGGTCAATGGGGTGAATGGGACATTGGGGTCAATGGGGTGAATGGGACATTGGGGTCAATGGGGACAATGGGGGGACATTGGGGTCAATGGGGTGAATAGGACATTGGGGTCAATGGGACATTGGGGACAATGGGGGGACATTGGGGTCAATGGGACATTGGGGTCAATGGGGACAATGGGGGGACATTGGGGTCAATGGGACATTGGGGTGAATGGGGATATTGGGGTAATGGGGTCAATGGGGGGACATTGGGGTCAATGGGACATTGGAGTCAATGGGGATATTGGGGTCAATGGGACATTGGGGTCAATGGGGGGACATTGGGGTCAATTGGGACATTGGGGTCAATTGGGACATTGGGGTGAATGGGGGACATTGGGGGCAATGGGGACATTGGGGTCAATGGGATGAATGGGACATTGGGGTCAATGGGGACATTGGGGCCAATGGGGTGAATAGGACATTGGGGGCAATGGGGGTCAATGGGGGGACATTGGGGTCAATGGGGGGACATTGGGATCAATGGGGACATGGGGGTCAATGGGGGAACATTGGGGCCAATGGGGTGAATGGGACATTGGGGGGCAATGGGGGTCAATGGGACATTGGGGTCAATGGGGTGAATGGGACATTGGGGTCAATGCGAAATTGGGGGGAAATTGGGGGTCAATGGAACATTGAGGGTATTGGGGACATTGGGGATCAATGGGAGTCAATGGGGACATTGGGATCAATGGGGTCAATGGGACATTGGGGGCTCAGGGTGACCCCGCTGACCTCTGGTGACCCCCAGGCATGGGCGGGGCTGGCGCTGGCCCGCAGCCAATGGCTGCGCTGGGAGGGGCTGTGGGCGGGGCTTCAGGAGCTGCTGCGCCAGGACCCGGCGGTGAGTGCCCCAAACCCCCAAAATCATGCCCCCCTGAAACGCTGCACTTCAAAACCCTGCACCCCTAAATCCTTCCCCCAAAACCCTGCCCCCCCAAACCCTACACCCCAAGGTCCTTCCCCCACCTCCTGGAACCCTAAACCCTGCACCCCAAAGAATTCCCTCCCAAACCTTGCACCTCCAAATCCTGCACCTCAAAGGCCTGGAAACCCAAGCCCTTCAACCCCATCCCTGCAACACCAAATCCTGTACCCCAAACCCAGCACCCCAGAATCCTGCACCCCAAATCCTGCCTACCAAACCTTTCACTGCAAACCCCTGCACCCCGAGGTTGTGCTGCCCTAAACACTGAACCCCCAAATCCTGCAGCCCCAGATCCTTGCCTCCCAAAACTCTGCACCCCAACATCCTGCACCCCAAATCTCTCACCCCCAAATCCTCCCCCCACCACCCTGCAGCCTCAAATCCTTCACCCCCATCCCCTGCACCCCAAAACTCCACACCTCCAAATCCTGAACCCTGAAACCCCGCACCCCCAAATCCTGTGCCCCAGTCCTGTGCACCCCACACTCCGCAACCTTAAATTTCCCCCCAAGCCCCTGCACCCCAAACGCTGCACTCTTAGACCTGACTTCTAAACCCTGCACCCCCAAACAGTGCACCCCCAAATCCTGCACCCCTAATCCTCCACCCTCTTAACACTGCACCCCCAAAACCTGAACCACCAAATCTTTCACCCCCAAAACCTCCCTCCTCCAAACCCTGCACTTCAAAATGCTGCACCCCCAAATCCTTCTCCCCAAAATCCTGCACCCCCAGATCCTGACCCCAAAACCCTGCACCCCAAATCCTGTACCCCAAAGCCCTGCACTCTCAAATCATACATGCCCAGAACGTGCACCCTAAACTGTGCACCCCAAAATCCTAAACCCCTTAACCCTGCACCCCCAAATCCTCCAGACCCATGTACCGAACCCAGCACCCCAAAATCTACCCCCCAAAACCTACATCCCCAAATCCTGCACCCCCAGGTCCTGAACAGCCAAAATCTGCACCCCCAATTCTGCCTCCCCAAGACCTGCACCCCCAATTCTGCCTCCACAAGACCTTCACCCCCAGTCCCTGCTCCACTAAATCCTACACCCCCAAACCCTGCACCCCCAACCTCCTGTACCCCAAATCCTGCCCCCACAAGTTGCACCCCAAAACCCTGCTACCTCACATCTTGTACCCCCAGATCCTTCCCCCAACACCCTGCAATCCCAAACCCTGCACCCCCAATTCTGGCGCTAAACCCTGCACCCCCAGAACCCTGCACCACTGAACCTTGCACCCCAAAACCCTGCTCCCCCAATCCTCCCCCCCAAAACCCTGCACCCCACAAGTTGCACCCTGAAATCCCTGCACCCCAAAATCCCTGCACCCCCAAATCCTCCAACCCCCAAGTCCTGCACCCCTAGGTGCTGAACACCTGAACCCCTCACCCCAGACCCCTCACCCCAAAGCCCTGCACCCCCAAATCCTGCCTGTAAACGCTGAACTACAAGGTTCTGTACCCCAACAGCCTGCTCACCCAGATCCTGCACCCCAGAACCCTGCACCCCCATATTCTGATCCCTACAGCCTGCACCCCCAGCTCCTGCACCCCCAAAACCTGTACCCCTAAATCCTGCACCCTTCAACCCTGCAGCCCACAACGCTGCACCCCCAACCTCTGCAGCCCCAGTTCCTTAACGTGTGAAACCTGCACCCCCAAGTCCTGCACCTCAAAACCTTACACCCGGAATCCTGCCCCCCAAACCATGCACCCCAAAATCAAGGCCCCTCAAACTTGCACTCAAAAGTCCGCACCAAGAAACCCTCCCCGCCCAGTTCCTAAAGACATGGAACCTGCACCCCCAAATCCCGCACCCCAAAACCCTGCAGCCCAGTACCCCAGACCACCAAATCTTGCACCTCCAAATCCTGCCCCCTTTAGCTCTGCACTTCAAACCCTGCACCCCCAAATCCTGCAACCAAACCCTGTACCCCAAATCCTGCAACCAGCCCTTGTACCCCTAAATCCTTGACCTCCACATCCCGAATCTCCAAACGCAGCAACCCCAAAACCCTACACCCCCAATCCCTGCACCCCCAAATCATTGTCCTTCAAATCCCACACCCAACGCTCGTACACCCCCAGATCTTGCACCCCCACACACTGCACTCCAAATCCTACACCCCCAAATCCTCCAGCCCCATGCCCCAAACCCCCAAACCCTGCACCCTCAAGTCTTGCACCCCCAAACCATTCTGCCCCAAATCCTGCAACCCCAAACCCCACACCTCCTGCACTCCAAAATTCGACACCTCCAAATTCTAAACCCTTAAACCCTGCATCCCCCAAATCCTTCCCCCCAAAACAGTGCCCCCCAAACGCTGCACCCTCAGATCCTGCGTCCCCCAACCCTGCACCCCAAATCCTTTACCGCAAAATTCCCCAAACCTGCAAACACAAATCCTGCACCCCCAGTTCCTGAACATGCGAACCCTGCACCCCCAAACCCTCAGCCCAAAGCCCTGCACCCCCAAATCCTGCCGTACACAACCCTTCCCCCCAAACCTCTTCAACCCAAGGTACTGAAACCCTAAGCCCTGCCCCCCAAACCTACATCCCCAAATCCTGCACCCCCAGGTCCTGAACACCCAAAATCTGCACCCCCAAATCCCTTAACTCCAATAACCTGCACCCCCAATTCTGCCTCCCCAAGACCCGCACCCCCAAACCCTGCACCATTAAACCCTGCACACCGAAACCCTGTACCCCAAATCCTGACCCCCCACAAGTTGCACCCTAAAAACCTGCACCCCAAATCCTGTCCAACCCAACCCTTCACCCCAAACCCCTTCACCCCAAGATCCTGCTGACCTAAACCCTGCTCCCCAAAACCCTGCTACCCCCAATCTTGCACCCCCCAACTCTGCACCCCCAGATCCTGCTGCTCCAAACCCTGCACCCCCAAACCCTCCAGCCCCACGTCCCGATCTCCCAAACCCTGCACCCCACAACCCTGCACCTCACAACCCCTTCACCCCCAAATCCTGCACCCCCAGCCCTACCCAATAAAATTTCCACCCCCAAACCCTGCCCTACCAAGCCCTCCACCCCAAGCACCTGCACCCCAAGATCCTGCTCTCCTATACCCTGCACCCCCATATCCTCCTTCCCCAAACCCTGCACCCCAAAACACTGCACTCCAAACCACTGCACCCCTAAATCCTGCAACCCCAAATCCTGGCCCCCAAACCCGGCATCCCAAACTCCTGCACCCAAATATCCTACTGCCCTAAACCCTGAACCCCCAAATCCTGCACCCCTGGAACCTGCAACCCCAGACTCTGCAGCCACAAATCAGGCCCCGCAAAATCCTTGCACCCCCAAATCCTGCACCACCTAATCCTCCAACCCCCTAATACAACCCCCTAAACCCTTGTCCCCAGGGCCCATTGTGACATCCCAGGACCCCCCTTTGTCCCAAGGGCCCATTGTGACACCTTTGGAATCCCCGTTGTCCCCAGAGCCCATTGTGACATCCTGGGAACCCCCTTTGTGCCCAGGGCCCATTGTGACATTTCAGGACCCCACTTTGTTCCCAGGGCCCATTGTGACATCCTGGAGACGCCCTTTGTCCCCAGAGCCCGTTGTGACATCTAAGGACCCCCCAATTGTGCCCAGGGCTCATTGTGACATCCCAGGACCCCCCATTGTCCCCAGGGCCCATTGTGACGTCCCAGGCCCCCCCTTTGTCCCCAGGGTCCATTGTGAGATCCTGGGGACCTCGTTTGTCACTAGGGTCCATTGTGGCACCATGGGGATGCCCTTTGTCCCCAGGACCCATTGTGACATCCTGGGCACCCCCTTTGTCCCCAGGGCCTATTGTGACAGGGTGGGGACTCCCTTTGTCCCTAGGGCCCATTGTGACATCCTGGGGACCTCGTTTGTCCCCAGGGTCCATTGTGGCACCATGGGGACCCCCTTTGTCCCCAGGGCCCATTGTGACATCACAGGACCCCCTTTGTCCCCAGGACCCATTGTGACATCCTGGGCACCCCCTTTGTCTCCAGGGCCCATTGTGCCATCCTGGGGACCCCACATTGTTCCCAGGACCCATTGTGATGTCCACAATGGCCCCGTTGTCCCAAGGGGTCATTGTGACATCCTGGGGACCTCCTTTGTCCGCAGGGCCCATTGTGACGTCCCAGGACCCTCCATTTTTCCAAGAGCCCATTGTGACATCCTGGCGACCCCGCTTTTTCCTCAGGGCCCATTGTGGCACCATGGGGAGCCCCTCTGTCTCCAGGGCCCATTGTGACATTTAGGGGACTCCTCTTTGTCCCCAGGGCCCATTGTGACATCCTCAGGACCCCCCTTTGTCCCCAGGGCCCATTGTGACACCGTGGGTACCCTGCTTGTCCCCAGGGCTCATTGTGACATCCTGGGGACCCCCCGTTGTCCCAGGTCCCATTGTGACATCCCAGGACCCCCCTTTTTCCCCAGGGCCCATTGTGACTTCCTGGGGACCCCCTTTGTCCCCAGGGCCCATTTTGGCACCATAGGGACGCCCTTTGTCACTGGGGCCCATTGTGACATCCCAGGACACCCCTTGTCTCCAGGGCCCATTGTGATATTCAGGGAACTGCTATTTGTCCCCAGGGTCCATTGTGACATCCCAGGACACCCCCTTGTCCCCAGGGCCCTTTGTGACATTCAGGGGACCCCTCTTTGTCCCCAGGGCCCGTTGTTGCATCCTGGGGTCCCCCCTTGTCCCCAGGGCCCATTTTTACATTCAGGAGAGCCCTCTTTGTCCCCAGGGCCCATTGTGACGTCCCAGGATCCCCCATTGTCTGCAGGTCCCTGTGTGACATTCAGGGGACCCCACTTTGTCCCCAGGGCCCACTGTGACGTCCTAGGACCTCCCTTTGTCCCCAGGGCCCATTGTGACACCATGGGGACCCCACTTGTCCCCAGAGCCCATTATCACATCCTTGGGACCCCTGTGTCCCCAGGGCCCATTGTGACATCCTGGGGAGCCCCCTTTGTCCCCAGGGCCCATTGTGACATTTCTGGACCCCCCACTGTCTCCAGGGCCCATTGTGAACATCCTGGGGACCGCTCTTTGTCCCCAGGGCCCATTGTGACATCCTGGGCTGCCCCGTATGTCACCAGGGCCCATTTTGACACCGTGGGGACCCCCTGTTGTCCTCAGGGCCCATTGTGACATCCCAGGACCCCCAATTGTCCCCAGGGCCCATTGTGACATCATGGGGAACCCTCTTGTCACTGGGGACGCATTGTGACACAATGGGGACCCCACCTTTGTCTCAAGTGCCCATTGTGACATCCTGGGGACCCCCTTTATCCCCAGGACCTATTGTGACGTCCCAAGGCCCCACTTTTTCCCCAGGGCCCATTGTTACAGGGTGGGACCCCCCTTGTCCCCGGGGCCCATTGTGACATCCTGGTGACTCCTTTTGTCCCCAGGGCCCATTGTGGCACCATGGGGACCCTCTTTGTCACTGGGGCCCATTGTGACATCCCAGGACCCCACTTTGTCTGAGAAGGTCACTGATCGGACTACTGGTACATCCTGACTCTGCTTTCTCAATAAACATTGAAGAACACCTGGGGTTTGTTTGCTCCAAGGGAAAACTTCCCTGCCACGGTTCCTGGTTCCCGGTCCTGTTTCCCGGTCCGGTTTGGCTTCGCTATCAGAACAGCTGCTGCCTCCACAGCCGCGCTCAAAGTCCCCGTTGTGACACCGGGATGGCGGGAGAAGGGGGGTGGCGGGGGCGGCAGCGGCGGCGATGGGGGGGGGCATTCGGGGCTGGGCGGACAAGCGGCGGCTGCTGCGGCTCCTCAGGCAGCGACAGCAGCAGCGATCGGGGGGACGTGGGGGGCGGACAAGCGGCGGCTGCTGCGGCTCCTCAGGCAGCGACAGCAGCAGCGATCGGGGGGACGTGGGGGGCGGACAAGCGGCGGCTGCTGCGGCTCCTCAGGCAGCGACAGCAGCAGCGATCGGGGGGACGTGGGGGGCGGACAAGCGGCGGCTGCTGCGGCTCCTCAGGCAGCGACAGCAGCAGCGATCGGGGGGACGTGGGGGGCGGACAAGCGGCGGCTCCTGCGGCTCCTCAGGCAGCGACAGCAGCAGCGATCGGGGGGACGTGGGGGGCGGACAAGCGGCGGCTCCTCCGGCCGCGGCCAGGACGTGGCTTCGCCGGCACTGGGGCCCGAGACCGCGCGCTGTGGGGCTGCGGGGCGGGTGTGGGGCCGGGGGTCTCCGGGGGTCCCGCAGCGGCCGCTGTGGGGCGGGATGGGGCGGCTGTGGAATTACCTGTGGGGCACTCATGGGGCTGCTGTAGGGGTCTTAAGAGGCATGTCTGGAGCACTTATGGGGCGACTATGGGGCAGGTGCTGGGCTGCTACAGCGGGACCCGTGGGGCACCCAGGTATGTGCACCCAGCACCGCGTGCACGCACACGCAGCTACACACTGATGTGTAAGCAAACACGTGGCCACACACACGCACACTTCCACAAGCGTGCCCAGTCCCATCTATTGACAGAAAGACGTACGTGAAATGTACTGACATGCTTGAGGGTAAACACGTGCGTGGATGTTTGGCACACTGCACACACGCACACGTCTGAACGATGATGCTCCAGCTTTAGCATAAATGGAGCTGACATCAAGGCACTCACGTGGACAGACCAACGTTTATAGGCACTAAGGCTTTCGCGCACAGGTTCGTCCAAGAACAGGCACATACCTGCAGGCACCCTCCGAATGTGTGTTCTGTGCATTCTCTTAAGGGACGCTAGATGGCAGCAAAGACCATGAAATTATTAACCTCAGTCTAACCCTAGGTTTATGACATTTTTTCTTACTATAGATGCGTTTGATGCTAAAAATTCCCCCAAATTGTAATGAATATGCGATAATTGTGTGAATACAAGCATCGCAAGAGCATCCAGTTTTTGGAGCACTTATGGAACATGATAAAGCCAGGCAGAGCCTGACAAAGCGCGACAGAGCCCAACAGGGCTTGACAGAGCCTGATAGAACTCAACAGGGGCCGACAAATCCCGACAGCGCCTGACAGCGAACAGTGGAGTCTGGCAGGGCCTGACAGAGGCTGTCACAGCACGACAGAGCCAGAGGAGCCTGACAGAGCCCAGCAAACCCGACAGGAATAGACAAGGCCTGGGTGCACAGACCTGGGTGCGTGTGGAAAGGTTTCTGCCTGTTTTCCAGTGAGGAATGGTGTGTGTGCACGTGGACAAACAGAAGGCGAAGCAGCTCGGTTCCAACACTGAAGAAGGCTGTACAGTCACGTAGACACGGGGGCTGCTCCACTCCTGCTCTCCTGCTCTCTTGCAGGACACAGAGGCCTCAGAGCCCTGTTCAGTTCAGTTCAGTTCCATACAATGTTCACTGACTGCAAGAAAATCCCTCAAATCTCCCACAATGTGGGGCTCAAAAGGGAGTCCCCCTGAAAAGAGGGGGTCACAGTCCAAAAATGCCTGAAAATTCCTGGGGGAGGATAAAACTTATTAAACCCTGTAAATATGAGCGTGAGAATTTCAAACAGAGAGAAGTCTGTCGTTTGTATTTATATATTGCAGAATGGTATTCATGTAGATATAAAATGATTTTAAAATAAAACCCCTTTTCTACTCTGTTATATAAAGGATTTTAGAATGTAAAAAAATTCTGTTGATGGTTTTAAGAATACAAACAACTTATCTATTTGTAGATTAAAAAGTGAAGGACTTGAAAAAGAAAAAAATATCTAGATAGGAACTTAAAATAGAAAAAAGTGTGAGTAGGCAGAGCTCTGTATAATTACTACGTGTTACATAGTCTAAATAGGTAATAAATATCATCTATATATATCCACTCACACCCGTATACATACCTTTAATTTATTAATAAATGTAAATCGATATCCCAGTCTAAATATATATAATTGTAAATATGTCAAAATCTGTAAATTTGAAAAGATACCTGAGTGTTAAAATGGAAGTTTAAATGTATTTAAGTGTAAATAGACACTGGATCAGAGCGCAGTGCGGGACAAACGGGGACGGGTGATGATAGGCGGAGAGAATGGAAATTGACGTGCTTAGCTGGCCAATCAGATTGCGGAGAGGGAAGAGAAGGGGCGGGCCGCGGGGGAAGGGTTGTCTCGAGGGCTTCCCAATGCGCATGCGCAGAAATGGGCGCTGCGAGGTGCACGGGGCGCTCTCGGCGGCCACGTGCGCGCACCGTTGGAGCCCGGAGCGGACTCGCTGCGCCGCTGTTTCTGCGAGGCCCCGGGGAGTGCCCGGCCCGGCCCCGCCCGGCCCGCTCCGCTCCGTCTCAGAGCCGCCTGGAGAGCCGGGTCGGGCAGCCCCTTCTCAGCTCCACCTCTTCCCGAGCTAAGCCACGCCCCCTTGGGGCCGTGCCATGTTGACCGCACCCTCTCCCTACCCCAAGAGGCTCCTCCCATGGGGGCGTGCCCCAGAGAATGCCCGCCCCCAGACCACCTCCCATGGGGCGTGACACAGAGGCTCCGCCCCCCCGAGGGGCTCCCCGTGGGCGTGCCCTCTCAGTACCCGCCCCTCGGCACTGACCCCACCCCATGTAGGCGGGGCAACACCCAGCTGCCCCCTCCCATCTGTGACCCATAACCAACCCCATAGCAGCCCTATGGCTGCCCCACAGGTCCCGCTGTAGCAGCCCAGCACCTGCCCCATAGTCGCCCCATAAGTGCTCCAGACATGCCTCTTAAGACCCCTACAGCAGCCCCATGAGTGCCCCACAGGTAATTCCACAGCCGCCCCATCCCGCCCCACAGCGGCCGCTGCGGGACCCCCGGAGACCCCCGGACCCACACCCGCCCCGCAGCCCCACAGCGCGCGGTCTGGGGCCCCAGTGCCGGCGAAGCCACGTCCTGGCCGCGGCCGGAGGAGCCGCCGCTTGTCCGCCCCCCACGTCCCCCCGATCGCTGCTGCTGTCGCTGCCTGAGGAGCCGCAGCAGCCGCCGCTTGTCCGCCCCCCACGTCCCCCCGATCGCTGCTGCTGTCGCTGCCTGAGGAGCCGCAGCAGCCGCCGCTTGTCCGCCCAGCCCCGACTGCCCCCCCCCAATCGCCGCCGCTGCCGCCCCCGCCACCCCCCTTCTCCCGCCATCCCGGTGTCACAACGGGGACTTTGAGCGCGGCTGTGGAGGCAGCAGCTGTTCTGATAGCGAAGCCAAACCGGACCGGGAAACAGGACCGGGAACCAGGAACCGTGGCAGGGAAGTTTTCCCTTGGAGCAAACAAACCCCAGGTGTTCTTCAATGTTTATTGAGAAAGCAGAGTCAGGATGTACCAGTAGTCCGATCAGTGACCTTCTAAGACAAAGTGGGGTCCTGGGATGTCACAATGGGCCCCAGTGACAAAGAGGGTCCCCATGGTGCCACAATGGGCCCTGGGGACAAGGGGGGTCCCACCCTGTAACAATGGGCCCTGGTGACAAACGGGGTCCTGGGACGTCACAATGGGTCCTGGGGATAAAGGGGGTCCCCAGGATGTCACAATGGGCACTTGAGACAAAGGTGGGGTCCCCATTGTATCACAATGCGTCCGCAGTGACAAGAGGGTTCCCCATGGTGTCACAATGGGCCCTGGGGACAATTGGGGGTCCTGGCATGTCACAATGGGCCCTGAGGACAACAGGGTTCCCCACGGTGTCAAAATGGGCCCTGGTGACATACGGAGCTCCCCAGGATGTCACAATGGGCCCTGGGGACAAAGAGGGGTCCCCAGGATGTTCACAATGGGCCCTGGAGACAGTGGGGGGTCCAGAAATGTCACAATGGGCCCTGGGGACAAAGGGGGCTCCCCAGGATGTCACAATGGGCTCTGGGGACAGAGGGGGTCCCCACGGTGTCACAATGCACCCTGGGGACAATGGGGGGTCCTGGGACGTCACAATGGACCCTGGGGACACAGGGGTCCCCAGGATGTGATAATGGGCTCTGGGGACAAGTGGGGTCCCCAGGATGTCACAATGGGCACTGGGGAGAAAGGGGTGGTCCCCATGGTGTCACAATGGGCCCTAGTGACAAGGAGGGTCCCCACGGTTCCACGATGGGCCCTGGGGACAAGGGGGTCCACCAGATGTCACAATGGGCCCTGGGGAAAACAGGGGGTCCCCACGGTGTCACAATGGGCCCTGGGGACAAAGGGAGGTCCTAGGACGTCACAGTGGGCCCTGGGGACAAAGTGGGGTCCCCTGAATGTCACAATGGGACCTGCAGACAAAGGGGGGTCCTGGGATGTCACAATGGGCCCCAGTGACAAAGGGGGTCCCCAGGATGTCACAACAGGCCCTGGGGACAAAGAGGGCTCTCCTGAATGTCAAAATGGGCACTGGGGACAAGGGGGGACCCCAGGATGCAACAACGGGCCCTGGGGACAAAGAGGGGTCCCCTGAATGTCACAAAGGGCCCTGGGGACAAGGGGGTGTCCTGGGATGTCACAATGGACCCTGGGGACAAGGGGTTTCCTGGGATGTCACAATGGGCCCCAGTGACAAAGGGCGTCCCTATGGTGCCAAAATGGGCCCTGGGGACAAAGGGGGTCCCCAAGAAGTCACAATGGGCCCTGGGGACAAAGGGTGGTCCTGGGATGTCACAATGGGACCTGGGACAACGGGGGTTCCCCAGGATGTCACAATGAGCCCTGGGGACAAGCACGGTACCCACGGTGTCACAATGGGCCCTGGGGACAAAGGGGGGTCCCGAGGATGTCACAATGGGCCCTGGGGCCAAAGAGGAGTCCCCTAAATGTCACAATGGGCCCTGGAGACAGAGGGGCTCCCCATGGTGCCACAATAGGACCTGAGGAAAGAGCGGGGTCGCCAGGATGTCACAATGGGCTCTTGGAAAAATGGAGGGTCCTGGAACGTCACAATGGGCCTTGGGGACAAAGGAGGTCCCCAGGATGTCACAATGACCCCTTGGGACAACGGGGCCATTGTGGACATCACAATGGGTCCTGGGAACAAAGTGGGGTCCCCAGGATGGCACAATGGGCCCTGGAGACAAAGGGGTTCCCCACCCTATCACAATGGGCCTTGGGGACAAAGGGGAGTCCCCAGGATGTCACAATAGGCCCTGGGGACAAAGAGGGGTCCCCTGAATGTCACAATGGGCCCTGGGGACAAAGGGGGGTCCCCAGGATGTCACAATAAGCCCTGGAAACAATTGGGGGGTCCTGAGATGTCACAATGGGCCCTGGGGACAAAGGGGGTGCCCAGGATTTCACAATGGGCCCTGGGGACAAAGGGGGTGCCCAGGATGTCACAATGGGTCCTGGGGACAAAGGGGGTCCTGTGATGTCACAATAGGCCCTGGGGACAAAGGGGGTCCCCATGGTGCCACAATGGACCCTGGGGACAAACGCGGTCGCCAGGATATCACAATGGGCCCTAGGGACAAAGGGAGTCCCCACCCTGTCACAATAGGCTCTGGGGACAAAGGGGGTGCCCAGGATGTCACAATGGGCCCTGGGGACAATGGGGGGTCCTGGGATGTCACAATGAGCCCTGGGCACAATTGGGGGGTACTTAGATGTCACAACGGGCTCTGGGGACAAAGGGCGTCTCCAGGATGTCACAATGGGCCCTGGGGACAAAGTGGGGTCCTGAAATGTCACAATGGGCCCTGGGCACAAAGGGGGTCCCCTGAATGTCACAATGGGCCCTGGGGACAATGGGAGGTCCGGGGACGTCACAATGGGCCCTGGGGACAAAGGGGGGTCCTGGGACGTCACAATGGGCCCTGGTGACAAAGGGGGTCCCCCGGAAGTCACAATGGGCCCTGGGGACAAAGTGAGGTCCTGGGAAGTCACAATGGGCCCCAGTGACAAAGGGGGTCCCAATGGTGCCACAATGGTTCCTGGGGAAAAAGGGCGTCCCCAGGATGTCACAATGGGCTCTGGGGACAAGGGGGGGTCCTGGGACATCACAGTGGGCCCTGGGGAACAAGAAGGTCCCCAGGATGTCACAATGGGCCCTGGGGACAAGGGGGGGTCCCCATAGTGTTACAATGGGGCCCAGTGACAAGGGTGGTCCCCACGGTGCCACGGTGGGCCCTGCAGACAAGGGGGGTCCCCAGGATGTCACAATGGGCTCTGGGGACAAGGGGGGTCCCCACGGTGTCACAATGGGCCTTGGGTACAAAGTGGGGTCCTGGGATGTCACATTGGGCTACAGTGACAAAAGGGGTCCCCATGGTGTCACAACGGGCCCTGGGGACAAAGGAGGTCCCCACGGTGCCACAACGGGCCAGAGGGACAAGGCGGTCCCCATGATGTCACAATGGGCCCTGGGGACAATGGGAGGTCCTGGGATGTCACAATGAGCCCTGAGGACAAACGGGGGTCCCTATGGTGTCACAATGGGTCCCCAGTGACAAGTGGGGTCCTGGGATGTCACAATGAGCCCTGGGGACAAACGGGGGTCCCCATGGTGTCACAATGGGTCACCAGTGACAAGGGGGGTCCCCAGGATGTCACAATGGGCCCTGGGGACAATGGGGGTCCCCATGGTGTATACAATGGGTCCCCAGTGACAAGGGGGGTCCCCAGGATGTCACAATGGGCCCTAGGGACAAAGGGGGTCCTGGGACTTCACAATGGGCCCTGCGGACAAGGGCGGGTCCCCAGGATGTCACAATGGGCCCTGAGGACAATTGGGGGGTCCTGGGATGTGACAATGGGCCCTGGAGTCAAAGGGGTGTCCCCATGGTGTCACAATGGGCCCTGGGGACATAGGGGGGTCCTGGGATGTCACAATGGGCACTGGGAATAAAGAGGGGGTCCCCAGGGTGCAACTATGGGCCCTGGGGACAAGAGGGGCCCTAGGATGTCACAATGGGCCCTGAGGACAAGGGCAGGTCCCCATGGTGTCACAATGGGTCCGCAGTGACGAGGAGGGTCCCCATGGTGTCACAATTGGCCCTGGGGACAACGGGGGTCCCGATGGTGTCACAATGGGCCCTTGGGAAAAAGGCTGTCCCCTGAATGTCACAATGGGCCCTGGGGACAATGGGGGTCTCAAGGATGTCACAATGGGCTCTGGGGACAATGGGGGGTCCGGGGATGTCACAATGGGCCCTGGGGACAAAGAGGGGTCTTGGGATGTCACAATGGGCCCTGGTGACAAAGGGGGGTCCTGGGATGTCACAAAGGGCCCTGGGGACAAAGGGGGCTCACCAGGATGTCACAATGGGCTCTGGGGACAAAGGGGTCCCCAGGATGTCACAATGGGCCCCGGGGATAAAAGGGGTACCCAGGATGCCACAATGGGCCCTGGGGACAATTGGGGGGTCCTGAGATGTCGCAATGTGCCCTGGGGACAAAACAATGTTCCCTGAATGTCACAATGGGCCCTGGGGAAAAAGGGGGGTCCCCAGGATGCCACAATGGGCCCTGGGGACAAGGGGGGGTCCCCTGAATGTCACAATGGGCCCTGGAAACAATTGGGGTGTCCTGAGAAGTCACAATGGGCCCTGGGGACAAAGGGGGATCCTGGGACGTCACAAGGGCCCCTGGGGACAACGGGAGTCCCCACCCTGTCACAATGGGCCCTGGGGACAAAGAGTGTCCCCAGGATGTCACAATGGACCCTGGGGACAAAGGGGGGTCCTGGGACGTCACAATGGACCCTGCGGATCAAGGATGGTGCCCTGGATGTTACAATGGGCTCTGGGGACAATGGGGGTCCTCAGGATGTCACAGTGGGCCCTGGGGACTAGGGGGATACCCACGGTTTCAAAATGGGCCCTGCGGACAAGGGGGTCCTCAGGATCTCACAGTGGGCCGTGGGGACAAAGAGGGGTCCCCAGGATTTCACAATGGACCCTGGGGACAAAGGGTTCCCCAGGATGTCACAATGGGCTCTGGGGACAAAGGAGGTCCCCAGGATGACACAATGGGCCCTGGGGACAAAGGGGGTCCTGGGACGTCACAATGGGCCCTGGGGACAATGGGGCGTCCTGATATGTTACAATGAACCCTGGGCACAATTGGGGGGTCCTTGGATGCCACAATTGGCCCTGGGGACAAAGAGGGTCCCCACGGTGTCACAATGGGCTCTCGGGACAAAGGGGAGTCCCCAGTATGTCACAATGGGCCCTGGGGACAATGCGGGGTCCTGGGATGTCACAATGGGCCCCCTGGGGACAACGGGGGTCCCGACGGTGTCACAATGGGCCCTAGGGACAAAGGCTGTCCCCTGAATTTCACAATGGGCCCTGTGGACAATGGGGGTTCCCAGGATGTCACAATGGGCCCTGGGGACAAAGGGGGTCCCCAGGACGTCACAATGGGCCCCAGTGACAAAGGGGGTCCCAGTGGTGCCACAATGGGTCCTGGGGAAAAAGGGGGTCCTGGGATGTCACAATGGGACCTGGGGACAAGGGGGGGTCCCTATAGTGTTACAATGGGTCCCCAGTGACAAAGGGGGTCCCCAGGATGTCACAATGGGCCCTGGGGACAAAGGGGGTCCTGGGACTTCACTATGGGCCCTGGGGACAAGGGGGGGTCCCCAAGATGTCACAATGGGTCCTGGGGACAAGGGGGTCCCCAGGATGTCACAATGGGCCCTGGGGACAAAGGGGGTCCTGGGACTTCACTATGGGCCCTGGGGACAAGGGGGTCCCCAGGATGTCACAATGGGCCCTTAGGACAACGGGTGGTCCCCATGGTGTCACAATGGGTCCCCAGTGACAAGGGGGGTCCCCAAGGTGTCACAATGGGCCCTGGGGACAATGGGGGGTCCTGGGACATCACAACAGGCCTGGGGACAAGGGGGATCTCCACCCTGTCACAATGGGCCCTGGGGACAAAGGGGGGTCCTGGGATGTCACAATTGGCCCTGGGGACAAAGGGGGTCCCCATGGTGCCACAATGGGCCCTGGGGACAAAGGGGAGTCCCCAGGATGTCACAATGGGCCCTGAGGACAAGGGGAGGACCCCATGGTGTCACAATGGGTCCTCAGTGAGAAGGGGGTCCCCCATGGTGTCACAATGGGCCCTGGGGACAAGGGGGATCCCCAGGGTGTCACAATGGGCCCTGAGGAGAAGGGGTTAGGTGTTTGTGTTAGGGGGTTGGAGGATTAGGTGGTGCAGGATTTGGGGGTGCAAGGCCAGGGGAGCAGGATTTCGTGGGGCCTGATTTGTGGCTACAGAGTCTGGGGTTGCAGGTTTCAGGGGTGCAGGATTTGGGGGTTCAGGGTTTAGGGCAGTAGGATCTTTGGGTGCAGGAGTTTGGGGTGCCGGGTTTGGGGGCCAGGATTTGGGGTTGCAGGATTTAGGGGTGCAGTGGTTTGGAGTGCAGTGTTTTGGGGTGCAGGGTTTGGGGAAGGAAGATATGGAGGTGCAGGGTTTAGGGGAGCAGGATCTTGGGGTGCAGGGGTTTGGGGTGGAGGGCTTGGTAGGGCAGGGTTTGGGGGTGGAAATTTTATTGGGTAGGGCTGGGGGTGCAGGATTTGGGGGTGAAGGGGTTGTGGGGTGCAGGGTTCTGGGGTGCAGGGTTTGGGAGATCGGTACGTGGGGCTGGAGGATTTGGGGGTGCAGGGTTTGGAGCAGCAGGATCTGGGGGTGCAGAGTTGGGGGGTGCAAGATTGGGGGTAGCAGGGTTTTGGGGAGCAGGGTTTCGGGGTCAGGCTTTAGGGGGACAGGGTTTGGGGGGCAGGGTTGGGAGGGATGATTTTGGGGTGCAGGGTTTAGGGCAGCAGGATCTTGGGGTGAAGGGGTTTGGTGTGAAGGGTTGGGTTGGACAGGATTTGGGGTGCAGGTTTTTAGGGTGCAACTTGTGTGGGTCAGGATTTGGGGTACAGGGTTTGGGGGTGCAGGATTTAGTGGTGCAGGGTTTGGGGGTGTGGGTCTTGGGGACGCAGAATTGAGGGTTCAAGTTTTTGGAGTTCAGGGATTTGGGGGTGCAGATTTTGGGTGTTCAGGACCTGGGGGTGCAGGATTTGGGGATGTAGGTTTGGGGTGCAGGGCTTAGGGTTTCAGTATCTTGGGTTGAAGAGGTTTGGGGTGAAGGGTTGTGTACGGCAGGATTTGGGGGTGCAGGGCTTTGGGCTGAAGGTTTGGGGGTGCAGGGTTCGCATGTTCAGGAACTGGGGGTGCAGGATTTGGGTTTGCAGGTTTGGGGAATTTTGCGGTAAAGGATTTGGGGTGCAGGGTTGGGGACGCAGGATCTGAGGGTGCAGCGTTTGGGGTGCAGAGTTAGGGGCTGCAGGATCTGGGGTGCAGGGTTTGGGGGGCACTGTTTTGGGGGGGAGGATTTGCGAGATGCAGGGTTTAAGGGTTTAGAATTTGGAGGTGTTGAATTTTGGAGTGCAGGAGGTGTGGGGTTTGGGGTTGCAGGATTTGGGGGAGAATGGTTTGGGGGTGCAAGACTTGAGGGTGCAGGGTTTGGGGGTTTGGGACATGGGGCTGGAGGATTTGGGGGTGCAGGATTTGGGGTGCAGTGTGTGGGGGTGCAAGATCTTGGGGTGTACGAGCTTTGTGTGTGGGATTTGAAGGACAATGATTTGGGGGTGCAGGGATTGGGGGTGTAGGGTTTTGGGGTTGCTGCGTTTGGAGATTCGGGATGTGGAGGTCAAGGATTTAGGGGTCCAAGGGCTGGTTGCAGGATTTGGGGTACAGAGTTTGGTTGCAGGATTTGGGGTGCAGGGTTTGAAGTGCAGGGCTAAAGGGGGCTGGATTTGGAGGTGCAAGATCTGGGATGAGGGGTTCAGGTGTTCAGCACCTGGGGGTGCAGGACTTGGGGGGTTGGAGGATTTGGGAGTTGGAGGATTTGGGGGTGCAGGGATTTGGGGGTGCAGGGATATGGGGTGCAACTTGTGGGGTGCAGAGTTTTGGGTATAGGGTTTTGGGGTGCAGAGTTTTGGGGGGGAGGATTGGGGGAGCAGGGTTTCAGGGTGCAAGGTTCAGTGGTGCAGGGTTTTGGGGGTGCAGGGTTTAGCGCCAGAATTGGGGGTGCAGGGTTTGGGATTGCAGGGTGTTGGGGGAAGGATCTGGGGGTACAAGATTTGGGATAGCAGGGTTTTGGGGAGCAGGGTTTCGGGGTCAGGCTTTAGGGGGACAGGGTTTGGGGGGCAGGGCTGGGAGGGATGATTTTGGGGTGCAGGGTTTAGGGCAGGAGGATCTTGGGGTGAAGGGGTTTGGGGTGAAGGGTTCGGTAGGACAGGAATTGGGGTGCACGATTTTAGGGTGCAACTTGTGGGGGCAGGATTTGGGGTCCAGGAGGTTGGGGGTGCAGGGTTTGGGGGTGTAGGATTTAGTGGAGCAGGGACTGGGGGTGAAGGTCTCGTGGAGGCAGAATTGGGGGTGCAGGTCTTGGGGAGGCAGAATTGGGGGTGCAGATTTTGGGTGTTCAGGACCTGGGGGTGCCAGATTTGAGGATGTAGGTTTTGGGGGGTAGATTTTGGGGTGCTGGGTTCGGGACATGGGTCTGGAGGTTTTGGGGTGCAGGGTTAAGGGGTTTAGGATTTTGGGGTGCACAGTTTAGGGTGCACGTTCTGGGCATGTATGATTTGAGAGTGCAGGGCTTTGGGGTACAGGATTTGGGGTGCAGGGTTTTGGGGTCAGGATCTGGGGGTGCAGGGTGTTGGGGAGAAGGATTTGGGGGTGCAGCATTTTGAAGTGCAGGGTTTGGAGGAGGAAGGTTTTGGGGGTGAAAGATTTGGTGGTGCAGGTTTTGGGGGTGCAGTGTTAAGAGGGTGGAGGATTAGGGGTGCAGGATTTGGGGGTTCAGGATTTGGGGCTGCAGAGTATGGGAGGGAAGGATCTGGGGCTTCACGATTTGGGGGTGCAGGGTTTAGAAGTCAGGTCTCAGAGTGCAGCGTTTGGGGTGCAGAGTGTGGGGTGCACAGGACTGGGGCACAGGATTTGGGGGTGTGCAGAGGGGGGGTGGGGTGTCAGGGTTCAGGATTTGGAGGTGTGGAGTTTTGGGGTGCAGGGGATGGGGGTGAAGAATCTGAGGGTGTAGGGTGGTGGGGGAAGGATTTGGGGGTGAGAGATTTGGGGTGCAGGATTTGGGGGTGCAGAATTTTGGGAGGCAAGGAGCCGGGGCTGCAGGATTTGGGGGTTCAGTGTTTAGGGCAGCACAATCTTGGGGTGCAGGGGTTTGCAGTGAAAGGTTTGGTAGGCAGGATTTGGGGTGCAGGATTCTGGGGTGCTGGGTTTGGGGTACAGGATTTGGTGTTGCAGGGATGGGGTTGAAGGGCTTGGGTTTCCAGGCCTTTGAGGTGCAGGATTTGGAGGTGCAAGGTTTGGGAGGGAATTCTTTGGGGTGCAGGGTTTGGGGTTCCAGGAGGTGGGGGAAGGACCTTGGGGTGTAGGGTTTGGGGGGGCAGGGTTTTGGGGGAAGGATTTGGGGGTGCAGGGTTTTGAAGTGCAGCGTTTCAGGGGAGCATGATTTTGGGGGTGCACATGTGGGGGTCCAGGTTCGGGGCGTGCAGAGTTTGTGAATGGAGGATTTTGGGGTGCTGGGTTTGGGGCTGCCTAATTTGGGGGTGCAGTGTTTGGGTGTTCAGGACCGGGGGTGCTGCATTTGGGAATGCAGGCTTTGGGGGTGCAGGGCTCAGGATTTGGGAGGGCAGCATTAGGGGGTGTAAGATTTCAGGATTTAGGGGTGCAAAGTTTGGTAGGGATGAATTTAGGGGTGCAGGATTTGGGGGGCAGGGTTTGGTGCTGCAGGATTTAGGGGTGCAGGGTTTGAGGGTGCAAGGTTTGGGTGTTCAAGATTTAGGGGAGCAGGATCTTGGGGTGCAGGGTTTGGGGCTGCAGGGGTTTTGGGTGAGGGATTTAGGGTTCAGGCTTAGGGGTGCAGGGTTTGGGGGCGCAGGGTGTTGGGGAAGGATTTGGGGGTACAGGGTTTGGAGGTGCAGTGTTTCAGGGATCGGGGTTTGGGGGCAGAATTTGGGGTGCAGGGTTTGGGATGGCAGGATTAGGGGGAGCAAGACTGTGGGGTGCAGGGGTTTGGGGTGAAGGGTTTGGTAGGGCACGATTTGGGGTGCAGGCTTTAGGAAGGAAGGAAGGAAAGAAGGATCTGGAGGTGCAGGATTTGGGGGTGCAGGGTTTAGGGGTGCAGGATTTAAGGGTGCGGGGGTTTGGGTGAAGGGCTTGGTAGGGCAGGAATTTGGGGTGCAGGGTTTGGGGGTGCAGGGTTTTTGGGGAACGATCTGGGGGTACAGGGTTTGGGGTGCTGGGTTTGGGGGTTAAAGGATTTGCGGGGGCAGGGTTCAGGTGTTCGGGACCTGGGTGTGCAGGCTTTGCGGGTTCAAGGTTCCAGGTGCATTGTTTGGGGGGAGAGGATTTGGGGGTGCAGAGTTTTGGGGTGCAGGGCTTGTGAGAGAGGAATCGGGGGTGCAGGATTTGGGGGTTCAGGGTTTAGGGTAGCAGGATCTTGGGGTGCAGGATATGGGGGTGCAGTGCTTGTGGGTGCAGGGTTTTGGGGGTCAGGATCTGGGGGTGCATGATTTGGGGGCTCAGGTTTTGGGGATGAAGGGTCTTGGGGTGCTGGGCTTTGGGGTGCAGGGTTGGGGGCAGGTTTTGGGGTGCAGGGTTTAGGAGCGCAGGATTTGGGGGTGCAGGATTTGGTATTACAGGTCTTGCGGATTCATGGCTTGGGAGGAAGGATTTAGGGGTGCAGGGTTTCAAGATGCAGGATTTGGGGTGCAGTATTTGGGGTTGCAGGTTTGGGGGGTGCAAGTTGTGGGGCGGCAGGATATCGGGTACAGGGTTCTGGGCTGCAGGGTTTGGGGGTGCAGGATTTCAACGTGCAGGGTTCTGGGGTGCAGTATCTGGGGGTCCAGGGTTTGGCAGTGCATTGGCTTTGGGGGTTGAAGGATTTGGGGGTGCAGGGTTTAGGGATGCCGGATTTGGGGGTGCAGGATTTGGGGGTGCAGAGTTAGGGGGCAGGATTTTCAGTGCAGGCTTCAGGGCACAGAACTTGGTGGTGCAGGATCTGGGGGTGCAGGTTTTCGGTGGGGAATTTGGGGGTGCAGGGTGTTGAGGAAGGATCTGAGGGTACAATATTTGGGCTTTAAGGGTTTAGGGGGGCAGGATCTGGCAGTGCAGAGTTTGGGGACAGGACCTGGGGGTGCAGCGATTGGGGTTACAGGTTCTGGGGGTGCAGGGTCGAGGGAATTGTTTGAGGTGCAGGGTTATGAGAGTGCAGGATTTCTGGGTGCAGAGTTTGGGGTGCTGGGTATGGGGCAGCAGGATCTGGGGGTGCAGGTTTTGGGGGTTCATTCGTTTGGGTGGAGGATCTGGGGGTGCAGGGTTTAAGGGTTCAGGATTTGGAGGTGTAGGGTTTTGGGGTACAGGGTTCTGGGTTGAGGTTTTGGGGTGCAAGATTTGGGGATGCAGTGTTAAGGGGTGGAGGCTTAGAGGTGCAAGATTTGGGGATGCAGGGTGTTCGTGTGTCTGATTTGGGGGTGCAAGATCCTGGAATTCAGGATCTGGGGGTTCAGGATTTGGGCTGCAGGGTATGGGAGGGAAGGATCTGGGGCTTCAGGATTTGGGGGTGCACTGTTTGGGGGTGCAGGGTTTAGAAGTCAGGTCTCAGAGTGCAGCGTTTGGGGTGGAGGGGCTTGGGGGGAAATTTAAGGTTGCAGAGTGTGGGGTGCACAGGACTGGGGCACAGGATTTGGGGGTGCGGGGTTTCAGGGTTCAGGATTTGGAGGTGTGGAGTTTTGGGGTGCAGGGGTGGGGAGTGCAGGGTGGTGGGGGTGAGAGATTTGGGGTGCAGGATTTCGGGGTGCAGAGTTTTGGGAGGCAAGGATCTGGGGCTGCAGGATTTGGGGGTTCAGTGTTTAGGGCAGCACAATCTTGGGGTGCAGGGGTTTGCAGTGAAAGGTTTGGTAGGCAGGATTTGGGGTGCAGGATGCTGGGGTGCACTTCAAAATGCTGCACCCCCAAATCCTTCTCCCCAACACCCTGCACCCCCAGATCCTGACCCCAAAACCCTGCACCCCAAATCCTGTACCCCAAAGCCCTGCACTCTCAAATCATACATGCCCAGAACGTGCACCCTAAACTGTGCACCCCAAAATCCTAAACCCCTTAACCCTGCACCCCCAAATCCTCCAGACCCATGTCCCGAATCCAGCACCCCAAAATCTACCCCCCAAAACCTACATCCCCAAATCCTGCACCCCCAGGTCCTGAACACCCAAAATCTGCACCCCCAGTTCTGCCTCCCCAAGACCTGCACCCCCAGTCCCTGCTCCACTAAATCCTACACCCCCAAACCCTGCACCCCCAACCTCCTGTACCCCAAATCCTGCCCCCACAAGTTGCACCCTAAAATCCTGCACCCCAAATCCTGTCCTACCCACCCTTCAGCCCAAACCCCTTCACCCCAAGATCCTGCTGCCCTAAACCCTGCACCCCCAAATCATCCCTCCCAGCCCTGCCCCCCAAACCCTGTCCCCCTAAAGCCTGACCCCGAAACCCTGCTCCCCAAAACCCTGCTACCCCCAATCTTGTACCCCCAGATCCGTCCCCCAACACCCTGCAATCCCACACCCTGCACCCCCAATTCTGGCGCTAAACCCTGCACCCCCAGAACCCTGCACCACTGAACCTTGCACCCCAAAACCCTGCTCCCCCAATCCTCCCCCCAAATACTCTGCACCCCAAAACCCTATACCCAAAACCCTGCACCCCACAAGTTGCACCCTGAAATCCCTGCACCCCCAAATCCTCCAACCCCCAAGTCCTGCACCCCTAGGTGCTGAACACCTGAACCCCTCACCCCAGACCCCTCACCCCAAAACCCTGCACCCCAGTACCCCAGACCACCAAATCTTGCACCTCCAAATCCTGCCCCCTTTAGCCCTGCACTTCAAACCCTGCACCCCAAATCCTGCAACCAAACCCTGTACCCCAAATCCTGCAACCAGCCCTTGTACCCCTAAATCCTTGACCTCCACATCCCGAATCCCCAAAAGCAGCAACCCGAAAACCCTGCACCCCCAATCTCTGCACCTCCAAATAATTTTCTTTCAAATCCCACACCCAAAGCTCGTGCACCCCAAGATTTTGCACCCCCACACACTGCACCCCAGATCCTGCAGCCCCGAATCCTCCAGCCCCATGTCCCAAACCCCGAAACCCTGCAGCCTCAAATCTTGCATCCCCAAAACCCCAGCACCCCAAACTGTTCTCCCCCAAATCCTGCAAACCGCAAATCCTGCACCTCCTGCACCCCAGAATTCAACACCTCCAAATCTTAAACCCTTAAACCCTGCATCCCCCAAATCCTGCAGCCCCAGTTCCTGCAGCCCCTAACTCTGCACCCCAAACGCTGCACCCTCAGATCCTGTGTCCCCCTAAATCTTCCACCTCCAAACCCTGCACCCCAACATCCGGCTGCATTAAACCCTGAACCCCCATGTCCTGCACAGCCAAGCCCTACACCCCAAGATCCTTTCCTCCCGAACTCTGTACCCCTAGGTCCTGAACCCCAAAATCCTTCCCCCCCCCCACCCCGCACCCTCAAACCCTGCACCAACATCCCTGCACCTGCAAATCCTTCCCCCCAACACCCTGCACCCCAAAATTCTACACCTCCAAATCCTAAACCCTTAAGCCTGACCCTCCAAATCCTTCCCCCCAAAACAGTGCCCCCCAAACCCTGCACCCCAGATCCTGCAGCCCCTAACTCTGCACCCCAAACGCTGCACCCTCAGATCCTGCGTCCCCCAACCCTGCACCCCAAGTCCTTTACCCCAAAATTCCCAAACCTGCAAACCCAAATCCTGCACCCCCGGGTCCTGAACATGCGAACCCTGCACCCCAAAGCCTCAGCCTGAAGCCCTGCGCCCCCAAATCCTGCAGTACACAACCCTTCACCCCAAAACTCTTCAACCCAAGATACTGAAACCCTAAGCCCTGCACCCCCAAACCTACATCCCCAAATCCTGCACCCCCAGGTCCTGAACACCCAAAATCTGCACCCCCAAATCCCTGAACTCCAATAACCTGCACCCCCAATTCTGCCTCCCCAAGACCTGCACCCCCAAACCCTGCACCACTAAACCCTGCACCCCCAAACCCTGTACCCCAAATCCTGCCCCCCACAAGTTGCACCCTAAAAACCTGCACCCCAAATCCTGTCCTACCCAACCCTTCACCCCAAACCCCTTCACCCCAAGATCCTGCTGCCCTAAACCCTGCACCCCAAAATCATCCCTACCAACCCTGCCCCCCAAACCCTGTCCCCCTAAAGCCTGACCCCGAAACCCTGCTCCCCAAAACCCTGCTACCCCCAATCTTGCACCCCCAGATCCTGCTGCTCCAAACCCTGCACCCCCAAATCCTCCAGCCCCACGTACCGATCTCCCAAACCCTGCACCCCACAACCCTGCACCCCACAACCCCTTCACCCCCAAATCCTGCACCCCCAACCCTACCCCCTAAACTTTCCACCCCCAAATCCTGCCCTACCAAGCCCTCCACCCCAAACCCCTGCACCCCAAGATCCTGCACCCTAAACTCTGCACCCCCATATCCTCCTTCCCCAAACCCTGCACCCCAAAACACTTCACTCCAAACCACTGCACCCCTAAACCCTGAACCCCCAAATCCTGCACCCCTGGAACCTGCAACCCCAGACCCTGTAGCCCCAAATCAGGCCCCCCAAAATCCTGCTGCCCCAGCCTTGCACCCCCAAATCCTGCACCACCTAATCCTCCAACCCCCTAACACAACCCCCTAACCCCTTTGTCCCCAGGGCCCACTGTGACATTCCAGGACCCCCCATTGTCCCCAGGGCCCATTGTGACACCATGGGGAACCCCCTTGTCACTGGGGACCCATTGTGACACCATGGGGAGCTCCCCTTCTCCTCAGGGCCCATTGTGCCATCCTGGGGACCCCCATTATCCCCAGAGCTCACTGTGGCACCATGGGGACACCCTTTGTCACTGTGGCCCATTGTGACATCCAAGGACCTCCCATTGTCCCCAGGGCCCATTGCTACATCCTGGGGACCCCCTTGTCCCCAGGACCCATTGTGACACCATGGGGAGCCGCCCTTGCCCTCAGGGCCCATTGTGAACATCCTGGGGACCCTCCATTGTCCCCAGGGCCCATTCTGACATCCTGGGGAGCCCCTTTGTCCCCAGGGCCCATTGTGACGTCCCAGAACCCCCCATTGTCCCCAGGGCTCATTGTGACATCCTGGGGACCCCCTTGTCCCCAGGACCCATCGTGGCACCGTGGGGACCCCCCTTGTCACTGGGGACCCATTGTGACACCATGGGGACCTCCCATTGTCCTCAGGGCCCATTGAGAAATCCTGGGGACCCCCTTTATCACTGGGGACCCATTGTGACAGCCCAGGACCCCCCATTGTCCCAAGGGCCCACTGTGACATCCTGGGGATCCCCCTTTATCCTCAGGGCCCATTGTGACACCGTGGGGACCCCATTAGCCCCCAGGGCCCATTGTGACATCCGGAGGACCTCCCTTTGTCCCCAGGGCTCATTGTGGCACTATGGGGACGCCCTTTGTCACTGGGGCACATTGTGATATCCTGGGACCCCACTTTGTCCCCAGGGCCCATTGTGACATCCTGGGCACCCCCTTGTCCCCAGGACCCATTTTGACATCCCAGGATCCCTTATTGTCCCCAGGACCCATTGTGAAACCATGGGGACCCTCTTGTCACTGGGGCCCATTGTGACACCATAGGGAACCCCCCCCTTGTCCTCAGGGCCCATCGTGACATCCTGGGGACATCTCTTGTCCCCAGGGCCCATTGTGACATCCTGGGGACCCCTCCTTCTCCCCAGGGCCCATTGTGACGTCCCAGGACCCCCCATTGTCCCCAGGGCCCATTGTGACACCATGGGGACCCCCGCCTTGTACTCAGGAGCCATTGTGACATCCTGGGCACCCCACATTGTCCCCAGGGCCCATTGTGACATACTGGGGACCCTCCTTTGTCCCCAGGGCCCATTGTGACTCCGTGGGGACCCCGCTTGTCCCCAGGGCCCATTGTCACATTCAGGGGACCCCTTTTTATCCCCTGGGCCCATTGTGACGTCCCAGGACACCCCGTTCTCCCCAGGGCCCATTGTGACATCCTGGGGACCTCCCTTGTCCCCAGGGCCCATTGTGACATCCCAGGACCCTACTTTGTCCCCAGGGCCCGTTGTGGCACTGTGGGGATCCCCCTTGTCCCCAGGGCCCATTGTGACATCCCGGGGACCCCCTTAGTCCCCAGGGCCCATTATGACAGGGTGGGGACTCCACTTGTCCCCAGGGCCCATTGTGACAGCATGGGGTCCCCCCCTTGTCCCCAGGGCCCATAGCGGCTCCATAGGGACCCTACTTGTCACTGGGGACCCATTGTGACACCGTGGGGGTCCCCCCTTTGTCCCCAGTGTCCATTGTGACATCCCAGGACCCCCCTTTGTCTCTAGGGCCCATTGTGGCACCATGGGGACCCCCCATTGTCCCCAGGGTCCATTGTGACATCCTGGGGACCCCCTTTGAACCCAGGGCCCATCGCGACACCATGGGGCCCCCCTTGTCACTGGGGATCCATTTTGACACCATGGGGACCCCCCCTTTTCCTCAAGGTCCATTGTGACATCCTGGGCACCCCTCATTGTCCCCAGGGCCCACTGTGATATCCTGGGGACCCCCTTGTCCCCATGGGCTATCATGGCACCGTGGGGAACCCACCCTGTCCCCAGGGCCCATTGTGACACCGTGGGGACCCCCTTTGTCTCTAGGGCCCATTGGACGTCCCAGGACTCCCCGTTGTCCCCTGGGCCCATTGTGACGTCCCTGGACCCCCCTTTGTCCCCAGGGCCCACTGTGACATCTTGGGACCCCCCTTTGTCACTGGGGCCCATTCTGACACCATGGGGACCCCCTTTGTACCCAGGGCCCATTGTGACATCCTGGGGACCCCCCCTTGTCCCCAGGGTCCATTGTGACATCCCAAGACCCCCCTTGTCCCCAGTGCCCATTATGACATCCCAGGACCCCACTTTTTCCCCAGGGCCCATTGTGCCACCATGGGGACCCCCTTTGTCCCCAGGGGCCATTGTGACATCCCAGGAACCCTCTTGTCCTCAGAGCCCATCGTGACATCCCAAAACCCCCCACTGTCTCCAGGGCCCATTGTGACATTCAGGGGACACGCCTTTGTCCGCAGGGCCCATTGTGACACCGTCGAAATACCCCATGTCCCCAGGGCCCATTGTGACATCCTGGGGACCCCCCTTGTCCCCAGAGCCCATTGTGACATCCTGGGGAGCCCCCTTTGTCCCCAGGGGCCATTGTGACATCCCAGGACCCCCCATTGTCCCCAGGGCCCATTGTGACATCCTGGGGACCCACTTTGTCCCCAGGGTCCATTGTGGCACCATGTGGACCCCCTTTGTCTCCAGGGCCCCTTGTGACATCACAGGATGCCTCTTTGTCCCCAGGGCCCATTGTGACACTGTGGGGACCTCCCTTGTCCCCAGGGTCCATTGTGACACTGTGGGGACCTCCCTTGTCCCCAGGGCCCATTGTGACATTCAGGGGACACCCCTTGTCCCCAGGGCCCATCGTGGTACCATGGGGACCCCCTTTGTCACTGGGGCCCACTGTGGCATCCCAGGACCCCACTTTGTCCCCAGGGCCCATTGTGACACCATGTGGACACCCTTGTCCCCAGGGCCCATCATGGCACTGTGGGGACCCTCCTTGTCCCCAGGGCCCATTGGGACATCCTGGGGACCCCCGTTGTCCCCAGGGCCCATTGTGGCACCATGGGGACCCTCTTTGTCACTGGGGCCCATTGTGACATCCCAGGACCCCAATTTGTCCCCAGGGCCCATTGTGACATCCTGGGGACCCCTTTGTCCCAAGACCCCATTGTGACATCCTCTGGACCCCCCCATTGTCCCAAGGGCCCATTGTGACACCATAGGGATCCCCTTTGTCCCCAGGGCCCATTGCGACGTCCCAGGACCCCCCGTTGTCCCCAGGGCCCATTGTGACATTTTGGGGACCCCCCTTGTTGCCAGGGCCCATTGTGACATCCTGGGGACCCTGTTTTTTCCCAGGACCCACTGTGGCACCATGGGGACCTCCTTTGTCCCCAGGGCTCATTGTGACACCATGGGGACTCCCTTTGTCCGCAGGGCCCATTGTGACATCCTGGGGACCCCCTTGTCCCCAGGGCCCATCGTTGCACCGAGGGGATCCCCTCTTTGTCCCCAGGGACAATTGTGACACTGTGGGGACCCCCTTTGTCCCCAGGGCCCATTGTGACATCCTGGGGATCCTATTGTCCCCAGGTCCCGTCCTGGCACTGTGGGGACCCCCTTTGTCCCCAGGGCCCACTGTGACATTCAAGGGAACCCCCTTGTCCCCAGGGCCCATTGTGACCTTCAAGGGACCCCCCATTGTCATCAGGGCCCGTTGTGACGTCCCAGGACGCCACTTTGTCCCCAGGGCCCATTGTAGACACCATGGGGACCACATTTGTCCCCAGAACCCATTGTGACATCCCAGGACCCCCTTTGTCCCCAGGACTCATTGTGACATCCTGGGCACCCCGTTTGTCTCCAGGGCCCGTTGTGACACCATGGGGACCCCACTTGTTCCCAGGACCCATTGTGGCATTCTGGGGACTCCCTTTGTCCCCATGACCCATGGTGACACCATGGGGACCCGATTTGTCACTGGGGCCCATTGTGACATCCCAGGACCGCCCAATTGTCCCCAGGGCCCACTGAGAC
This sequence comes from Patagioenas fasciata, assembly GCF_037038585.1. Lineage (NCBI taxonomy): Eukaryota > Metazoa > Chordata > Aves > Columbiformes > Columbidae > Patagioenas > Patagioenas fasciata. Next base: position 14,690,218 of record NC_092536.1, read on the forward strand.
ATCCTGGGGACCCCCGCTTTCTCCCCAGATCGCATTGTCACATGCTTGGGACCCTCATTATCCCCAGAACTCATTGTGGCTCCATGGGGACACCCTTTGTCACTGGGGCCCACTGTGACATCCCAGGACCCCCCATTGTCCCCAGGGCCCATTGTGACATCCTGGGGTCCCCCTTTTGTCCCCTGGGCCCATTGTGACACTGTGGGGACCTCCTTTGTCCCCAGGGCCAATTATCACATCCTGGCGACCCCCTTTGTCCCCAGGACCCATTGTGACATCCTGGGAACCCCCTCGTCTCCAGTGCCCACTGTGACATCCCAGGACTCCACTTTGTCCCCAGGTCCAACTGTGACACCGTAGGGACCCTCTTTGTCCCCAGGGCCCATTGTGACAGAGTGGGGAACCCCGTTGTCCCCAGGGTCCATTGTGACTTCCCAAGATCCCCCTTGTCCCCAGTGCCCATTATGACATCCCAGGACCCCACTTTGTCCCCAGGGCCCATTGTGACACCATGGGGACCCCGCCTTGTCCCCAGGGCCCATAGTGGCACCATGGGGACCCCCCTTGTTACTGGGGAACCATTGTGACACCATGGGCCCCCCGCTTTGTCCCCAGTGCCTATTGTGACATCCCAGGACCCATCTTTGTCCCCAGGGCCCATTGTGACATCCCAGGACCTCCCATTGTCCCCAGGGCCAATTGTGACATCCTGGGGACCCCCCTTTGTCCCCAGATCCCATTGTGACATGCTGGGGACCCCCATTATCCCCAGAGCTCATTGTGGCACCATGGGGACACCCTGTGTCACTGGGGCCCACTGTGACATCCCAGTGTCCCCCTTGTCCCCAGGGCCCATTGTGACACTGTGGGGACCCCCCTTGTCCCCAGGGCCCATTGTGACATCCTGGGGACCCCCCCTTGTCCACAGGGCCCATTGTGACATTTTGGGACTCCACTTTGTCCCCAGTGCTCATTGTGAAATTCTGGGGACCCCCCTTGTCCTCAGGGCCCATTGTGACAGCCGAGGACCTTACTTTGTCCCCAGGGTCCTTTGTGTCATCCGGAGGACCCCGTCGTCTCCAGTGCCCATTGTGACATCCCAGGACTCCACTTTGTCCCCAGGTCCAACTGTGACACCGTAGGGACTCTCTTTGTCCCCAGGGCACATTGTGACAGAGTGGGGAACCCCCTTGTCCCCAGGGCCTATTGTGACATCCTGGGGACCCTCTTTGACCCCAGTGCCCATTGTGACATCCTGGGGACCCCCTTGTCCCCAGGGCCCATCGTGGCACCATGGGGATCCTCCTTGTCCCCAGTGCCCATTGTGACACCGTGGGGACCCCCCCTTTGTCCCCAGGGCCCATTGTGACAGGGTTGGACACCCCTTGTCCCCAGAGCCCATTGTGATATCCTGGGGAGCCCCCTTTGTCCCCAGGGCCCATTGTGTCATCCCAGGACACCCCATTGTCCCCAGAGCCCATTGTGACATCCTGGGGACCCCCTCTTTGTCTCCAGTGCCCATTGTGACGTCCTTGGGACCCCCCTTGTCCCCAGGGCCTATTGTGACATCCTGGGGACCCCCCCTTATCTCCAGGGCCCATTGTGACATCCCAGGACCCCCTATTTTTCCCAGGGCCCATTGTGAAATCCTGGGGACCCCCTCTTTGTCCCCAGGGCCCATTGTGACACCCTGCGGACCCCCTTGTCCCCAGGGTCCATCGTGGCACCGTTGGGACCCCCCCTTTGTCTCCATTCCCCGTTGTGACATCTTTGGGACCCCTCTTGTCACCAGAGCCCATTGTGACATCCTGGGGACCCCCTTTGTCTCCAGGGTTCATTGTGACACCGTAGGGACCCCACTTGTCGTCAGAGCCCATTGTGATATTCAGGAGACCCGTCTTTGTTCCCAGGGCCTATTGTGACATCCTGGGGACCCCTCTTTGTCCCCAGGGACCATTGTAACATCCCAGAACCCCCCCTTGTCCCCAGGGCCAATTGTGACATCCCAGGACCTCCCATTGTCCCCAGGGCCATTGTGACATTTCAGGACACCACTTTGTCCCCAGTGCTCATTGTGAAATTTTGGGGCCCCCCCTTGTACTCAGGGCCCATTGTGACAGCCGAGGACCTTATCTTGTCCCCAGGGCCCATAGTGGTACCGTGGAGATCCCTCTTGTCACTTGGGCCCATTGTGACACCATGGGGACCCCTGCTTTGTCCCCAGAGCACATTGTGACATCCCAGGACCCCCCATTGTCCCCAGAGCCCATTGTGACATCCTGGGGACCCCTCTTTGTCCCCAGGGCCCATTGAGATGTCCTAGGACCCCCCTTTGTCCCCAGGGCCCATTGTAAGACCATGGAGACTTCATTTGTCACTGGGGCCCATTTTGACATGCCAGGACCCCGCTTTGTTCCCAGAGCCCGTTGTGATATCCTGGGGATGCCCCCCCTTTGTCCCCAGGGCCCATTGTGACATCCAGGGGACCCCTTTTGTCCCAAGGGCCCATTGTGGCACCATGGGGACCCCTTTGTCCCCAGGGCCCATTGTGACGTCTCAGGATCCCCCGTTATCCCCTGGGCCCATTGTGACATTCTGAGGACCCCAAATGTCCCCAGGGCCCATTGTGACATTCTGGGGACCCCCTTTGTCCCCAGGGCCCATTGTGGCACCATGGGGATCCCCTTTGTCACTGGGCCCCATTGTGACATCCCAGGACCCCAATTTGTCTCCAGGGCCCATTGTGACATCCTGGGGACTCCGTTGTCCCCAGGGCCCATCGTGGCACCGAGGGGACATCCCCCTTTGTCCCCTGGGACCATTTTGACACCGTGGGGACCCCCTTTGTCCCCAGGGCCCATTGTGACATCCTGGGGACCACCCTTTGTCCCCAGGGCCGACTGTGACATTCAAGGGACCCCCCCTTGTCTCCAGGGCCCATTGTGACGTCCCAGGACCCCCCATTGTCCCCAGGGCCCATTGTGACATCCTGGGGACCTTTTTTGTCCCCTGGGCCCATTGTGACACTGTGGGGACCTCCTTTGTCCCCAGAGCCCATTGTGACATCCTCGGGACAACCTTTGTCCCCAAGGCCCATCGTGACAGGGTGGGGACCCCCTTTGTCCCAAGGGCTCATTGTGATGTCCCAGGATCCCCATTGTCCCCAGAGCCCATTGTGGTGTCCTGGGGACCCCCTTTGTCACTGGGGCCCATTGTGACATCCCAGGACCCTGCCTGGTCCCAAGGGCCCATGGTGTCATCCTGGGCACCCCCTTTGTCCCAAGACCCAATTGTGACATCCTGGGGACCACCCATTGTCCCAAGGGCCCATTGTGACACCATGGGGATCCCCTTGTCCCCAGGGCCCATTGTGATATCCCAGGACGCCCCTTTGTCCCCAGGGCCCATTGTGACATCCTGGGGACCACCCTTTGTCTCCAGGGCCCACTGTGACATTCAAGGGGACCCCCTTGTCCCCAGGGCCCATTGTGATGTCCCAGGACCCCTCATTGTCCCCAGGGCCCATTGTGACATCCTGGGCACCCCCTTTGTCCCCAGGACTCACTGTGGCACCATGGGGACCCCCTTTGTCACTAGGGCCCATTGTGGTACCATGGGGACCCCCTTTGTCACTGGGGCCCATTGTGACATCCCAGGACCCCCTGTTGTCCCCAGGGCCCATTGTGACATCCTGGGGACCCCCCTTGTCCCCATGGCCCATCGTGGCACCAAGGGGACACCCGCTTTGTCCCCAGGGACCATTGTGACACCGTGGGGACCCCCTCTGTCCCCAGGGCCCATTGTGACATCCTGGGGACCCTCTTGTCCCTAAGGCCCGTTGTGGCACCGTGGGGACCCCCTTTGTCCCCAGGGCCCATTGTGACATCCCAGGACCCCACTTTGTCCCCAGGGCCCACTGTGACATTCAAGGGAATCCCCCTTGTCCCCAGGGCCCATTGTGACGTCCCAGGAACCCTCATTGTCTGCAGGGCCCATTGTGACATTCTGGGCACCCCCTTTGTCCCCAGGACTCACTCTGGCACCATAGGGACCCCCTTTGTCACTGGGGCCCATTGTGACATCCCAGGACCCCGCCTGGTCCCAAGGGCCCATGGTGTCATCCTGGGCACCCCCTTTGTCCCAAGACCCAATTGTGACATCCTGGGGACCACCCATTGTCCCAAGGGCCCATTGTGACACCATGGGGATCCCCTTGTCCCCAGGGCCCATTGTGATATCCCAGGACACCCCTTTGTCCCCAGGGCCCATTGTGACATCCTGGGGACCCCCTTTATCCCCAGGGCCCATTGTGACATCCTGGGGACCCCCTTTGTCCCCAGAGCCCATTGTGACATTCTGGGCACCCCAAATGTCCCCAGGGCCCATTGTGACATTCTGGGGACCTCCCTTTGTCCCCAGGGCCCAATGTGGCACCATGAGGACCCCCTTTGTCACTGGGGCTCATTGTGACATCCCAGGACCCCAATTTGTCCCCAGGGCCCATTCTGACATCCCGGGGACCCCCCTTGTCCCCATGGCCCATCGTGGCACCGAGGGGACCCCGCCTTTGTCCCCAGGGACCATTGTGACATCTTAGGGACCCTATTGTTCCTGGGGCCCATTGTGACATCCCAGGACCCCCCATTGTTCCCAGGGTCCATTGTGACATTTTGGGGATCCCGTTTGTCTCCAGGGCCCGTTGTGACACCATGGGGACCCCCCCTACGTTCCCAGTGCCCATTGTGACATTCTGGGGACCCCCTTTGTCCCCAGGACTCACTGTGGCACCATAGGGACCCCCCTTGTCACTGGGGCCCATTGTGACATCCCAGGACTCCACTTTGTCCCGAGGGCCCATTGTAGACACCATGGGGACCACATTTGTCCCTGGGGCCCATTGTGACATCCCAGGACCCCCCATTGTTCCCAGGGTCCATTGTGACATTTTGGGGATCCCGTTTGTCTCCAGGGCCCGTTGTGACACCATGGGGACCCCCCCTACGTTCCCAGTGCCCATTGTGACATTCTGGGGACCCCCTTTGTCCCCAGGGCCCATTGTGACACCATGGGGACCCCATTTGTCACTGGGGCCCATTGTGACATCCCAGGACCCCCCATTGTCCCCAGGGCCCATTGTGACATTCAGGGGACACCCCTTTGTCCCCAGGGCCCATTGTGACACCGTCAGGTTACTCATGTCCCCAGGGCCCGTTGTGACCTCCTGGGGAGACCCCATTGTCCCCAAGGCCCATTGTGGCACCATGGGGACCCCCTTTGTCACTGGTGCCCATTGTGGCATCCCAGGAACCCCCTTGTCCTCAGAGCCCATCGTGACATCCCAAAACCCCCCATTGTCTCCAGGGTCCATTGTGACATCCTGGGGACCCCCCTTTGTCCCCAGGGCCCATTGCGACACCATGGGGACGCCACTAGTTCCCAGGACCCATTGTGGCATTCTAGGGACTCCGTTTGTCCCCATGGCCCATGGTGAAACCGTCAGGATACCCCAGGTCCCCAGGGCCCATTGTGACCTCCTGGGGAGACCCCATTGTTCCCAAGGCCCATTGTGGCACCGTGGGGACCTCCTTTGTCCGCAGGGCCCATTGTGACATCCCAGGACCCCACTTAGTCCCCAGGGCCCATTGTGGCACCATGTGGACCCCCTTTGTCTCCAGGGCCCCTTGTGACATCACAGGACGCCTCTTTGTCCCCAGGGCCCATTGTGACACTGTGGGGACCTCCCTTGTCCCCAGGGCCCATTGTGACATTCAGGGGACACCCCTTGTCCGCAGGGCCCATCGTGGCACCATGGGGACCCCCTTTGTCACTGGGGCCCACTGTGGCATCCCAGGACCCCACTTTGTCCCCAGGACCCATTGTGACACCATGTGGACACCCTTGTCCGCAGGGCCCATCGTGGCACTGTGGGGACCCTCCTTGTCCCCAGGGCCCATTGGGACATCCTGGGGACCCCCTTTGTCCCCAGGGTCCATTGTGGCACCATGGGGACCTTCTTTGTCACTGGGGCCCATTGTGACATCCCAGGACCCCCCGTGGTCCCCAGGGCCCATTGTGACATCCTGGGGACCCTCTTTGTCCCAAGACCCCATTGTGACATCCTGTGGACCCCCCCATTGTCCCAAGGGCCCATTGTGACACCATAGGGATCCCCTTTGTCCCCAGGGCCCATTGCGACGTCCCAGGACCCCCCGTTGTCCCCAGGGCCCATTGTGACATTTTGGGGACCCCCCCTTGTCGCCAGGGCTGATTGTGACATCTTGGGGACCCCGTTTTTTCCCAGGACCCACTGTGGCACCATGGGGACCTCCTTTGTTCCCAGGGCCCATTGTGATATCCGAGGGACCCCCTTGTCGCCAGGGCCCATAGTGTCACCTTGGGGACCACTCTTGTCACTTGGGCCCATTGTGACACCATGGGCACCCACTATGTGCCCAGGGCCCATTGTGACATTCTAGGACTCCCCATTTTCCCCAGAGCCCATTGTGACATCCTGGGGATCCCCCTTTGTCCCCTGGGTCCATTGTAATGTCCCAGGACCCCCTTGTCCCCAGTGTTCATTGTGAAATCCTGGGGATTCCCTTTGTCCCGAGGGCCCATTGTGGCACCATGGGACCGCCTTTGTCACTGGGGACCATTGTGACATTCCAGGATTCCACTTTGTCCCCAGGGCCCGTTCTGACACCGTGGGGACCCCCATTGTCCCCAGGGCCCATTGTGACATCCTGGGGATCACCCTTTGTCCCAAGGGCCCATTGTGACAGGGTGGGGACCTTTTTTGTCTCCAGGGCCCATTGTGACATCTTGGGTACCCCCTTGTCCCCAGTGTCCATTGTGACATCCTGGGGACCCCCAATTGTCCCAGGGCCCATTGTGACATTCCAGGACCCCCCTTGTCTCCAGGGCTCATTGTGACATCACAGGACGCCCCTTTGTCCCCAGGGCCCGTTGTGACACAGTGGGCACCCCCCTGTCCCCAGGGCCCATTGTGCCATCCTGGGGACTCTCTTTGTCCCCAGGGCCCATTGTGATATCCTGGCGACCCCCGCTTTGTCCCCAGGGCCCATTGTGAACATCCTGGGGACCCCCTTTGTCCCCAGGGCCCATTGTGACATCCCTGGACCCCCCATTGTCCCCAGGGCGCATTGTGACATTCAGGGGACCCCCCTTTGGCCCCCGGGGCCCATTGTGATATCGTGGGGACCGTCTTTGTCCCCAGGGCCCATTGTGACACCATCAAGACCCCTCTTTGTCCCCAGGGCCTATTGTGACATACTGGGGACCCCCCCTTGTCTCTAGGGCCCATTGTGAGATCCGAGGACCCCCCCTTGTCCCCAGGGTCCATTGTGAACATCCTGGGGACCCCCTTTGTCCCCAGGGCCCATTGTGACACCGTGGGGACCCCGCTTGTCCTCAGGGCCCATTGTGACATTCAGGGGACCTCTCTTTGTCCCCAGGGCCTATTGTGACATCCTGGGGAACCCCCTTGTCTCCAGTCCCATTGTGATGTCCCAGGACCCCCCATTTTCCTTAGGGCCCATTGTGAAATCCGTGGGAACCCCCCCTTTCTCCTCAGGGCCCATTGTGACGTCCTGGGGACCCCCCTTTGTCCCCAGGGCCCATTGTGACGTTCAGGGGAACCACCTTTGTCCCCAGGGCCTATTGTGACATCCTGGGACACCCCCTTTGTCCCCAGGGCCCATTGTGACGTCCCAGGACCCCCCATTGTTCCCAGGGCCCATTATGAAATCCTGGGGACCCCCCCTTTGTCCCCAGGGCCCATCGTGGCACCATGGGGATCCCACCTTTGTCCCCATGGCCCCTTGTGACAGGGTGGGACCCCCCTTGTTCCCAGGGCCCATTGTGACATCCTTAGGATGCCCTTTGTCCCCAGGGCCCATTGTGATATCCCAGGACCCCCCCTTGTCCCCAGGGCCCATTGTGACATCCTGGGGACCCCCTTTGTCCGCAGAGCCCATTGTGACATCCTGGGGAGCCCCCTTTGTCCCCAGGGCCCATTGTGACATCCTGAGGACGCCCTTTGTCCCCAGAGCCTATTGTGACATCCTGGGGACCCCTCTTTGTCCCCAGGGCCCATTGTGACAGGGTGGGACCCCCCTTGTCCCCAGAGCCCATTGTGACATCCTGGGGACCCCTTTGTCACCAGAGCCCATTGTGATATCCTAGGGACTCCCGCTTTGTCCCCAGGGCCCATTGTGACATTCAGGGGACCCCCCCTTTATCCCCAGGGCCCATTGTGACATCCTTTGGACCTCATTTGTCCCCAAGGCCCATTGTTGTACCATGGGGACCCCCTTTGTCCCCACAGCCCATTGTGACAGCGATGACAGCGGTGTCAGTGATCAGGAGACGGAACCACGGGCGCAGCTCCATGCGGCGCTTTATTCCAGCGCTGGGAAACCCGGGGTTCGCACCCAGAGCTTCCAACAGCTGATTCAGACTCCACCTTATTTATACAAGTTGGTCACATACATATTCCTTATAACCCCTGACAACCATGAGCACATCCCACACCTATTCTAACACAAACTGTCTGTCTAAGAGATGTTAAGCAACATTCGCATGTTTATCAGTTATTTCTAAGGTACCAACTTGAAAAGAATATATCATAAATGTATGTCAACCTTAAGAATAAGGCTTGGTTGCAGCTACCTGCTTTAAAAGAATATATCATAAATGTATGTCAACCTTAAGAATAAAGCTTGGTTACAGCTACCTGCTTTAGAAGAATATATCATAAATGTATGTCAGCTTTAAGAATAAGGCTTGGTTACAGCTACCTTTAAAAGAATATATCGTAAATCTACATCAACTTTAAGAATAAGGTTTGGTTACTATCTTAAAGTTAATCCAACCGTAACAGATCAGTGATACCCAGGGATCCAACCGTAACAGGTCAGTGATACCCAGGGATCCAACCGTAACAGGTCAGTGATACCCAGGGATCCAACCGTAACAGGTCAGTGATACCCAGGGATCCAACCGTAACAGGTCAGTGATACCCAGGGATCCAACCGTAACAGGTCAGTGATACCCAGGGATCCAACCGTAACAGGTCAGTGATACCCAGGGATCCAACCGTAACAGGTCAGTGACACCCAGGGATCCAACCGTAACAGGTCAGTGACACCCAGGGATCCAACCGTAACAGGTCAGTGATACCCAGGGATCCAACCGTAACAGGTCAGTGATACCCAGGGATCCAACCGTAACAGATCAGTGATACCCAGGGATCCAACCGTAACAGATCAGTGACACCCAGGGATCCAACCGTAACAGATCAGTGACACCCAGGGATCCAACCGTAACAGGTCAGTGATACCCAGGGATCCAACCGTAACAGATCAGTGATACCCAGGGATCCAACCGTAACAGGTCAGTCATACCCAGGGATCCAACCGTAACAGGTCAGTGACACCCAGGGATCCAACTGTAACAGATCAGTGACACCCAGGGATCCAACCGTAACAGATCAGTGATACCCAGGGATCCAACCGTAACAGGTCAGTGATACCCAGGGATCCAACTGTAACAGATCAGTGACACCCAGGGATCCAACCGTAACAGATCAGTGATACCCAGGGATCCAACCGTAACAGATCAGTGACACCCAGGGATCCAACCGTAACAGATCAGTGACACCCAGGGATCCAACCGTAACAGATCAGTGATACCCAGGGATCCAACCGTAACAGGTCAGTGATACCCAGGGATCCAACCGTAACAGATCAGTGACACCCAGGGATCCAACCGTAACAGGTCAGTGATACCCAGGGATCCAACCGTAACAGATCAGTGATACCCAGGGATCCAACCGTAACAGGTCAGTGATACCCAGGGATCCAACCGTAACAGATCAGTGATACCCAGGGATCCAACCGTAACAGGTCAGTGATACCCAGGGATCCAACCGTAACAGATCAGTGATACCCAGGGATCCAACCGTAACAGATCAGTGACACCCAGGGATCCAACCGTAACAGGTCAGTGATACCCAGGGATCCAACCGTAACAGGTCAGTGATACCCAGGGATCCAACCGTAACAGGTCAGTGATACCCAGGGATCCAACCGTAACAGATCAGTGACACCCAGGGATGCAACCGTAACAGATCAGTGACACCCAGGGATCCAACTGTAACAGATCAGTGACACCCAGGGATCCAACCGTAACAGGTCAGTGACACCCAGGGATCCAACCGTAACAGGTCAGTGATACCCAGGGATCCAACTGTAACAGGTCAGTAATACACAGGGATCCAACCGTAACAGGTCAGTGATACCCAGGGATCCAACCGTAACAGGTCAGTGATACCCAGGGATCCAACCGTAACAGATCAGTGATACCCAGGGATCCAACTGTAACAGGTCAGTGATACCCAGGGATCCAGCTGTAACAGGTCAGTGATACCCTGGGATCCAACTGTAACAGGTCAGTGATACCCAGGGATCCAGCTGTAACAGATCAGTGATACCCAGGGATCCAACTGTAACAGGTCAGTGATACCCAGGGATCCAACTGTAACAGATCAGTGATACCCAGGGATCCAACTGTAACAGATCAGTGACACCCAGGGATCCAACTGTAACAGATCAGTGATACCCAGGCATCCAACTGTAACAGATCAGTGATACCCAGGCATCCAACTGTAACAGATCAGTGGTACCCAGGGCAGAGCCAGCCAAGGCCCATCCCATACCTGTTCCAGAAGGGAACACCTTGTAAAACCGATCCCGTCACTAACACCTGCGGCTGAACTTCATCAAATGCCGAGATCAGAAGTTTCACGGCACCAGCTGCAACCTTGAGGAGATGAGATCGCCAAGATTTCCAGCAAAAAGGGGGCGCCAGGCCGGGTTCAGCCGCCTTGGCCGCTTGGGTCCCACCAGCTCCTCACAATGAGCCAAAGGGGCAAAGCCCACTGTGAGGAGGCTGAGGAGCCTTCATCCAAAGACCCCAAGGACCCCTCCTCAAATACACCCAGTGCCACTGCGCAGGAGAACAGGGGGCTCAGGGCTGTGGAAACGGTTCTGAGATCACCTCATGGACATGCACAGTTCTGGGGTCATTATGAACACTTACTGTAATTAACACACTTCCTGTTGTTAAAGGTGTGCGTGTTGGGCCGAGCGAATCCCCCGCGCACCCAGCGCTGTTTCGCTTGTGCTCTCATGAACCCGCGTTTAAAGAACACAATTAAAGAATTGGATTAAACAGCAGCGAGAGCCCGCAAGGGGCGACGGCGCCATCGCGGGGCTGCGCGGGGGCTGCACTGCGCAGGCGCGGAGCCGTGTCGGGAAGGGGAGGGACTTCCCGCTGGAAGCGGCACAGCCAATGGGCATCAGGAGGCCGCCTCCAGGCCAATGGCGGCTCGGGACGGGTGCGAGGGACGGTGACGGGCCGGCTGTGTGGCCAATGGCGGTGCCGGGGGCGTGACCATGCAGCCCGCCCCGGGAGCAGCGGCCCGGCCGTGGCGGTTCGTCCCCTCCTGCCGCCGGAGCGCCGCTGCCACGGGCGGGTCCTGCGGCTGCAGCGGCTGCGGGGGCGGGCGGGGGGCCCGGGGCTGCGGCCCCGCTGGCCGGGGCCGGGCGGTCGCCGTGTTGCCCCCGGGCGGTCGCCGTGTTGCCCCCGGGCGGCAGTGGGGGGGTCCCGCTGGTCGCCCCCGCAGTTCCGCGGTTGAAAATCCTCCTCACACCGCGCTGGGACCGCGATCGCCGCCAGTTCCGTCCCGGGTGAGCGGCGGGGACGGGTTTCGTTGGTGCGGGGGTTGTGGGGGGCGCGGGGCGGGTCTGGGGGTGCAGGGGAGCTGTGGGGGTTGGGGTGCAGCCGGCAGGAGGGACCAGGTTTGGGGGGCCCTGAGTCCCTTTGCGGGGGAGGGGAGGCCCTGCTGACCCTGCCTCCCCCCAGCAAATCCCCCTGCGGGGCTCCCCCCGCCCCCCCGATCGGTCTGCGCCCCCCGCGACTCCCTCAAGTCCCCCTGAACCTCAATCCCCCTTTTTGACCCCAAAACAGCCCCAAATGTGCCCCCCAATGTCCCTTTAACACACCCTCCCCCCAGTTCCCCCGCACCGAGGCCTCCAGTGTATAAATTAAATGTGTAACATTAAACGCGACATTTGAACGTTAACTAAAAACCAACAAATGTTGAAGTTTCGTTGAGGTTTTTGTTGAATTTTGGTTTCACGGAAGGGAGCGTTGTTGGAAATTTACTGGGATTAATGTTTTGCTTTAAAAACTTTTTGTATCTCAGAAGTGACCTGAACAGTTTGATAAAGAACATTTCAAATTAAATTAATTTCCCATTAAATTTCTTGGGATTAAACGTCCGTCAGAGGCAGTGGTGCTTAAACCCCACTGCATTGGTCCCTGTCCGCATTAAAAATCCATCATTAAACAGTTAAATATTTCCCATAATTAAAACCCTGTGATCTACATTCTGTAGTTTAAAAATGCGGTGACTGAGCGGTTGAACAGCCGATATCGCTCTGAGCGCGTGGCTCAATCTCTTGATTTCGGGCTCAGCTCAGTTCATCCCCACCAACCCCGTCGCCGTTCATGGGAACGTACCCGGGTGGATGGAGGGGGCGGGCGGTGGGTGTGGGCTCCCTGGGCTTCAGCAAAGCCTCTGACACCGTCTGCACAGCATCCGCACAGCTGAGCTGGGGAGGGGTGCTCTGGGCAATGGGGAGTGGGGGGTGCAAACTGGCTGAGATGGAGAAGCCAGAGAGTGGTGGTCAATGGGCAGAGTCCGGTTGAGGCCTGGATCCAGTGCAGGGCCTCAGGGGCCAATATTATTCAATATATTTATTAACGATTCGGATGAGGGAATTGAGTGACTGTCAGCAGGTTTGCTGGGGACACCAAGCTGGGAGGAGTGGGTGACCCTGGAAGCTGTGCTGCCATCAGAGACCTGGACAGGCTGGAGAGCTGGGGGGGGATAACCTGGTGAGATTTAACAAGGGGAAGTGCAGAGTGCTGCACCTGGGCAGGAACAACCCCAGGGTCAGTATAGGCTGGGAATGAGCTGTTAGAGAGCAGGGTAGGGGAAAGGGACCTGGGGGTCCTGGGGACAGCAGGGTGAGCATGAGCCAGCACTGGGCCCTTGGGGCCAGGAAGCCAATGGTACCTGGGGTGGGTTAGAAGGGGGCGGTCAGTAGGTCAGAGAGGTTCTCCTGCCCCTCTGCTCTGCCCTGGGGAGACCACACCTGGAATATTGTGTCCAGTTGTGGCCCCTCAGCTCCAGAAGGACAGGGAACTGCTGGAGAGAGTCCAGCGCAGGGCAACAAAGATGCTGAAGGGAGTGGAGCATCTCCCGTGTGAGGAAAGGCTGAGGGAGCTGGGCTCTTTAGTTTGGAGGAGACTGAGAGGTGACCTCATTAATATTTATAAATATATAAAGGGTGAGTGCCAGGAGGATGGAGCCAGGCTCTTCTCGGTGGCAAACAATGATAGGACGAGGGGCAATGGGATCAAGCTGGAACACAAGAGGTTCCACTTAAATTTGAGAAAGAACTTCTTCCCAGTGAGGGTAACAGAGCCTGGCCCAGGCTGCCCAGGGGGCTGTGGGGTCTCCTTCCCTGCAGACATTCAAACCCCCCTGGACATGTTCCTGTGCGACCTCTCCTGGGCGTTCCTGCTCCAGCAGGGGATTGCACTGGATGAGCTTTCGAGGTCCCTTCCAGTCCCAAACACACCGTGATACTGTGATACTGTGATTTCTGTGCTAAATCCTTTCCTTTCCCCCCGTGCCAGTGGGGGGGACCCAGAGGACCCGCCCAGGCCCCCCCAGGTTTGTGGGAGCAGCACTGGGGAGGGGCCGCTTTTTCCCCCAGCTACGAATATAGAGACAATTTGTACAAAAGCTCTAAAGTGGGGGGGACGGCAACTCGGGGACCCCAAAGCCACCACAGGGGGGTCCACATCACCCCAGGCGCCCCATCACTTTTGGGGTGTCAGAGCCCCCCCCCCATGCAGCTGCCCCTCAGGGGTCCTGGGTGGGTTGTGAGGTCCCTGGGGGGCTGCAGGGGAGAAAGGGGGAAACCTGGGTTTGGGGGGGTCCCAGGGGTTCCTGCGAGTGGGTCTGGGGGGGTCTCAGTGGTTTCTGGGATCCCTGGGGGGTCCCTGAGATCAAAAAGAATTTGGAGGCTGGCGGGGAACTTTGTGAGGGGAAGAGTGAAACATCCCTTTTCCCTCTGTTTCACAGCCCCAGCTCAGCCCCAGCTCCTTCTCAGAGGCTCCGTTCAGCAGGGCCTAAAGCAGTGAACCAACGATTGGTTTCAGTTCCTTCCTCATGTCCCCCCTGAACCTCCCTCCTGCAGCTGGAAACCAGCACCCTGTGTCCCGTCGGAACAGCCCCGCTCGAAAGCCGCAGGATTACGTGGATCACGTCTCGGCTCAGCGGGGGCCTCGCTTGTGGCCTCTGCTCTGTTGGAGGGAAGAAGGGAGAAGGAAACCATTTCTGTTCTTCGTTCCAAACCAAATGTTTTACCTGGACGTTGGTGCATCTTGAGATGGGCCCTTGAGTCCTCTGCAGCTTCTCAGTCATTCCGAAGTGACCCTTGAACAGTGTTATACCCTGAAAATAAAAGCTTCAGAACAAATGTGAGGCCTTGCTGCTTATTTTAAAAACGTTCTTTAAGCTTCAGTGACTGTTCGCTGCTGCCCTTATCTGCGGTCACGCTGAGTAAAGCGATACAGAAAGCTCAACGCATTCACGAGGTGTTGATGTCGACGTCTCATTGTCCGCATTCTCTCCGAGAAAGCAAAAGTAACTCCAGACACTGATACCGTCCCAGCTCTGGCGCAAGGGGAAGCTGTGGAAACCACCTTCATGCGCCTGATGTCCCTCGTCCCTTCCCGGCCGTTTTGCTGCAGGGCACCAGACGATCGACACCTCTGGGTTGGTCACGGCCGTGATGGGAGCCGAGGGAAAACGGAAAGGGAAGGCTGGATCCCGTGGGAAATGGGGCCAAGAGTCAAGGACCGTGCTGCTGCTGATCCTCTTCGTCACTCGCTGGGAGGAAGGCGCCCGAGGGAAGGGAGAGAACGGCCACTGATGTCCCCCAGCGCGAGGTGGACGACGGTTCCTGGGGCAAAGAGGTGATCGAGGGCACGTGGGAAGGAAAAGATCCCGAAAACACGATGACAGCCCCGAGATGCCACATCCGGCTTCCCCCAAGCTTCCTCCCGGCTGTGCTCCGCACCTTCTCCTTCATCACCAGCACCTCCCGCCCCGCTGATCGCCCAGCTCGTGTCAGGCGGCTGGAGAACGTGGTTCAGGAACACTGGGCAGGACGGAGCCAGCGGGCAGGACGCGGCCAGCAGGCGCTCGCTGCTCTCCTGGACAGGCCGGCACGGAGCCCTGAGGAGCCCCTGGGTCCTGGTGCCGTGCTGGTCACAGCCTCATGATGCTGCTGGGCAAGCGTCTCATCCTCCCCTGCTGCTCCTCCCATACAGGTATCTTTTTTCTCATTTCCTCCCCTCTTCCTTTCCTTCATCATTTCCCCTTTTTCTGCCTTATACCCCTCTCAAGTCTCTTTCACTGCTGTCATCTCTTCTTTCTTCCTCTCTCCTTTCTGTTTTTTGATCCCATCTTCCCTCCTGTCTTCATCATCCTCTCTCCATCTCCCTCTCCCTTTCCATCTCCTCCTCTCCTCCATATGTAATTAATATATATCCATATTCACATATTCTATATATTCATATAGAATTCTGTATATTCATAAAATGAATCTATTTCTTGGCTGAGCTGATGGAGTTAGTTCTGTCCTGTCAACTGCAAATCTGAATTCTCAGGACAGGACCAAGTGGGCTGAAAACGCGTTGCCGTGGCGGTCCTGGAGATGTGCCCAACGTGGGACACAATGGGGTCTCCCCGGAGGCTTCTCTTCTCTCCCCTTCCTTCCCTCCCCTTCCTTCCCTCCCCTTCCTTCCCTCCCCTTCCTTCCCTCCCCTTCCTTCCCTCCCCTTCCTTCCCTCCCCTTCCTTCCCTCCCCTTCCCTCAGAACCCCATTCTGGTTTGGGATGAAGGGACCTCTGCAGATCATCCAGTCCAACCCCCCTGCTCCCGCGGGGTCCCAGAGCAGATCACACAGGATCCCAGGGGTCTGAATGTCTCACAGAAGGAGACTCCACACCCGCTCTGGGCAGCCTGGGCCGGGCTCTGGCACCTCCCAGCAAACAAATTTCTGCTTGTGTTCAGATGGAGCCTCCTGTGTTTCAGTCTGTGCCCGATGCCCCTCACCCCGGCGCTGGGCACCACTGAACAGAGTCTGCTCCATCCTGACACCCACCTGAGATATTGATCCCATTGATCACATCCCTCTCAGCTTCTCTTCTCCAGCTCAACAGCCCCATCTCTCTCAGTCTCTCCTGATCAGAATGATGCTCCAGACCCCTCAGCATCTCTGTGTCCCTCCACTGGACTCCCTCCAGTAACTCCTTGTCCTTCTTCAACTGGGGAGCCCAGAACTGGACCCAGAACTGCAGATGCAGCTTCCCCAGGGTGGAGCAGAGGGGGAGGATTCACCTCTCTCACCTGCTGCTCACACTCTTCTTAATAAATATCCCCCAGGTACCCTCGGCCTCGTGACCACAAGGACACATTGGTGACTTGTGGCCAACCTGATGTCACCCAGAACTCCCAAGTCCTTCTCGCAGAGCTGCTTTCCAGCGGGTCCACCCCCAAACCGTACTGGTACTGGACCCCTGCTGCCCCAGGAGGGGCCGGTATCGCCCCGGTATCGCGATGGGTGGCACCGACAGCCCCGGTATCGCGATGGGTGGCACCGACAGCCCCGGTATCGCGATGGTTGGCACCGACAGCCCCGCTATCGCGATGGGTGGCACCGACAGCCCCGGTATCGCGATGGGTGGCACCAACAGCCCCGGTATCGCGATGGGTGGCACCGACGGCCCCAGTATCGCAATAGGGAGCACTGATGGTCCTGGTATCGCGACAGGTGGCAACAACAGCGCTGGTATCGTCACAACAGCAGTGACGACGGCCCCAGTATCGTGATGGGCAGCAATGATGGTCCTGGTATCGCGATGGGTGGCACCGACGGCCCCGGTATCGCGATGGTTGGCACTGACAGCCTCAGTATTGCAATAGGGAGCACTGATGGTCCTGGTATCGCGACAGGTGGCAACAACAGCGCTGGTATTGTCACAACAGCAGTGACGACGGCCCCAGTATCGTGATGGGCAGCAATGATGGTCCTGGTATCGCGATGGGTGGCACCGACGGCCCCGGTATCGCGATGGGTGGCACCGACAGCCCCGGTATTGCAATAGGGAGCACTGATGGTCCTGGTATCGTGACAGGTGGCAACAACAGCGCTGGTATTGTCACAACAGCAGTGACGACGGCCCCAGTATTGCGATGGGTGGCACCGACGGCCCCGGTATCGCGATGGTTGGCACTGACAGCCTCAGTATTGCAATAGGGAGCACTGATGGTCCTGTATCGTGACAGGTGGCAACAACAGCGCTGGTATTGTCACAACAGCAGTGACGATGGCCCCAGTATCGCGATGGGTGGCACCGACGGCCCCGGTATCGCGATGGGTGGCACCGACAGCCCCGGTATTGCGATGGGTGGCACCGACAGCCCCGGTATCGCGATGGGTGGCACCGACAGCCCCGGTATCGCGATGGGTGGCACCGACGGCCCCGGTATCGCGATGGGTGGCACCGACGGCCCTGGTATCGCGATGGGTGGCACCGACGGCCCCGGTATTGCGATGGGTGGCACCGACAGCCCCGGTATCGCGATGGGTGGCACCGACAGCCCCGGTATCGCGATGGGTGGCACCGACAGCACCCTAACATGGTGCTCATCAGTAAGAAGGGAGGGAAGGGGGTTGCAGGGCAGCCATCGCTCGGGGTCTGCGGGATCTCCCTGTGCTTGTGGGAGCCCACGAGTCTTTGCATCACGCCTTGCGTTTTATTCTCTCTTCCTCTTTCAATTACTTATCTCACTTGTGTTTTTTTATCTTAGCCCATGAGTTTTCTTACTTTTGCTCCTCATATTCTTCATTCCCATCCTACTGAGGGGTGCGTGGGGCTGCTCTGCCAGCCCCGGCTGCCCCACCGCAGCTCCCCAGGCCCTCACGTCTCCCATCCCAGCAACAGCAGTGGCCGCGGCACTGATTTCTTTCCTCTCCCTTTTGCAGCCTCCTTGCGCTTGTCCTCTCCACGCCGATCTCTCCTGGCTTCCTCCAGCTGCTGTGTCCTCTGTGGGTAAGTGCACCTCGACCCCTCCCAAGATGCTCTCGAGTTGGCTGGGGTTTCTAAAACAGAGGGAAAAGGGATGTCTCACTTTTCCTCAGGCAGAGTTTCCTCCCAGACCCCTTTTACCCCCTGCGCTCTCCACAGACCCCAGTTACCGTTTCTGTTCCGATGGGGAACATCTCACTGTGCTGTGCATGGCCAAGACGATGAGGACTCTGGACAGGAAATCCCTTCCAAGCGCAGCTTTCCTCTCACCGTTGGGCAGCGACAACAGCCCCGGTATCGCGACAGCAGCACCGACAGCCCCGGTATCGCGACAGCAGCACCGACAGCCCCGGTATCGCGACGGGCAGCAGTGATGGAGCCGGTATCGCGACGGCAGCACCGACGGCCCTGATATTGTGATGGGCAGTGACAGGGGCCCTGGTATCGTGATGGGCAGTGACAGGGGCCCTGGTATCGTGATGGGCAGAACCAACAGCTCCAGTATCGTGATGGGCAGCACCGACGGTCCCGGTATCGCGACGGCAGCACCGACAGCACCGGTATCGCGATGGGCAGCGACAACGGCCCCGGTATCACAACGGCCCGGTATCATGATGGGCAGTGACAGGGGCCCTGGTATCGTGATGGGCAGAACCAACAGCTCCAGTATCGTGATGGGCAGCACCGACGGTCCCGGTATCGTCACGGCAGCACCGACAGCACCGGTATCGCGATGGGCAGCGACAATGGCCCCGGTATCGCGATGGGTGGCACCGACGGCCCCAGTATCGCGATGGGTGGCACCAACAGCCCCGGTATCGCGATGGGTGGCACCGACAGCCCTGGTATCACAATAGGGAGCACTGATGGTCCTGGTATCGCGACAGGTGGCAACAACAGCGCTGGTATCGTCACAACAGCAGTGACGACGGCCCCAGTATCGTGATGGGCAGCAATGATGGTCCTGGTAGCGCGATGGGTGGCACCGACGGCCCCGGTATCGTGACAGCAGTAAATCTCAAGACCTCCCAAAATAAATCCCCCTTCCGTCCCTCCTGGTGTGACAAGACCCTTAATTAACATTTCATTAATCAAACAACTCAACCTCCCCGTTGTCACAAATCGCTGCATTAACGAACTTCAACTCATTCCAGAACCCAATTTATTAAGCAAAGTAGAAAGCGCGTTAAATAGAAAGAAAAACACCAAAACCCCTGTTTCTCGGCTCAGATCGGGGCGCTTTACGGCACCATTTTGCCACCATTTCCCTTTCCGGTTCTTCCCACCACGAGCAGCCGCTGCCCGTTGATCTCACAGTGGCGTTTTTTCCCAATCTCACAGGATTTCAGCCCAGTTCCGGCCCCGTTTCATGCGCCCCCTGGTGCCGGAGATGACGATCGGGCACCAGCTCTTCCCATCAGACCCGGTGCCGAGAAACCAAACCCCCCGTGGTCGCTTCTTCAAACACAACGCGCAGATTCACCCCTTTTCTCCCCAAAAATCCCCCTCTGGATGCGCCGTCCGGTGGGAAAGCCGACGGTGGTTTCGGCGCGGGGGGTTTCCTGAGGGCGCAAACCTACCCCGGGCGCTGCTCCGGCGCCGCGATCCCCACTTCGGCTGGTTCCTCAATTTTAAGGCGCTTCGGGGGTGGCTCGGTCCCGGCTTGCGGCTCCGGCATCGCCATTTCGGATGGTTTGTCCTCAATTCTCCAGCGTTTTGGGGGCTGCTTGGTCCCGGCCTGCGGCTCCGGCACCAGCGCCACAATCGCCATTTCAACTGGTTTCTCCTCAATTTTAGGACGTTTCAGGGGCGGCTCGGTCCCGGCCTGCGGCTCCGGGATCACCATTTTGGCTGGTTCCTCTTCAATTCTCAAGCGCTTCAGGGGTGGCTCGGTCCCGGCCTGCGGCTCCGGCTCCGGCATCGCCATTTCAGCTGGTTTCTTCTCAATTTTGCAGCACTTTAGGGGCAGCTCGGTCTCAGCCTGCGGCTCTTGCGCCACAATCACCATTTTGGCTGGTTTATCCTCAATCTTCAAAGGGTTCGGGGGTGGCTCGGTCCCAGCTTGCGGCTCCGGTGCCGGCACCACAATCTCCATTTCAGCTGGTTCCTCCTCAATATTCAGGCACTTTGAGGGTGGCTCGGTCTCAGCCTGCGGCTCCAGCATCGCCATTTCGGCTGCTTTCTCCTCAGTTTGAAAGCATTTTTGGGGGGGCTCGGTCCCTGCCTGCAGCTCTGGCTCCGCAATCACCATTTGAGCTGTTTTTTCCTCAATTTGAAAGCCCTTTGGGGTCGGCTCAGTCCCGGCCTGTGGCTCCGGTGCCGGCGCCACAATCGCCATTTCAGCTGGTTGGTCTTCAATTTCCAAGTATTTTGGGGGTGGCTCGGTCCCGTCCTGTGGCTCTGTCACCACAATCTCCATTTTAGCTGGTTCCTCCTCTATTTTCAGGCACTTTGGTGGTGTCTCGGTCCCGGTCTGCAGCTCCGGCACCGCCATCACAATTTCAGCTGGTTCCTCCTCAATTTCCAAGTATTTTGGTGGTGGCTCAGTCCCGGCCTGCAGCTCTGGCTCCGGAATCGCCATTTCAGCTGGTTCCTCCTCAATCTTCAAGCATTTTGGGGGCATCTCAGTCTCATCCTGCGGCTCCGGCACCGGTGCCACAATCACCATTTCAGTTGGTTTCTCCTCCATTTTAAAGCGCTTTGGGGGCGGCTCGGTACCGGCCTCCGGCTCCGGCGCTGCAATCACTGTTTTGGTTGGTTCCTCATCAATTTTAAAGCCCTTCAGGGGCGGCTCAGTCCCAGCCTGCGGCTCTGGCGCCTCAATCACCGTTTCAGCTGGTTCCTCCTCCATTTTCAGGTATTTTGGTGGTGGTTCGGTCTCAGCCTGCAGCTCTGGCTCCGGCATCACCATTTCCGCTGGTTTCTCCTCAATTTTGAAGCGCTTTATGGGCAGCTCGGTCCCGACCTGCGGCTCCGGCTCCACAATCTCCATTTCGGCTGGTTTCTCTTCAATTTTCACACACTTTGGGGGCGGCTTCATCCTGGCCTGCGGCTCTGGCTCCATATTCACCATTTCGGCTGGTTTGTCCTCGATCTCCAAAGGCTTCAGGGGTGGCTCAGTCCCGGCCTGCGGCTCCAGCGCCACAATCACAATTTCAGCTGGTTCCTCCTCAATTCTTAAGCGTTTCAGGGGTGGCTCAGTCCCGACCTGCAGCTCCGGCATCGCCATTTCACCTGGTTTCTCCTTGATTTCAAAGCATTTTGGGGGTGGCTCGGTCCCCACCTGCAGCTCCGGTGCCACAATCACCATTTCAGCTGCTTTCTCCTCTATATTCAGGCACTTTGGGGGCAGCTCAGTCCCGGCTTGCGGATCCGGCTCCGGAATCTCCATTTCAGTTGGTTTCTCCTCAATTTGAAAGCCCTTTGGGGTCGGCTCAGTCCCGGCCTGTGGCTCTGGTGCTGGTGGCACAATCACCATTTCGCCTCCTTTCTCCTCAATTTCCAAGTATTTTGGGGGTGGCTCAGTCCCCACCTGCGGCTCCGTCACCACAATCTCCATTTCGGCTGGTTTTTCCTCAATTTCCAAGCAGTTTGGTGGTGGCTCAGTCCCAGCCTGCGGCTCCGTCACCACAATCACCATTTCAGCTGCTTCCTCCTCTATTTTCAGGCACTTTGAGGGTGGCTCGGTCTCAGCCTGCAGCTCCGGCACCGGCATCACCATTTCAGCTGGTTTGTTCTCAATTTCCAAGTATTTTGGTGGTGGCTTAGTCCCGGCCTGCAGCTCCGGTGTCAAAATCACCATTTCAGCTGCTTTCTCCTCTATTTTCAGGTATTCTGGTGGTGGCTTGGTCTCAGCCTCCAGCTCCGGTGCCGCAATCTCCATTTCAGGTGGTTTGTCCTCAATTTTCGCACACTTCAGGGGCTGCTCCGTCCCGGCCTGCAGCTCCGGCTCCGCAATCGCCTTTTCAGCTGCTTTCTCCTCCATTTCCAGGCAATTTGGAGGCGGCTCGGTCCCGGCTTGCGGCTCCGGCACCGGCATCGCCATTTCAGCTGGTTTGTCTTCAACTTCCAAGTATTTTGGGGGTGGCTCAGTCCCCATCTGCAGCTCCAGCACCGGTGCCAAAATCCCCATTTTGGCTGGTCTGTCCTCAATTTTAACGCATTTTGGGGGCGGCTCAGTCCCCACCTGTGGCTCCGGTGCCATAATCACAATTTCAGCTGGGTTTTCCTCAATATTCAGGCACTTTGGGGGCGGCTCAGTCCCAGCCTGCGGCTCTGGTGCCACAATCCCCATTTTGGCTGGTTTGTTCTCAATTTCCAAGTATTTTGGGGGTGGCTCGGTCCCCATCTGCAGCTCCGGCACCGGTGCCAAAATCACCATTTCAGCTGGTTTGTCCTCAATTTTCAGGCACTTCGGGGGTGGCTCAGTCTTGGCCTGCGGCTCCGGCACCGCAATCTCCATTTCGGTTGGTTTGTCCTCAAATTTCAGGTATTTTGGTGGTGGCTCAGTCCTGGCTTGCGGCTCTGGTCCTGCAATCACCATTTTGCCTGGTTCCTCCTCAATTTTGAAGCACTTTAGGGGCAGCTTGGTCTCAGCCTGCGGCTCCAGCGCCACAGTCACCATTTCAGCTGGTTTCTCCTCAATTTTCACACATTTCAGGTGTGGCTTGGTCCCCGTCTGCGGCTCCGTCACCACAGTCACCATTTCAGCTGCTTTCTCCTCAATTTCCAAGCCCTTTGGGGTCAGCTCGGTCCCCACCTGCAGCTCCCGCGCCCGGTGCCACCTCATGTGTGCGTTCTTGCCCCGCATCGTGGCAAACGCCCTGGAAACGGGGCGGAAAACCCAGGTTTTAGTGCTTTTTGGCTTCACCCTCTCTGGGTGCGTTTTGGCGCGGGTCCGGCGCCGTTTCTCGGCTTCACACCGGGTGGTTTTAACACCTTTTAACCTCTTTATCCCCAAATAAGCAACAACTCACCTGCCGCACTCAGTGCATGGAAAGGACTCCCCGGCGCCCTCATTTTGGGCCATTTGCTGCTTCATTTTGGCCCTTTCCTCGGGCGAGGGACGGGGCTTCTTCTTCGGGGGCTGGAAAGTGGCCTGGAAAGCAGAGATTCCCCTCATTCCCCCCTTTCACCAACGGTCGAGAGCGCTGAGAATAAACCAGCTTGGAAACAAGACCCTATGGAACAGCCCATAGAGACAACTCAGCCAGGTGAGGCTAAAATAGCCAAAACCGGCTCTTTTTGTGACACAAACCACCGCTTTTTGGCAGGGAACGCACAGCAATTCCCTTCGGCGGCGAAGCCAAAACCACAGAATATCCCCCAAACCATTTAAACCCCACCAGGATCGTTAATACCTGGAATCACTGCAATCAACCTGCAGCCAATCAAGCCCATTTCGGGCCCAAAAAGCCGCTTTTTTGGCCTCAAGGCGGTTTTCCCGCGGCGCAAATTCCGCGTAAACGCGTTTTCTACCTTCTCCTCGGCCTTTTCCTTGTTTCTCTTGGCTTTTTTGCCCGTCCCTTTTGCTCGGTAGGACTTGAGTTTGGTCGTTTTCTTCCAGATGTAGTAATATTCAACACACTGGGCCACAGTCTTAGTCTGGACCTAAGCGAGGGGATAGGGGCTGTTTAGGATGGAAACACCGCGGTAAATCACATTTACGCCTCGTTTTGTCTCATTCCGGTGCCTTTTTTGCAGCGTTAAGCAGGAAAATGACTTTTTGAAGAAGAGGAGTTCGATGCGTGACTCAAAAATGCAGCTTTTTGGGTTAAAAACGGATGATTTTGGGGGATTTACCTTCTTGTGGATGCGATAAAAGTCCTTCTTGTGGGTGGCAAAAGCACGGTGGAAAAGCTGCTGCTCCAATGGCGTCCACGTGTCCGAGCCTGCGGGGCAATGAGCGGGTTCGTTACGGGGAACGCAATTAGCAAACGGGGCGGGGGGGTCGTTATCGGCACCCCAAGATGTTTAAATCGGCGTGGAAAGGGTATCGTGGTGTCTGTTTGTGTCCTGGGGGGGAATGGGCCCCGTTCCTCGTTTACCTGCGTAATGATAATTGGCCAGAGGGTCCGATTCGGACTTGGGGGGCCCCCCCGAAAGCAGCATCTCCAGCGCCTTCTGCAAGAGGAAGAGGCTCGGGGTTCCCCTTCCATTCGGAGCAGGACGCCCCAAGTTGTGATTTTGGGGGTTTTGGGTGATATCGGGGGGGTTTTGGGGAGATATCGGGGGGTTTGGGGAGGTATCGGGGGGCTTGGGGAGATATCGGGGGGTTTTGGGGAGATATCAGGAGGTTTGGGGGTGATATCAGGGGGCTTTGGGGAGATATTGGGGGGTTTGGGGTGATATCGGGGGGTTTGGTGTGAAATCAGGGGGTTCTGAGGTGATATCAAGGGGTTTTGGGGAGATATCAGGGGGTTTGGGGTGATATCGAGGGGTTCTGGGGTGATATCAGGGGATTTGAGGAGATATCAGGGGGTTTTGGGCTGATATTGGGGGGTTTGGGGTGATATCGAGGTGTTTTGGGGAGATATCGGGGTGTTTTGGGGAGATATCGGGGGGTTTTGGGGTGATATCGGGGGTTTTGGGGTAACATTGAGGGGCATTGGGGAGATATCAGGGGGTTTTGAAGAGATATCGAGGGGTTTTGGGGAGATATCAGGGGGTTTTGGGGTGATATCGAGGGGTTTTGGGGTGATATCAGGGGATTTGGGGAGATATCAGGGGATTTGGGGAGATATCAGGGGGTTTTGGGGTGATATCAAGGTGTTTTGGGGAGATATCGGGGGGTTTTGGGGAGATATCGGGGGCATGGGGGTGATATTGGGGCTTTTGGGGGTGATACCGGGTGGCTTGGGGGTGATATCGGGGGGTTCTGGGGTGATAACAAGGGGTTTTGGGGTGATATCGGGGGCTTTGGGGTGATATCAGGGGGTTTGGGGAGATATCGGGAGGTTTTGGGGTGATATCGGGGGGTTTGGGGTGATATCGGGAGATTTTGAGGTGATATCGGGGGGTTTTGGGGTGATATCAAGGGGTTCTGGGGTGATATCAAGGGGATTTGGGCAGATACCAGGGTGTTTTGGGGAGATATCGGGGTGTTTTGGGGAGATATCAGCGGGATTTGGGGTGATATCGGGGGGTTTTGGGGTAATATCGGGGGGCTTTGGGGAGATATCGGGGGGCTTTGGGGTGATATCAATGGGATTTGGGGAGATATCAGGGGGTTTTGGGGTGATATCTGGGGTTTCTGGGGAGATATCAGGGGGTTTTGGGGTGATATCGGGGGGTTTGGGGTGATATCGGGGGCATGGGGGTGATACTGGGGCTTTTGGGGATGATATCGGTGGGTTTGGGGGTGATATTAGGGGGTTCTGGGCTGGTATCAAGGGGTTTTGGGGAGATATCAGGAGGTTTTGGGGTGATATCAGGGGGGTTTGGGGAGATATCGGGGGTTTTGGGGAGATATCAGGGGATTTTGGGGTGATATCAGGGGGTTTTGGGGTGACATCGGGGGGTTTGGGGAGATACCGGGGGCTTTTGGGGTGATATCAGGGGGTTCTGGAGAGTTATCAAGGGGTTTTGGGGAGATATCAAGGGGGTTTGGGGTGATATCGGGGGAGTTTTGGGTGATATCGGGAGATTTTGAGGTGATATCGGGGGGTTTGGGGAGATATCGGGGGCATGGGGGTGATATTGGGGCTTTTGGGGTGATATCGGGGGGTTCTGGGGTGATATCAGGGGGTTTTGGGGAGATATCAGGGGGTTTTAGGGTGATATCGGGGGGCTTGGGGGAGATATTGGGGGGTTTGGGGTGATATCGGGGGTTTTGGAGTGATATCGAGGGCATGGGGGTGATACTGTGGCTTTTGGGGGTGATATCAGGGGGCTTTGGGGTGATATTGGGGGGTTTTGGGGTGGTATCATGGGGATTTGGGGTCATATCGGGGGGGTTTTGGGGTGATATCAGGGGTTTTGGGGAGATATCGGGGGGTTTGGGGTGATATCGGGAGGGTTTGGGGTGATATAGGGGGGTTTTGGGGAGATATCGGGGGGTTTTGGGGTAATATCAGGGGGTTCTGGGGAGATATCAAGGGGTTTTGGGGAGATATCAAGGGGGTTTGGGGTGATATCGGGAGATTTTGAGGTGATATCGGGGGCTTTTGGGGAGATATCGGGGCTTTTGGGGAGATATCGGGGGTTTGGGGGAGATATCGGGGGTTTGGGGGAGATATCGGGGGGTTTTGGAGTGATATCAGGGGGTTTTGGGGAGATATCGGGGGGTTTGGGGAGATATCAGGGGGTTTTGGGGAGATACCGGGGTGGTTTGGGATGATATCAGCGGGTTCTGGGGAGATATCAAGGGGTTCTGGGGAGGTATCAAGGGGGTTTGGGGTGATATCAGGGGGTTTTGGGGTGATATCGGGGGGTTTGGGGAGATACCGGAGGGGTTTGGGGTGATATCAGCGGGTTCTGGGGAGATATCAAGGGGGTTTGGGGTGATATCAGGGGGGTTTGGGGTGATATCGGGAGATTTTGAGGTGATATTGGGGGGTTTTGGGGAGATATCGGGGATTTTGGGGTGATATCGGGGGGTTCTGGGGTGATATCAAGGGGTTTTGGGGAGATATCAGGGGGGTTTGGGGTGATATCGGGGGGGTTGGGGTGATATCGGGGGCTTTTGGGGTGATATCAAGGGGTTTTGGGAGATATCGGGGGTTTTGGGGAGATACCAGGGGCTTTTGGGGGTGATATCGGGGTGTTTTGGGGAGATATCGGGGTTTGGGGGTGATATCGGGGGGTTTTGGGGAGATATCAGGGGTTTTGGGGTGATATCGAGAGGTTTTGGGGTGATATCGGGGTTTTGGGGTGATATCGGGGGGTTTGGGGAGATATCGGGGATTTGGGGAAATACCAGGGTGTTTTGGGGAAATATCAGCGGTTTTGGGGTGATATCGGGGCTTTTGGAGTGATATCGGGGGCATGGGGGTGATATTGGGGCTTTTGGGGGTGATATCAGGGGGTTTTGGGGTGATATCGGGGGGTCTGGGGTGATATCGGGGGGGTTGGGGTGATATCGGGGGGGTTGGGGTGATATTGGGGGTTTTGGGGTCACTCACCATCAGGTCGCCGCGCGCTGCGTGCAGGCAGTGCAGGGCCAGCTCCAGGTTAAGGACGGCGCCGGGGACAGCGCTGGAGCTCCCAGGGACGGCACTGGAGCTCCCAGGGATGGCGCTGGAGTTTCCAGGGATGGCACTGGAGCTCCCAGGGATGGCACTGGAGCTCCCGGGGATGGCACTGGAGCTCCCGGGGATGGCACTGGAGCTCCCAGGGATGGCACTGGAGCTCCCGGGGACGGCACTGGAGCTCCCGGGGACGGCACTGGAGCTCCCAGGGATGGCACTGGAGCTCCCAGGGACGGCACTGGAGCTCCCAGGGATGGCGCTGGAGCTCCTGGGGATGGCGCTGGAGCTCCCAGGGATGGAGCTGGAGCTCCCAGGGATGGCACTGGAGCTCCCGAGGATGGCACTGGAGCTCCCGGGGACAGCACTGGAGCTCCCGGGGATGGTGCTGGAGCTCCCAGGGATGGTGCTGGAGCTCCCGGGGACGGCGCTGGAGCTCCCGGGGACGGCGCTGGAGCTTCCGGGGACGGTGCTGGAGCTCCCAGGGACGGCACTGGAGCTCCCAGGGAGGGCACTGGAGCTCCCGGGGACGGCGCTGGAGCTTCCGGGGACGGTGCTGGAGCTCGCCATGGACAGCAGGGTCAACACTGCAACCGACACGGGGTGGGGGAAACGGGCTGATGGGACATGGGGATGTTGGGGTTCGGGGGGGAAATGGGGTGATATGAGGTGGGGATGTTGGGGTTTGGGGGGGAAAGGGGGATGTGACATGGGGGTGTTGGGGGAAAGGGGGATGTGACATGGGGGTGTTGGGGTTTGGGGAAAGGGGGATGTGACATGGGGGTGTTGGGGGAAAGGGGGATGTGACATGGGGGTGTTGGGGTTTGGGGGGGAAAGGGGGATGTGACATGGGGGTGTTGGGGGAAAGGGGGATGTGACATGGGGGTGTTGGGGTTTGGGGAAAGGGGGATGTGACATGGGGGTGTTGGGGGAAAGGGGGATGTGACATGGGGGTGTTGGGGTTTGGGGAAAGGGGGATGTGACATGGGGGTGTTGGGGGGAAAGGGGGATGTGACATGGGGGTGTTGGGGTTTGGGGAAAGGGGGATGTGACATGGGGGTGTTGGGGTTTGGGGGTGGAAATATGGGATCCAACAAGGAAAAGCTGGGGTTTTTCAAGGAAAAGCGTGATACGACAATGGGTACGATTCAAGGAAAAGTTGGAGTCGGTCAAGAAAAGATGCGATATGATAAAGGAAATGTTGGGGTTTGTCAAGAAAAGGTGTGATAGGACAAGGAAAAGTTGGGTTTTGTTGAGAAAAGACGTGATAGGACAATGGAAACGTTGGGTTTTGTCAAGAAAAGACACGATAGGACAAGCAAAAGTTGGGTTTATGTCAAGAAAAGACACGATAGGACAAGGAAAAGTTGGGTTTGGTTGAGAAAAGATGCGATAGGACAAGGAAAAGTTGGAGTTGGTCAAGATAAGACGCAATAGGACAAGGAAAAGTTGGGTTTATGTCAAGAAAAGACAATAGGATAAGGAAAAGTTGGCTTTTGTCAAGAAAAGACACGATAGGTCAAGGAAAAGTTGGAGTTGGTCAAGATAAGAACCAATAGGACAAGGAAAAGTTGGGTGTATATCAAGAAAAGACGCGATAGGACAACAGAAACGTTGGGTTCTGTCAAGAAAAGACGTGATAAGACAAGGAAAAGTTGGGTTTTGTTGAGAAAAAATGCGATAGGACAAGGAAAAGTTGGGTTTTGTTGAGAAAAGATGCGATAGGACAATGGAAACGTCAGGTTTCGTCAAGAAAAGGTGCGATACAACAATGGGTACGATACGAGAAGGAAAAGTTGGGTTTATGTCAAGAAAAGACGCGCTACAACAAGGAAAAGTTGGGTTTTGTCAAGAAAAGGTGCGATAGGACAATGGAAACGTTGGGGTTGGTCAAGAAAAGGTGCGACATGATAATGGGTACGATACGAGAAGGAAAAGTTGGGTTTTGGGGACAAAAGGTGCGATACGGGACAGCGGAAAACGAGCCAACCAGGTGGAGCGGAGAGCAAGAAACACACGGAAAAACGTCACTATTTCTACCCAAAAGGCAGCGTTGGGAGCCCCAAGAGCAGCGACGACCCCCCCGGGGCCCAGGTGGGGTGGGCCAGGCACCCAATGCGTGGGATACCTGGGTCGGGCGCCTGCGGGTCGGTGTCCATGTCCCCCCAGGGCTTCCAGACCAGCTCCGCGCGCTCCTCGTCCTGCTGCGCCTGCGCTGGGTCGCGCAGGGCCGGCAGCTCCGCCTGGAAGCCGCTCCCCACGTTGATCTGCCTGGAGAGGGGACGGGAGGCGGTGACGGGGACCGCGGCGGCGCGGCGGGGGGGACGGGGGCGTTCTGAGCGCTCACGGCATCATCGTGCTCCGATCGGCACCGAAACCGCGCGGTTCGGCCGAAAACCACAGGGATTCGCTCCAAGACGCGGCAGAGTGGGAGAGACACCCTGCGAGGGCTCGGAACAACAAACCGTTGCCGGGGTTCCGCCGCGACATCAGCGCCGCCGGTGACATCAGCGCCTCGTGTTCCGTTCGGAATGGACGTCAATGGGTCCTGGCGGGCCAAACGAGGGGCAGGAAAAGCGCGACGCACCCGTTTTGCGCCCGTTTTTGGTGGTTTGGGGACTCACGGCCGGACGCTGATTTTGGGGGCGTCCTTCACCAGGCACAATCCCAAGTCGCCGTCCATTCTGCCTGCGGGATATTGAGAAATAGAGGGGAAAAGCAACTCTCAGGATCAAAATCATCGTGCCGAGACCGTTCCTCGGCGTCACAACCACAAATTGTCCCAATTCCCATCGTTTTGGTGAAATCGGTCGCTGATGGATCATCCCAATGGGGTTTTGCAGTCGATCGCAGCACTCGGGTGGTTTTTACACCCGATATCGCAGCAAAACGCTGGGGGGTTGTTTCCATCCCATATTCCACAAAATCACCCATTTTAGGGGTTTTTGGGGAGCACAAGCTCTGCGTTTGTCACCACAAACCAGCGAGGGGACGCCGAACCCAAACCGGGTTCACCGGGCGGTTTTACACCGGGATCGCTCGGCCCGGGTTGAGATAAACCCCCCGTAAACCACAACCATAAAGCGGGGTGTTCCCCCCAAAGCGCTACGTGGGGACATCCGCATCGCACCGAATTAACCCCGCGGGGCGGCTGAAAGCGCTTCAATCCCGGTGTCGGGATCACGAGGGGTTTCGGCCTCCGTCGCCTCTTTTGCTGCGAGATCTTCCCATCCGGAGACTCATTTTCGGTGAGCTGGGCAACATCGAACAAGAAAAGGGTTAAAGGTGGAAAATGCACAAAATCACACGGGCGTTTATCTGCTTTTCCTCCTTTTTTGGCTCAAAAGCAAGCGGCGAACCCCAAAATGAGGGGTCTGGGGACCCTCCGGTCCTGCTGATGCTTCCTCCCTTTCACCCAACTCGAGGCGATCGCCGGGTTCCGTATTTCGGATCAATAACCCAGCGGGAGCCTGGAGCCTCCCAGAGCCCGTCCCTGGGGTAGCGGCCGCCGAGCGCGTCCCCATAGCGTTATTTGGGTGTAATTTGGGGGGTTTTGGGGCACGTAGCACCCTTGGTTCAGCCAGGGACACACACACGGGTGCTCCGGCGAGCAACTCCGGCACCGCCGGTTGCCGAATCATCGCACAACCATCCAAGTACTCCTCACCCACCTCGTTCCTTGTCACTGGAACCAACACCGGGATCACCAGGGGGGTTTTCGGACAGCGTCGGGGGTTCGGAGGCGCCGTTTCCATCTCCCAACGATGGTTTCGCGGTGTTTGCATTGCCCGCGTCGCGCACCTGAGCACAAACGGAACCGGGAGCGTCGGTGGCGCTGGAGGATATCAAAGCGCTTTGCAAACTGCTCTTCCCAATTATTTCTTCATTATATAACGAGGATAATAAAACCCGCTACGCTAAACACAACCCAAACCGGGCGGGAGCGCGCAACGCGAATCTTTACACCGCAGCGATTCCCTATTTCTCGTTTTCTCACCCCGTCGTCTCCACTCAATCGGCAGCGACTTTCACAAATCATCCAGTTATGCACAATTTGGTAACGACCCCCGCAAAGGGCTTCGACGGCACCGCCGTCCCCCTCGCCGCCTTCGCTCAGATCCCCGCTCAATGAGCAGCACCCACGGGTGCCCGTTACCTGCCCCCTCTCGGCGTCCACCGACCACCCGTGGTTCCGGCACATGGAGACGCCGCCATCCTCAACCGGAGCAGCCGCCAAGTGGCTAAAGTGACAAAAATCAGGATAAATAGGTAAAAAAATCAACATGATAAAGCCGCGGCGCTTTTAGAACAGATGGCGTAGTCGGCACTGAAGCTCCAGGCAGGTGGAGCTTGCCCGGTGGAATCAATCGGCGTTCGGTCTCAAAGGTTTCAACCCAAAAGGGTTAAATAGCAAGGATTAATAAATACTGACCCTCATTAATAATTACTGATTGTCATTAATAAATAGTGACCGTCACTAATAAATACTGATCGTTATTAATAAATACTGACCATCATTAATAAATACTGATCATCATTAATAAATACTCACAATCATTAATCGATACTGATTGTCATTAATAAATACTGACTGTTATTAATAAATACTGATCATCATTAATAAATACTCACCATCATTAATCAATACTGATCATCATTAATAGTGACGGTCATTAATAAATACTGATCGTCATTAATAAATACTAAAAATTATTAATAAATGCCGATCACCATTAACAAATACTGATCATCATTAATAAATAATAATCATCCTTAATAAATACCATCATTAATCAATACTGATTGTCATTAAGAAATACTGACCGCCATTAATAAATACTGGCCGTTATTAATAAATACTGGTGGTTATTAATAAATACTAATTGTCATTAATAAATACTAACCATCATTAATAAATACTGGTTGTTATTAATAAATACCGATCACTATTAATAAATTATGACCATCATTGGTAAATACTGATCATTAGTAACCAGGCTCAGGTTGGGCTCCAGGTTGGGCTCAAGGCTCAGATTGGGCTCCAGGCTCAGGTTGGGCTCTAGGTTGGGCTCCAGGCTCAGGTTGGGCTCCAGGTCAGGCTCAAGGCTCAGGATGGGCTCCAGGTTCAGGTTGGGCTCCAGGCTCAGGTCAGGCTCCAGGCTCAGGTTGGGCTCCAGGTCGGGCTCCAGGCTCAGACTGGGCTCCAGGTCGGGCTCCAGCGCTTCCCCGCAGAGCAGCCCGGGGCTCTGGGCAAAGCCACGCAGCTCGTCGCCCAAGGGAAACAGGTCCATGGTCACCGGGCTCCAAACACCCCGGAGCAAAAACCAGAGCGGCCCCAGGACACCCGGGCTCCCAAAGAGCCTGGAAAAGGGACACAAAGAGTTAAATTGGGGGGAGTGAAGTGGCTGCTGATGCTGAGAAACCCCCGGGGGTTCGGGGCTGGGGGGAAAGGGGGGATCTGTATGAAAACTGCTCTGGGGAAAAGGGGGGAAGGGGTTGGGCTGCACGGGAATGGGAGGAGGGACGGGAAAACGGGAGAGGGAAAAGGGGGAAAAGGGAAAAGGGGGAAAGAGGGAAAAGGGGGAAAAAGGGAGGAAAGAGGGGAAGAGGGGGAAAGGGGGGAAAGAGGGAAAAAGGGGGGAAAAGGGGAAGAGGGGGGAAAGGGGGAAAGAGGAAAAAGAGGGGGAAAGGGGGGAAAGAGGGGAAGAGGGAAAAGGAGGGAAAGAAGGAAAAAAGGGGGAAAAGGGGGAAGAGGGAAAAAGGGGGGGAAAGGGGGGAAGAGGAAAAAGAGGGAAAAGGGGGGGAAAGGGGGGGAAGAGGAAAAAGAGGAAAAAGGGGGGAAAGAGGGGAAGAGGGAAAAAGGGAGGAAAGAGGGGAAAGGGGGGAAGAGGGGAAGAGGGGGGAAAAGGGGGGAAAGAGGAAAAAGAGGGAAAAGGGGGGAAAGAGGGGAAGAAGGAAAAAAGGGGGAAAGAGGGAAAAAGGGGGAAACAGGGATAAAGGGGGAAAGAGGAAAAATATGGAAAAAGGGGGGAAAGAGGGAAAAGGGGGAAAAGACGGAAAAGGGGGTGAAAGGGGGGGAAGGGAAAAAGAGGGGAAAGAGGGATAAAGGGGGGAAAAGAGGGGAAAGAGGGAAAAAGGGAAAGAGGGGAAAGAGGAAAAAGGGGGGAAAAGAGGGGAAAGAGGGAAAAAGAGGGGAAGAGGGATAAAGGGGGAAGAGAGAAAAGGGGGGCAAGAGGGGAAAGAGGAGAAAGGGGGGGAAAGAGGAAAAAGAGGGAAAAAGGGGGGGAAAGGGAAAAAGGGGGGAAAGAGGGATAAAGGGGGAAAAGGGGGCAAAAGAGGGAAGAGGGGGAGGAAAGAGGGAAAAAGTCTGTGGGGGGATTGATGGCGGATCTGCCCCAGCCCCGGGGTCTCTCCTGGAGGGGAGGGACGGGCGGGCTCCAGCGGGGGTGCTGAGGAGATGAGGGGACACGAGGGGACCCGAGGGACACGAGGGGACGATGAAGGGACCCGAGGGACGCGAGGGGACACGATGGGACATGAAGGGACACGAGGGACCCGAGGGGACGCGATCTCCTCACCCGGTGTTTCCCGCCCCGGCGCTTCCCGCCCGCCGGCGCCGCGGCCACGCCCCCTCGCCGCCGGCCACGCCCCCTCGCCGGCGTCACGTCCGGGAGTGTGTGGCGGGAAAAGGCGGGAGGGAGGAGAGGGAAGCGCCGCCGTTTTGGTGGAGATTGTGAGGGGAACTGGGGGTCGGCGTGAGGGGCATTGGGGGTCGGTGTGGGGGGAGGAATTGGGGTCGGCGTGAGGGGCATTGGGGGTCGGTGTGAGGGGGGGATTTGGGGGTCAGTGTGGTGGTGGGGATTTGGGGTCGGTGTGAGGGGGGAATTGGGGGGCGGTGTGGGGGAGGAACTGAGGGTCGGTGTGAGCGGGACATTGGGGGTCGGTGTGGGGAGGAATTGAGGATCGGTGGGGGGGGCTTGGGGGGTCGGTGTGAGGGGGAATTGGGGGTCGGTGTGGGGGAAGTTGGGGGTTGGTCTGGGGAGGATTTGAGGGGTCAGTGTGGGGAGGATTTGGGGGTCGATGTGAGGGGCATTAGGGGTTGGTGTGGGGGGCAGGAACTGGGGGTCAGTGTGTGGGGGGGCATTGGGGGTCGGTGCGAGGGGGAATTAGGGTCCAGTGGGGGGGCACTGGGGGTCGGTGTTTGAGGGGGGAATTGGGGGGTCGGTGTGGGGGGGTCAGTGCAGGGGGGGCCTTGGGGGTCGGTGTGAGGGGGCATTGGGGGTCAGTCTGGGGAGGAATTGGGGGTCGGTGTGGGGGGGGGCATTGGGGATCAGTGTGGGGGGAATTGGGGGTCGGTGTGGGGGGGAATTGGGGTCTGGTGTGGGGGGGGGGACATTGGGGGTCGGTGTGAGGGGGAATTGGGGGTCGGTGTGGGGGGGAAGTTGGGGGTTGGTCTGGGGAGGATTTGAGGGGTCAGTCTGGGGAGGAATTGGGGGTCAATGTGAGGGGCATTAGGGGTTGGTGTGGGGGGCGTTGGGGGTCAGTGCGAGGGGGAATTAGGGTCCGGGGGGGGATTGGGGGTCGGTGTTTGAGGGGGGAACTGGGGGGTTGGTGTGCGGGGGCGGCCTTGGGGGTCGGTGTGAGGGGGCATTGGGGGTCAGTCTGGGGAGGAATTGGGGGTCGGGGGGGCATTTGGGGGTCGGTGGGGGGGAGCTGGGGGTCGGGGTTTGGGGGGAGCTGGGGGTCGGGTGGGGGGTGGATTGAGGGTCGGTGTGAAGGGAATGGGGGGCCATGAGGGGAACGGAGGCGCAGAAACAACTTTACAGCCTCCGGAGCCATGAACCTCCACACCCCGCAGGGCTCCAGAGCAGCTGCGTTCGTTTCGCCGTCGGGCGCAAGGGGAGCGATGGTTCCACCCCTCGTGCGCCGCTCCGAGCGGCAGGAGCTGCGTTTAAATACAGCGAGGTGCTCGTGTCCCAACGACCCCAGAGCGCCTGCACACATCCATAACCTTTCCCGCTCATCACTGCCGTAGTCTCCGCCTGGACGCCCCCTGTTCGCCTGCGCGGCGCCACCTGGTGCTCTGGAGGAGGGGTCTTTGGATGAAGGCTCCTTCAGCTTCCTCAGGTTTGCCTCCTTGTGTTGAATGGACTGGGACCCAAGCTCCAGGTCGGTTGAACCCAGCCTGGCACCCCCTTTTTGCTGTAAATCTCGGTTCTCTCGTCCCCTCGAGTTCACAGCTGGTGCCGTAAAACTCCTGATCCTGGCACTGCTGGGTTCTGGTTTCCTTACCATGAGTTCACCTAAAGCTCTGAACTAAGGGCTCGTTTGGCTCAGCCCTAAAGTGTTGGCTCGTTAGTGGGCACCCAATTATGTTTTGTTAACCCTTAAAATGTTCGTGCCCTCTATCAGACCCAGGAGTTCGGGCGGGGATTCAGTTCAGGAGGGACCCGGGAGTAACCCTAAGGAGCCAGTAGTTGGGGGGTGTCAAGGGTTAAGATCGTGAAACTGTGGGGACCCCTAATGTCCCCAGGGGCCATTGTGACATCCTGGGGACCCTGCATTGTCCCCAGGGTGTTGTGACACCATGGGGACCCACTTTGTCCCCAGGGCCCATTGTGACGTCTCAGGATCCCCCATTGTCCCCAGGGCCCATTGTGACATGCTGGGGACCCCAAATGTCCCCAGGCCCATTGTGACATTCTGGGGACCCCCTTTGTCCCCAGGGCCCATTGTGACATCCCAGAACCCCAATTTGTCCTCAGGGCCCATTGTGACATCCTAGTACCCCCTTGTCCCCAGGGCCCATCGTGGCACCGAGGGGACCCCCCCCCCTAGTCCCCAGGGCCCATTGTGGCACCATGGACACCCCCTTTGTCCCCAGGGCCCATTGTGACATCCCAGGACCCCACCTTGTCCCCAGGGTCCCTTCTGACAGGGTGGGGACCCCCCTTTCTCCCCAGGGCTCATTGTGACGTCCCAGGACCCCTCGTTGTCCCCAGTGCCCATTGTGACATCCTGGGGACCCCCCTTGTCCCCAGGGCCCATTGTGAAATCCGGGGAACCCCCTGGTCTCCAGGGCCCATAGTGGTACCGTGGGGACTCGTCCTGTCACTTGGGTCCATTGTGACATCCTGGGGACCCCCCTTTGTCCCCAAGGCCCATTGTGACACCGTGGGGACCCCACTTCTTTCCAGGACCCATTGTGGCATTCTGGGGACTTCCTTTGTCCCCAGGGCCCATTGTGACAGCCTGGAGACCCCCTTTATCCCCAGAGCTCGTTGTCGCACCATGGGGACCCCCTTTGTCACTGGGGCCCATTGTGACATCCCAGGACCCCCCATTGTCCCCAGGGCGCATTGTGACACCGTGGGGACCCCGCCTTTTCCCCAGGGCCCATTGTGACGTCTCAGGACCCCCTTTGTCCCCAGGGCCCACTGTGGCACCATGGGGACCCCCTTTGTCCCCAGGGCCCACTGTGGCACCATGGGGACCCCCTTTGTCCCCAGGGCCCACTGTGGCACCATGGGGACCCCCTTTGTCCTCTGGGCCCATTGTGACATTCCAGGACCCCACTTTGTCCCCAGGGCCCATTGTGACAATTAAGGGACCCCCCTTGTCCCCAGGGCCCATTGTGACAATTAAGGGACCCCCTTTGTCCCCAGGGCCCATTTTGACATCCCAGGACCCCACTTTGTCCCCAGTGCTCATTGTGAAATTCTGGGGACCCCCCTTGTCCTCAGGGCCCATTGTGACATCCCAGGACCCCCCACTGTCTCCAGTGCCCATTGTGACATCATGGGGACCACCCTTTTTCCCCAGGGCTCATTGTGACGTCCCAGGACCCCTCGTTGTCCCCAGGCCCCATCGTGACATCCTGGGGACCCCCCTTGTCTCCAGGGCCCATAGTGGCACTGTGGGGACTCATCACTTGGGCCCATTGTGACATCCTGGAGACCCCCCTTTATCCCCAGGGCCCATTGTGACACCGTGGAGACCCCATTTGTCACTGGGGCCCATTGTGACATCCCAGGACACCCCATTGTCCCCAGGGCCCACTGAGACATCCCGGCGACCACCCTTTGTCCCCAGGGCCCATTATGCACATTCAGGGGACACCCCTTTGTCCCCAAGGCCCATTGTGACATCCTGGGGAGACCCCATTGTCCCCAAGGCCCATTGTGGCACCATGGGGACCCCCTTTGTCCCCAGTGCCCATTGTGACATCTTAGGACCCCACTTTGTCCCCAGGGCCCATTGTGACATCCTGGGGACCACCTGTGTCCCCAGGGCCCATTGTGACATCCCAGGAGCCACCGTTGTCCCCAGGGCCCATTGTGACATCCTGGGGACCCCCTTGTCCCCAGTGTCCATTGTGGCATCCTGGGACCCCCGTTGTCCCCAGGGCCCATTGTGGCACCAGGTGGACCCCCTTTTTCCCGAGGGCCCATTATAACGTCCCAGGACCCCCCATTGTCCCCTGGGCCCATTGTGACACTGTGGGGATCTCCTTTGTCCCCAGGGACCATTGTGACACTGTGGGGACCCCCTTTGTCCCCAGGGCCCATTGTGACATCCTGGGGAATCCCTTTGTCTCCAGGGCCCATTGTGACGTCCCAGGACCCTGCTTTGTCCCCGGGGCCCATTGTGACATCCTGGGGAACCGCTTTGTCCCCAGGACCCATTGTGACGTCCCAGGACCCCCCCTTGTCCCCAGGGCTCATTGTGATGTCCCAGGATCCCCATTGTCCCCAGAGCCCATTGTGATGTCCTGGGAACCCCCTTTGACCCCAGGGTCCATTGTGACACCATGGGGACCCCCTCTTGTCCCCAGGGACCATCGTGGCACCGTGGGGACCCCCTTGTCACTGGGGACCCATTGTGACACTATGGGGACCCCCCTTTGTGCCCAGGGCCCATTGTAACATCCTGGGGACCCCCTTGCCTCCAGGGCCCCTTGTGACATCAAAGGATCACCCTTTGTCCCCAGGACCCATTGTGACATCCCAGGACCCCACTTACTCCCCAGGGCCCATTGTGGCACCATGAGGACCCCCTTTGTCACTGGTGCCCATTGTGACATCCCAGGACCCCCCATTGTCTGCAGAGCCCATTGTGACACTATAGGGACCCCCCTTGTCACTGAGGACCCATTGTGACACCATGGGCACCTCCCCTTGTCGTCAGAGCCCATCGTGACATCCCAAAACCCCCAATTGTCTCCAGGGCCCATTGTGACATCCTGGGGACCTCCCTTTCTCCCCAGGGCCCATTGTGACGTTCCAGGAACCCCCATTGTCCTCAGGGCCCATTGTGACATTCAGGGGACCCCCTTTGTCTTCAGGTCCCATTGTGACACCATGGAGACCCCATTTGTCACTCGGGCCCATTGTGATATCCTAGGACCCACCATTGTCCCCAAGGCCCATTGCGACATCCTGGGGACCCCCCTTTGTCCTCAGGGCCCATTGTGACATTCAGGGCACCCCTCTTTGTCCCCAGGGCCCATTCTGATACCATGGGGACCACTTTGTCCCCAGGGCCCACTGTGACATCCTGGGGACGCCCTTTGTCCCCAGGGCCCATTTTGACACCATGTGCACCCCCCTTTGTGCCCAGGGCCGATTGTGACATCCTGGGGACCCTCTTTGTCCCCAGGGCCCATTGTGACATCCTGGGGACACGCCATTGTCTCCAGGGCCCATTGTGAACATCCTGGGGACCCCCTTGTCCCCAGGGCCCATCGTGGCACCGTGGGGACCCCCCGTTGTCCCCAGGGCCTATAGTGACACCGTGGGTACCCCCTTTGTCCCCAGTGCCCATTGTGACATCCTGGGGACCCCCCTTGTCCCCAGGGCTTATTGTGACATCCTGGGGACCGCCTTTGTCCCCAGGGCCCATTGTGACATCCCAGGACCCCAAGTTGTCCCCAGGGACCATTGTGACACCGTGGGGACCCCCTTTGTCCTCGGGGCCCGTTGTGAACATCCTGGGGACCCCCTTGTCCACACGACCCATCGTGGCACCGTGGGGACCCCCCGTTGTCCCCAGGGCCTATAGTGACACCGTGGGTACCCCCTTTATCCCATGAGCCCATTGTGACATCCTGGGGACCCCCTTGTCCCCAGGGCCCATTGTGACACCATGGGGATCACCTTTGTCCCCGTGGCCCATTGTGACATCCCAGGACCCCGCGTTGTCCCCAGTGCCCATTCTGACATCCTGGGGACCCCCCTTGTCCCCAGGGCTTATTGTGACACCCTGGGACCGCCTTTGTCCCCAGGGCCCATTGTGATGTCCCAGGACCCCCCATTGTCCCCAGGGACCATTGTGACATCCTGGGGACCCCCTTTGTCCCAAGACCCCATTGTGACATCCTGGGGACCCCGCCTTGTCCCCAAAGCCCATTGTGACATCCTGGGGACCCTCTTTGTCCCCAGGGCCCATTGTGGCACCATGGGGACACCCTTTGTCACTGGGGCCAGTTGTGACATCCCAGGACCCCACTTTGTCCCCAGGGCTTATTGTGATACCATGGGGACCCCCCTTGTCCCCAGGGCCCATTGTGACATTCAGGGGGACTCCTCTTTGTCCCCAGGGCCTATTGTGTCATCCTGGGGATCTCCCCTTGTCTCTAGGGCCCATTGTGAGACTGTGGAAGACCCCCTTTGTCCCCAAGTCCCATTGTGACGTCCCAGGACGCCTCGTTGTCCCCAGGACCCATTGTGACTCCCTGGGACCCCCCCCTTGTCCCCAGGGCACATTGTGACATCCTGGGACCCCCCTTTGTCCCCAGTGCTCATTGTGAAATCCTGGGGACCCACTTTGTCCCCAGGGCCCATTGTGGCACCATGGGGAGCGCCTTTGTCACTGGGGACCATTGTGACATTCCAGGATTTTACTTTGTCCCCGGGGCCCATTGTGACATCCTGGGGATCCCCCTTTGTCGCCAGGGCCCACTGTGACACCGTGGGCACCCTCTTTGTCCCATGGGCCCATTGTGACCTTCAAGGGACCCCCCATTGTCCCCAGGGCCCATTGTGACATCCTGGGTACCCCCTTTGTCCCCAAGACCCATTGTGACATCCTAGTACCCCCCGCAGTCCCCAGGGCCCATTGTGACATCCTGGGGATCCCTTTGGCCCCAGGGCCCATTGTGACAGGGCGGGGATCCCCCTTGTCCCCAGGGCCCATTGTGAAACCGTGGGGACCCTCTTGTCCCCAGGGCCCATTGTGACAGGGCGGGGATCCCCCTTGTCCCCAGGGCCCATTGTGAAACCGTGGGGACCCTCTTGTCCCCAGGGCCCATTGTGGCACCGTGGAGACCCCCCCTTTGTCTCCAGTGCCCATTGTGACATCCTGGGGACCCCCTTTGTCCCCAGTGCTCATTGTGACAGGGTGGGACCCCCCTTGTACCCAGGGCCCGTTGTGACATCCTGGGGACCCCCTTTGTCCCCAGGGCCTATTGTGACATCCTGGGGAGTCCCCTTTATCCCCAGGGCCCATTGTGACATCCTGGGGACCCCCTTTGTCCCTAGGGTTCATTGTGACATCCCAGGACCCCCATTGTCCCCAGGGCCCATTGTGAACAACCTGGGGACCCCCCTTTTTCCCCGGGCCCATTGTGGCGTCCCAGGATGCTTCGTTGTCCCCTGGGCCCATTGTGACATCCCGGGGACCCCTTTTGTCCCCAGGGTCCATTGTGACATCCTGGGGCCTCCCTTTGTCCCCAGGGCCCATTGTGACATCGCAGGAGCCCCCATTGTCCCAAGGGCACATTGTTACATCCTGGGGACCCCCTTGTCCCCAGGGCCCATCGTGGCACCGTGGGGACCCCCCCTTTGTCTCCAGTGCCCATTGTGACATCCTTGGGACCCCCCTTGTCCCCAGGACCCGTTGTGACATCTTGGGGACCCCTATGTCACCAGAGCCCATTGTGATATCCTGGGGAGCCCCCTTTGTCCCCAGGGCCCATTGTGCACATCCTGTGGACCCCTCTTTGTCCCCAGGGCCCATTGTGATATCCTGGGGAGCCCTCTTTTTCCCCAGGGCCTATTGTGACATCCTGGGGACCCCCTTTGTCCCCCGGGCCCATTGTGACATCCTGAAGACCCCCTTTGTCCCCAGGGCCTATTGTGACATCCTAGTACCCCCCGCAGTCCCCAGGGCCCATTGTGACATCCTGGGGATCCCTTTGGCCCCAGGGCCCATTGTGACAGGGCGGGGATCCCCCTAGTCCCCAGGGCCCATTGTGGCACCATGGACACCCCCTTTGTCCCCAGGGCCCATTGTGACATCCCAGGACCCCACCTTGTCCCCAGGGTCCCTTCTGACAGGGTGGGGACCCCCCTTTCTCCCCAGGGCTCATTGTGACGTCCCAGGACCCCTCGTTGTCCCCAGTGCCCATTGTGACATCCTGGGGACCCCCCTTGTCCCCAGGGCCCATTGTGAAATCTGGGGAACCCCCTGGTCTCCAGGGCCCATAGTGGTACCGTGGGGACTCGTCCTGTCACTTGGGTCCATTGTGACACCATGGGGACCCCGCCTTTGTCCCCAGTACCCATTGTGACATCCTGGGGACCCCTTTGTTCCCGGGGCCCATTGTGACATCCTGGGGACCCCCCTTTGTCCCCAAGGCCCATTGTGACACCGTGGGGACCCCACTTCTTTCCAGGACCCATTGTGGCATTCTGGGGACTTCCTTTGTCCCCAGGGCCCATTGTGACATCCTGGAGACCCCCTTTATCCCCAGAGCTCGTTGTCGCACCATGGGGACCCCCTTTGTCACTGGGGCCCATTGTGACATCCCAGGACCCCCCATTGTCCCCAGGGCCCATTGTGACACCGTGGGGACCCCGCCTTTTCCCCAGGGCCCATTGTGACGTCTCAGGACCCCCTTTGTCCCCAGGGCCCACTGTGGCACCATGGGGACCCCCTTTGTCCTCTGGGCCCATTGTGACATCCCAGGACCCCACTTTGTCCCCAGG
The DNA here is from genome assembly GCF_037038585.1 of Patagioenas fasciata. NCBI lineage: Eukaryota > Metazoa > Chordata > Aves > Columbiformes > Columbidae > Patagioenas > Patagioenas fasciata. The sequence continues at coordinate 14,732,648 of NC_092536.1, forward strand.
GCCCATTGTGACACCGTGGGGACCCCCCTTGTCCCCAGGGCCCATTGTGACAATTAAGGGACCCCCTTTGTCCCCAGGGCCCATTTTGACATCCCAGGACCCCACTTTGTCCCCAGTGCTCATTGTGAAATTCTGGGGACCCCCCTTGTCCTCAGGGCTCATTGTGACAGCCGAGGACCTTACTTTGTCCCCAGGGCCCATTGTGACATCCCAGGACCCCCCACTGTCTCCAGTGCCCATTGTGATATCATGGGGACCACCCTTTTTCCCCAGGGCTCATTGTGACGTCCCAGGACCCCTCGTTGTCCCCAGGCCCCATCGTGACATCCTGGGGACCCCCCTTGTCCCCAGGGCCCATTGTGACATCCGTGGGACCCCCTTGTCTCCAGGGCCCATAGTGGCACTGTGGGGACTCATCACTTGGGCCCATTGTGACATCCTGGAGACCCCCCTTTATCCCCAGGACCCACTGTGACACCGTGGAGACCCCATTTGTCACTGGGGCTCATTGTGACATCCCAGGACACCCCATTGTCCCCAGGGCCCACTGAGACATCCTGGCGACCACCCTTTGTCCCCAGGGCCCATTATGCACATTCAGGGGACACCCCTTTGTCCCCAAGGCCCATTGTGACATCCTGGGGAGACCCCATTGTCCTCAAGGCCCATTGTGGCACCATGGGGACCCCCTTTGTCCCCAGTGCCCATTGTGACATCTTAGGACCCCACTTTGTCCCCAGGGCCCATTGTGACATCCTGGGGACCACCTGTGTCCCCAGGGCCCATTGTGACATCCCAGGAGCCACCTGTGTCCCTAGGGCCCATTGTGACATCCTGGGGACCCCCTTGTCCCCAGTGTCCATTGTGGCATCCTGGGACCCCCGTTGTCCCCAGGGCCCATTGTGACACTGTGGGGACCCCCTTTGTCCCCAGGGCCCATTGTGATGTCCTGGGGAACCGCTTTGTCCCCAGGACCCATTGTGAGGTCCCAGGACCGCCCCTTGTCCCCATGGCTCATGTCCCAGGATCCCCATTGTCCCCAGAGCCCATTGTGATGTCCTGGGAACCCCCTTTGACCCCAGGGTCCATTGTGACACCATGGGGACCCCCTCTTGTCCCCAGGGACCATCGTGGCACCGTGGGGACCCCCTTGTCACTGGGGACCCATTGTGACACTATGGGGACCCCCCTTTGTGCCCAGGGCCCATTGTAACATCCTGGGGACCCCCTTGCCTCCAGGGCCCCTTGTGACATCAAAGGATCACCCTTTGTCCCCAGGACCCATTGTGACATCCCAGGACCCCACTTACTCCCCAGGGCCCATTGTGGCACCATGAAGGACCCCCTTTGTCACTGGTGCCCATTGTGACATCCCAGGACCCTCCATTGTCTGCAGAGCCCATTGTTACACTATAGGGACCCCCCTTGTCACTGAGGACCCATTGTGACACCATGGGCACCTCCCCTTGTCGTCAGAGCCCATCGTGACATCCCAAAACCCCCAATTGTCTCCAGGGCCCATTGTGACATCCTGGGGACCTCCCTTTCTCCCCAGGGCCCATTGTGACGTTCCAGGAACCCCCATTGTCCTCAGGGCCCATTGTGACATTCAGGGGACCCCCTTTGTCTTCAGGGCCCATTGTGACACCATGGAGACCCCATTTGTCACTCGGGCCCATTGTGACATCCTAGGACCCCCCATTGTCCCCAAGGCCCATTGCGACATCCTGGGGACCCTCCTTTGTCCTCAGGGCTTATTGTGACATCCTGGGGACCGCCTTTGTCCCCAGGGCCCATTGTGACATCCCAGGACCCCGCATTGTCCCCAGGGCCCATTCTGACATCCTGGGGACCCCCTTGTCCACACGACCCATCGTGGCACCGTGGGGACCCCCCGTTGTCCCCAGGGCCTATAGTGACACTGTGGGTACCCCCTTTATCCCATGAGCCCATTGTGACATCCTGGGGACCCCCTTGTCCCCAGGGCCCATTGTGACACCATGGGGATCGCCTTTGTCCCCGTGGCCCATTGTGACATCCCAGGACCCCCGCATTGTCCCCAGGGCCCATTCTGACATCCTGGGGACCCCCGTTGTCCCCAGGGCTTATTGTGACATCCTGGGGACCCCTTTGTCCCAGGGGCACATTGTGGCACCATGGGGACCCTCTTTATCCCCAGGGCCACTTGTGACATCCTGGGGACCCCCCTTGTCCCCAGTGCCCATTATGACATTCTGGGGACCCCCTTTGTCCCAGGGGCACATTGTGGCACCACGGGGACCCCCTTTGTCACCGGGGCCCATTGTGACATCCCAGGACCCCAAGTTGTCCCCAGGGCCCATTGTGACACCATGGGTACCCCCTTTGTCCCATGGGCCCATTGTGACATCCTGGGGACCCCCTTGTCGCCAGGGCCCATCATGGCACCGTGGGGACCCCCCTTTGTCCCCAGTGCCCATTGTGACATCCTGGGACCCCACTTTGTCCCCAGTGCTCATTGTGAAATCCTGGGGACCCACTTTGTCCCCAGGGCCCATTGTGGCACCATGGGGAGCGCCTTTGTCACTGGGGACCATTGTGACATTCCAGGATTTTACTTTGTCCCCGGGGCCCATTGTGACATCCTGGGGATCCCCCTTTGTCGCCAGGGCCCACTGTGACACCGTGGGCACCCTCTTTGTCCCATGGGCCCATTGTGACCTTCAAGGGACCCCCCATTGTCCCCAGGGCCCATTGTGACATCCTGGGTACCCCCTTTGTCCCCAAGACCCATTGTGACATCCTAGTACCCCCCGCAGTCCCCAGGGCCCATTGTGACATCCTGGGGATCCCTTTGGCCCCAGGGCCCATTGTGACAGGGCGGGGATCCCCCTTGTCCCCAGGGCCCATTGTGAAACCGTGGGGACCCTCTTGTCCCCAGGGCCCATTGTGGCACCGTGGAGACCCCCCCTTTGTCTCCAGTGCCCATTGTGACATCCTGGGGACCCCCTTTGTCCCCAGTGCTCATTGTGACAGGGTGGGACCCCCCTTGTACCCAGGGCCCGTTGTGACATCCTGGGGACCCCCTTTGTCCCCAGGGCCTATTGTGACATCCTGGGGAGTCCCCTTTATCCCCAGGGCCCATTGTGACATCCTGGGGACCCCCTTTGTCCCTAGGGTTCATTGTGACATCCCAGGACCCCCATTGTCCCCAGGGCCCATTGTGAACAACCTGGGGACCCCCCTTTTTCCCCGGGCCCATTGTGGCGTCCCAGGATGCTTCGTTGTCCCCTGGGCCCATTGTGACATCCCGGGGACCCCTTTTGTCCCCAGGGTCCATTGTGACATCCTGGGGCCTCCCTTTGTCCCCAGGGCCCATTGTGACATCGCAGGAGCCCCCATTGTCCCAAGGGCACATTGTTACATCCTGGGGACCCCCTTGTCCCCAGGGCCCATCGTGGCACCGTGGGGACCCCCCCTTTGTCTCCAGTGCCCATTGTGACATCCTTGGGACCCCCCTTGTCCCCAGGACCCGTTGTGACATCTTGGGGACCCCTATGTCACCAGAGCCCATTGTGATATCCTGGGGAGCCCCCTTTGTCCCCAGGGCCCATTGTGCACATCCTGTGGACCCCTCTTTGTCCCCAGGGCCCATTGTGATATCCTGGGGAGCCCTCTTTTTCCCCAGGGCCTATTGTGACATCCTGGGGACCCCCTTTGTCCCCCGGGCCCATTGTGACATCCTGAAAACCCCCTTTGTCCCCAGGGCCTATTGTGACATGCCAAGACCCCCCCTTTTCTCCAGGGCCCATTGTGACGTCCCAGGATGCCCCATTGTCCCCTGGGCCCATTGTGAAATCATGGGGACCCCCTTTGTCCCCAGGGCCTATTGTGACATCCCAGGACCCCCCATTGTCCCCAGGGCCCATTGTGACACCGTGGAGACCCTCCTTGTCCTCAGGGCCCATTATGACATTCAGGGGACTCCTCTTTGTCCCCAGGGCCTATTGTGACATCCTGGGGACCCCCCTTTACGCCAGGGCCCATTGTGACGTCCCAGGACCCCCTATTGTTTCCAGGGCCCATTGTGACATTCTGGGGACCCCAAATGTCCCCAGGGCCCATTGTGACATTCTGGGGACCCCTCTTTGTCCCCAGGGCCCATTGTGGCACCATGGACACCCCCTTTGTCCCCAGGGCCCATTGTGACATCCCAGGACCCCACCTTCTCCCCAGGGTCCCTTCTGACAGGGTGGGGACCCCCCTTTATCCCCAGGGCTCATTGTGACGTCCCAGGACCCCTCGTTGTCCCCAGTGCCCATTGTGACATCCTGGGGACCCCACTTCTTTCCAGGACCCATTGTGGCATTCTGGGGACTTCCTTTGTCCCCAGGGCCCATTGTGACATCCTGGAGACCCCCTTTATCCCCAGAGCTCGTTGTCGCACCATGGGGACCCCCTTTGTCACTGGGGCCCATTGTGACATCCCAGGACCCCCCATTGTCCCCAGGGCCCATTGTGACACCGTGGGGACCCCGCCTTTTCCCCAGGGCCCATTGTGACGTCTCAGGACCCCCTTTGTCCCCAGGGCTCACTGTGGCACCATGGGGACCCCCTTTGTCCTCTGGGCCCATTGTGACATTCCAGGACCCCACTTTGTCCCCAGGGCCCATTGTGACACCGTGGGGACCCCCCTTGTCCCCAGGGCCCATTGTGACAATTAAGGGACCCCCTTTGTCCCCAGGGCCCATTTTGACATCCCAGGACCCCACTTTGTCCCCAGTGCTCATTGTGAAATTCTGGGGACCACCCTTGTCCTCAGGGCTCATTGTGACAGCCGAGGACCTTACTTTGTCCCCAGGGCCCATTGTGACATCCCAGGACCCCCCACTGTCTCCAGTGCCCATTGTGACATCATGGGGACCACCCTTTTTCCCCAGGGCTCATTGTGACGTCCCAGGACCCCTCGTTGTCCCCAGGCCCCATCGTGACATCCTGGGGACCCCCCTTGTCTCCAGGGCCCATAGTGGCACTGTGGGGACTCATCACTTGGGCCCATTGTGACATCCTGGAGACCCCCCTTTATCCCCAGGGCCCATTGTGACACCGTGGAGACCCCATTTGTCACTGGGGCCCATTGTGACATCCCAGGACACCCCATTGTCCCCAGGGCCCACTGAGACATCCCGGCGACCACCCTTTGTCCCCAGGGCCCATTATGCACATTCAGGGGACACCCCTTTGTCCCCAAGGCCCATTGTGACATCCTGGGGAGACCCCATTGTCCCCAAGGCCCATTGTGGCACCATGGGGACCCCCTTTGTCCCCAGTGCCCATTGTGACATCTTAGGACCCCACTTTGTCCCCAGGGCCCATTGTGACATCCTGGGGACCACCTGTGTCCCCAGGGCCCATTGTGACATCAGGAGCCACCGTTGTCCCCAGGGCCCATTGTGACATCCTGGGGACCCCCTTGTCCCCAGTGTCCATTGTGGCATCCATGTGGACCCCCGTTGTCCCCAGGGCCCATTGTGGCACCATGTGGACCCCCTTTTTCCCGAGGGCCCATTATAACGTCCCAGGACCCCCCATTGTCCCCTGGGCCCATTGTGACACTGTGGGGATCTCCTTTGTCCCCAGGGACCATTGTGACACTGTGGGGACCCCCTTTGTCCCCAGGGCCCATTGTGACATCCTGGGGAATCCCTTTGTCTCCAGGGCCCATTGTGACGTCCCAGGACCCTGCTTTGTCCCCGGGGCCCATTGTGACATCCTGGGGAACCGCTTTGTCCCCAGGACCCATTGTGACGTCCCAGGACCCCCCCTTGTCCCCAGGGCTCATTGTGATGTCCCAGGATCCCCATTGTCCCCAGAGCCCATTGTGATGTCCTGGGAACCCCCTTTGACCCCAGGGTCCATTGTGACACCATGGGGACCCCCTCTTGTCCCCAGGGCCCATCGTGGCACCGTGGGGACCCCCTTGTCACTGGGGACCCATTGTGACACTATGGGGACCCCCCTTTGTGCCCAGGGCCCATTGTAACATCCTGGGGACCCCCGTGCCTCCAGGGCCCCTTGTGACATCAAAGGATCACCCTTTGTCCCCAGGACCCATTGTGACATCCCAGGACCCCACTTACTCCCCAGGGCCCATTGTGGCACCATGAGGACCCCCTTTGTCACTGGTGCCCATTGTGACATCCCAGGACCCCCATTGTCTGCAGAGCCCATTGTGACACTATAGGGACCCCCCTTGTCACTGAGGACCCATTGTGACACCATGGGCACCTCCCCTTGTCGTCAGAGCCCATCGTGACATCCCAAAACCCCCAATTGTCTCCAGGGCCCATTGTGACATCCTGGGGACCTCCCTTTCTCCCCAGGGCCCATTGTGACGTTCCAGGAACCCCCATTGTCCTCAGGGCCCATTGTGACATTCAGGGGACCCCCTTTGTCTTCAGGGCCCATTGTGACACCATGGAGACCCCATTTGTCACTCGGGCCCATTGTGACATCCTAGGACCCCCCATTGTCCCCAAGGCCCATTGCGACATCCTGGGGACCCCCCTTTGTCCTCAGGGCCCATTGTGACATTCAGGGCACCCCTCTTTGTCCCCAGGGCCCATTCTGATACCATGAGGACCACTTTGTCCCCAGGGCCCACTGTGACATCCTGGGGACGCCCTTTGTCCCCAGGGCCCATTTTGACACCATGAGCACCCCCCTTTGTGCCCAGGGCCGATTGTGACATCCTGGGGACCCTCTTTGTCCCCAGGGCCCATTGTGACATCCTGGGGAGACCCCATTGTCTCCAGGGCCCATTGTGAACATCCTGGGGACCCCCTTGTCCCCAGGGCCCATCGTGGCACCGTGGGGACCCCCCGTTGTCCCCAGGGCCTATAGTGACACCGTGGGTACCCCCTTTGTCCCCAGTGCCCATTGTGACATCCTGGGGACCCCCCTTGTCCCCAGGGCTTATTGTGACATCCTGGGGACCGCCTTTGTCCCCAGGGCCCATTGTGACATCCCAGGACCCCAAGTTGTCCCCAGGGACCATTGTGACACCGTGGGGACCCCCTTTGTCCTCAGGGCCCGTTGTGAACATCCTGGGGACCCCCTTGTCCACACGACCCATCGTGGCACCGTGGGGACCCCCCGTTGTCCCCAGGCCCTATAGTGACACCGTGGGTACCCCCTTTATCCCATGAGCCCATTGTGACATCCTGGGGACCCCCTTGTCCCCAGGGCCCATTGTGACACCATGGGGATCGCCTTTGTCCCCGTGGCCCATTGTGACATCCCAGGACCCCGCGTTGTCCCCAGGGCCCATTCTGACATCCTGGGGACCCCCCTTGTCCCCAGGGCTTATTGTGACATCCTGGGGACCCCTTTGTCCCAGGGGCACATTGTGGCACCATGGGGACCCCCTTTATCCCCAGGGCCACTTGTGACATCCTGGGGACCCCCCTTGTCCCCAGTGCCCATTATGACATTCTGGGGACCCCCTTTGTCCCAGGGGCACATTGTGGCACCACGGGGACCCCCTTTGTCACCGGGGCCCATTGTGACATCCCAGGACCCCAAGTTGTCCCCAGGGCCCATTGTGACACCATGGGTACCCCCTTTGTCCCATGGGCCCATTGTGACATCCAGGGGACCCCCTTGTCGCCAGGGCCCATCATGGCACTGTGGGGACCCCCCTTTGTCCCCAGTGCCCATTGTGACATCCTGGGGACCCCCCTTGTCCCCATGGCTTATTGTGACACCCTGGGACCGCCTTTGTCCCCAGGGCCCATTGTGATGTCCCAGGACCCCCCATTGTCCCCAGGGACCATTGTGACATCCTGGGGACCCCCTTTGTCCCAAGACCCCATTGTGACATCCTGGGGACCCCGCCTTGTCCCCAAAGCCCATTGTGACATCCTGGGGACCCTCTTTGTCCCCAGGGCCCATTGTGGCACCATGGGGACACCCTTTGTCACTGGGGCCAGTTGTGACATCCCAGGACCCCACTTTGTCCCCAGGGCTTATTGTGATACCATGGGGACCCCCCTTGTCCCCAGGGCCCATTGTGACATTCAGGGGGACTCCTCTTTGTCCCCAGGGCCTATTGTGTCATCCTGGGGATCTCCCCTTGTCTCTAGGGCCCATTGTGAGACTGTGGAAGACCCCCTTTGTCCCCAAGTCCCTTTGTGACGTCCCAGGACGCCTCGTTGTCCCCAGGACCCATTGTGACTCCATGGGAACCCCCCCTTGTCCCCAGGGCCCATTGTGACATCCTGGGACCCCCCTTTGTCCCCAGTGCTCATTGTGAAATCCTGGGGACCCACTTTGTCCCCAGGGCCCATTGTGGCACCATGGGGAGCGCCTTTGTCACTGGGGACCATTGTGACATTCCAGGATTTTACTTTGTCCCCGGGGCCCATTGTGACATCCTGGGGATCCCCCTTTGTCGCCAGGGCCCACTGTGACACCGTGGGCACCCTCTTTGTCCCATGGGCCCATTGTGACCTTCAAGGGACCCCCCATTGTCCCCAGGGCCCATTGTGACATCCTGGGTACCCCCTTTGTCCCCAAGACCCATTGTGACATCCTAGTACCCCCCGCAGTCCCCAGGGCCCATTGTGACATCCTGGGGATCCCTTTGGCCCCAGGGCCCATTGTGACAGGGCGGGGATCCCCCTTGTCCCCAGGGCCCATTGTGAAACCGTGGAGACCCTCTTGTCCCCAGGGCCCATTGTGGCACCGTGGAGACCCCCCCTTTGTCTCCAGTGCCCATTGTGACATCCTGGGGACCCCCTTTGTCCCCAGTGCTCATTGTGACAGGGTGGGACCCCCCTTGTACCCAGGGCCCGTTGTGACATCCTGGGGACCCCCTTTGTCCCCAGGGCCTATTGTGGCATCCTGGGGAGTCCCCTTTATCCCCAGGGCCCATTGTGACATCCTGGGGACCCCCTTTGTCCCTAGGGTTCATTGTGACATCCCAGGACCCCCATTGTCCCCAGGGCCCATTGTGAACAACCTGGGGACCCCCCTTTTTCCCCGGGCCCATTGTGGCGTCCCAGGATGCTTCGTTGTCCCCTGGGCCCATTGTGACATCCCGGGGACCCCTTTTGTCCCCAGGGTCCATTGTGACATCCTGGGGCCTCCCTTTGTCCCCAGGGCCCATTGTGACATCGCAGGAGCCCCCATTGTCCCAAGGGCACATTGTTACATCCTGGGGACCCCCTTGTCCCCAGGGCCCATCGTGGCACCGTGGGGACCCCCCCTTTGTCTCCAGTGCCCATTGTGACATCGTTGGGACCCCCCTTGTCCCCAGGACCCGTTGTGACATCTTGGGGACCCCTATGTCACCAGAGCCCATTGTGATATCCTGGGGAGCCCCCTTTGTCCCCAGGGCCCATTGTGCACATCCTGTGGACCCCTCTTTGTCCCCAGGGCCCATTGTGATATCCTGGGGAGCCCTCTTTTTCCCCGGGCCTATTGTGACATCCTGGGGACCCCCTTTGTCCCCCGGGCCCATTGTGACATCCTGAAGACCCCCTTTGTCCCCAGGGCCTATTGTGACATCCCAGGACCCCCCCTTTTCTCCAGGGCCCATTGTGACGTCCCAGGACCCCCTATTGTCCCCAGAGCCCATTGTGACATCCCAGGACCCCCCATTGTCCCCAGGCCCCATTATACACATCCTGGGGTCCCCCTTTATCCCCAGGGCCATTGTGACACCATGGGGACCCGCTTTGTCCCCAGGGCCCATTGTGACGTCCCAGGATGCCCCATTGTCCCCTGGGCCCATTGTGAAATCATGGGGACCCCCTTTGTCCCCAGGGCCTATTGTGACATCCCAGGACCCCCCATTGTCCCCAGGGCCCATTGTGACACCGTGGAGACCCTCCTTGTCCTCAGGGCCCATTATGACATTCAGGGGACTCCTCTTTGTCCCCAGGGCCTATTGTGACATCCTGGGGACCCCCCTTTACTCCAGGGCCCATTGTGACACCGTGGAGACCCCATTTGTCACTGGGGCCCATTGTGACATCCTGGGGACCCCTTTGTCCCCAGGCACCATTGTGACAGGGTGGGACACCCCTTGTCTCCAAGGCCCATTGTGACATCATGGGGATCCCGTTTGTGCCCAGGGCCCATTGTTACATCCTGGGGACCCCCTTTGTCCCTAGGGTTCATTGTGACATCCCAGGACCCCCATTGTCCCCAGGGCCCATTGTGAACAACCTGGGGACCCCCCTTTTTCCCCGGGCCCATTGTGGCGTCCCAGGATGCTTCGTTGTCCCCTGGGCCCATTGTGACATCCCGGGGACCCCTTTTGTCCCCAGGGTCCATTGTGACATCCTGGGGCCTCCCTTTGTCCCCAGGGCCCATTGTGACATCGCAGGAGCCCCCATTGTCCCAAGGGCACATTGTTACATCCTGGGGACCCCCTTGTCCCCAGGGCCCATCGTGGCACCGTGGGGACCCCCCCTTTGTCTCCAGTGCCCATTGTGACATCCTTGGGACCCCTCTTGTCCCCAGGACCCGTTGTGACATCTTGGGGACCCCTATGTCACCAGAGCCCATTGTGATATCCTGGGGAGTCCCCTTGGTCCCCAGGGCCCATTGTGCACATCCTGTGGACCCCTCTTTGTCCCCAGGGCCCATTGTGATATCCTGGGGAGCCCTCTTTTTCCCCGGGCCTATTGTGACATCCTGGGGACCCCCTTTGTCCCCCGGGCCCATTGTGACATCCTGAAGACCCCCTTTGTCCCCAGGGCCTATTGTGACATCCCAGGACCCCCCCTTTTCTCCAGGGCCCATTGTGACGTCCCAGGACCCCCTATTGTCCCCAGAGCCCATTGTGACATCCCAGGACCCCCCATTGTCCCCAGGCCCCATTATACACATCCTGGGGTCCCCCTTTATCCCCAGGGCCATTGTGACACCATGGGGACCCCTTTTGTCCCCAGGGCCCATTGTGACGTCCCAGGATGCCCCATTGTCCCCTGGGCCCATTGTGAAATCATGGGGACCCCCTTTGTCCCCAGGGCCTATTGTGACATCCCAGGACCCCCCATTGTCCCCAGGGCCCATTGTGACATCCTGGGGACCCCCCTTTGTCCCCAGGGCCCATTCTGACACCATGGGGACGCCCTTTGTCCCCAGGGCCCATTGTGATATCCTGGGGACTCCCTTTGTCCCCAGGGCCCATTGTGACACCGTGGAGACCCTCCTTGTCCTCAGGGCCCATTATGACATTCAGGGGACTCCTCTTTGTCCCCAGGGCCTATTGTGACATCCTGGGGACCCCCCTTTTCTCCAGGGCCCATTGTGACGTCCCAGGACCCCCTGTTGTTCCCCCGGCCCATTGTGAAATCTTGGAGACACCCTCTTTTTCCCCAAGGCCCATTGTGACATCCCACGACCCCCCATTGTCCCCAGGCCCCATTATGCACATCCTGCGGTTCCCCTTTATCCCCCGGCCCCATTCTGACACTGTGGGGACCCCCGTTGTCCCCAGGACCCATTGTGACATCCTGGGGACCCCCTTTGTCCCCAGGGCCTATTGTGACATCCCAGAATCCCCCATTGTCCCCAGGGCTCATTGTGACACCGTGGGGACCCCCCCTTTTTCTCCAGTGCCCATTGTGACATCCTGGGGACCCCCCTTTGTCCCCAGGGCCCATTGTGACATCCTGGGGACTCACTTTGTCCCCAGGGCCCATTGTGACATCCCAGGACCCCCCATTGTACCCAGGGCCCATTGTGACATCCTGGGAACCCCCTTGTCCCCAGGGCCCATCGTGGCACCGTGGGGACCCTCCCCTTTTTCTCCAGTGCCAATTGTGACATCCTTGGGACCCCTCTTGTCCTCAGAGCCCATTGTGACATCCTGGGGAGCCCCCTTTGTCCCCAGGGCCCATTGTGACATCCCAGGACCCCCCATTTTCCCCAGGGCGCATTGTGACATCCTGGGGACCCCCTTTGTCCCCAGGGGCCATTGTGACATACCAGGACCCACCCTTGTCCCCAGAGTCCATTGTGACATCCTGGGCAGCCCCCTTTGTCCCCAGGCACATTGTGACATCCTGGGGACCCTGTTGTCTCAAGGGCCCATTGTGACACCGTGGAGACCCCCTTTGTCACTGGGGCCCATTGTGGCATACCAGGACTCCACTTTGTCCCCAGGGCCCATTGTGACACCGTGGGGACCCCTTTGTCCCCAGGACCCATTGTGACATCCCATGACCCCCCTTGTCCCCAGGGCCCATTGTGACATCCTGGGGACCCCTTTGTCCCCAGGCACCATTGTGACAGGGCGGGACACCCCTTGTCTCCAAGGCCCATTGTGACATCATGGGGATCCCGTTTGTGCCCAGGGCCCATTGTTACATCCTGGGGACCCCCTTTGTCCCTAGGGTTCATTGTGACATCCCAGGACCCCCATTGTCCCCAGGGCCCATTGTGAACAACCTGGGGACCCCCCTTTTTCCCCGGGCCCATTGTGGCGTCCCAGGATGCTTCGTTGTCCCCTGGGCCCATTGTGACATCCCGGGGACCCCTTTTGTCCCCAGGGACCATTGTGACATCCTGGGGCCTCCCTTTGTCCCCAGGGCCCATTGTGACATCGCAGGAGCCCCCATTGTCCCAAGGGCACATTGTTACATCCTGGGGACCCCCTTGTCCCCAGGGCCCATCGTGGCACCGTGGGGACCCCCCCTTTGTCTCCAGTGCCCATTGTGACATCCTTGGGACCCCCCTTGTCCCCAGGACCCGTTGTGACATCTTGGGGACCCCTATGTCACCAGAGCCCATTGTGATATCCTGGGGAGCCCCCTTTGTCCCCAGGGCCCATTGTGCACATCCTGTGGACCCCTCTTTGTCCCCAGGGCCCATTGTGATACCCTGGGGAGCCCTCTTTTTCCCCAGGGCCTATTGTGACATCCTGGGGACCCCCTTTGTCCCCCGGGCCCATTGTGACATCCTGAAGACCCCCTTTGTCCCCAGGGCCTATTGTGACATCCCAGGACCCCCCCTTTTCTCCAGGGCCCATTGTGACGTCCCAGGACCCCCTTTGTCCCCAGGGCCTATTGTGACATCCCAGGACCCCCCATTGTCCCCAGGGCCCATTGTGACACCGTGGAGACCCTCATTGTCCTCAGGGCCCATTATGACATTCAGGGGACTCCTCTTTGTCCCCAGGGCCTATTGTGACATCCTGGGGACCCCCCTTTACTCCAGGGCCCATTGTGACACCGTGGAGACCCCATTTGTCACTGGGGCCCATTGTGACATCCCAGGACACCCCATTGTCCCCAGGGCCCACTGAGACATCCCGGCGACCACCCTTTGTCCCCAGGGCCCATTATGCACATTCAGGGGACACCCCTTTGTCCCCAAGGCCCATTGTGACATCCTGGGGAGACCCCATTGTCCCCAAGGCCCATTGTGGCACCATGGGGACCTCCTTTGTCCCCAGTGCCCATTGTGACATCTTAGGACCCCACTTTGTCCCCAGGGCCCATTGTGACATCCTGGGGACCACCTGTGTCCCCAGGGCCCATTGTGACATCAGGAGCCACTGTTGTCCCCAGGGCCCATTGTGACATCCTGGGGACCCCCTTGTCCCCAGTGTCCATTGTGGCATCCATGTGGACCCCCGTTGTCCCCAGGGCCCATTGTGGCACCATGTGGACCGCCTTTTTCCCGAGGGCCCATTATAACGTCCCAGGACCCCCCATTGTCCCCTGGGCCCATTGTGACACTGTGGGGATCTCCTTTGTCCCCTGGGCCCATTGTGACACTGTGGGGACCCCCTTTGTCCCCAGGGCCCATTGTGACATCCTGGGGAATCCCTTTGTCTCCAGGGCCCATTGTGACGTCCCAGGACCCTGCTTTGTCCCCGGGGCCCATTGTGACATCCTGGGGAACCGCTTTGTCCCCAGGACCCATTGTGACGTCCCAGGACCCCCCCTTGTCCCCAGGGCTCATTGTGATGTCCCAGGATCCCCATTGTCCCCAGAGCCCATTGTGATGTCCTGGGAACCCCCTTTGACCCCAGGGTCCATTGTGACACCATGGGGACCCCCTCTTGTCCCCAGGGCCCATCGTGGCACCGTGGGGACCCCCTTGTCACTGGGGACCCATTGTGACACTATGGGGACCCCCCTTTGTGCCCAGGGCCCATTGTAACATCCTGGGGACCCCCTTGCCTCCAGGGCCCATTGTGGCACCATGAGGACCCCCTTTGACACTGGTGCCCATTGTGACATCCCAGGACCCCCCATTGTCTGCATAGCCCATTGTGACACTATAGGGACCCCCCTTGTCACTGAGGACCCATTGTGACACCATGGGCACCTCCCCTTGTCGTCAGAGCCCATCGTGACATCCCAAAACCCCCAATTGTCTCCAGGGCCCATTGTGACTTCCTGGGGACCTCCCTTTCTCCCCAGGGCCCATTGTGACGTTCCAGGAACCCCCATTGTCCTCAGGGCCCATTGTGACATTCAGGGGACCCCCTTTGTCTTCAGGGCCCATTGTGACACCATGGAGACCCCATTTGTCACTCGGGCCCATTGTGACATCCTAGGACCCCCCATTGTCCCCAAGGCCCATTGCGACATCCTGGGGACCCCCCTTTGTCCTCAGGGCCCATTGTGACATTCAGGGCACCCCTCTTTGTCCCCAGGGCCCATTCTGATACCATGGGGACCACTTTGTCCCCAGGGCCCACTGTGACATCCTGGGGACGCCCTTTGTCCCCAGGGCCCATTTTGACACCATGTGCACCCCCCTTTGTGCCCAGGGCCGATTGTGACATCCTGGGGACCCTCTTTGTCCCCAGGGCCCATTGTGACATGCTGGGGACACCCCATTGTCTCCAGGGCCCATTGTGAACATCCTGGGGACCCCCTTGTCCCCAGGGCCCATCGTGGCACCGTGGGGACCCCCCGTTGTCCCCAGGGCCTATAGTGACACCGTGGGTACCCCCTTTGTCCCCAGTGCCCATTGTGACATCCTGGGGACCCCCCTTGTCCCCAGGGCTTATTGTGACATCCTGGGGACCGCCTTTGTCCCCAGGGCCCATTGTGACATCCCAGGACCCCAAGTTGTCCCCAGGGACCATTGTGACACCGTGGGGACCCCCTTTGTCCTCAGGGCCCGTTGTGAACATCCTGGGGACCCCCTTGTCCACACGACCCATCGTGGCACCGTGGGGACCCCCCGTTGTCCCCAGGGCCTATAGTGACACCGTGGGTACCCCCTTTATCCCATGAGCCCATTGTGACATCCTGGGGACCCCCTTGTCCCCAGGGCCCATTGTGACACCATGGGGATCGCCTTTGTCCCCGTGGCCCATTGTGACATCCCAGGACCCCGCATTGTCCCCAGGGCCCATTCTGACATCCTGGGGACCCCCCTTGTCCCCAGGGCTTATTGTGACATCCTGGGGACCCCTTTGTCCCAGGGGCACATTGTGGCACCATGGGGACCCCCTTTATCCCCAGGGCCACTTGTGACATCCTGGGGACCCCCCTTGTCCCCAGTGCCCATTATGACATTCTGGGGACCCCCTTTGTCCCAGGGGCATATTGTGGCACCACGGGGACCCCCTTTGTCACCGGGGCCCACTGTGACATCCCAGGACCCCAAGTTGTCCCCAGGGCCCATTGTGACACCATGGGTACCCCCTTTGTCCCATGGGCCCATTGTGACATCCTGGGGACCCCCTTTGTCCCATGGGCCCATTGTGACATCCTGAAGACCCCCTTTGTCCCCAGGGCCTATTGTGACATGCCAGGACCCCCCCTTTTCTCCAGGGCCCATTGTGACGTCCCAGGACCCCCTATTGTCCCCAGAGCCCATTGTGACATCCCAGGACCCCCCATTGTCCCCAGGCCCCATTATACACATCCTGGGCTCCCCCTTTATCCCCAGGGCCATTGTGACACCATGGGGACCCCCTTTGTCCCCAGGGCCCATTGTGACGTCCCAGGATGCCCCATTGTCCCCTGGGCCCATTGTGAAATCATGGGGACCCCCTTTGTCCCCAGGGCCTATTGTGACATCCCAGGACCCCCCATTGTCCCCAGGGCCTATTGTGACATCCTGGGGACCCCCCTTTACTCCAGGGCCCATTGTGACGTCCCAGGACCCCCTATTGTTCCCAGGGCCCATTGTGACATTCTGGGGACCCCAAATGTCTCCAGGGCCCGTTGTGACATCCTGGGGACCCCCTTTGTCCCCAGGGCCTATTGTGACATCCTGGGGAGTACCCTTTATCCCCAGGGCCCATTGTGACATCCTGGGGACCCCCTTTGTCCCTAGGGTTCATTGTGACATCCCAGGACCCCTCGTTGTCCCCAGTGCCCATTGTGACATCCTGGGGACCCCCCTTGTCCCCAGGGTCCATTGTGAAATCCGGGGAACCCCCTGGTCTCCAGGGCCCATAGTGGTACCGTGGGGACTCGTCCTGTCACTTGGGTCCATTGTGACACCATGGGGACCCCGCCTTTGTCCCCAGTACCCATTGTGACATCCTGGGGACCCCTTTGTCCCCGGGGCCCATTGTGACATCCTGGGGACCCCCCTTTGTCCCCAAGGCCCATTGTGACACCGTGGGGACCCCACTTCTTTCCAGGACCCATTGTGGCATTCTGGGGACTTCCTTTGTCCCCAGGGCCCATTGTGACATCCTGGAGACCCCCTTTGTCCCCAGAGCTCGTTGTCGCACCATGGGGACCCCCTTTGTCACTGGGGCCCATTGTGACATCCCAGGACCCCCCATTGTCCCCAGGGCCCATTGTGACACCGTGGGGACCCCGCCTTTTCCCCAGGGCCCATTGTGATGTCTCAGGACCCCCTTTGTCCCCAGGGCCCACTGTGGCACCATGGGGACCCCCTTTGTCCTCTGGGCCCATTGTGACATTCCAGGACCCCACTTTGTCCCCAGGGCCCATTGTGACAATTAAGGGACCCCCCTTGTCCCCAGGGCCCATTGTGACAATTAAGGGACCCCCTTTGTCCCCAGGGCCCATTTTGACATCCCAGGACCCCACTTTGTCCCCAGTGCTCATTGTGAAATTCTGGGGACCCCCCCTTGTCCTCAGGGCTCATTGTGACAGCCGAGGACCTTACTTTGTCCCCAGGGCCCATTGTGACATCCCAGGACCCCCCACTGTCTCCAGTGCCCATTGTGACATCATGGGGACCACCCTTTTTCCCCAGGGCTCATTGTGACGTCCCAGGACCCCTCGTTGTCCCCAGGCCCCATCGTGACATCCTGGGGACCCCCCTTGTCCCCAGGGCCCATTGTGACATCCTGGGGACCCCCCTTGTCTCCAGGGCCCATAGTGGCACTGTGGGGACTCATCACTTGGGCCCATTGTGACATCCTGGAGACCCCCCTTTATCCCCAGGGCCCATTGTGACACCGTGGAGACCCCATTTGTCACTGGGGCCCATTGTGACATCCCAGGACACCCCATTGTCCCCAGGGCCCACTGAGACATCCCGGCGACCACCCTTTGTCCCCAGGGCCCATTATGCACATTCAGGGGACACCCCTTTGTCCCCAAGGCCCATTGTGACATCCTGGGGAGACCCCATTGTCCCCAAGGCCCATTGTGGCACCATGGGGACCCCCTTTGTCCCCAGTGCCCATTGTGACATCCCAGGACCCCAAGTTGTCCCCAGGGCCCATTGTGACACCATGGGTACCCCCTTTGTCCCATGGGCCCATTGTGACATCCTGGGGACCCCCTTGTCGCCAGGGCCCATCATGGCACCGTGGGGACCCCCCTTTGTCCCCAGTGCCCATTGTGACATCCTGGGGACCCCCCTTGTCCCCATGGCTTATTGTGACACCCTGGGACCGCCTTTGTCCCCAGGGCCCATTGTGACGTCCCAGGACCCCCCATTGTCCCCAGGGACCATTGTGACATCCTGGGGACCCCCTTTGTCCCAAGACCCCATTGTGACATCCTGGGGACCCCGCCTTGTCCCCAAAGCCCATTGTGACATCCTGGGGACCCTCTTTGTCCCCAGGGCCCATTGTGGCACCATGGGGACACCCTTTGTCACTGGGGCCAGTTGTGACATCCCAGGACCCCACTTTGTCCCCAGGGCTTATTGTGATACCATGGGGACCCCCCTTGTCCCCAGGGCCCATTGTGACATTCAGGGGGACTCCTCTTTGTCCCCAGGGCCTATTGTGTCATCCTGGGGGTCTCCCCTTGTCTCTAGGGCCCATTGTGAGACTGTGGAAGACCCCCTTTGTCCCCAAGTCCCATTGTGACGTCCCAGGACGCCTCGTTGTCCCCAGGACCCATTGTGACTCCATGGGAACCCCCCCTTGTCCCCAGGGCCCATTGTGACATCCTGGGACCCCCCTTTGTCCCCAGTGCTCATTGTGAAATCCTGGGGACCCACTTTGTCCCCAGGGCCCATTGTGGCACCATGGGGAGCGCCTTTGTCACTGGGGACCATTGTGACATTCCAGGATTTTACTTTGTCCCCGGGGCCCATTGTGACATCCTGGGGATCCCCCTTTGTCGCCAGGGCCCACTGTGACACCGTGGGCACCCTCTTTGTCCCATGGGCCCATTGTGACCTTCAAGGGACCCCCCATTGTCCCCAGGGCCCATTGTGACATCCTGGGGATCCCTTTGGCCCCAGGGCCCATTGTGACAGGGCGGGGATCCCCCTTGTCCCCAGGGCCCATTGTGAAACCGTGGGGACCCTCTTGTCCCCAGGGCCCATTGTGGCACCGTGGAGACCCCCCCTTTGTCTCCAGTGCCCATTGTGACATCCTGGGGACCCCCTTTGTCCCCAGTGCTCATTGTGACAGGGTGGGACCCCCCTTGTACCCAGGGCCCGTTGTGACATCCTGGGGACCCCCTTTGTCCCCAGGGCCTATTGTGACATCCTGGGGAGTCCCCTTTATCCCCAGGGCCCATTGTGACATCCTGGGGCCCCCCTTTGTCCCTAGGGTTCATTGTGACATCCCAGGACCCCCATTGTCCCCAGGGCCCATTGTGAACAACCTGGGGACCCCCCTTTTTCCCCGGGCCCATTGTGGCGTCCCAGGATGCTTCGTTGTCCCCTGGGCCCATTGTGACATCCCGGGGACCCCTTTTGTCCCCAGGGTCCATTGTGACATCCTGGGGCCTCCCTTTGTCCCCAGGGCCCATTGTGACATCGCAGGAGCCCCCATTGTCCCAAGGGCACATTGTTACATCCTGGGGACCCCCTTGTCCCCAGGGCCCATCGTGGCACCGTGGGGACCCCCCCTTTGTCTCCAGTGCCCATTGTGACATTCTTGGGACCCCCCTTGTCCCCAGGACCCGTTGTGACATCTTGGGGACCCCTATGTCACCAGAGCCCATTGTGATATCCTGGGGAGTCCCCTTTGTCCCCAGGGCCCATTGTGCACATCCTGTGGACCCCTCTTTGTCCCCAGGGCCCATTGTGATATCCTGGGGAGCCCTTTTGTCCCACGGGCCCATTGTGACATCCTGAAGACCCCCTTTGTCCCCAGGGCCTATTGTGACATCCCAGGACCCCCCCTTTTCTCCAGGGCCCATTGTGACGTCCCAGGACCCCCTATTGTCCCCAGAGCCCATTGTGACATCCCAGGGCCCTCCATTGTCCCCAGGCCCCATTATACACATCCTGGGGTCCCCCTTTATCCCCAGGGCCATTGTGACACCATGGAGACCCCCTTTGTCCCCAGGGCCTATTGTGACATCCCAGGACCCCCCATTGTCCCCTGGGCCCATTGTGACACCGTGGAGACCCTCCTTGTCCTCAGGGCCCATTATGACATTCAGGGGACTCCTCTTTGTCCCCAGGGACTATTGTGACATCCTGGGGACGCCCCTTTACTCCAGGGCCCATAGTGGCACTGTGGGGACTCATCACTTGGGCCCATTGTGACATCCTGGAGACCCCCCTTTATCCCCAGGGCCCATTGTGACACCGTGGAGACCCCATTTGTCACTGGGGCCCATTGTGACATCCCAGGACACCCCATTGTCCCCAGGGCCCACTGAGACATCCCGGCGACCACCCTTTGTCCCCAGGGCCCATTATGCACATTCAGGGGACACCCCTTTGTCCCCAAGGCCCATTGTGACATCCTGGGGAGACCCCATTGTCCCCAAGGCCCATTGTGGCACCATGGGGACCCCCTTTGTCCCCAGTGCCCATTGTGACATCTTAGGACCCCACTTTGTCCCCAGGGCCCATTGTGACATCCTGGGGACCACCTGTGTCCCCAGGGCCCATTGTGACATCCCAGGAGCCACCGTTGTCCCCAGGGCCCATTGTGACATCCTGGGGACCCCCTTGTCCCCAGTGTCCATTGTGGCATCCTGGGACCCCCGTTGTCCCCAGGGCCCATTGTGGCACCATGTGGACCCCCTTTTTCCCGAGGGCCCATTATAACGTCCCAGGACCCCCCATTGTCCCCTGGGCCCATTGTGACATCCTGGGGTCCCCCTTTTGTCCCCTGGGCCCATTGTGACACTGTGGGGATCTCCTTTGTCCCCAGGGACCATTGTGACACTGTGGGGACCCCCTTTGTCCCCAGGGCCCATTGTGACATCCTGGGGACCACCTGTGTCCCCAGGGCCCATTGTGACATCAGGAGCCACTGTTGTCCCCAGGGCCCATTGTGACATCCTGGGGACCCCCTTGTCCCCAGTGTCCATTGTGGCATCCATGTGGACCCCCGTTGTCCCCAGGGCCCATTGTGGCACCATGTGGACCGCCTTTTTCCCGAGGGCCCATTATAACGTCCCAGGACCCCCCATTGTCCCCTGGGCCCATTGTGACACTGTGGGGATCTCCTTTGTCCCCTGGGCCCATTGTGACACTGTGGGGACCCCCTTTGTCCCCAGGGCCCATTGTGACATCCTGGGGAATCCCTTTGTCTCCAGGGCCCATTGTGACGTCCCAGGACCCTGCTTTGTCCCCGGGGCCCATTGTGACATCCTGGGGAACCGCTTTGTCCCCAGGACCCATTGTGACGTCCCAGGACCCCCCCTTGTCCCCAGGGCTCATTGTGATGTCCCAGGATCCCCATTGTCCCCAGAGCCCATTGTGATGTCCTGGGAACCCCCTTTGACCCCAGGGTCCATTGTGACACCATGGGGACCCCCTCTTGTCCCCAGGGCCCATCGTGGCACCGTGGGGACCCCCTTGTCACTGGGGACCCATTGTGACACTATGGGGACCCCCCTTTGTGCCCAGGGCCCATTGTAACATCCTGGGGACCCCCTTGCCTCCAGGGCCCATTGTGGCACCATGAGGACCCCCTTTGACACTGGTGCCCATTGTGACATCCCAGGACCCCCCATTGTCTGCATAGCCCATTGTGACACTATAGGGACCCCCCTTGTCACTGAGGACCCATTGTGACACCATGGGCACCTCCCCTTGTCGTCAGAGCCCATCGTGACATCCCAAAACCCCCAATTGTCTCCAGGGCCCATTGTGACTTCCTGGGGACCTCCCTTTCTCCCCAGGGCCCATTGTGACGTTCCAGGAACCCCCATTGTCCTCAGGGCCCATTGTGACATTCAGGGGACCCCCTTTGTCTTCAGGGCCCATTGTGACACCATGGAGACCCCATTTGTCACTCGGGCCCATTGTGACATCCTAGGACCCCCCATTGTCCCCAAGGCCCATTGCGACATCCTGGGGATCCCCCTTTGTCCTCAGGGCCCATTGTGACATTCAGGGCACCCCTCTTTGTCCCCAGGGCCCATTCTGATACCATGGGGACCACTTTGTCCCCAGGGCCCACTGTGACATCCTGGGGACGCCCTTTGTCCCCAGGGCCCATTTTGACACCATGTGCACCCCCCTTTGTGCCCAGGGCCGATTGTGACATCCTGGGGACCCTCTTTGTCCCCAGGGCCCATTGTGACATCCTGGGGACACCCCATTGTCTCCAGGGCCCATTGTGAACATCCTGGGGACCCCCTTGTCCCCAGGGCCCATCGTGGCACCGTGGGGACCCCCCGTTGTCCCCAGGGCCTATAGTGACACCGTGGGTACCCCCTTTGTCCCCAGTGCCCATTGTGACATCCTGGGGACCCCCCTTGTCCCCAGGGCTTATTGTGACATCCTGGGGACCGCCTTTGTCCCCAGGGCCCATTGTGACATCCCAGGACCCCAAGTTGTCCCCAGGGACCATTGTGACACCGTGGGGACCCCCTTTGTCCTCAGGGCCCGTTGTGAACATCCTGGGGACCCCCTTGTCCACACGACCCATCGTGGCACCGTGGGGACCCCCCGTTGTCCCCAGGGCCTATAGTGACACCGTGGGTACCCCCTTTATCCCATGAGCCCATTGTGACATCCTGGGGACCCCCTTGTCCCCAGGGCCCATTGTGACACCATGGGGATCGCCTTTGTCCCCGTGGCCCATTGTGACATCCCAGGACCCCGCATTGTCCCCAGGGCCCATTCTGACATCCTGGGGACCCCCCTTGTCCCCAGGGCTTATTGTGACATCCTGGGGACCCCTTTGTCCCAGGGGCACATTGTGGCACCATGGGGACCCCCTTTATCCCCAGGGCCACTTGTGACATCCTGGGGACCCCCCTTGTCCCCAGTGCCCATTATGACATTCTGGGGACCCCCTTTGTCCCAGGGGCATATTGTGGCACCACGGGGACCCCCTTTGTCACCGGGGCCCACTGTGACATCCCAGGACCCCAAGTTGTCCCCAGGGCCCATTGTGACACCATGGGTACCCCCTTTGTCCCATGGGCCCATTGTGACATCCTGGGGACCCCCTTTGTCCCATGGGCCCATTGTGACATCCTGAAGACCCCCTTTGTCCCCAGGGCCTATTGTGACATGCCAGGACCCCCCCTTTTCTCCAGGGCCCATTGTGACGTCCCAGGACCCCCTATTGTCCCCAGAGCCCATTGTGACATCCCAGGACCCCCCATTGTCCCCAGGCCCCATTATACACATCCTGGGCTCCCCCTTTATCCCCAGGGCCATTGTGACACCATGGGGACCCCCTTTGTCCCCAGGGCCCATTGTGACGTCCCAGGATGCCCCATTGTCCCCTGGGCCCATTGTGAAATCATGGGGACCCCCTTTGTCCCCAGGGCCTATTGTGACATCCCAGGACCCCCCATTGTCCCCAGGGCCTATTGTGACATCCTGGGGACCCCCCTTTACTCCAGGGCCCATTGTGACGTCCCAGGACCCCCTATTGTTCCCAGGGCCCATTGTGACATTCTGGGGACCCCAAATGTCTCCAGGGCCCGTTGTGACATCCTGGGGACCCCCTTTGTCCCCAGGGCCTATTGTGACATCCTGGGGAGTACCCTTTATCCCCAGGGCCCATTGTGACATCCTGGGGACCCCCTTTGTCCCTAGGGTTCATTGTGACATCCCAGGACCCCTCGTTGTCCCCAGTGCCCATTGTGACATCCTGGGGACCCCCCTTGTCCCCAGGGCCCATTGTGAAATCCGGGGAACCCCCTGGTCTCCAGGGCCCATAGTGGTACCGTGGGGACTCGTCCTGTCACTTGGGTCCATTGTGACACCATGGGGACCCCGCCTTTGTCCCCAGTACCCATTGTGACATCCTGGGGACCCCTTTGTCCCCGGGGCCCATTGTGACATCCTGGGGACCCCCCTTTGTCCCCAAGGCCCATTGTGACACCGTGGGGACCCCACTTCTTTCCAGGACCCATTGTGGCATTCTGGGGACTTCCTTTGTCCCCAGGGCCCATTGTGACATCCTGGAGACCCCCTTTGTCCCCAGAGCTCGTTGTCGCACCATGGGGACCCCCTTTGTCACTGGGGCCCATTGTGACATCCCAGGACCCCCCATTGTCCCCAGGGCCCATTGTGACACCGTGGGGACCCCGCCTTTTCCCCAGGGCCCATTGTGATGTCTCAGGACCCCCTTTGTCCCCAGGGCCCACTGTGGCACCATGGGGACCCCCTTTGTCCTCTGGGCCCATTGTGACATTCCAGGACCCCACTTTGTCCCCAGGGCCCATTGTGACAATTAAGGGACCCCCCTTGTCCCCAGGGCCCATTGTGACAATTAAGGGACCCCCTTTGTCCCCAGGGCCCATTTTGACATCCCAGGACCCCACTTTGTCCCCAGTGCTCATTGTGAAATTCTGGGGACCCCCCCTTGTCCTCAGGGCTCATTGTGACAGCCGAGGACCTTACTTTGTCCCCAGGGCCCATTGTGACATCCCAGGACCCCCCACTGTCTCCAGTGCCCATTGTGACATCATGGGGACCACCCTTTTTCCCCAGGGCTCATTGTGACGTCCCAGGACCCCTCGTTGTCCCCAGGCCCCATCGTGACATCCTGGGGACCCCCCTTGTCCCCAGGGCCCATTGTGACATCCTGGGGACCCCCCTTGTCTCCAGGGCCCATAGTGGCACTGTGGGGACTCATCACTTGGGCCCATTGTGACATCCTGGAGACCCCCATTTATCCCCAGGGCCCATTGTGACACCGTGGAGACCCCATTTGTCACTGGGGCCCATTGTGACATCCCAGGACACCCCATTGTCCCCAGGGCCCACTGAGACATCCCGGCGACCACCCTTTGTCCCCAGGGCCCATTATGCACATTCAGGGGACACCCCTTTGTCCCCAAGGCCCATTGTGACATCCTGGGGAGACCCCATTGTCCCCAAGGCCCATTGTGGCACCATGGGGACCCCCTTTGTCCCCAGTGCCCATTGTGACATCCCAGGACCCCAAGTTGTCCCCAGGGCCCATTGTGACACCATGGGTACCCCCTTTGTCCCATGGGCCCATTGTGACATCCTGGGGACCCCCTTGTCGCCAGGGCCCATCATGGCACCGTGGGGACCCCCCTTTGTCCCCAGTGCCCATTGTGACATCCTGGGGACCCCCCTTGTCCCCATGGCTTATTGTGACACCCTGGGACCGCCTTTGTCCCCAGGGCCCATTGTGACGTCCCAGGACCCCCCATTGTCCCCAGGGACCATTGTGACATCCTGGGGACCCCCTTTGTCCCAAGACCCCATTGTGACATCCTGGGGACCCCGCCTTGTCCCCAAAGCCCATTGTGACATCCTGGGGACCCTCTTTGTCCCCAGGGCCCATTGTGGCACCATGGGGACACCCTTTGTCACTGGGGCCAGTTGTGACATCCCAGGACCCCACTTTGTCCCCAGGGCTTATTGTGATACCATGGGGACCCCCCTTGTCCCCAGGGCCCATTGTGACATTCAGGGGGACTCCTCTTTGTCCCCAGGGCCTATTGTGTCATCCTGGGGGTCTCCCCTTGTCTCTAGGGCCCATTGTGAGACTGTGGAAGACCCCCTTTGTCCCCAAGTCCCATTGTGACGTCCCAGGACGCCTCGTTGTCCCCAGGACCCATTGTGACTCCATGGGAACCCCCCCTTGTCCCCAGGGCCCATTGTGACATCCTGGGACCCCCCTTTGTCCCCAGTGCTCATTGTGAAATCCTGGGGACCCACTTTGTCCCCAGGGCCCATTGTGGCACCATGGGGAGCGCCTTTGTCACTGGGGACCATTGTGACATTCCAGGATTTTACTTTGTCCCCGGGGCCCATTGTGACATCCTGGGGATCCCCCTTTGTCGCCAGGGCCCACTGTGACACCGTGGGCACCCTCTTTGTCCCATGGGCCCATTGTGACCTTCAAGGGACCCCCCATTGTCCCCAGGGCCCATTGTGACATCCTGGGGATCCCTTTGGCCCCAGGGCCCATTGTGACAGGGCGGGGATCCCCCTTGTCCCCAGGGCCCATTGTGAAACCGTGGGGACCCTCTTGTCCCCAGGGCCCATTGTGGCACCGTGGAGACCCCCCCTTTGTCTCCAGTGCCCATTGTGACATCCTGGGGACCCCCTTTGTCCCCAGTGCTCATTGTGACAGGGTGGGACCCCCCTTGTACCCAGGGCCCGTTGTGACATCCTGGGGACCCCCTTTGTCCCCAGGGCCTATTGTGACATCCTGGGGAGTCCCCTTTATCCCCAGGGCCCATTGTGACATCCTGGGGACCCCCTTTGTCCCTAGGGTTCATTGTGACATCCCAGGACCCCCATTGTCCCCAGGGCCCATTGTGAACAACCTGGGGACCCCCCTTTTTCCCCGGGCCCATTGTGGCGTCCCAGGATGCTTCGTTGTCCCCTGGGCCCATTGTGACATCCCGGGGACCCCTTTTGTCCCCAGGGTCCATTGTGACATCCTGGGGCCTCCCTTTGTCCCCAGGGCCCATTGTGACATCGCAGGAGCCCCCATTGTCCCAAGGGCACATTGTTACATCCTGGGGACCCCCTTGTCCCCAGGGCCCATCGTGGCACCGTGGGGACCCCCCCTTTGTCTCCAGTGCCCATTGTGACATTCTTGGGACCCCCCTTGTCCCCAGGACCCGTTGTGACATCTTGGGGACCCCTATGTCACCAGAGCCCATTGTGATATCCTGGGGAGTCCCCTTTGTCCCCAGGGCCCATTGTGCACATCCTGTGGACCCCTCTTTGTCCCCAGGGCCCATTGTGATATCCTGGGGAGCCCTCTTTTTCCCCAGGGCCTATTGTGACATCCTGGGGACCCCTTTTGTCCCACGGGCCCATTGTGACATCCTGAAGACCCCCTTTGTCCCCAGGGCCTATTGTGACATCCCAGGACCCCCCCTTTTCTCCAGGGCCCATTGTGACGTCCCAGGACCCCCTATTGTCCCCAGAGCCCATTGTGACATCCCAGGACCCTCCATTGTCCCCAGGCCCCATTATACACATCCTGGGGTCCCCCTTTATCCCCAGGGCCATTGTGACACCATGGAGACCCCCTTTGTCCCCAGGGCCTATTGTGACATCCCAGGACCCCCCATTGTCCCCTGGGCCCATTGTGACACCGTGGAGACCCTCCTTGTCCTCAGGGCCCATTATGACATTCAGGGGACTCCTCTTTGTCCCCAGGGACTATTGTGACATCCTGGGGACGCCCCTTTACTCCAGGGCCCATAGTGGCACTGTGGGGACTCATCACTTGGGCCCATTGTGACATCCTGGAGACCCCCCTTTATCCCCAGGGCCCATTGTGACACCGTGGAGACCCCATTTGTCACTGGGGCCCATTGTGACATCCCAGGACACCCCATTGTCCCCAGGGCCCACTGAGACATCCCGGCGACCACCCTTTGTCCCCAGGGCCCATTATGCACATTCAGGGGACACCCCTTTGTCCCCAAGGCCCATTGTGACATCCTGGGGAGACCCCATTGTCCCCAAGGCCCATTGTGGCACCATGGGGACCCCCTTTGTCCCCAGTGCCCATTGTGACATCTTAGGACCCCACTTTGTCCCCAGGGCCCATTGTGACATCCTGGGGACCACCTGTGTCCCCAGGGCCCATTGTGACATCCCAGGAGCCACCGTTGTCCCCAGGGCCCATTGTGACATCCTGGGGACCCCCTTGTCCCCAGTGTCCATTGTGGCATCCTGGGACCCCCGTTGTCCCCAGGGCCCATTGTGGCACCATGTGGACCCCCTTTTTCCCGAGGGCCCATTATAACGTCCCAGGACCCCCCATTGTCCCCTGGGCCCATTGTGACATCCTGGGGTCCCCCTTTTGTCCCCTGGGCCCATTGTGACACTGTGGGGATCTCCTTTGTCCCCAGGGACCATTGTGACACTGTGGGGACCCCCTTTGTCCCCAGGGCCCATTGTGACATCCTGGGGAATCCCTTTGTCTCCAGGGCCCATTGTGACGTCCCAGGACCCTGCTTTGTCCCCGGGGCCCATTGTGACATCCTGGGGAACCGCTTTGTCCCCAGGACCCATTGTGACGTCCCAGGACCCCCCCTTGTCCCCAGGGCTCATTGTGATGTCCCAGGATCCCCATTGTCCCTAGAGCCCATTGTGATGTCCTGGGAACCCCCTTTGACCCCAGGGTCCATTGTGACACCATGGGGACCCCCTCTTGTCCCCAGGGCCCATCGTGGCACCGTGGGGACCCCCTTGTCACTGGGGACCCATTGTGACACTATGGGGACCCCCCTTTGTGCCCAGGGCCCATTGTAACATCCTGGGGACCCCCTTGCCTCCAGGGCCCCTTGTGACATCAAAGGATCACCCTTTGTCCCAAGGACCCATTGTGACATCCCAGGACCCCACTTACTCCCCAGGGCCCATTGTGGCACCATGAGGACCCCCTTTGTCACTGGTGCCCATTGTGACATCCCAGGACCCCCCATTGTCTGCAGAGCCCATTGTGACACTATAGGGACCCCCCTTGTCACTGAGGACCCATTGTGACACCATGGGCACCTCCCCTTGTCGTCAGAGCCCATCGTGACATCCCAAAACCCCCAATTGTCTCCAGGGCCCATTGTGACATCCTGGGGACCTCCCTTTCTCCCCAGGGCCCATTGTGACGTTCCAGGAACCCCCATTGTCCTTAGGGCCCATTGTGACATTCAGGGGACCCCCTTTGTCTTCAGGTCCCATTGTGACACCATGGAGACCCCATTTGTCACTCGGGCCCACTGTGACATCCCGGGGACGCCCTTTGTCCCCAGGGCCCATTTTGACACCATGTGCACCCCCCTTTGTGCCCAGGGCCGATTGTGACATCCTGGGGACCCTCTTTGTCCCCAGGGCCCATTGTGACATGCTGGGGACACCCCATTGTCTCCAGGGCCCATTGTGAACATCCTGGGGACCCCCTTGTCCCCAGGGCCCATCGTGGCACCGTGGGGACCCCCCGTTGTCCCCAGGGCCTATAGTGACACCGTGGGTACCCCCTTTGTCCCCAGTGCCCATTGTGACATCCTGGGGACCCCCCTTGTCCCCAGGGCTTATTGTGACATCCTGGGGACCGCCTTTGTCCCCAGGGCCCATTGTGACATCCCAGGACCCCAAGTTGTCCCCAGGGACCATTGTGACACCGTGGGGACCCCCTTTGTCCTCAGGGCCCGTTGTGAACATCCTGGGGACCCCCTTGTCCACACGACCCATCGTGGCACCGTGGGGACCCCCCGTTGTCCCCAGGGCCTATAGTGACACCGTGGGTACCCCCTTTATCCCATGAGCCCATTGTGACATCCTGGGGACCCCCTTGTCCCCAGGGCCCATTGTGACACCATGGGGATCGCCTTTGTCCCCAGGGCCCATTGTGACATCCCAGGACCCCGCGTTGTCCCCAGGGCCCATTCTGACATCCTGGGGACCCCCCTTGTCCCCATGGCTTATTGTGACACCCTGGGACCGCCTTTGTCCCCAGGGCCCACTGTGATGTCCCAGGACCCCACATTGTCCCCAGGGACCATTGTGACATCCTGGGGACCCCCTTTGTCCCAAGACCCCATTGTGACATCCTGGGGACCCCGCCTTGTCCCCAAAGCCCATTGTGACATCCTGGGGACCCTCTTTGTCCCCAGGGCCCATTGTGGCACCATGGGGACACCCTTTGTCACTGGGGCCAGTTGTGACATCCCAGGACCCCACTTTGTCCCCAGGGCTTATTGTGATACCATGGGGACCCCCCTTGTCCCCAGGGCCCATTGTGACATTCAGGGGGACTCCTCTTTGTCCCCAGGGCCTATTGTGTCATCCTGGGGATCTCCCCTTGTCTCTAGGGCCCATTGTGAGACTGTGGAAGACCCCCTTTGTCCCCAAGTCCCATTGTGACGTCCCAGGACGCCTCGTTGTCCCCAGGACCCATTGTGACTCCATGGGAACCCCCCCTTGTCCCTAGGGCCCATTGTGACATCCTGGGGACCCACTTTGTCCCCAAGTCCCATTGTGACGTCCCAGGACGCCTCGTTGTCCCCAGGACCCATTGTGACTCCATGGGAACCCCCCCTTGTCCCTAGGGCCCATTGTGACATCCTGGGACCCCCCTTTGTCCCCAGTGCTCATTGTGAAATCCTGGGGACCCACTTTGTCCCCAGGGCCCATTGTGGCACCGTGGGGAGCGCCTTTGTCACTGGGGACCATTGTGACATTCCAGGATTTTACTTTGTCCCCGGGGCCCATTGTGACATCCTGGGGATCCCCCTTTGTCGCCAGGGCCCACTGTGACACCGTGGGCACCCTCTTTGTCCCATGGGCCCATTGTGACCTTCAAGGGACCCCCCATTGTCCCCAGGGCCCATTGTGACATCCTGGGTACCCCCTTTGTCCCCAAGACCCATTGTGACATCCTAGTACCCCCCGCAGTCCCCAGGGCCCATTGTGACATCCTGGGGATCCCTTTGGCCCCAGGGCCCATTGTGACAGGGCGGGGATCCCCCTTGTCCCCAGGGCCCATTGTGAAACCGTGGGGACCCTCTTGTCCCCAGGGCCCATTGTGGCACCGTGGAGACCCCCCCTTTGTCTCCAGTGCCCATTGTGACATCCTGGGGACCCCCTTTGTCCCCAGTGCTCATTGTGACAGGGTGGGACCCCCCTTGTACCCAGGGCCCGTTGTGACATCCTGGGGACCCCCTTTGTCCCCAGGGCCTATTGTGACATCCTGGGGAGTCCCCTTTATCCCCAGGGCCCATTGTGACATCCTGGGGACCCCCTTTGTCCCTAGGGTTCATTGTGACATCCCAGGACCCCCATTGTCCCCAGGGCCCATTGTGAACAACCTGGGGACCCCCCTTTTTCCCCGGGCCCATTGTGGCGTCCCAGGATGCTTCGTTGTCCCCTGGGCCCATTGTGACATCCCGGGGACCCCTTTTGTCCCCAGGGTCCATTGTGACATCCTGGGGCCTCCCTTTGTCCCCAGGGCCCATTGTGACATCGCAGGAGCCCCCATTGTCCCAAGGGCACATTGTTACATCCTGGGGACCCCCTTGTCCCCAGGGCCCATCGTGGCACCGTGGGGACCCCCCCTTTGTCTCCAGTGCCCATTGTGACATCCTTGGGACCCCCCTTGTCCCCAGGACCCGTTGTGACATCTTGGGGACCCCTATGTCACCAGAGCCCATTGTGATATCCTGGGGAGCCCCCTTTGTCCCCAGGGCCCATTGTGCACATCCTGTGGACCCCTCTTTGTCCCCAGGGCCCATTGTGATATCCTGGGGAGCCCTCTTTTTCCCCAGGGCCTATTGTGACATCCTGGGGACCCCCTTTGTCCCCCGGGCCCATTGTGACATCCTGAAGACCCCCTTTGTCCCCAGGGCCTATTGTGACATCCCAGGACCCCCCCTTTTCTCCAGGGCCCATTGTGACGTCCCAGGACCCCCTATTGTCCCCAGAGCCCATTGTGACATCCCAGGACCCCCCATTGTCCCCAGGCCCCATTATACACATCCTGGGGTCCCCCTTTATCCCCAGGGCCATTGTGACACCATGGGGACCCCCTTTGTCCCCAGGGCCCATTGTGACGTCCCAGGATGCCCCATTGTCCCCTGGGCCCATTGTGAAATCATGGGGACCCCCTTTGTCCCCAGGGCCTATTGTGACATCCCAGGACCCCCCATTGTCCCCAGGGCCCATTGTGACACCGTGGAGACCCTCCTTGTCCTCAGGGCCCATTGTGACATTCAGGGGACTCCTCTTTGTCCCCAGGGCCTATTGTGACATCCTGGGGACCCCCCTTTACTCCAGGGCCCATTGTGACGTCCCAGGACCCCCTATTGTTCCCAGGGCCCATTGTGACATTCTGGGGACCCCAAATGACCCCAGGGCCCATTGTGACATTCTGGGGACCCCTCTTTGTCCCCAGGGCCCATTGTGGCACCATGGACACCCCCTTTGTCCCCAGGGCCCATTGTGACATCCCAGAACCCCAATTTGTCCTCAGGGCCCATTGTGACATCCTGGGGACCCCCCTTGTCCCCAGGGCCCATTGTGAAATCCGGGGAACCCCCTGGTCTCCAGGGCCCATAGTGGTACCGTGGGGACTCGTCCTGTCACTTGGGTCCATTGTGACACCATGGGGACCCCGCCTTTGTCCCCAGTACCCATTGTGACATCCTGGGGACCCCTTTGTCCCCGGGGCTCATTGTGACATCCTGGGGACCCCCCTTTGTCCCCAAGGCCCATTGTGACACGGTGGGGACCCCACTTTTTTCCAGGACCCATTGTGGCGTTCTGGGGACTTCCTTTGTCCCCAGGGCCCATTGTGACATCCTGGAGACCCCCTTTATCCCCAGAGCTCGTTGTCGCACCATGGGGACCCCCTTTGTCACTGGGGCCCATTGTGACATCCCAGGACCCCCCATTGTCCCCAGGGCCCATTGTGACACCGTGGGGACCCCGCCTTTTCCCCAGGGCCCATTGTGACGTCTCAGGACCCCCTTTGTCCCCAGGGCCCACTGTGGCACCATGGGGACCCCCTTTGTCCTCTGGGCCCATTGTGACATTCCAGGACCCCACTTTGTCCCCAGGGCCCATTGTGACAATTAAGGGACCCCCCTTGTCCCCAGGGCCCATTGTGACAATTAAGGGACCCCCTTTGTCCCCAGGGCCCATTTTGACATCCCAGGACCCCACTTTGTCCCCAGTGCTCATTGTGAAATTCTGGGGACCCCCCTTGTCCTCAGGGCTCATTGTGACAGCCGAGGACCTTACTTTGTCCCCAGGGCCCATTGTGACATCCCAGGACCCCCCACTGTCTCCAGTGCCCATTGTGACATCATGGGGACCACCCTTTTTCCCCAGGGCTCATTGTGACGTCCCAGGACCCCTCGTTGTCCCCAGGCCCCATCGTGACATCCTGGGGACCCCCCTTGTCCCCAGGGCCCATTGTGACATCCTGGGGACCCCCCTTGTCTCCAGGGCCCATAGTGGCACTGTGGGGACTCATCACTTGGGCCCATTGTGACATCCTGGAGAACCCCCTTTATCCGCAGGGCCCATTGTGACACCGTGGAGACCCCATTTGTCACTGGGGCCCATTGTGACATCCCAGGACACCCCATTGTCCCCAGGGCCCACTGAGACATCCTGGCGACCACCCTTTGTCCCCAGGGCCCATTATGCACATTCAGGGGACACCCCTTTGTCCCCAAGGCCCATTGGGACATCCTGGGGAGACCCCATTGTCCTCAAGGCCCATTGTGACACCATGGGGACCCCCTTTGTCCCCAGTGCCCATTGTGACATCTTAGGACCCCACTTTGTCCCCAGGGCCCATTGTGACATCCTGGGGACCACCTGTGTCCCCAGGGCCCATTGTGACATCCCAGGACCCCACTTTGTCCCCAGGGCTTATTGTAACACCATTGGGATCTCCCTTGTCCCCAGGGCCCATTGTGACATCCTCGGCACCCCCTTGTCCCCAGGGCCCATTGTGACATTCAGGGGACGCCTCTTTGTCCCCAGGGCCCATTGTGACATCCTGGGGATCCCTCCTTGTCCCCAGGGCCCATTGTGACGTCCCAGGACCCCCCATTGTCCCCAGGGCCCATTGTGACATTCAGGGGCCCCCGTTTGTCACTGGGGCCCATTGTGACATCCCAGGACCCCACATTGTCCCCAGGGCCCATTGTGAGTTTCAGGGGACCCCACTTGTCCCCAGGACCCATTGTGATACTATAGAGACCCCCCCTTGTGCCCAGTGCCCATTGTGACACCGTGGGTACCACCCTTGTCCGCAGGGCCCATTGTGACATCCTGGGGACACCCCCTTGTCCCCAGGGCCCATTGTCACATCCTGGGAATCCCTCCTTATCCCCAGGGCCCATTGTGACATCCAGGGGACCCCCCTTGTCCCCAGGGCCCATTGTGTCGTCCCAGGACCCGCCATTGTCCCCAGGGCCCACTGTGACATCCTGGGGACACCCCCTTTGTCCCCAGTGCCCATTGTGACATCCTGCGGACCCCCCTTTGTCCCCAGGGCCCATTTTGACATTCAGGGGACCCACCATTGTCCTCAGGGCCCACTGTGAGGTCCCAGGACCCCCCATTGTCCCCAGGGCCCATTGTGACATCCTCGGTACCCCCTTGTCCCCAGGGCCCATTGTGACATTCAGGGGACCCCACATTGTCCCCAGGGCCCACTGTGACATCCTGGGGACCCCACTTGTCCCCAGGACCCATTGTGACACTATGGGGACCCCCCCTTGTGCCCAGGGCCCATTGTGACACCGTGGGTACCACCCTTGTCCACAGGGCCCATTGTGAAATCCTGGGGACACCCCCTTGTCCCCAGGGCCCATTGTGACATCCTGGGGACCCCCCTTGTCCCCAGGGCCCATTCTGATACCGTGGGGACCCCCTTTGTCCCCAGGGCCCATTGTGACATCCTGGGGACCCTCCTTGTCCCCAGAGTCCATTGTGACATCCAGGGGACCCCCTTTGTCCCCAGGGCCCATTGTGGCACCATAGGGACCCCTTTTGTAACTGGGGCCCATTGTGACATCCCAGGACCCCCCCTGGTTTCCAGGCCCCATTGTGACATCCTGGGGACCCCCTTTGTCCCAAGACTTCATTGTGACATCCTGGGGACCCCACATTGTCCCCAGGGCCCATTGTGACATCCCAGGACCCCCCATTGTCCCCAAGGCCCATTGTGACATCCTCGGGACCCCCTTGTCCCCAGGGCCCATTGTGACGTCCCAGGACCCCCCATTGTCTCCAGGGCCCATTGTGACATCCTGGGGATCCCTCCTTGTCCCCAGGGCCTATTGTGATGTCCCAGGACCCCCCATTGTCCCCAGGGCCCATTGTGACATCCTCTGCACCCCCTTGTCCCCAGGGCCCATTGTGACATTCAGGGGCCCCCATTTGTCACTGGGGCCCATTGTGACATCCCAGGACCCCACATTGTCCCCAGGGCCCATTGTGACTTTCAGGGGACCCCACTTGTCCCCAGGACCCATTGTGATACTATAGGGACCCCCCCTTGTGCCCAGTGCCCATTGTGACACCGTGGGTACCACCCTTGTCCGCAGGGCCCATTGTGACATCCTGGGGACACCCCCTTGTCCCCAGGGCCCATTGTGACATCCTGGGAACCCTCCTTGTCCCCAGAGCCCATTGTGACATCCAGGGGACCCCCTTTGTCCCCAGGGCCCATTGTGGCACCATGAGGACCCTCTTTGTCACTGGAGCCCATTGTGACATCCCAGGACCCCCCTTTGTCCCCAGGGCCCATTGTGACATCCTGGGGACCCTCCTTGTCCCCAGAGCCCATTGTGACATCCCAGGACCCCACTTTGTCCCCAGGGCTTATTGTGACACCATGGGGATATCCCTTGTCCCCAGGGCCCATTGTGACATCCCATGACCCCCCTTTGTCCCCAGTGCTATTGTGAAATCCTGGGGACCCCTTTTGTCCCCAGGGCCCATTGTGGCACCATTGGCAACCTCTTTGTCACTGGGGGCCATTGTGACATTCCAGGATTCCACTTTGACCCCAGGGCTCGTTCTGACACCTTGGGGACTCCCATTGTCCCCAGGGCCCATTGTGACATCCTGGGCAACCCCATTGTCCCCAGGGCCGATTGTGACATCTGGGGGACGCCCTTGTCCCCAGGACCCATCGTGGCACCGTGGGGACCCTCCTTGTCACTTGGGCCCATTGTGACACTATGGGGACCCCCCCTTTGTCCCCAGTGCCCATTGTGACATCCTGCGGACCCCCCTTTGTCCCCAGGGCCCATTGTGACCTTCAGGGGACCCACCATTGTCCTCAGGGCCCATTGTGAGGTCCCAGGACCCCCCATTGTCCCCAGGACCGATTGTGACATTCAGGGGATCGCCTTTGTCACTGGGGCCCATTGTGACACCATGGAGACCCCCGCTTGTCCTCAGGGTCCATTGTGACATCCTGGGCACCCCCCATTTTCCCCAGGACCCATTGTGACATCCTGGCCATCCCCTTGCTCCCAGGGCCTGTTGTGGCACCATGGGGACACCCCCTTTCTCCCCAGGGCCCATTGTAGCACCATGGCGACCCCCTTTGACCCCAGGGCCCATTGTGGCACCATGGCAACCCCTTTTGTCCCCAGGGCCCATTGTGACATTCTTGGACCCCACTTTGTCCCCAGGGCCTATTGTGACACCATGGGGACCCCTCCTTGTCACTGGGGACCCATTGTGACACCATGGGGACCCCCCCATGTCCTCAGGACTCATTCTCACATCCTGGACACCCCCCATTGACCCCAGGGCCCATTGTGACATCCACTGCACTACCTTGTCCCCAGGGCCCATTGTGACATTCAGGGGACCCCTCTTTGTCCCCAGGGCCCATTGTGACATCCTAGGGACCCCCCCTTGTCCCCAGGGCCCATTGTGACGTCCCAGGACCCCCCATTGTCCCCAGGGCCCATTCTGATATTCAGGGGACCCCCCTTTGTCCCCAGGGCCCATTCTGATACCGTGGGGACCCCCTTTGTCCCCAGGGCCCATTGTGACATCCTGGGGACCCTCCTTGTCCCCAGAGCCCATTGTGACATCCAGGGGACCCCCTTTGTCCCCAGGGCCCATTGTGGCACCATGAGGACCCTCTTTGTCACTGGAGCCCATTGTGACATCCCAGGACCCCCCTTTGTCCCCAGTGCTATTGTGAAATCCTGGGGACCCCCTTTGTCCCCAGGGCCCATTGTGGCACCATGAGGACCCTCTTTGTCACTGGAGCCCATTGTGACATCCCAGGACCCCCCTTTGTCCCCAGTGCTATTGTGAAATCCTGGGGACCCCTTTTGTCCCCAGGGCCCATTATGACACCATAGGGAACCCCTTTGTCACTGGGGGCCATTGTGACATTCCAGGATTCCACTTTGTCCCCAGGGCTCGTTCTGACACCTTGGGGACTCCCATTGTCCCCAGGGCCTATTGTGACATCTGGGGGACGCCCTTGTCCCCAGGACCCATCGTGGCACCGTGGGGACCCTCCTTGTCGCTTGAGCCCATTGTGACACCATGGGGACGCCCCCCTTTGTCCCCAGTGCCCATTGTGACATCCTGCGGACCCCCCTTTGTCCCCAGGGCCCATTGTGACATTCAGGGGACCCACCATTGTCCTCAGGGCCCATTGTGAGGTCCCAGGACCCTCCATTGTCCCCAGGGCCCATTGTGACATCCTCGGCACCCCCTTGTGCCCAGGGCCCATTGTGACATTCAGGGGACCCCTCTTTGTCCCCAGGGCCCATTGTGACATCCTGGGGAACCCCCTTGTCCCCAGGGCCCATTGTGACGTCCCAGGACCCGCCATTGTCCCCAGGGCCCATTGTGACATCCTGGGGATCCCTCCTTGTCCCCAGGACCCATTGTGACGTCCCAGGACCCCCCATTGTCCCCAGGGCCCATTGTGACATTCAGGGGCCCCCGTTTGTCACGGGGGCCCATTGTGACATCCCAGGACCCCACATTGTCCCCAGGGCCCATTGTGACATTCAGGGGACCCCACTTGTCCCCAGGACCTATTGTGACATCCTGGGGACCCCACTTGTCCCCAGGACCCATTGTGACACTATGCGGACCCCCCCTTGTGTCCAGGGCCCATTGTGACACCGTGGGTACCCCCCTTGTCCGCAGGGCTCATTGTGACATCCCAGGACCCCCTATTGTCCCCAGGGCCCATGGTGACATCCTGGGGACGCCCTTTGTCCCCAGGGCCCATTTTGACACCGTCGACACCCCCCTTTGTCCCCAGAGCCCATTGTGACATCCAGGGGACCCCCTTTGTCCCCAGGGCCCATTGTGGCACCATGAGGACCCTCTTTGTCACCGGGGCCCATTGTGACATCCCAGGACCCACCCTGGTCCCGAGGGCCCGTTGAAATGTCCCAGGACCACCCTTTG
Source organism: Patagioenas fasciata (assembly GCF_037038585.1). Lineage (NCBI taxonomy): Eukaryota > Metazoa > Chordata > Aves > Columbiformes > Columbidae > Patagioenas > Patagioenas fasciata. Next base: position 14,770,358 of record NC_092536.1, read on the forward strand.
TCCCCAGGGTTCATTGTGACATCCTGGGGACCCCATTTGTCCCCACGGCCCATTGTGGCACCATGGAGACCCCGTTTGTCACTGGGGCCCATTGTGACATCCCAGGACCCCACTTTGTCCCCAGGGCTTATTGTGACACCATGGGGATCTCCCTTGTCCCCAGGGCCCATTGTGACATCCCATGACCCCCCTTTATTCCCAGTGCTATTGTGAAATCCTGGGGACCCCTTTTGTCCCCAGGGCCCATTGTGGCACCATGGGGAACCCCTTTGTCACTGGGGGCCATTGTGACATCCCAGGATTCCACTTTGTCCCCAGGGCTCGTTCTGACACCTTGGGGACTCCCATTGTCCCCAGGGCCCATTGTGACATCCTGGGCAACCCCATTGTCCCCAGGGCCCATTGTGACATCTGGGGGACGCCCTTGTCCCCAGGACCCATCGTGGCACCGTGGGGACCCTCCTTGTCACTTGGGCCCATTGTGACACCTTGGGGACCCCCCCTTTATCCCCAGTGCCCATTGTGACATCCTGCGGACCCCCCTTTGTCCCCAGGGCCCATTTTGACATTCAGGGGACCCACCATTGTCCTCAGGGCCCATTGTGAGGTCCCAGGACCCCCCATTGTCCCCAGGGCCCATTGTGACATACTCGGCACCCCCTTGTCCCCAGGGTCCATTGTGACACTATGGGGACCCCCACTTTTGCCCAGGGCCCATTGTGACACCGTGGGTACCACCCTTGTCCCCAGGGCTCATTGTGACATCCCAGGACCCCCCATTGTCCCCATGGCCCATTGTGATATTCAGGGGACCCCCCTTGTCCCCAGGGCCCATTCTGACACCGTGGGGACCCCCTTTGTCCCCAGGGCCCATTGTGACATCCTGGGGACCCCCTTTGTCCCAAGACTTCATTGTGAAATCCTGGGGTCCCCCCTTGTCCTCAGGGTCCATTGTGACAGGCCAGGACCTTACATTGTCCCCAGGGCCCATTGTGATATCTGGGGGACCCCCTTGTTCCCAAGGCCCATTGTGACTTCCTGGGGACCCCCCCTTGTCCCCAGGGCCCATTGTGACATCCCAGGACCCCCCATTGTCTCCAGGGCCCATTGTGACATCCTCGGCACGCCCTTGTCCCCAGGGCCCATTGTGACATCCTGGGGACCCCCCCTTGTCCCCAGGGCCCATTGTGACGTCCCAGGACCCCCCATTGTCCCCAGGGCCCATTGTGACATCCTGGGGATCCCTCCTTGTCCCCAGGGCCCATTGTGATGTCCCAGGACCCCCCATTGTCCCCAGGGCCCATTGCGACATCCTCTGCACCCCCTTGTCCCCAGGGCCCATTGTGACATTCAGGGGACCCCTCTTTGTCCCCAGGGCCCATTGTGACATCTTGGGGACCCCCCCTTGTCCCCAGGGCCCATTGTGACATCCTGGGGACCCCCCCTTGTCCCCAGGGCCCATTGTGACGTCCCAGGACCCCCCATTGTCCCCAGGGCCCATTGTGACATCCTGGGGATCCCTCCTTTTCCCCAGGGCCCATTGTTGCGTCCCAGGACCCCCCATTGTCCCCAGGACCTATTGTGACATTCAGGGGACCCCCTTTGTCACTGGGGCCCATTGTGACACCATGGAGACCCCCGCTTGTCCTCAGGGTCCATTGTGACATCCTGGCCACCCCCTTGCTCCCAGGGCCCATTGTGGCACCATGGGGACACCGCCTTTGTCCCCAGGGCCCATTGTGAGATCCCAGGACCCCCCTTTGTCCCCAGGGCCCATTGTGACTTTCAGGGGACTCCACTTGTCCCCAGGACCCATTCTGATACCGTGGGGACCCCCTTTGTCCCCAGGGCCCATTGTGACATGCTGGGGACTCTCTTTGTCCCCAGCGCACATTGTGACATCCTGGGGACCCCCCCTTTGTCCCCAGGGCCCATTGTGACATGCTGGGGACCCTCCTTGTCCCCAGAGCCCATTGTGACATCCTGGGGACCCCCCCTTGTCCCCAGGGCCCATTGTGACGTCCCAGGACCCCCCATTGTCCCCAGGGCCCATTGTGATATGCTGGGGAGCCCTCTTTGTCCCCAGGGCCCATTGTGAAATTCAGGGGACCCCAACTTGTCCCCAGGGTCCATTCTGACATCCTGGGGACCCCATTGTCACCAGAGCCCATTGTGATATCCTGGCGACCGCCCTTTGTCCCCAGGGCCCATTGTGATATCCTGAGGACCGCCCTTTGTCCCCAGGGCCGATTTTGACATTCCGGGGACGCCTCTTTGTACCCAGGGCACACTGTGACATCCTGGGGACCCCCCCTTGTCACTGGGGCCCATTGTGACGTCCCAGGACCCCCCATTGTCCCCAGGGCCCATTGTGACATCCTGGGGATCCCTCCTTGTCCCCAGGGCCCATTGTGACGTCCCAGGACCCCCCATTGTTCCCAGGACCCATTGTGACATTCAGGGGGCCCCTTTGTCACTGGGGCCCATTGTGACATCCCAGGACCCCACATTGTCCCCAGGACACATTGTCACATCCTGGGGACCCCACTTGTCCCCAGGACCCATTGTGACACTATGGGGACCCCCCCTTGTGCCCAGGGCCCATTGTGACACCGTGGGTACCACCCTTGTCCGCAGGGCTCATTGTGACATCCCAGGACCCCCCTTTTTCCCCAGGGCCCATTCTGATACCGTGGGGATCCCCTTTGTCCCCAGAGTCCATTGTGACATCCAGGGGACCCCCTTTGTCCCCAGGGCCCATTGTGACATCGCAGGACCCCCCTGGGCCCCAGGGCGCATTTTGACATCCTGGGGATGCCCCCATGTCAACGGGGCCCATTGTGACGTCCCAGGACCCCCCATTGTGTCCAGGGCCCATTGTGACATCCTGGGGATCCCTGCTTGGCCCCAGGGCCCATTGTGACGTCTTAGGACCCCCCGTTGTCCCCAGGGCCCATTGTGACATCCTGGGGACCCCCCCTTGTCCCCAGGGCCCATTGTGACATCCTGGGGATCCCTGCTTGGCCCCAGGGCCCATTGTGACGTCTTAGGACCCCCGGTTGTCCCCAGGGCCCATTGTGACATCCTGGGGACCCCCCCTTGTCCCCAGGGCCCATTGTGACGTCCCAGGACACCCCACTGTCCTCAGGACCCATTGTAACATTCAGGAGACCACCTTTGTCACTGGGGCCCATTGTGACATCCTGGGGACCCCATTTTCCCCAGGACCCATTGTGACACTATGGGTACCCCCCCTTGTTCCCAGGGCCCATTGTGACATCCTGGAGACCCGCCCTTGTCTCCAGGGCCAATTGTGACGTCCCAGGACCCCCCATTGTTCCCAGAGCCCATTGTGATGTCCGTGGGAGCCCCCTCTCTTCCCAGGGCTCATTGTGACTTTCACGGGACCCCACCTTGTCCCCAGGGCTGATTGAGACGTCCTAGGGCCCCTCTGTGTCCCCAGGGCCCATTGTGACGTCCCAGGACCCCCATTGTCCCCAGGGCCCATTGTGACATCCTGGGGTCCCCCTTTTGTCCCCAGGGCCCATTGAAATGTCCCAGGACCACCGTTTGTCCCCAGGGTTCATTGTGACATCCTGGCGACCCCATTTGTCCCCACGGCCCATTGTGGCACCATGGGGACCCCGTTTGTCACTGGGGCCCATTGTGACATCCCAGGACCCCACTTTGTCCCCAGGTCTTATTGTGACACCATGGGGATCTCCCTTGTCCCCAGGGCCCATTGTGACATCCCATGACCCCCCTTTATCCCCAGTGCTATTGTGAAATCCTGGGGACCCCTTTTGTCCCCAGGGCCCACTGTGACATCTGGGGAACGCCCTTGTCCCCAGGACCCATCGTGGCACTGTTGGGACCCTCCTTGTCACTTGGGCCCATTGTGACACCATGGGGACCCCCTCTTTGTCTCCAGTACCCATTGTGACATCCTGGGGACCCCACATTGTCCCCAGGGCCCATTGTGACATCCCAGGACCCCCCATTGTCCCCAGGGCCCATTGTGACATCCTCGGGACCCCCTTGTCCCCAAGGCCCATTGTGACATCCTGGGGACCCACCCTTGTCCCCAGGGCCCATTGTGACGTCCCAGGACCCCCCATTGTCTCCAGGGCCCATTGTGACATCCTGGGGATCCCTCCTTGTCCCCAGGGCCTATTGTGATGTCCCAGGACCCCCCATTGTCCCCAGGGCCCATTGTCACATCCTCTGCACCCCCTTGTCCCCAGGGCCCATTGTGACATTCAGGGGCCCCCGTTTGTCACTGGGGCCCATTGTGACATCCCAGGACCCCACATTGTCCCCAGGGCCCATTGTGACTTTCAGGGGACCCCACTTGTCCCCAGGACCCATTGTGATACTATAGGGACCCCCCCTTGTGCCCAGTGCCCATTGTGACACCGTGGGTACCACCCTTGTCCGCAGGGCCCATTGTGACATCCTGGGGACACCCCCTTGTCCCCAGGGCCCATTGTGACATCCTGGGAATCCCCCCTTGTCCCCAGAGCCCATTGTGACATCCTGGGAATCCCTCCTTATCCCCAGGGCCCATTGTGACATCCAGGGCACCCCCTTGTCCCCAGGGCCCATTGTGACGTCCCAGGACCCGCCATTGTCCCCAGGACCCACTGTGACATCCTGGGGACACCCCCTTTGTCCCCAGTGCCCATTGTGACATCCTGCGGACCCCCCTTTGTCCCCAGGGCCCATTTTGACATTCAGGGGACCCACCATTGTCCTCAGGGCCCACTGTGAGGTCCAAGGACCCCCCATTGTCCCCAGGGCCCATTGTGACATCCTCGGCACCCCCTTGTCCCCAGGGCCCATTGTGACATTCAGGGGACCCCACATTGTCCCCAGGGCCCATTGTGACATCCTGGGGACCCCACTTGTCCCCAGGACCCATTGTGACACTATGGGGACCCCCCCTTGTGCCCAGGGCCCATTGTGACACCGTGGGTACCACCCTTGTCCACAGGGCCCATTGTGACATCCTGGGGACACCCCCTTGTCCCCAGGGCCCATTCTGATACCGTGGGGACCCCCTTTGTCCCCAGGGCCCATTGTGACATCCTGGGGACCCTCCTTGTCCCCAGAGTCCATTGTGACATCCTGGGACCCCCTTTGTCCCCAGGGCCCATTGTGGCACCATAGGGACCCCTTTTGTCACTGGGGCCCATTGTGACATCCCAGGACCCCCCCTGGTTTCCAGGCCCCATTGTGACATCCTGGGGACCCCCTTTGTCCCAAGACTTCATTGCGACATCCTGGGGACCCCACATTGTCCCTAGGGCCCATTGTGACATCCCAGGACCCCCCATTGTCCCCAGGGCCCATTGTGACATCCTCGGGACCCCCTTGTCCCCAGGGCCCATTGTGACGTCCCAGGACCCCCAATTGTCCCCAGGGCCCATTGTGACATCCTCTGCACCCCCTTGTCCCCAGGGCGCATTGTGACATTCAGGGGACCCCTCTTTGTCCCCAGTGCCCATTGTGAGATCCTGGGGACCCCCCCTTGTCCCCAGGGCCCATTGTGACATTCAGGGGACCCCCCTTTGTCCCCAGGGCCCATTCTGATACCGTGGGGACCCCCTTTGTCCCCAGGGCCCATTGTGACATGCTGGGGACGCTCTTTGTCCCCAGGGCCCATTGTGACATCCTGGGGACCCTCCTTGTCCCGATAGCCCATTGTGACATCCCAGGACCCCACTTTGTCCCCAGGGCTTATTGTGACACCATGGGGATCTCCCTTGTCCCCAGGGCCCATTGTGACATCCCATGACCCCCCTTTGTCCCCAGTGCTATTGTGAAATCCTGGGGACCCCTTTTGTCCCCAGGGCCCATTGTGGCAACATTGGCAACCTCTTTGTCACTGGGGGCCATTGTGACATTCCAGGATTCCACTTTGACCCCAGGGCTCGTTCTGACACCTTGGGGACTCCCATTGTCCCCAGGGCCCATTGTGACATCCTGGGCAACCCCATTGTCCCCAGGGCCCATTGTGACATCTGGGGGACGCCCTTGTCCCCAGGACCCATCGTGGCACCGTGGGGACCCTCCTTGTCACTTGGGCCCATTGTGACACTATGGGGACCCCCCCTTTGTCCCCAGTGCCCATTGTGACATTCTGCGGACGCCCCTTTGTCCCCAGGGCCCATTGTGACCTTCAGGGGACCCACCATTGTCCTCAGGGCCCATTGTGAGGTCCCAGGACCCCCCATTGTCCCCAGGACCGACTGTGACATTCAGGGGATCGCCTTTGTCACTGGGGCCCATTGTGACACCATGGAGACCCCCGCTTGTCCTCAGGGTCCATTGTGACATCCTGGGCACCCCCCATTTTCCCCAGGACCCATTGTGACATCCTGGCCATCCCCTTGCTCCCAGGGCCTGTTGTGGCACCATGGGGACACCCCCTTTGTCCCCAGGGCCCATTGTGACATCCCAGGACCCCCCTTTGTCCCCAGGGCCCATTGTAGCACCATGGGGACCCCCTTTGACCCCAGGGCCCATTGTGGCACCATGGCAACCCCTTTTGTCCCCAGGGCCCATTGTGACATTCTTGGACCCCACTTTGTCCCCAGGGCCTATTGTGACACCATGGGGACCCCTCCTTGTCACTGGGGACCCATTGTGACACCATGGGGACCCCCCCCTGTCCTCAGGACTCATTCTCACATCCTGGACACCCCCCTATGTCCCCAGGGCCCATTGTGACATCCACTGCACTACCTTGTCCCCAGGGCCCATTGTGACATTCAGGGGACCCCTCTTTGTCCCCAGGGCCCATTGTGACATCCTAGGGACCCCCCCTTGTCCCCAGGGCCCATTGTGACGTCCCAGGACCCCCCATTGTCCCCAGGGCCCATTGTGACATTCAGGGGACCCCCCTTTGTCCCCAGGGCCCATTCTGATACCGTGGGGACCCTCTTTGTCCCCAGGGCCCATTGTGACATGCTGGGGACGCTCTTTGTCCCCAGGGCCCATTGTGACATCCTGGGGACCCTCCTTGTCCCCAGAGCCCATTGTGACATCCAGGGGACCCCCTTTGTCCCCAGGGCCCATTGTGGCACCATGAGGACCCTCTTTGTCATTGGAGCCCATTGTGACATCCCATGACCCCCCTTTGTCCCCAGTGCTATTGTGAAATCCTGGGGACCCCTTTTGTCCCCAGGGCCCATTATGACACCATGGGGAACCCCTTTGTCACTGGGGGCCATTGTGACATTCCAGGATTCCACTTTGTCCCCAGGGCTCGTTCTGACACCTTGGGGACTCCCATTGTCCCCAGGGCCCATTGTGACATCCTGGGCAACCCCATTGTCCCCAGGGCCCATTGTGACATTTGGGGGACGCCCTTGTCCCCAGGACCCATCGTGGCACTGTGGGGACCCTCCTTGTCACTTGAGCCCATTGTGACACCATGGGGACGCCCCCCTTTGTCCCCAGTGCCCATTGTGACATCCTGCGGACCCCCCTTTGTCCCCAGGGCCCATTGTGACATTCAGGGGACCCACCATTGTCCTCAGGGCCCATTGTGAGGTCCCAGGACCCTCCATTGTCCCCAGGGTCCATTGTGACATCCTCGGCACCCCCTTGTGCCCAGGGCCCATTGTGACATTCAGGGGACCCCTCTTTGTCCCCAGGGCCCATTGTGACATCCTGGGGACCCCCCTTTGTCCCCAGGGCCCATTGTGACGTCCCAGGACCCGCCATTGTCCCCAGGGCCCATTGTGACATCCTGGGGATCCCTCCTTGTCCCCAGGACCCATTGTGACATCCCAGGACCCCACATTGTCCCCAGGGCCCATTGTGACATTCAGGGGACCCCACATTGTCCCCAGGACCTATTGTGACATCCTGGGGACCCCACTTGTCCCCAGGACCCATTGTGACAGTATGCGGACCCCCCCTTGTGTCCAGGGCCCATTGTGACACCGTGGGTACCCCCCTTGTCCGCAGGGCTCATTGTGACATCCCAGGACCCCCTATTGTCCCCAGGGCCCATGGTGACATCCTGGTGACGCCCTTTGTCCCCAGTGCCCATTTTGACACCGTCGACACCCCCCTTTGTCCCCAGAGCCCATTGTGACATCCAGGGGACCCCCTTTGTCCCCAGGACCCATGGTGGCACCATGAGGACCCTCTTTGTCACTGGGGCCCATTGTGACATCCCAGGACCCACCCTGGTCCCAAGGGCCCATTGTGACATCCGGGGGACCCACCTTGTCCTCATGGTCCACTGTGACAGCCCAGGAACTTACTTTGTCCCCAGGGCCCATTGCGATATCTGGGGGACCCTCTTGTCCCCAGGGCCCATTGTGAAACCATGGGGACCCCCCTTTGTCCCCAGGGCCCATTGTGACATCCTGGGGTCCCCCCCTTGTCCCCAGGGCCCGTTGAAATGTCCCAGGACCACCCTTTGTCCCCAGGGTTCATTGTGACATCCTGGGGACCCCATTTGTCCCCACGGCCCATTGTGGCACCATGGCAACCCCTTTTGTCCCCAGGGCCCATTGTGACATTCTTGGACCCCACTTTGTCCCCAGGGCCTATTGTGACACCATGGGGACCCCTCCTTGTCTACTGGGGACCCATTGTGACACCATGGGGACCCCCCCCTGTCCTCAGGACTCATTCTCACATCCTGGACACCCCCCTATGTCCCCAGGGCCCATTGTGACATCCACTGCACTACCTTGTCCCCAGGGCCCATTGTGACATTCAGGGGACCCCTCTTTGTCCCCAGGGCCCATTGTGACATCCTAGGGACCCCCCCTTGTCCCCAGGGCCCATTGTGACGTCCCAGGACCCCCCATTGTCCCCAGGGCCCATTGTGACATTCAGGGGACCCCCCTTTGTCCCCAGGGCCCATTCTGATACCGTGGGGACCCTCTTTGTCCCCAGGGCCCATTGTGACATGCTGGGGACGCTCTTTGTCCCCAGGGCCCATTGTGACATCCTGGGGACCCTCCTTGTCCCCAGAGCCCATTGTGACATCCAGGGGACCCCCTTTGTCCCCAGGGCCCATTGTGGCACCATGAGGACCCTCTTTGTCACTGGAGCCCATTGTGACATCCCATGACCCCCCTTTGTCCCCAGTGCTATTGTGAAATCCTGGGGACCCCTTTTGTCCCCAGGGCCCATTATGACACCATGGGGAACCCCTTTGTCACTGGGGGCCATTGTGACATTCCAGGATTCCACTTTGTCCCCAGGGCTCGTTCTGACACCTTGGGGACTCCCATTGTCCCCAGGGCCCATTGTGACATCCTGGGCAACCCCATTGTCCCCAGGGCCCATTGTGACATTTGGGGGACGCCCTTGTCCCCAGGACCCATCGTGGCACTGTGGGGACCCTCCTTGTCACTTGAGCCCATTGTGACACCATGGGGACGCCCCCCTTTGTCCCCAGTGCCCATTGTGACATCCTGCGGACCCCCCTTTGTCCCCAGGGCCCATTGTGACATTCAGGGGACCCACCATTGTCCTCAGGGCCCATTGTGAGGTCCCAGGACCCTCCATTGTCCCCAGGGCCCATTGTGACATCCTCGGCACCCCCTTGTGCCCAGGGCCCATTGTGACATTCAGGGGACCCCTCTTTGTCCCCAGGGCCCATTGTGACATCCTGGGGACCCCCCTTTGTCCCCAGGGCCCATTGTGACGTCCCAGGACCCGCCATTGTCCCCAGGGCCCATTGTGACATCCTGGGGATCCCTCCTTGTCCCCAGGACCCATTGTGACATCCCAGGACCCCACATTGTCCCCAGGGCCCATTGTGACATTCAGGGGACCCCACATTGTCCCCAGGACCTATTGTGACATCCTGGGGACCCCACTTGTCCCCAGGACCCATTGTGACAGTATGCGGACCCCCCCTTGTGTCCAGGGCCCATTGTGACACCGTGGGTACCCCCCTTGTCCGCAGGGCTCATTGTGACATCCCAGGACCCCCTATTGTCCCCAGGGCCCATGGTGACATCCTGGTGACGCCCTTTGTCCCCAGTGCCCATTTTGACACCGTCGACACCCCCCTTTGTCCCCAGAGCCCATTGTGACATCCAGGGGACCCCCTTTGTCCCCAGGGCCCATTGTGGCACCATGAGGACCCTCTTTGTCACTGGGGCCCATTGTGACATCCCAGGACCCACCCTGGTCCCAAGGGCCCATTGTGACATCCGGGGGACCCACCTTGTCCTCATGGTCCACTGTGACAGCCCAGGAACTTACTTTGTCCCCAGGGCCCATTGCGATATCTGGGGGACCCCCTTGTCCCCAGGGCCCATTGTGAAACCATGGGGACCCCCCTTTGTCCCCAGGGCCCATTGTGACATCCTGGGGTCCCCCCCTTGTCCCCAGGGCCCGTTGAAATGTCCCAGGACCACCCTTTGTCCCCAGGGTTCATTGTGACATCCTGGAAACCCCATTTGTCCCCACGGCCCATTGTGGCACCATGGAGACCCCGTTTGTCACTGGGGCCCATTGTGACATCCCAGGACCCCACTTTGTCCCCAGGGCTTATTGTGACACCATGGGGATATCCCTTGTCCCCAGGGCCCATTGTGACATCCCATGACCCCCCTTTATCCCCAGTGCTATTGTGAAATCCTGGGGACCCCTTTTGTCCCCAGGGCCCATTGTGGCACCATGGGGAACCCCTTTGTCACTGGGGGCCATTGTGACATTCCAGGATTCCACTTTGTCCCCAGGGCTCGTTCTGACACCTTGGGGACTCCCATTGTCCCCAGGGCCCATTGTGACATCCTGGGCAACCCCATTGTCCCCAGGGCCCATTGTGACATCTGGGGGACGCCCTTGTCCCCAGGACCCATCGTGGCACCGTGGGGACCCTCCTTGTCACTTGGGCCCATTGTGACACCTTGGGGACCCCCCCTTTATCCCCAGTGCCCATTGTGACATCCTGCGGACCCCCCTTTGTCCCCAGGGCCCATTTTGACATTCAGGGGACCCACCATTGTCCTCAGGGCCCATTGTGAGGTCCCAGGACCCCCCATTGTCCCCAGGGCCCATTGTGACATACTCGGCACCCCCTTGTCCCCAGGGTCCATTGTGACACTATGGGGACCCCCCCTTTTGCCCAGGGCCCATTGTGACACCGTGGGTACCACCCTTGTCCCCAGGGCTCATTGTGACATCCCAGGACCCCCCATTGTCCCCATGGCCCATTGTGATATTCAGGGGACCCCCTTTGTCCCCAGGGCCCATTGTGACATCCTGGGGACCCCCTTTGTCCCAAGACTTCATTGTGACATCCTGGGGTCCCCCCTTGTCCTCAGGGTCCATTGTGACAGGCCAGGACCTTACATTGTCCCCAGGGCCCATTGTGATATCTGGGGGACCCCCTTGTTCCCAAGGCCCATTGTGACTTCCTGGGGACCCCCCCTTGTCCCCAGGGCCCATTGTGACATCCCAGGACCCCCCATTGTCTCCAGGGCCCATTGTGACATCCTCTGCACGCCCTTGTCCCCAGGGCCCATTGTGACATCCTGGGGAACCCCCCCTTGTCCCCAGGGCCCATTGTGACGTCCCAGGACCCCCCATTGTCCCCAGGGCCCATTGTGACATCCTGGGGATCCCTCCTTGTCCCCAGGGCCCATTGTGATGTCCCAGGACCCCCCATTGTCCCCAGGGCCCATTGTGACATCCTCTGCACCCACTTTCTCCCCAGGGCTCATTGTGACACCATGGGGAACCCTCCTTGTCACTGGGGACCCATTGTGACACCATGGGGACCCTCCCTTTGTCCCCAGTGCCCATTGTGACATCCTGCGCACCCCCCTTTGTCCCCAGGGTCCATTGTGACATCCTGGGCAACCCCATTGTCCCCAGGGCCCATTGTGACATCTAGGGGGACGCCCTTGTCCCCAGGACCCATCGTGGCACCGTGGGGACCCCCATTGTCCCCAGGGCCCATTGTGACGTTTCAGGGCCCCCATTGTCCCCAGGGCCCATTGTGACATCCTCTGCACCCCCTTGTCCCCAGGGCCCATTGTGACATCCCAGGACCCCACTTTGTCCCCAGGGCTTATTGTGACACCATGGGGATCTCCCTTGTCCCCAGGGCCCATTGTGGCATCCTCGGCAGCCCCTTGTCCCCAGGGCCCATTGTGACATTCAGGGGACGCCTCTTTGTCCCCAGGGCCCATTGTGACATCCTGGGGATCCCTCCTTGTCCCCAGGGCCCACTGTGACATCCCAGGACCCCCCATTTTCCCCAGGGCCCATTGTGACATTCAGGGGCCCCCGTTTGTCACGGGGCCCCATTGTGACATCCCAGGACCCCCCTTTGTCCCCAGGGCCCATTCTGATACCGTGGGGATCCCCTTTGTCCCCAGAGTCCATTGTGACATCCAGGGGACCCCCTTTGTCCCCAGGGCCCATTGTGACATCCTGGGGACCCCCCCTTGTCCCCAGGGCCCATTGTGACATCCTGGGGATCCCTCCTTGTCCCCAGGGCCCATTGTGACGTTCCAGGACCCCCCACTGTCCTCAGGACCCATTGTAAAATCCTGGGGACCCCATTTTCCCCAGGACCCATTGTGACACTATGGGTACCCCCCCTTGTTCCCAGGGCCCATTGTGACATCCTGGAGACCCGCCCTTGTCTCCAGGGCCAATTGTGACGTCCCAGGACCTCCCATTGTTCCCAGGGCCCATTGTGATGTCTGTGGGAGCCCCCTCTCTTCCCAGGGCTCATTGTGACTCTCAGGGGACCCCACCTTGTCCCCAGGGCTGATTGTGACGTCCTAGGGCCCCTCTGTGTCCCCAGGGCCCATTGTGACGTCCCAGGACCCCCATTGTCCCCAGGGCCCATTGTGACATCCTGGGGTCCCCCCTTTGTCCCCAGGGCCCATTGAAATGTCCCAGGACCACCGTTTGTCCCCAGGGTTCATTGTGACATCCTGGGGACCCCATTTGTCCCCACGGCCCATTGTGGCACCATGGGGACCCCGTTTGTCACTGGGGCCCATTGTGACATCCCAGGACCCCACTTTGTCCCCAGGGCTTATTGTGACACCATGGGGATCTCCCTTGTCCCCAGGGCCCATTGTGACATCCCATGACCCCCCTTTATCCCCAGTGCTATTGTGAAATCCTGCGGACCCCTTTTGTCCCCAGGGCCCACTGTGACATCTGGGGAACGCCCTTGTCCCCAGGACCCATCGTGGCACTGTGGGGACCCTCCTTGTCACTTGGGCCCATTGTGACACCATGGGAACCCCTCTTTGTCTCCAGTACCCATTGTGACATCCTGGGGATCCCTCCTTGTCCCCAGGGCCCATTGTGACGTCCCAGGACCCCCCATTGTCCCCAGGGCCCATTGTGACATTAAGGGGACCCCCTTTGTCACTGGGGCCCATTGTGAAATCCCAGGACCCCACATTGTCCCCAGGGCCCATTGTGACATCCTGGGGACCCCACTTGTCCCCAGGACCCATTGTGACGTCCCAGGACCCCCATTATCCCCAGGGCCCATTGTGACATCCCAGGACCCCACTTTGTCCCCAGGGCTTATTGTGACACCATGGGGATCTCCCTTGTCCCCAGGGCCCATTGTGACATCCTCGGCACCCCCTTGTCCCCAGGGCCCATTGTGACATTCAGGGGACCCCTCTTTGTCCCCAGGGCCCATTCTGACATCCTGGGGATCCCTCCTTGTCCCCAGGACCCATTGTGACGTCCCAGGACCCCCCATTGTCCCCAGGGACCATTGTGACATTCAGGGATCCCCGTTTGTCACAGGGGCCCATTGTGACATCCCAGGACCCCACATTTTCCCCAGGGCCCATTGTGACTTTCAGGGGACCCCACTTGTCCCCAGGACCCATTGTGACACTATAGGGACCCCCCCTTGTGCCCAGAGCCCATTGTGACACCGTGGGTACCACCCTTGTCCGCAGGGCCCATTGTGACATCCTGGGGACACCCCCTTGTCCCCAGGGCCCATTGTGACATTCTGGGAATCCCTCCTTGTCCCCAGGGCCCATTGTGACATGCAGGGGACCCCTCCTTGTCCCCAGGGCCCATTGTGACATCCCAGGACCCCCCATTGTCCCCAGGGCCCATTGTGACATTCAGGGGCCCCCGTTTGTCACAGGGCCCCATTGTGACATCCCAGGACCCCACATTGTCCCCAGGGCCCATTGTGACATTCAGGGGCCCCCGTTTGTCACAGGGCCCCATTGTGACATCCCAGGACCCCACATTGTCCCCAGGGCCCATTGTGACATCCTGGGGACCCCACTTGTCCCCAGGGCCCATTGTGACTTTCAGGGGACCCCACTTGTCCCTAGGACCCATTGTGACACTATAGGGACCCCCCCTTGTGCCCAGTGCCCATTGTGACACCGTGGGTACCACCCTTGTCCTCAGGGCCCATTGTGACATCCTGGGGACACCCCCTTGTCCCCAGGGCCCATTGTGACATCCTGGGGATCCCTCTTTGTCCCCAGGGCCCATTGTGACGTCCCAGGACCCCCCATTGTCCCCAAGACCCATTGTGACATTCAGGGGACCCCCTTTGTCACTGGGGCCCATTGTGAAATCCCAGGACCCCACATTGTCCCCAGGGCCCATTGTGACATCCCAGGACCCCACTTTGTCCCCAGGGCTTATTGTGACACCATGGGGATCTCCCTTGTCCCCAGGGCCCATTTTGACATCCCATGACCCCCCTTTGTCCCCAGTGCTATTGTGAAATCCTGGGGACGCCTTTTGTCCCCAGGGCCCATTGTGACACCATGGGGAACCCCTTTGTCACTGGGGGCCATTGTGACATTCCAGGATTCCACTTTGACCCCAGGGCTCGTTCTGACACCTTGGGGACTCCCATTGTCCCCAGGGCCCATTGTGACATCCTGGGCAACCCCATTGTCCCCAGGGCCCATTGTGACATCTGGGGGACGCCCGTGTCCCCAGGACCCATCGTGGCACCGTGGTGACCCTCCTTCTCACTTGGGCCCATTGTGACACCATGGGGACCCCCCCTTTGTCCCCAGTGCCCATTGTGACATTCTGCGGAAACCCCTTTGTCCCCAGGGCCCATTGTGACATTCAGGGGACCCACCATTGTCCCCAGGGCCCATTGTGACATCCTCGGCACCCCCTTGTCCCCAGGGCCCATTGTGACATTCAGGGGACCCCTCTTTGTCCCCAGGGCCCATTCTGACATCCTGGGGATCCCTCCTTGTCCCCAGGGCCCATTGTGATGTCCCAGGACCCCCCATTGTCCCCAGGACCTATTGTGACATTCAGGGGATCCCCTTTGTCACTGGGGCCCATTGTGACACCATGGAGACCCCCGCTTGTCCTCAGGGTCCATTGTGACATCCTGGGCACCCCCCATTTTCCCCAGGACCCATTGTGACATCCTGGCCATCCCCTTGCTCCCAGGGCCTGTTGTGGCACCATGGGGACACCCCCTTTGTCCCCAGGGCCCATTGTGACATCCCAGGACCCCCCTTTGTCCCCAGGGCCCATTGTAGCACCATGGGGACCCCCTTTGACCCCAGGGCCCATTGTGGCACCATGGCAACCCCTTTTGTCCCCAGGGCCCATTGTGACATTCTTGGACCCCACTTTGTCCCCAGGGCCTATTGTGACACCATGGGGACCCCTCCTTGTCACTGGGGACCCATTGTGACACCATGGGGACCCCCCCTTGTCCTCAGGACTCATTCTCACATCCTGGACACCCCCCATTGTCCCCAGGGCCCATTGTGACATCCGCTGCACCCCCTTGTCCCCAGGGCCCATTGTGACATTCAGGGGACTCCTCTTTCTCCCCAGGGCCCATTGTGACATCCTGGGGACCCCCCCTTGTCCCCAGGGCCCATTGTGACGTCCCAGGACCCGACATTGTCCCCAGGGCCCATTGTGACATCCTCTGCACCCCCTTGTCCCCAGGGCCCATTGTGACGTCCCAGGACCCCCCATTGTCCCCAGGGCCCATTGTGACATTCAGGGGACCCCCCTTTGTCCCCAGGGCCCATTCTGATACCGTGGGGACCCCCTGTGTCCCCAGGGCCCATTGTGACATGCTGGGGACGCTCTTTGTCCCCAGGGCCCATTGTGACATCCTGGGGACCCTCCTTGTCCCCAGAGCCCATTGTGACATCCAGGGGACCCCCTTTGTCCCCAGGACCTATTGTGGCACCATGAGGACCCTCTTTGTCACTGGAGCCCATTGTGACATCCCATGACCCCCCTTTGTCCCCAGTGCTATTGTGAAATCCTGGGGACCCCTTTTGTCCCCAGGGCCCATTGTGACATCTGGGGGACGCCCTTGTCCCCAGGACCCATCGTGGCCCCGTGGTGACCCTCCTTGTCACTTGGGCCCATTGTGACACCATGGGGACGCCCCCCTTTGTCTCCAGTGCCCATTGTGACATCCTGCGGACCCCCCTTTGTCCCCAGGGCCCATTGTGACATTCAGGGGACCCACCATTGTCCTCAGGGCCCATTGTGAGGTCCCAGGACCCCCCATTGTCCCCAGGGCCCATTGTGACATCCTCGGCACCCCCTTGTGCCCAGGGCCCATTGTGACATTCAGGGGACCCCTCTTTGTCCCCAGGGCGCATTGTGACATCCTGGGGACCCCCCCTTGTCCCCAGGGCCCATTGTGACGTCCCAGGACCCGCCATTGTCCCCAGGGCCCATTGTGACATCCTGGGGATCCCTCCTTGTCCCCAGGGCCCATTGTGACGTCCCAGGACCCCCCATTGTCGCCAGGGCCCGTTGTGACATTCAGGGGCCCCCGTTTGTCACTGGGGCCCATTGTGACATCCCAGGACCCCACTTGTCCCCAGGACCCATTGTGACACTATAGGGACCCCCCCTTGTGCCCAGTGACCATTGTGGCACCGTGGGTACCACCCTTGTCCCCAGGGCCCATTGTGACATCCTGGGAATCCCTCCTTGTCCCCAGGGCCCATCGTGACGTCCCAGGTCCCCCGTTTTCCCCAGGGCCCATTGTGACATCCTCGGCACCCCCTTGTCCCCAAGGCCCATTGTGACTTTCAGGGGACCCACTCTTTGTCCCCAGGGCCCATTGTGACATCCTGGGGACCCCCCCTTGTTCCCAGGGCCCACTGTGACGTCCCACGACCCGCCATTGTCCCCAGGGCCCTGTGTGACATCCTGGGGTGCCCTCCTTGTCCCCAGGGCCCATTGTGACGTCCCAGGACCCCCCATTGTCCCCGGGGCCCATTGTGACATTCAGGGGCCCCCGTTTGTCACAGGGGCCCATTGTGACATCCCAGGACCCCACATTGTCCCCAGGGCCCATTGTGACTTTCAGGGGACCCCACTTGTCCCCAGGAACCATTGTGACACTATAGGGACCCCCCCTTGTGCCCAGTGACCATTGTGACACCGTGAGTACCACCCTTGTCCCCAGGGCCCATTGTGACATCCTGGGAATCCCTCCTTGTCCCCAGGGCCCATTGTGACGTCCCAGGACCCCCCAGTGTCCCCGGGGCCCATTGTGACATTCAGGGGACCCCCTTTGTCACTGGGGCCCTTTGTGACATCCCAGGACCCCACATTGTCCCCAGGACCTATTGTGACATCCTGGGGACCCCACTTGTCCCCAGGACCCATTGTGACACTATGGGGACCCCCCCTTGTGCCCAGGGCCCATTTTGACACCGTCGACACCCGCCTTTGTCCCCAGAGCCCATTGTGACATCCAGGGGACCCCCTTTGTCCCCAGGGCCCATTGTGGCACCATGAGGACCCTCTTTGTCACTGGGGCCCATTGTGACATCCCAGGACCCCCCCTGGTCCCCAGGGCCCATTGTGACATCCGGGGGACCCCCTTGTCCCCAGGGCCCATTGTGACACCATGGGGTCCCACTTTGTCCCCAGGGCCCATTGAAATGTCCCAGGACCACCCTTTGTCCCCAGGGCTTATTGTGACACCATGGGGATCTCCCTTGTCCCCAGGGCCCATTGTGACATCCCACGACCCCCCTTTGTCCCCAGTGCTATTGTGAAATCCTGGGGACCCCTTTTGTCCCCAGGGCCCATTGTGGCACCATGGGGAACCCCTTTGTCACTGGGGGCCATTGTGACATTCCAGGATTCCACTTTGTCCCCAGGGTTCGTTCTGACACCTTGGGGACTCCCATTGTCCCCAGGGCCCATTGTGACATCCTGGGCAACCCCATTGTCCCCAGGGCCCATTGTGACATCTGGGGGACGCCCTTGTCCCCAGGACCCATCGTGGCACCGCGGGGACCCTCCTTGTCACTTGGGCCCATTGTGACACCATGGGGACGCCCCCCTTTCTCCCCAGTGCCCATTGTGACATGCTGCGGAACCCCTTTGTCCCCAGGGCCCATTTTGACGTTCAGGGGACCCACCATTGTCCTCAGGGCCCATTGTGAGGTCCCAGGACCCCCCATTGTCCCCAGGGTCCATTGTGACATCCTCGGCACCCCCTTGTCCCCAGGGTCCATTGTGACACTATGGGGACGCCCCCTTGTGCCCAGGGCCCATTGTGACACCGTGGGTACCACCCTTGTCCCCAGGGCTCATTGTGACATCCCAGGACCCCCCATTGTCCCCAGGGCCCATTGTGACATTCAGGGGACCCCCCTTGTCCCCAGGGCCCATTCTGACACCGTGGGGACCCCCTTTGTCCCCAGGGCCCATTGTGACATCCTGGGGACCCCCTTTGTCCCAAGACTTCATTGTGACATCCTGGGGTCCCCCCTTGTCCTCAGGGTCCATTGTGACAGCCCAGGACCTTACATTGTCACCGGGGCCCATTGTGATATCTGGGGGACCCCCTTGTTCCCAAGGCCCATTGTGACATCCTGGGGACCCCCCCTTGTCCCCAGGGCCCATTGTGACATCCCAGGACCCCCCATTGTCCCCAGGGCCCATTGTGACATCCTCGGCACGCCCTTGTCCCCAGGGCCCATTGTGACATCCTGGGGACCCCCCCTTGTCCCCAGGGCCCATTGTGACGTCCCAGGACCCCCCATTGTCCCCAGGGCCCATTGTGACATCCTGGGGATCCCTCCTTGTCCCCAGGGCCCATTGTGATGTCCCAGGACCCCCCATTGTCCCCAGGGCCCATTGTGACATCCTCTGCACCCCCTTGTCCCCAGGGCCCATTGTGACATTCAGGGGACCCCTCTTTGTCCCCAGGGCACATTGTGACATCCTGGGGACCCCCCCTTGTCCCCAGTGCCCGTTGTGACATCCTGGGGACCCCCCCTTGTCCCCAGGGCCCATTGTGACGTCCCAGGACCCCCCATTGTCCCCAGGGCCCATTGTGACATCCTGGGGATCCCTCCTTGTCCCCAGGGCCCATTGTGATGTCCCAGGACCCCCCATTGTCCCCAGGGCCCATTGTGACATCCTCTGCACCCCCTTGTCCCCAGGGCCCATTGTGACATTCAGGGGACCCCTCTTTGTCCCCAGGGCCCATTGTGACATCCTCGGCACGCCCTTGTCCCCAGGGCCCATTGTGACATCCTGGGGACCCACCATTGTCCTCAGGGCCCATTGTGACGTCCCAGGACCCCCCATTGTCCCCAGGACCTATTGTGACATTCAGGGGACCCCCTTTGTCACTGGGGCCCATTGTGACACCATGGAGACCCCTGCTTGTCCTCAGGGTCCATTGTGACATCCTGGGCACCCCCCATTTTCCCCAGGACCCATTGTGACATCCTGGCCATCCCCTTCCTCCCAGGGCCCATTGTGGCACCATGGGGACACCCCCTTTGTCCCCAGGGCCCATTGTGACATCCCAGGACCCCCCTTTGTCCCCAGGGCCCATTGTAGCACCATGGGGACCCCCTTTGACCCCAGGGCCCATTGTGGCACTATGGCAACCCCTTTTGTCCCCAGGGCCCATTGTGACATTCTTGGACCCCACTTTGTCCCCAGGGCCTATTGTGACACCATGGGGATCCCTCCTTGTCACTGGGGACCCATTATGACACCATGTGGACCCCCCTTGTCCTCAGGACTCATTCTCACATCCTGGACACCCCGCATTGTCCCCAGGGCCCATTGTGACATCCACTGCACCCCCTTGTCCCCAGGGCCCATTTTGACATTCAGGGGACCCCTCTTTGTCCCCAGGGCCCATTGTGACATCCTGGGGACTCCCCCTTGTCCCCAGGGCCCATTGTGACGTCCCAGGACCCCCCATTGTCCCCAGGGCCCATTGTGACATCCTGTGGATCCCTCCTTGTCCCCAGGGCCCATTGTGACGTCCCAGGACCCCCCATTGTCCCCAGGGCCCATTGTGATATGCTGGGGAGCCCTCTTTGTCCCCAGGGCCCATTTTGAAATTCAGGGGACCCCAACTTGTCCTCAGGGCCCATTCTGATATCCTGGGGACACTCTTTGTCCCCAGGGCCCATTGTGACATCCCAGGACCGCCTGTTGTCCCCAGGGCCCATTGTGATATCCTGGGGACCCCATTGCCACCAGAGCCCATTGTGATATCCTGGCGACCACCCTTTGTCCCCAGGGCCCATTGTGATATCCTGAGGACCGCCCTTTGTCCCCAGGGCCCATTGTGACGTCCCAGGACCCCCCATTGTCCCCAGGGCCCATTGTGACATTCAGGGGCCCCCGTTTGTCATTGGGGCCCATTGTGAGATCCCAGGACCCCACATTGTCCCAAGGGCCCATTGTGACTTTCAGGAGACTCCACTTGTCCCCAGGGCCCATTGTGACGTCCCAGGACCCCCCATTGTCCCCAGGACCCATTGTGACATTCAGGGGACCCCCTTTGTCACTGGGGCCCATTGTGAAATCCCAGGACCCCACATTGTCCCCAGGGCCCATTGTGACATCCTGGGGACCCCCCCTTTGTCCCCAGTGCCCATTGTGACATCCTGCGGACCCCCCTTTGTCCCCAGGGCCCATTTTGACATTCAGGGGACCCACCATTGTCCTCAGGGCCCATTGTGAGGTCCCAGGACCCCCCATTGTCCCCAGGGCCCATTGTGACATCCTCGGCACCCCCTTGTCCCCAGGGTCCATTGTGACACTATGGGGACCCCCCCTTGTGCCCAGGGCCCATTGTGACACCGTGGGTACCACCCTTGTCTGCAGGGCTCATTGTGACATCCCAGGACCCCCCACTGTCCCCAGGGCCCATTGTGACATTCAGGGGACCCCCCTTGTCCCCAGGGCCCATTCTGATACCGTGGGGACCCCCTTTGTCCCCAGAGCCCATTGTGACATGCTGGGGACGCTCTTTGTCCCCAGGGCCCATTGTGACATCCTGGGGACCCTCCTTGTCCCCAGAGCCCATTGTGACATCCAGGGGACCCCCTTTGTCCCCAGGGCCCATTGTGACATTCAGGGGACCCCCCTTGTCCCCAGGGCCCATTCTGATACCGTGGGGACCCCCTTTGTCCCCAGAGCCCATTGTGACATGCTGGGGACGCTCTTTGTCCCCAGGGCCCATTGTGACATCCTGGGGACCCTCCTTGTCCCCAGAGCCCATTGTGACATCCAGGGGACCCCCTTTGTCCCCAGGGCCCATTGTGGCACCATAGGGACCCCCTTTGTCACTGGGGCCCATTCTGACATCCCAGGACCCCCCCTGGTCCCCAGGGCCCATTGTGACATCCTGGGGACCCCCTTTGTCCCAAGACTTCATTGTGACATCCTGGGGACCCCCCTTGTCCTCAGGGTCCATTGTGACAGCCCAGGACCTTACATTGTCCCCAGGGCCCATTGTGATATCTGGGGGACCCCCTTGTTCCCAAGGCCCATTGTGACATCCTGGGGACCCCCCCTTGTCCCCAGGGCCCATTGTGACATCCCAGGACCCCCCATTGTCCCCAGGGCCCATTGTGACATCCTGGGGACCCCCCCTTGTCCCCAGGGCCCATTGTGACGTCCCAGGACCCCCCATTGTCCCCAGGGCCCATTGTGGCATCCTGGGGATCCCTCCTTGTCCCCAGGGCCCATTGTGACATCCCAGGACCCCCAATTGTCCCCAGGTCCCATTGTGACATCCTCTGCACCCCCTTGTCCCCAGGGCCCATTGTGACATCCTGGGGATCCCCCCTTGTCCCCAGGGCCCATTGTGACGTCCCAGGACCCCCCATTGTCCCCAGGGCCCGTTGTGACATTCAGGGGCCCCCGTTTGTCACTGGGGCCCATTGTGACATCCCAGGACCCCACTTGTCCCCAGGACCCATTGTGACACTATAGGGACCCCCCCTTGTGCCCAGTGACCATTGTGGCACCGTGGGTACCACCCTTGTCCCCAGGGCCCATTGTGACATCCTGGGAATCCCTCCTTGTCCCCAGGGCCCATCGTGACGTCCCAGGTCCCCCGTTTTCCCCAGGGCCCATTGTGACATCCTCGGCACCCCCTTGTCCCCAAGGCCCATTGTGACATTCAGGGGACCCACTCTTTGTCCCCAGGGCCCATTGTGACATCCTGGGGACCCCCCTTGTTCCCAGGGCCCACTGTGACGTCCCACGACCCGCCATTGTCCCCAGGGCCCTGTGTGACATCCTGGGGTGCCCTCCTTGTCCCCAGGGCCCATTGTGACGTCCCAGGACCCCCCATTGTCCCCGGGGCCCATTGTGACATTCAGGGGCCCCCGTTTGTCACAGGGGCCCATTGTGACATCCCAGGACCCCACATTGTCCCCAGGGCCCATTGTGACTTTCAGGGGACCCCACTTGTCCCCAGGAACCATTGTGACACTATAGGGACCCCCCCTTGTGCCCAGTGACCATTGTGACACCGTGAGTACCACCCTTGTCCCCAGGGCCCATTGTGACATCCTGGGAATCCCTCCTTGTCCCCAGGGCCCATTGTGACGTCCCAGGACCCCCCAGTGTCCCCGGGGCCCATTGTGACATTCAGGGGACCCCCTTTGTCACTGGGGCCCTTTGTGACATCCCAGGACCCCACATTGTCCCCAGGACCTATTGTGACATCCTGGGGACCCCACTTGTCCCCAGGACCCATTGTGACACTATGGAGACCCCCCCTTGTGCCCAGGGCCCATTTTGACACCGTCGACACCCGCCTTTGTCCCCAGAGCCCATTGTGACATCCAGGGGACCCCCTTTGTCCCCAGGGCCCATTGTGGCACCATGAGGACCCTCTTTGTCACTGGGGCCCATTGTGACATCCCAGGACCCCCCCTGGTCCCCAGGGCCCATTGTGACATCCGGGGGACCCCCTTGTCCCCAGGGCCCATTGTGACACCATGGGGTCCCACTTTGTCCCCAGGGCCCATTGAAATGTCCCAGGACCACCCTTTGTCCCCAGGGCTTATTGTGACACCATGGGGATCTCCCTTGTCCCCAGGGCCCATTGTGACATCCCACGACCCCCCTTTGTCCCCAGTGCTATTGTGAAATCCTGGGGACCCCTTTTGTCCCCAGGGCCCATTGTGGCACCATGGGGAACCCCTATGTCACTGGGGGCCATTGTGACATTCCAGGATTCCACTTTGTCCCCAGGGTTCGTTCTGACACCTTGGGGACTCCCATTGTCCCCAGGGCCCATTGTGACATCCTGGGCAACCCCATTGTCCCCAGGGCCCATTGTGACATCTGGGGGACGCCCTTGTCCCCAGGACCCATCGTGGCACCGCGGGGACCCTCCTTGTCACTTGGGCCCATTGTGACACCATGGGGACGCCCCCCTTTCTCCCCAGTGCCCATTGTGACATGCTGCGGACCCCCCTTTGTCCCCAGGGCCCATTTTGACATTCAGGGGACCCACCATTGTCCTCAGGGCCCATTGTGAGGTCCCAGGACCCCCCATTGTCCCCAGGGTCCATTGTGACATCCTCGGCACCCCCTTGTCCCCAGGGTCCATTGTGACACTATGGGGACCCCCCCTTGTGCCCAGGGCCCATTGTGACACCGTGGGTACCACCCTTGTCCCCAGGGCTCATTGTGACATCCCAGGACCCCCCATTGTCCCCAGGGCCCATTGTGACATTCAGGGGATCCCTCCTTGTCCCCAGGGCCCATTCTGACACCGTGGGGACCCCCTTTGTCCCCAGGGCCCATTGTGACATCCTGGGGACCCCCTTTGTCCCAAGACTTCATTGTGACATCCTGGGGTCCCCCCTTGTCCTCAGGGTCCATTGTGACAGCCCAGGACCTTACATTGTCCCCGGGGCCCATTGTGATATCTGGGGGACCCCCTTGTTCCCAAGGCCCATTGTGACATCCTGGGGACCCCCCCTTGTCCCCAGGGCCCATTGTGACATCCCAGGACCCCCCATTGTCCCCAGGGCCCATTGTGACATCCTCGGCACGCCCTTGTCCCCAGGGCCCATTGTGACATCCTGGGGACCCCCCCTTGTCCCCAGGGCCCATTGTGACGTCCCAGGACCCCCCATTGTCCCCAGGGCCCATTGTGACATCCTGGGGATCCCTCCTTGTCCGCATGGCCCATTGTGACGTCCCAGGACCCCCCATTGTCCCCAGGACCTATTGTGACATTCAGGGGACCCCCTTTGTCACTGGGGCCCATTGTGACACCATGGAGACCCCCGCTTGTCCTCAGGGTCCATTGTGACATCCTGGGCACCCCCCATTTTCCCCAGGACCCATTGTGACATCCTGGCCATCCCCTTCCTCCCAGGGCCCATTGTGGCACCATGGGGACACCCCCTTTGTCCCCAGGGCCCATTGTGACATCCCAGGACCCCCCTTTGTCCCCAGGGCCCATTGTAGCACCATGGGGACCCCCTTTGACCCCAGGGCCCATTGTGGCACTATGGCAACCCCTTTTGTCCCCAGGGCCCATTGTGACATTCTTGGACCCCACTTTGTCCCCAGGGCCTATTGTGACACCATGGGGACCCCTCCTTGTCACTGGGGACCCATTATGACACCATGGGGACCCCGCCTTGTCCTCAGGACTCATTCTGACATCCTGGACGCCCCCCATTGTCCCCAGGGCCCATTTTGACATCCACTGCACCCCCTTGTCCCCAGGGCCCATTGTGACATTCAGGGGACCCCTCTTTGTCGCCAGGGCCCATTGTGACATCCTGGGGACCCCCCATTGTCCCCAGGGCCCATTGTGATGTCCCAGGACCCCCCATTGTCCCCAGGGCCCATTGTGACATCCTGTGGATCCCTCCTTGTCCCCAGGGCCCATTGTGACGTCCCAGGACCCCCCATTGTCCCCAGGGCCCATTGTGATATGGTGGGGAGCCCTCTTTGTCCCCAGGGCCCATTGTGAAATTCAGGGGACCCCAACTTGTCCTCAGGGCCCATTCTGATATCCTGGGGACACTCTTTGTCCCCAGGGCCCATTGTGACATCCCAGGACCGCCTGTTGTCTTCAGGGCCCATTGTGACATCCTGGGGACCCCATTGTCACCAGAGCCCATTGTGATATCCTGGCGACCACCCTTTGTCCCCAGGGCCCATTGTGATATCCTGAGGACCACCCTTTGTCCCCAGGGCCCATTGTGACGTCCCAGGACCCCCCATTGTCCCCAGGGCCCATTGTGACATTCAGGGGCCCCCGTTTGTCATTGGGGCCCATTGTGAGATCCCAGGACCCCACATTGTCCCAAGGGCCCACTGTGACTTTCAGGGGACTCCACTTGTCCCCAGGACCCATTGTGACACTATAGGGACCCACCCTTGTGCCCAGTACCCATTGTGACACCGTGGGTACCACCCTTGTCCGCAGGGCCCATTGTGACATCCTGGGGACACCCCCTTGTCCGCAGGGCCCATTGTGACATCCTGGGGACACCCCCTTGTCCCCAGGGCCCATTGTGACATTTTGGGAATCCCTCCTTGTCCCCAGGGCCCATTGTGACGTCCCAGGACCCCCCATTGTCCCCAGGACCCATTGTGACATTCAGGGGACCCCCTTTGTCACTGGGGCCCATTGTGAAATCCCAGGACCCCACATTGTCCCCAGGGCCCATTGTGACATCCTGGGGACCCCCCCTTTGTCCCCAGTGCCCATTGTGACATCCTGCGGACCCCCCTTTGTCCCCAAGGCCCATTTTGACATTCAGGGGACTTACCATTGTCCTCAGGGCCCATTGTGAGGTCCCAGGACCCCCCATTGTCCCCAGGGCCCATTGTGACATCCTCGGCACCCCCTTGTCCCCAGGGTCCATTGTGACACTATGGGGACCCCCCCTTGTGCCCAGGGCCCATTGTGACACTGTGGGTACCACCCTTGTCTGCAGGGCTCATTGTGACATCCCAGGACCCCCCATTGTCCCCAGGGCCTATTGTGACATTCAGGGGACCCCCCTTTGTCCCCAGGGCCCATTCTGATACCGTGGGGACCCCCTTTGTCCCCAGGGCCCATTGTGACATGCTGGGGATGCTCTTTGTCCCCAGGGCCCATTGTGACATCCTGGGGACCCTCCTTGTCCCCAGAACCCATTGTGACATCCAGGGGACCCCCTTTGTCCCCAGGGCCCATTGTGGCACCATAGGGACGCCCTTTGTCACTGGGGCCCATTGTGACATCCCAGGACCCCCCCTAGTCCCCAGGGCCCATTGTGACATCCTCTGCACCCCCTTGTCCCCAGGGCCCATTGTGACATCCTGGGGACCCCCCCTTGTCCCCAGGGCCCATTGTGACGTCCCAGGAACCCCCATTGTCCCCAGGGCCCATTGTGACATCCTGGGGATCCCTCCTTGTCCCCAGGGCCCATTGTGACGTCCCAGGACCCCCCATTGTCCCCAGGGCCCATTGTGACATTCAGGGGACCCCCTTTGTCACTGGGGCCCATTGTGACACCATGGAGACCCCTGCTTGTCCTCAGGGTCCATTGTGACATCCTGGGCACCCCCCATTTTCCCCAGGACCCATTGTGACATCCTGGCCACCCCCTTGCTCGCAGGGCCCGTTGTGGCACCATGGGGACACCCCCTTTGTCCCCAGGGCCCATTGTGACATCCTAGGACCCCCCTTTGACCCCAGGGCCCATTGTGGCACCATGGCAACCCCTTTTGTCCCCAGGGCCCATTGTGACATTCTTGGACCCCACTTTGTCCCCAGGGCCTATTGTGACACCATGGGGACCCCTCCTTGTCCTCAGGACTCATTCTGACATCCTGGACACCCCGCATTGTCCCCAGGGCCCATTGTGACATCCACTGCACCCCCTTGTCCCCAGGTCCCATTGTGACGTCCCAGGATCCCCCATTGTCCCCAGGGCCCATTGTGACACTATGGGGACCCTCCTTGTCCCCAGGGCCCATTGTGACATTCTGGGGATCCCTCCTTGTCCCCAGGGCCCATTGTGACATCCCAGGACCCCCCACTGTCCTCAGGACCCATTGTAACATTCAGGGGAGCCCTTTGTCACTGGGGCCCATTGTGACATCCCAGGACCCCACATTGTCCACAGGGCCCATTGTGACATCCTGGGGACCCCATTTTCCCCAGGACCCATTGTGACACTATGGGTACCCCCCCCTTGTCCCCAGGGCCAATTGTGACGTCCCAGGACCCCCCATTGTTCCCAGGGCCCATTGTGATGTCCTTGGGAGCCCCCTCTCTTCCCAGGGCTCATTGTGACTCTCAGGGGACCCCACCTTGTCCCCAGGACTGATTGTGACGTCCTAGGGCCCCTCTGTGTCCCCAGGGCCCATTGTGACGTCCCAGGACCCCCCATTGTCCCCAGGGCCCATTGTGACGTCCCAGGACCCCCCATTGTCCCCAGGGCCCATTGTGACATCCTGGGGATCCCTCCTTGTCCCCAGGGCCCATTGTGACGTCCCAGGAACCCCCATTGTCCCCAGGGCCCATTGTGACATTCAGGGGACCCCCTTTGTCACTGGGGCCCATTGTGACATCCCAGGACCCCCCATTGTCCCCAGGGCCCATTGTGACATCCTGGGGACCCCCATGTCACTGGGGCCTATTGTGATGTCCCAGGACCCCCCATTGTCCCCAGGGCCCATTGTGACATCCTGGGGACCCCCATGTCACTGGGGCCCATTGTGATGTCCCAGGACCCCCCATTGTCCCCAGGGTCCATTGTGACATCCTGGGGACCCCCATGTCACTGGGGCCTATTGTGATGTCCCAGGACCCCCCATTGTCCCCAGAGCCCATTGTGACATCCTGGAGACCCCCTTTGTCTCCAGGGCCCATTGTGACGTCCCAGGACCCCCCATTGTCCCCAGGGTCCATTGTTACATCCTGGGGACCCCCTTGTCCCCAGGACCCATTATGACACCATGGGGACCCTCCTTGGCACTGGGGACCCATTGTGACACCATGGGGACCCCCCCTTGTCCTCAGGGCCCATTGTGACATCCTGGGCATCCCCCTTTGTCCCCCGGGACCATTGTAACACCGTGGGGACCCCCTTTGTCCCCAGGGCCCATTGTGACACTGTGGGGAACCCCCTTGTCCCCAGGGCCTATTGTTTCGTCCCAGGAGCCCCCATTGTCCCCAGGGCCCATTGTGACACCTTGGGGACCCCCTTGTCCCTGGAGACCCATTGTGACAGCATGGGGACCACCCCTTGTCCTCAGGGCCTATTTTGAACATCCTGGGGAACCTCCATTGTCCCCAGAGCCCATTGTGAGTTCCTGGAGACCCCCTTGTCCCCAGGTGCCATTGTGACATCCTGGGGAGCCTCTTTGTCCCCAGGGCCCATCCTGGCACCGTGGAGACCTCCCTTGTCACTGGGGACCCATTGTGACACCATGGGGACCTCCCATTGTCCTCAGGGCCCATTGAGACATCCTGGGGACCCCCTTTGTCACTGGGGACCCATTGTGACATCCAACGAACCCCATTTTCCCAAGGGCCCATTGTGACATCCTGGGGACCCCCCTTTGTCTCCAGGACATATTGTGACACCGTGGGGACCTCATTAGTCCCCAGGGCCCATTGTGACATCCTAGGGATCCCCTCTTGTCCCCAGGGCCCATTGTGACGTCCCAGGACCCCCCATTGTCCCCAGGGCCCATTGTGACCTCCTCGGCACCCCCTTGTCCCTAGGGCCCATTGTGACATTCACGGGACCCCCCTTTGTCCCCAGGGCCCATTGTGACATTCAGGGGACCCCACATTGTCCCCAGGGCCCATTGTGACATCCTGGGGACCCCACTTGTCCCCAGGACCCATTGTGACACTATGGGGACCCCCACCTGTGCCCAGGGCCCATTGTGACACCGTGGATACCACCCTTGTCTGCAGGGCTCATTGTGACATCCCAGGACCCCCCATTGTCCCCAGGGCCCATTGTGACATTCAGGGGACCCCCCTTTGTCCCCAGGGCCCATTCTGATACCGTGGGGACCCCCTTTGTCCCCAGGGCCCATTGTCACATGCTGGGGACGCTCTTTGTCCCCAGGGCCCATTGTGACATCCTGGGGACCCTCCTTGTCCCCAGAGCCCATTGTGACATCCAGGGGACCCCCTTTGTCCCCAGGGCCCATTGTGGCACCATAGGGACCCCCTTTGTCGCTAGGGCCCATTGTGACATCCCAGGACCCCCCCTAGTCCCCAGGGCCCATTGTGACATCCTGGGGACGCTCTTTGTCCCCAGGGCCCATTGTGACATCCTGGGGACCCTCCTTGTCCCCAGAGCCCATTGTGACATCCAGGGGACCCCCTTTGTCCCCAGGGCCCATTGTGGCACCATAGGGACCCCCTTTGTCACTGGGGCCCATTGTGACATCCCAGGACCCCCCCTGGTCCCCAGGCCCCATTGTGACATCCTGGGGACCCCCCTTGTCCTCAGGGTCCATTGTGACAGCCCAGGACCTTACATTGTCCCCAAGGCCCATTGTGATATCTGGGGGACCCCCTTGTTCCCAAGGCCCATCGTGACATCCTGGGGACCCACCCTTGTTCCCAGGGCCCATTGTGACATCCCAGGACCCCCCATTGTCCCCAGGGGCCATTGTGACATCCTGGGGATCCCTCCTTGTCCCCAGGACCCATTGTGATGTCCCAGGACCCCCCATTGCCCCCAGGGCCCATTGTGACATCCTCTGCACCCCCTTGTCCCCAGGGCCCATTGTGACATTCAGGGGACCCCTCTTTGTCCCCAGGGCCCATTCTGACATCCAGGGGATCCCTCCTTGTCCCCAGGGCCCATTGTGACGTCCCAGGACCCCCCATTGTCCCCGGGACCTATTGTGACATTCAGGGGACCCCCTTTGTCACTGGGGCCCATTGTGACACCATGGAGACCCCCGCTTGTCCTCAGGGTCCATTGTGACATCCTGGGCACCCCCCATTTTCCCCAGGACCCATTGTGACATCCTGGCCATGCCCTTGCTCCCAGGGCCCGTTGTGGCACCATGGGGATTCCCCCTTTGTCCCCAGGGCCCATTGTGACTTTCAGGGGACCCCCCTTTGTCCCCAGGGCCCATTGTAGCACCATGGGGACCCCCTTTGACCCCAGGGCCCATTGTGGCACCATGGCAACCCCTTTTGTCCCCAGGGCCCATTGTGACATTCTTGGACCCCACTTTGTCCCCAGGGCCTATTGTGACACCATGGGGACCCCTCCTTGTCACTGGGGACCCATTGTGACACCATGGGGACCCCCCCTTGTCCTCAGGACTCATTCTCACATCCTGGACACCCCCCATTGTCCCCAGGGCCCATTTTGACATCCACTGCACCCCCTTGTCCCCAGGGCCCATTGTGACATTCAGGGGACCCCTCTTTGTCCCCAGGGCCCATTGTGACTTCCTGGGGACCCCCCCTTGTCCCCAGGGCCCATTGTGACGTCCCAGGACCCCCCATTGTCCCCAGGGCCCATTGTGACATCCTCGGCAGCCACTTGTCCCCAGGGCCCATTGTGACATCCTGGGGACCCCCCCTTGTCCCCAGGGCCCATTGTGACGTCCCAGGACCCGACATTGTCCCCAGGGCCCATTGTGACATCCTCTGCACCCCCTTGTCCCCAGGGCCCATTGTAACGTCCCAGGACCCCCATTGTCCCCAGGGCCCATTGTGACATTCAGGGGACCCCCCTTTGTCCCCAGGGCCCATTCTGATACCGTGGGGACCTCCTTTGTCTCCAGGGCCCATTGTGACATGCTGGGGACGCTCTTTGTCCCCAGGGCCCATTGTGACATCCTGGGGACCCCCCCTTGTCCCCAGGGCCCATTGTGACGTCCCAGGACCCCCCATTGTCCCCAGGGCCCATTGTGACATTCAGGGGACCCCACTTTGTCCCCAGGGCCCATTGTGATATGCTGGGGAGCCCTCTTTGTCCCCAGGGCCCATTTTGAAATTCAGGGGACCCCAACTTGTCCTCAGGGCCCATTCTGATATCCTGGGGACACTCTTTGTCCCGGGCCCATTGTGACATCCCAGGACCCCCCATTGTCCCCAGGGCCCATTGTGATATCCTGGGGACCCCATTGCCACCAGAGCCCATTGTGATATCCTGGCGACCACCCTTTGTCCCCAGGGCCCATTGTGATATCCTGAGGACCGCCCTTTGTCCCCAGGGCCCATTGTGACGTCCCAGGACCCCCCATTGTCCCCAGGGCCCATTGTGACATTCAGGGGCCCCCGTTTGTCATTGGGGCCCATTGTGAGATCCCAGGACCCCACATTGTCCCAAGGGCCCATTGTGACTTTCAGGAGACTCCACTTGTCCCCAGGGCCCATTGTGACGTCCCAGGACCCCCCATTGTCCCCAGGACCCATTGTGACATTCAGGGGACCCCCTTTGTCACTGGGGCCCATTGTGAAATCCCAGGACCCCACATTGTCCCCAGGGCCCATTGTGACATCCTGGGGACCCCCCCTTTGTCCCCAGTGCCCATTGTGACATCCTGCGGACCCCCCTTTGTCCCCAGGGCCCATTTTGACATTCAGGGGACCCACCATTGTCCTCAGGGCCCATTGTGAGGTCCCAGGACCCCCCATTGTCCCCAGGGCCCATTGTGACATCCTCGGCACCCCCTTGTCCCCAGGGTCCATTGTGACACTATGGGGACCCCCCCTTGTGCCCAGGGCCCATTCTGATACCGTGGGGACCCCCTTTGTCCCCAGAGCCCATTGTGACATGCTGGGGACGCTCTTTGTCCCCAGGGCCCATTCTGATACCGTGGGGACCCCCTTTGTCCCCAGAGCCCATTGTGACATGCTGGGGACGCTCTTTGTCCCCAGGGCCCATTGTGACATCCTGGGGACCCTCCTTGTCCCCAGAGCCCATTGTGACATCCAGGGGACCCCCTTTGTCCCCAGGGCCCATTGTGACATTCAGGGGACCCCCCTTGTCCCCAGGGCCCATTCTGATACCGTGGGGACCCCCTTTGTCCCCAGAGCCCATTGTGACATGCTGGGGACGCTCTTTGTCCCCAGGGCCCATTGTGACATCCTGGGGACCCTCCTTGTCCCCAGAGCCCATTGTGACATCCAGGGGACCCCCTTTGTCCCCAGGGCCCATTGTGACATTCAGGAGACCCCCCTTGTCCCCAGGGCCCATTCTGATACCGTGGGGACCCCCTTTGTCCCCAGAGCCCATTGTGACATGCTGGGGACGCTCTTTGTCCCCCGGGCCCATTGTGACATCCTGGGGACCCTCCTTGTCCCCAGAGCCCATTGTGACATCCAGGGGACCCCCTTTGTCCCCAGGGCCCATTGTGGCACCATAGGGACCCCCTTTGTCACTGGGGCCCATTCTGACATCCCAGGACCCCCCCTGGTCCCCAGGGCCCATTGTGACATCCTGGGGACCCCCTTTGTCCCAAGACTTCATTGTGACATCCTGGGGACCCCCCTTGTCCTCAGGGTCCATTGTGACAGCCCAGGACCTTACATTGTCCCCAGGGCCCATTGTGATATCTGGGGGACCCCCTTGTTCCCAAGGCCCATTGTGACATCCTGGGGACCCCCCCTTGTCCCCAGGGCCCATTGTGACATCCCAGGACCTTACTTTGTCCCCAGGGCCCATTGTGACATCCTGGGGACCCCCCCTTGTCCCCAGGGCCCATTGTGACGTCCCAGGACCCCCCATTGTCCCCAGGGCCCATTGTGGCATCCTGGGGATCCCTCCTTGTCCCCAGGGCCCATTGTGACATCCCAGGACCCCCATTGTCCCCAGGTCCCATTGTGACATCCTCTGCACCCCCTTGTCCCCAGGGCCCATTGTGACATCCTGGGGATCCCCCCTTGTCCCCAGGGCCCATTGTGACGTCCCAGGACCCCCCATTGTCCCCAGGGCCCGTTGTGACATTCAGGGGCCCCCGTTTGTCACTGGGGCCCATTGTGACATCCCAGGACCCCACTTGTCCCCAGGACCCATTGTGACACTATAGGGACCCCCCCTTGTGCCCAGTGACCATTGTGGCACCGTGGGTACCACCCTTGTCCCCAGGGCCCATTGTGACATCCTGGGAATCCCTCCTTGTCCCCAGGGCCCATCGTGACGTCCCAGGTCCCCCGTTTTCCCCAGGGCCCATTGTGACATCCTCGGCACCCCCTTGTCCCCAAGGCCCATTGTGACATTCAGGGGACCCACTCTTTGTCCCCAGGGCCCATTGTGACATCCTGGGGACCCCCCTTGTTCCCAGGGCCCACTGTGACGTCCCACGACCCGCCATTGTCCCCAGGGCCCTGTGTGACATCCTGGGGTGCCCTCCTTGTCCCCAGGGCCCATTGTGACGTCCCAGGACCCCCCATTGTCCCCGGGGCCCATTGTGACATTCAGGGGCCCCCGTTTGTCACAGGGGCCCATTGTGACATCCCAGGACCCCACATTGTCCCCAGGGCCCATTGTGACTTTCAGGGGACCCCACTTGTCCCCAGGAACCATTGTGACACTATAGGGACCCCCCCTTGTGCCCAGTGACCATTGTGACACCGTGAGTACCACCCTTGTCCCCAGGGCCCATTGTGACATCCTGGGAATCCCTCCTTGTCCCCAGGGCCCATTGTGACGTCCCAGGACCCCCCAGTGTCCCCGGGGCCCATTGTGACATTCAGGGGACCCCCTTTGTCACTGGGGCCCTTTGTGACATCCCAGGACCCCACATTGTCCCCAGGACCTATTGTGACATCCTGGGGACCCCACTTGTCCCCAGGACCCATTGTGACACTATGGGGACCCCCCCTTGTGCCCAGGGCCCATTTTGACACCGTCGACACCCGCCTTTGTCCCCAGAGCCCATTGTGACATCCAGGGGACCCCCTTTGTCCCCAGGGCCCATTGTGGCACCATGAGGACCCTCTTTGTCACTGGGGCCCATTGTGACATCCCAGGACCCCCCCTGGTCCCCAGGGCCCATTGTGACATCCGGGGGACCCCCTTGTCCCCAGGGCCCATTGTGACACCATGGGGTCCCACTTTGTCCCCAGGGCCCATTGAAATGTCCCAGGACCACCCTTTGTCCCCAGGGCTTATTGTGACACCATGGGGATCTCCCTTGTCCCCAGGGCCCATTGTGACATCCCACGACCCCCCTTTGTCCCCAGTGCTATTGTGAAATCCTGGGGACCCCTTTTGTCCCCAGGGCCCATTGTGGCACCATGGGGAACCCCTTTGTCACTGGGGGCCATTGTGACATTCCAGGATTCCACTTTGTCCCCAGGGTTCGTTCTGACACCTTGGGGACTCCCATTGTCCCCAGGGCCCATTGTGACATCCTGGGCAACCCCATTGTCCCCAGTGCCCATTGTGACATCCTGCGGACCCCCCTTTGTCCCCAGGGCCCATTTTGACATTCAGGGGACCCACCATTGTCCTCAGGGCCCATTGTGAGGTCCCAGGACCCCCCATTGTCCCCAGGGCCCATTGTGACATCCTCGGCACCCCCTTGTCCCCAGGGTCCATTGTGACACTATGGGGACCCCCCCTTGTGCCCAGGGCCCATTCTGATACCGTGGGGACCCCCTTTGTCCCCAGAGCCCATTGTGACATGCTGGGGACGCTCTTTGTCCCCAGGGCCCATTCTGATACCGTGGGGACCCCCTTTGTCCCCAGAGCCCATTGTGACATGCTGGGGACGCTCTTTGTCCCCAGGGCCCATTGTGACATCCTGGGGACCCTCCTTGTCCCCAGAGCCCATTGTGACATCCAGGGGACCCCCTTTGTCCCCAGGGCCCATTGTGACATTCAGGGGACCCCCCTTGTCCCCAGGGCCCATTCTGATACCGTGGGGACCCCCTTTGTCCCCAGAGCCCATTGTGACATGCTGGGGACGCTCTTTGTCCCCAGGGCCCATTGTGACATCCTGGGGACCCTCCTTGTCCCCAGAGCCCATTGTGACATCCAGGGGACCCCCTTTGTCCCCAGGGCCCATTGTGACATTCAGGAGACCCCCCTTGTCCCCAGGGCCCATTCTGATACCGTGGGGACCCCCTTTGTCCCCAGAGCCCATTGTGACATGCTGGGGACGCTCTTTGTCCCCCGGGCCCATTGTGACATCCTGGGGACCCTCCTTGTCCCCAGAGCCCATTGTGACATCCAGGGGACCCCCTTTGTCCCCAGGGCCCATTGTGGCACCATAGGGACCCCCTTTGTCACTGGGGCCCATTCTGACATCCCAGGACCCCCCCTGGTCCCCAGGGCCCATTGTGACATCCTGGGGACCCCCTTTGTCCCAAGACTTCATTGTGACATCCTGGGGACCCCCCTTGTCCTCAGGGTCCATTGTGACAGCCCAGGACCTTACATTGTCCCCAGGGCCCATTGTGATATCTGGGGGACCCCCTTGTTCCCAAGGCCCATTGTGACATCCTGGGGACCCCCCCTTGTCCCCAGGGCCCATTGTGACATCCCAGGACCTTACTTTGTCCCCAGGGCCCATTGTGACATCCTGGGGACCCCCCCTTGTCCCCAGGGCCCATTGTGACGTCCCAGGACCCCCCATTGTCCCCAGGGCCCATTGTGGCATCCTGGGGATCCCTCCTTGTCCCCAGGGCCCATTGTGACATCCCAGGACCCCCATTGTCCCCAGGTCCCATTGTGACATCCTCTGCACCCCCTTGTCCCCAGGGCCCATTGTGACATCCTGGGGATCCCCCCTTGTCCCCAGGGCCCATTGTGACGTCCCAGGACCCCCCATTGTCCCCAGGGCCCGTTGTGACATTCAGGGGCCCCCGTTTGTCACTGGGGCCCATTGTGACATCCCAGGACCCCACTTGTCCCCAGGACCCATTGTGACACTATAGGGACCCCCCCTTGTGCCCAGTGACCATTGTGGCACCGTGGGTACCACCCTTGTCCCCAGGGCCCATTGTGACATCCTGGGAATCCCTCCTTGTCCCCAGGGCCCATCGTGACGTCCCAGGTCCCCCGTTTTCCCCAGGGCCCATTGTGACATCCTCGGCACCCCCTTGTCCCCAAGGCCCATTGTGACATTCAGGGGACCCACTCTTTGTCCCCAGGGCCCATTGTGACATCCTGGGGACCCCCCTTGTTCCCAGGGCCCACTGTGACGTCCCACGACCCGCCATTGTCCCCAGGGCCCTGTGTGACATCCTGGGGTGCCCTCCTTGTCCCCAGGGCCCATTGTGACGTCCCAGGACCCCCCATTGTCCCCGGGGCCCATTGTGACATTCAGGGGCCCCCGTTTGTCACAGGGGCCCATTGTGACATCCCAGGACCCCACATTGTCCCCAGGGCCCATTGTGACTTTCAGGGGACCCCACTTGTCCCCAGGAACCATTGTGACACTATAGGGACCCCCCCTTGTGCCCAGTGACCATTGTGACACCGTGAGTACCACCCTTGTCCCCAGGGCCCATTGTGACATCCTGGGAATCCCTCCTTGTCCCCAGGGCCCATTGTGACGTCCCAGGACCCCCCAGTGTCCCCGGGGCCCATTGTGACATTCAGGGGACCCCCTTTGTCACTGGGGCCCTTTGTGACATCCCAGGACCCCACATTGTCCCCAGGACCTATTGTGACATCCTGGGGACCCCACTTGTCCCCAGGACCCATTGTGACACTATGGGGACCCCCCCTTGTGCCCAGGGCCCATTTTGACACCGTCGACACCCGCCTTTGTCCCCAGAGCCCATTGTGACATCCAGGGGACCCCCTTTGTCCCCAGGGCCCATTGTGGCACCATGAGGACCCTCTTTGTCACTGGGGCCCATTGTGACATCCCAGGACCCCCCCTGGTCCCCAGGGCCCATTGTGACATCCGGGGGACCCCCTTGTCCCCAGGGCCCATTGTGACACCATGGGGTCCCACATTGTCCCCAGGGCCCATTGAAATGTCCCAGGACCACCCTTTGTCCCCAGGGCTTATTGTGACACCATGGGGATCTCCCTTGTCCCCAGGGCCCATTGTGACATCCCACGACCCCCCTTTGTCCCCAGTGCTATTGTGAAATCCTGGGGACCCCTTTTGTCCCCAGGGCCCATTGTGGCACCATGGGGAACCCCTTTGTCACTGGGGGCCATTGTGACATTCCAGGATTCCACTTTGTCCCCAGGGTTCGTTCTGACACCTTGGGGACTCCCATTGTCCCCAGGGCCCATTGTGACATCCTGGGCAACCCCATTGTCCCCAGGGCCCATTGTGACATCTGGGGGACGCCCTTGTCCCCAGGACCCATCGTGGCACCGCGGGGACCCTCCTTGTCACTTGGGCCCATTGTGACACCATGGGGACGCCCCCCTTTCTCCCCAGTGCCCATTGTGACATGCTGCGGACCCCCCTTTGTCCCCAGGGCCCATTTTGACATTCAGGGGACCCACCATTGTCCTCAGGGCCCATTGTGAGGTCCCAGGACCCCCCATTGTCCCCAGGGTCCATTGTGACATCCTCGGCACCCCCTTGTCCCCAGGGTCCATTGTGACACTATGGGGACCCCCCCTTGTGCCCAGGGCCCATTGTGACACCGTGGGTACCACCCTTGTCCCCAGGGCTCATTGTGACATCCCAGGACCCCCCATTGTCCCCAGGGCCCATTGTGACATTCAGGGGACCCCCTTTGTCCCCAGGGCCCATTCTGACACCGTGGGGACCCCCTTTGTCCCCAGGGCCCATTGTGACATCCTGGGGACCCCCTTTGTCCCAAGACTTCATTGTGACATCCTGGGGTCCCCCCTTGTCCTCAGGGTCCATTGTGACAGCCCAGGACCTTACATTGTCCCCGGGGCCCATTGTGATATCTGGGGGACCCCCTTGTTCCCAAGGCCCATTGTGACATCCTGGGGACCCCCCCTTGTCCCCAGGGCCCATTGTGACATCCCAGGACCCCCCATTGTCCCCAGGGCCCATTGTGACATCCTCGGCACGCCCTTGTCCCCAGGGCCCATTGTGACATCCTGGGGACCCCCCCTTGTCCCCAGGGCCCATTGTGACGTCCCAGGACCCCACATTGTCCCCAGGGCCCATTGTGACATCCTGGGGATCCCTCCTTGTCCCCAGGGCCCATTGTGATGTCCCAGGACCCCCCATTGTCCCCAGGGCCCATTGTGACATCCTCTGCACCCCCTTGTCCCCAGGGCCCATTGTGACATTCAGGGGACCCCTCTTTGTCCCCAGGGCCCATTGTGATGTCCCAGGACCCCCCCTTGTCCCCAGGGCCCATTGTGATGTCCCAGGACCCCCCATTGTCCCCAGGGCCCATTGTGACATCCTCTGCACCCCCTTGTCCCCAGGGCCCATTGTGACATTCAGGGGACCCCTCTTTGTCCCCAGGGCCCATTGTGACATCCTGGGGACCCCCCCTTGTCCCCAGGGCCCATTGTGACATCCTGGGGACCCCCCCTTGTCCCCAGGGCCCATTGTGACGTCCCAGGACCCCCCATTGTCCCCAGGGCCCATTGTGACATCCTGGGGATCCCTCCTTGTCCGCATGGCCCATTGTGACGTCCCAGGACCCCCCATTGTCCCCAGGACCTATTGTGACATTCAGGGGACCCCCTTTGTCACTGGGGCCCATTGTGACACCATGGAGACCCCCGCTTGTCCTCAGGGTCCATTGTGACATCCTGGGCACCCCCCATTTTCCCCAGGACCCATTGTGACATCCTGGCCATCCCCTTCCTCCCAGGGCCCATTGTGGCACCATGGGGACACCCCCTTTGTCCCCAGGGCCCATTGTGACATCCCAGGACCCCCCTTTGTCCCCAGGGCCCATTGTAGCACCATGGGGACCCCCTTTGACCCCAGGGCCCATTGTGGCACTATGGCAACCCCTTTTGTCCCCAGGGCCCATTGTGACATTCTTGGACCCCACTTTGTCCCCAGGGCCTATTGTGACACCATGGGGACCCCTCCTTGTCACTGGGGACCCATTATGACACCATGGGGACCCCGCCTTGTCCTCAGGACTCATTCTGACATCCTGGACGCCCCCCATTGTCCCCAGGGCCCATTTTGACATCCACTGCACCCCCTTGTCCCCAGGGCCCATTGTGACATTCAGGGGACCCCTCTTTGTCCCCAGGGCCCATTGTGACATCCTGGGGACCCCCCATTGTCCCCAGGGCCCATTGTGATGTCCCAGGACCCCCCATTGTCCCCAGGGCCCATTGTGACATCCTGTGGATCCCTCCTTGTCCCCAGGGCCCATTGTGACGTCCCAGGACCCCCCATTGTCCCCAGGGCCCATTGTGATATGCTGGGGAGCCCTCTTTGTCCCCAGGGCCCATTGTGAAATTCAGGGGACCCCAACTTGTCCTCAGGGCCCATTCTGATATCCTGGGGACACTCTTTGTCCCCAGGGCCCATTGTGACATCCCAGGACCGCCTGTTGTCTTCAGGGCCCATTGTGACATCCTGGGGACCCCATTGTCACCAGAGCCCATTGTGATATCCTGGCGACCACCCTTTGTCCCCAGGGCCCATTGTGATATCCTGAGGACCGCCCTTTGTCCCCAGGGCCCATTGTGACGTCCCAGGACCCCCCATTGTCCCCAGGGCCCATTGTGACATTCAGGGGCCCCCGTTTGTCATTGGGGCCCATTGTGAGATCCCAGGACCCCACATTGTCCCAAGGGCCCACTGTGACTTTCAGGGGACTCCACTTGTCCCCAGGACCCATTGTGACACTATAGGGACCCACCCTTGTGCCCAGTACCCATTGTGACACCGTGGGTACCACCCTTGTCCGCAGGGCCCATTGTGACATCCTGGGGACACCCCCTTGTCCCCAGGGCCCATTGTGACATTTTGGGAATCCCTCCTTGTCCCCAGGACCCATTGTGACATTCAGGGGACCCCCTTTGTCACTGGGGCCCATTGTGAAATCCCAGGACCCCACATTGTCCCCAGGGCCCATTGTGACATCCTGGGGACCCCCCCTTTGTCCCCAGTGCCCATTGTGACATCCTGCGGACCCCCCTTTGTCCCCAGGGCCCATTTTGACATTCAGGGGACCCACCATTGTCCTCAGGGCCCATTGTGACGTCCCAGGACCCCCCATTGTCCCCAGGGCCTATTGTGACATTCAGGGACCCCCCTTTGTCCCCAGGGCCCATTCTGATACCATGGGGACCCCCTTTGTCCCCAGGGCCCATTGTGACATGCTGGGGATGCTCTTTGTCCCCAGGGCCCATTGTGACATCCTGGGGACCCTCCTTGTCCCCAGAACCCATTGTGACATCCAGGGGACCCCCTTTGTCCCCAGGGCCCATTGTGGCACCATAGGGAC
This sequence comes from Patagioenas fasciata, assembly GCF_037038585.1. Taxonomy (NCBI): domain Eukaryota; kingdom Metazoa; phylum Chordata; class Aves; order Columbiformes; family Columbidae; genus Patagioenas; species Patagioenas fasciata. The sequence continues at coordinate 14,810,955 of NC_092536.1, forward strand.
GCCCTTTGTCACTGGGGCCCATTGTGACATCCCAGGACCCCCCCTAGTCCCCAGGGCCCATTGTGACATCCTCTGCACCCCCTTGTCCCCAGGGCCCATTGTGACATCCTGGGGACCCCCCTTGTCCCCAGGGCCCATTGTGACGTCCCAGGAACCCCCATTGTCCCCAGGGCCCATTGTGACATCCTGGGGATCCCTCCTTGTCCCCAGGGCCCATTGTGACGTCCCAGGACCCCCCATTGTCCCCAGGAGCTATTGTGACATTCAGGGGACCCCCTTTGTCACTGGGGCCCATTGTGACACCATGGAGACCCCTGCTTGTCCTCAGGGTCCATTGTGACATCCTGGGCACCCCCCATTTTCCCCAGGACCCATTGTGACATCCTGGCCACCCCCTTGCTCGCAGGGCCCGTTGTGGCACCATGGGGACACCCCCTTTGTCCCCAGGGCCCATTGTGACATCCTAGGACCCCCCTTTGACCCCAGGGCCCATTGTGGCACCATGGCAACCCCTTTTGTCCCCAGGGCCCATTGTGACATTCTTGGACCCCACTTTGTCCCCAGGGCCTATTGTGACACCATGGGGACCCCTCCTTGTCCTCAGGACTCATTCTGACATCCTGGACACCCCGCATTGTCCCCAGGGCCCATTGTGACATCCACTGCACCCCCTTGTCCCCAGGTCCCATTGTGACGTCCCAGGATCCCCCATTGTCCCCAGGGCCCATTGAGACACTATGGGGACCCCCCCTTGTCCCCAGGGCCCATTGTGACGTCCTGGGGACCCCCCCTTGTCGCCAGGGCCCATTGTGACGTCCCAGGATCCCCCATTGTCCCCAGGGCCCATTGTGACACTATGGGGACCCTCCTTGTCCCCAGGGCCCATTGTGACATTCTGGGGATCCCTCCTTGTCCCCAGGGCCCATTGTGACGTCCCAGGACCCCCCACTGTCCTCAGGACCCATTGTAACATTCAGGGGAGCCCTTTGTCACTGGGGCCCATTGTGACATCCCAGGACCCCACATTGTCCACAGGGCCCATTGTGACATCCTGGGGACCCCATTTTCCCCAGGACCCATTGTGACACTATGGGTACCCCCCCCCTTGTCCCCAGGGCCAATTGTGACGTCCCAGGACCCCCCATTGTTCCCAGGGCCCATTGTGATGTCCTTGGGAGCCCCCTCTCTTCCCAGGGCTCATTGTGACTCTCAGGGGACCCCACCTTGTCCCCAGGACTGATTGTGACGTCCTAGGGCCCCTCTGTGTCCCCAGGGCCCATTGTGACGTCCCAGGACCCCCCATTGTCCCCAGGGCCCATTGTGACATTCAGGGGACCCCTCTTTGTCCCCAGGGCCCATTGTGACATCCTGGGGACCCCCTCTTGTCCCCAGGGCCCATTGTGACGTCCCAGGACCCCCCATTGTCCCCAGGGCCCATTGTGACATCCTGGGGATCCCTCCTTGTCCCCAGGGCCCATTGTGACGTCCCAGGAACCCCCATTGTCCCCAGGGCCCATTGTGACATTCAGGGGACCCCCTTTGTCACTGGGGCCCATTGTGACATCCCAGGACCCCCCATTGTCCCCAGGGCCCATTGTGACATCCTGGGGACCCCCATGTCACTGGGGCCTATTGTGATGTCCCAGGACCCCCCATTGTCCCCAGGGCCCATTGTGACATCCTGGGGACCCCCATGTCACTGGGGCCCATTGTGATGTCCCAGGACCCCCCATTGTCCCCAGGGTCCATTGTGACATCCTGGGGACCCCCATGTCACTGGGGCCTATTGTGATGTCCCAGGACCCCCCATTGTCCCCAGAGCCCATTGTGACATCCTGGAGACCCCCTTTGTCTCCAGGGCCCATTGTGACGTCCCAGGACCCCCCATTGTCCCCAGGGTCCATTGTTACATCCTGGGGACCCCCTTGTCCCCAGGACCCATTATGACACCATGGGGACCCTCCTTGGCACTGGGGACCCATTGTGACACCATGGGGACCCCCCCTTGTCCTCAGGGCCCATTGTGACATCCTGGGCATCCCCCTTTGTCCCCCGGGACCATTGTAACACCGTGGGGACCCCCTTTGTCCCCAGGGCCCATTGTGACACTGTGGGGAACCCCCTTGTCCCCAGGGCCTATTGTTTCGTCCCAGGACCCCCCATTGTCCCCAGGGCCCATTGTGACACCTTGGGGACCCCCTTGTCACTGGAGACCCATTGTGACAGCATGGGGACCACCCCTTGTCCTCAGGGCCTATTTTGAACATCCTGGGGAACCTCCATTGTCCCCAGAGCCCATTGTGAGTTCCTGGGGACCCCATTTTCCCCAGGACCCATTGTGACATCCTGGGGAGCCTCTTTGTCCCCAGGGCCCATTGTGACATCCTGGGGACCTCCTTGTCCCCAGGACCCATCCTGGCACCGTGGAGACCTCCCTTGTCACTGGGGACCCATTGTGACACCATGGGGACCTCCCATTGTCCTCAGGGCCCATTGAGACATCCTGGGGACCCCCTTTGTCACTGGGGACCCATTGTGACATCCAACGAACCCCATTTTCCCAATGGCCCATTGTGACATCCTGGGGACCCCCCTTTGTCTCCAGGACATATTGTGACACCGTGGGGACCTCATTAGTCCCCAGGGCCCATTGTGACATCCTAGGGATCCCCTCTTGTCCCCAGGGCCCATTGTGACGTCCCAGGACCCCCCATTGTCCCCAGGGCCCATTGTGACCTCCTCGGCACCCCCTTGTCCCCAGGGCCCATTGTGACATTCAGGGGACCCCCTTTGTCACTGGGGCCCATTGTGACATCCCAGGACCCCCCATTGTCCCCAGGGCCCATTGTGACATCCTGGGGACCCCCATGTCACTTGGCCTATTGTGATGTCCCAGGACCCCCCATTGTCCCCAGGGCCCATTGTGACATCCTGGGGACCCCCATGTCACTGGGGCCCATTGTGATGTCCCAGGACCCCCCATTGTCCCCAGGGTCCATTGTGACATCCTGGGGACCCCCATGTCACTGGGGCCTATTGTGATGTCCCAGGACCCCCCATTGTCCCCAGAGCCCATTGTGACATCCTGGAGACCCCCTTTGTCTCCAGGGCCCATTGTGACGTCCCAGGACCCCCCATTGTCCCCAGGGTCCATTGTTACATCCTGGGGACCCCCTTGTCCCCAGGACCCATTATGACACCATGGGGACCCTCCTTGGCACTGGGGACCCATTGTGACACCATGGGGACCCCCCCTTGTCCTCAGGGCCCATTGTGACATCCTGGGCATCCCCCTTTGTCCCCCGGGACCATTGTAACACCGTGGGGACCCCCTTTGTCCCCAGGGCCCATTGTGACACTGTGGGGAACCCCCTTGTCCCCAGGGCCTATTGTTTCGTCCCAGGAGCCCCCATTGTCCCCAGGGCCCATTGTGACACCTTGGGGACCCCCTTGTCACTGGAGACCCATTGTGACAGCATGGGGACCACCCCTTGTCCTCAGGGCCTATTTTGAACATCCTGGGGAACCTCCATTGTCCCCAGAGCCCATTGTGAGTTCCTGGAGACCCCCTTGTCCCCAGGTCCCATTGTGACATCCTGGGGAGCCTCTTTGTCCCCAGGGCCCATTGTGACATCCTGGGGACCTCCTTGTCCCCAGGACCCATCCTGGCACCGTGGAGACCTCCCTTGTCACTGGGGACCCATTGTGACACCATGGGGACCTCCCATTGTCCTCAGGGCCCATTGAGACATCCTGGGGACCCCCTTTGTCACTGGGGACCCATTGTGACATCCAACGAACCCCATTTTCCCAATGGCCCATTGTGACATCCTGGGGACCCCCCTTTGTCTCCAGGACATATTGTGACACCGTGGGGACCTCATTAGTCCCCAGGGCCCATTGTGACATCCTAGGGATCCCCTCTTGTCCCCAGGGCCCATTGTGACGTCCCAGGACCCCCCATTGTCCCCAGGGCCCATTGTGACCTCCTCGGCACCCCCTTGTCCCCAGGGCCCATTTTGACACCGTCGACACCCCCCTTTGTCCCCAGAGCCCATGGTGACATCCAGGGGACCCCCTTTGTCCCCAGGGCCCATTGTGGCACCATGAGGACCCCCTTTGTCACTGGGGCCCATTGTGACATCCCAGGACCCCCCCTGCTCCCCAGGGCCCATTGTGACATCCCGGGGACCCCGCTTGTCCTCATGGTCCATTGTGACATCCCAGGACCCCACATTGTCCCCAGGGCCCATTGTGACATCCTGGGGACCCCATTTTCCCCAGGACCCATTGTGACACTATGGGTACCCCCCCCTTGTCCCCAGGGCCAATTGTGACGTCCCAGGACCCCCCATTGTTCCCAGGGCCCATTGTGATGTCCTTGGGAGCCCCCTCTCTTCCCAGGGCTCATTGTGACTCTCAGGGGACCCCACCTTGTCCCCAGGACTGATTGTGACGTCCTAGGGCCCCTCTGTGTCCCCAGGGCCCATTGTGACGTCCCAGGACCCCCATTGTCCCCAGGGCCCATTGTGACATCCTCGGCACCCCCTTGTCCCCAGGGCCCATTGTGACATCCTGGGGACCCCCTCTTGTCCCCAGGGCCCATTGTGACGTCCCAGGACCCCCCATTGTCCCCAGGGCCCATTGTGACATCCTGGGGATCCCTCCTTGTCCCCAGGGCCCATTGTGACGTCCCAGGAACCCCCATTGTCCCCAGGGCCCATTGTGACATTCAGGGGACCCCCTTTGTCACTGGGGCCCATTGTGACATCCCAGGACCCCCCATTGTCCCCAGGGCCCATTGTGACATCCTGGGGACCCCCATGTCACTTGGCCTATTGTGATGTCCCAGGACCCCCCATTGTCCCCAGGGCCCATTGTGACATCCTGGGGACCCCCATGTCACTGGGGCCCATTGTGATGTCCCAGGACCCCCCATTGTCCCCAGGGTCCATTGTGACATCCTGGGGACCCCCATGTCACTGGGGCCTATTGTGATGTCCCAGGACCCCCCATTGTCCCCAGAGCCCATTGTGACATCCTGGAGACCCCCTTTGTCTCCAGGGCCCATTGTGACGTCCCAGGACCCCCCATTGTCCCCAGGGTCCATTGTTACATCCTGGGGACCCCCTTGTCCCCAGGACCCATTATGACACCATGGGGACCCTCCTTGGCACTGGGGACCCATTGTGACACCATGGGGACCCCCCCTTGTCCTCAGGGCCCATTGTGACATCCTGGGCATCCCCCTTTGTCCCCCGGGACCATTGTAACACCGTGGGGACCCCCTTTGTCCCCAGGGCCCATTGTGACACTGTGGGGAACCCCCTTGTCCCCAGGGCCTATTGTTTCGTCCCAGGACCCCCCATTGTCCCCAGGGCCCATTGTGACACCTTGGGGACCCCCTTGTCACTGGAGACCCATTGTGACAGCATGGGGACCACCCCTTGTCCTCAGGGCCTATTTTGAACATCCTGGGGAACCTCCATTGTCCCCAGAGCCCATTGTGAGTTCCTGGAGACCCCCTTGTCCCCAGGTCCCATTGTGACATCCTGGGGAGCCTCTTTGTCCCCAGGGCCCATTGTGACATCCTGGGGACCTCCTTGTCCCCAGGACCCATCCTGGCACCGTGGAGACCTCCCTTGTCACTGGGGACCCATTGTGACATCCAACGAACCCCATTTTCCCAAGGGCCCATTGTGACATCCTGGGGACCCCCCTTTGTCTCCAGGACATATTGTGACACCGTGGGGACCTCATTAGTCCCCAGGGCCCATTGTGACATCCTAGGGATCCCCTCTTGTCCCCAGGGCCCATTGTGACGTCCCAGGACCCCCCATTGTCCCCAGGGCCCATTGTGACCTCCTCGGCACCCCCTTGTCCCTAGGGCCCATTGTGACATTCACGGGACCCCCCTTTGTCCCCAGGGACCATTGTGACATTCAGGGGACCCCACATTGTCCCCAGGGCCCATTGTGACATCCTGGGGACCCCACTTGTCCCCAGGACCCATTGTGACACTATGGGGACCCCCACCTGTGCCCAGGGCCCATTGTGACACCGTGGATACCACCCTTGTCTGCAGGGCTCATTGTGACATCCCAGGACCCCCCATTGTCCCCAGGGCCCATTGTGACATTCAGGGGACCCCCCTTTGTCCCCAGGGCCCATTCTGATACCGTGGGGACCCCCTTTGTCCCCAGGGCCCATTGTCACATGTTGGGGACGCTCTTTGTCCCCAGGGCCCATTGTGACATCCTGGGGACCCTCCTTGTCCCCAGAGCCCATTGTGACATCCAGGGGACCCCCTTTGTCCCCAGGGCCCATTGTGGCACCATAGGGACCCCCTTTGTCACTAGGGCCCATTGTGACATCCCAGGAACCCCCTAGTCCCCAGGGCCCATTGTGACACTGTGGGGAACCCCCTTGTCCCCAGGGCCTATTGTTTCGTCCCAGGACCCCCCATTGTCCCCAGGGCCCATTGTGACACCTTGGGGACCCCCTTTGTCCCCAGGGCCCATTGTGGCACCATAGGGACCCCCTTTGTCACTGGGGCCCATTGTGACATCCCAGGACCCCCCCTGGTCCCCAGGCCCCATTGTGACATCCTGGGGACCCCCTTTGTCCCAAGACTTCATTGTGACATCCTGGGGACCCCCCTTGTCCTCAGGGTCCATTCTGACAGCCCAGGACCTTACATTGTCCCCAAGGCCCATTGTGATATCTGGGGGACCCCCTTGTTACCAAGGCCCATCGTGACATCCTGGGGACCCACCCTTGTTCCCAGGGCCCATTGTGACATCCCAGGACCCCCCATTGTCCCCAGGGGCCATTGTGACATCCTGGGGATCCCTCCTTGTCCCCAGGACCCATTGTGACGTCCCAGGACCCCCCATTGCCCCCAGGGCCCATTGTGACCTCCTCGGCACCCCCTTGTCCCTAGGGCCCATTGTGACATTCACGGGACCCCCCTTTGTCCCCAGGGCCATTGTGACATTCAGGGGACCCCACATTGTCCCCAGGGCCCATTGTGACATCCTGGGGACCCCACTTGTCCCCAGGACCCATTGTGACACTATGGGGACCCCCACCTGTGCCCAGGGCCCATTGTGACACCGTGGATACCACCCTTGTCTGCAGGGCTCATTGTGACATCCCAGGACCCCCCATTGTCCCCAGGGCCCATTGTGACATTCAGGGGACCCCCCTTTGTCCCCAGGGCCCATTCTGATACCGTGGGGACCCCCTTTGTCCCCAGGGCCCATTGTCACATGCTGGGGACGCTCTTTGTCCCCAGGGCCCATTGTGACATCCTGGGGACCCTCCTTGTCCCCAGAGCCCATTGTGACATCCAGGGGACCCCCTTTGTCCCCAGGGCCCATTGTGGCACCATAGGGACCCCCTTTGTCACTAGGGCCCATTGTGACATCCCAGGACCCCCCCTAGTCCCCAGGGCCCATTGTGACATCCTGGGGACGCTCTTTGTCCCCAGGGCCCATTGTGACATCCTGGGGACCCTCCTTGTCCCCAGAGCCCATTGTGACATCCAGGGGACCCCCTTTGTCCCCAGGGCCCATTGTGGCACCATAGGGACCCCCTTTGTCACTGGGGCCCATTGTGACATCCCAGGACCCCCCCTGGTCCCCAGGCCCCATTGTGACATCCTGGGGACCCCCTTTGTCCCAAGACTTCATTGTGACATCCTGGGGACCCCCCTTGTCCTCAGGGTCCATTGTGACAGCCCAGGACCTTACATTGTCCCCAAGGCCCATTGTGATATCTGGGGGACCCCCTTGTTCCCAAGGCCCATCGTGACATCCTGGGGACCCACCCTTGTTCCCAGGGCCCATTGTGACATCCCAGGACCCCCCATTGTCCCCAGGGGCCATTGTGACATCCTGGGGATCCCTCCTTGTCCCCAGGACCCATTGTGATGTCCCAGGACCCCCCATTGCCCCCAGGGCCCATTGTGACATCCTCTGCACCCCCTTGTCCCCAGGGCCCATTGTGACATTCAGGGGACCCCTCTTTGTCCCCAGGGCCCATTCTGACATCCAGGGGATCCCTCCTTGTCCCCAGGGCCCATTGTGACGTCCCAGGACCCCCCATTGTCCCCGGGACCTATTGTGACATTCAGGGGACCCCCTTTGTCACTGGGGCCCATTGTGACACCATGGAGACCCCCGCTTGTCCTCAGGGTCCATTGTGACATTTTGGGCACCCCCCATTTTCCCCAGGACCCATTGTGACATCCTGGCCATGCCCTTGCTCCCAGGGCCCGTTGTGGCACCATGGGGATTCCCCCTTTGTCCCCAGGGCCCATTGTGACTTTCAGGGGACCCCCCTTTGTCCCCAGGGCCCATTGTAGCACCATGGGGACCCCCTTTGACCCCAGGGCCCATTGTGGCACCATGGCAACCCCTTTTGTCCCCAGGGCCCATTGTGACATTCTTGGACCCCACTTTGTCCCCAGGGCCTATTGTGACACCATGGGGACCCCTCCTTGTCACTGGGGACCCATTGTGACACCATGGGGACCCCCCCTTGTCCTCAGGACTCATTCTCACATCCTGGACACCCCCCATTGTCCCCAGGGCCCATTTTGACATCCACTGCACCCCCTTGTCCCCAGGGCCCATTGTGACATTCAGGGGACCCCTCTTTGTCCCCAGGGCCCATTGTGACATCCTGGGGACCCCCCCTTGTCCCCAGGGCCCATTGTGACGTCCCAGGACCCCCCATTGTCCCCAGGGCCCATTGTGACATCCTCGGCAGCCCCTTGTCCCCAGGGCCCATTGTGACATTCAGGGGACCCCTCTTTGTCCCCAGGGCCCATTGTGACATCCTGGGGACCCCCCCTTGTCCCCAGGGCCCATTGTGATGTCCCAGGACCCGCCCTTGTCCCCAGGGCCCTGTGTGACATCCTGGGGACCCCCTCTTGTCCCCAGGGCCCATTGTGACGTCCCAGGACCCCCCATTGTCCCCGGGGCCCATTGTAACATTCAGGGGCCCCCGTTTGTCACTGGGGCCCATTGTGACATCCCAGGACCCCCCCTGGTCCCCAGGCCCCATTGTGACATCCTGGGGACCCCCTTTGTCCCAAGACTTCATTGTGACATCCTGGGGACCCCCCTTGTCCTCAGGGTCCATTGTGACAGCCCAGGACCTTACATTGTCCCCAGGGCCCATTGTGATATCTGGGGGACCCCCTTGTTCCCAAGGCCCATCGTGACATCCTGGGGACCCACCCTTGTTCCCAGGGCCCATTGTGACATCCCAGGACCCCCCATTGTCCCCAGGGGCCATTGTGACATTCAGGGGACCCCCTTTGTCACTGGGGCCCATTGTGACACCATGGAGACCCCCGCTTGTCCTCAGGGTCCATTGTGACATCCTGGGCACCCGCCATTTTCCCCAGGACCCATTGTGACATCCTGGCCATGCCCTTGCTCCCAGGGCCCGTTGTGGCACCATGGGGATTCCCCCTTTGTCCCCAGGGCCCATTGTGACTTTCAGGGGACCCCCCTTTGTCCCCAGGGCCCATTGTAGCACCATGGGGACCCCCTTTGACCCCAGGGCCCATTGTGGCACCATGGCAACCCCTTTTGTCCCCAGGGCCCATTGTGACATTCTTGGACCCCACTTTGTCCCCAGGGCCTATTGTGACACCATGGGGACCCCTCCTTGTCACTGGGGACCCATTGTGACACCATGGGGACCCCCCCTTGTCCTCAGGACTCATTCTCACATCCTGGACACCCCGCATTGTCCCCAGGGCCCATTTTGACATCCACTGCACCCCCATGTCCCCAGGGCCCATTGTGACATTCAGGGGACCCCCTTTGTCACTGGGGCCCATTGTGACACCATGGAGACCCCCGCTTGTCCTCAGGGTCCATTGTGACATCCTGGGCACCCCCCATTTTCCCCAGGACCCATTGTGACATCCTGGCCATGCCCTTGCTCCCAGGGCCCGTTGTGGCACCATGGGGATTCCCCCTTTGTCCCCAGGGCCCATTGTGACTTTCAGGGGACCCCCCTTTGTCCCCAGGGCCCATTGTAGCACCATGGGGACCCCCTTTGACCCCAGGGCCCATTGTGGCACCATGGCAACCCCTTTTGTCCCCAGGGCCCATTGTGACATTCTTGGACCCCACTTTGTCCCCAGGGCCTATTGTGACACCATGGGGACCCCTCCTTGTCACTGGGGACCCATTGTGACACCATGGGGACCCCGCCTTGTCCTCAGGACTCATTCTCACATCCTGGACACCCCCCATTGTCCCCAGGGCCCATTTTGACATCCACTGCACCCCCATGTCCCCAGGGCCCATTGTGACATTCAGGGGACCCCTCTTTGTCCCCAGGGCCCATTGTGACATCCTGGGGACCCCCCCTTGTCCCCAGGGCCCATTGTGACGTCCCAGGACCCCCCTTTGTCCCCAGGGCCCATTCTGATACCGTGGGGACCTCCTTTGTCCCCAGGGCCCATTGTGACATGCTGGGGACGCTCTTTGTCCCCAGGGCCCATTGTGACATCCTGGGGACCCCCCCTTGTCCCCAGGGCCCATTGTGACGTCCCAGGACCCCCCATTGTCCCCAGGGCCCATTGTGACATCCTCGGCAGCCCCTTGTCCCCAGGGCCCATTGTGATATGCAGGGGACCCCTCTTTGTCCCCAGGGCCCATTGTGACATCCTGGGGACCCCCCCTTGTCCCCAGGGCCCATTGTGACGTCCCAGGACCCGACATTGTCCCCAGGGCCCATTGTGACATCCTCTGCACCCCCTTGTCCCCAGGGCCCATTGTGACGTCCCAGCACCCCCATTGTCCCCAGGGCCCATTGTGACATTCAGGGGACCCTCCTTTGTCCCCAGGGCCCATTCTGATACCGTGGGGACCTCCTTTGTCCCCAGGGCCCATTGTGACATGCTGGGGACGCTCTTTGTCCCCAGGGCCCATTGTGACATCCTGGGGACCCTCCTTGTCCGCAGAGCCCATTGTGACATCCAGGGGACCCCCTTTGTCCCCAGGGCCCATTGTGGCACCATGAGTACCCTCTTTGTCACTGGAGCCCATTGTGACATCCCATGACCCCCCTTTTTCCCCAGTGCTATTGTGAAATCCTGGGGACCCCTTTTGTCCCTAGGGCCCATTATGACACCATGGGGAACCCCTTTGTCACTGGGGGCCATTGTGACATTCCAGGATTCCACTTTGTCCCCAGGGCTCGTTCTGACACCTTGGGGACTCCCATTGTCCCCAGGGCCCATTGTGACATCCTGGGCAACCCCATTGTCCCCAGGGCCCATTGTGACATCTGGGGGACGCCCTTGTCCCCAGGACCCATCGTGGCACCGTGGGGACTCTCCTTGTCACTTGGGCCCATTGTGACACCATGGCGACGCCCCCCTTTGTCCCCAGTGCCCATTGTGACATCCTGCGGACCCCACTTTGCCCCCAGGGCCCATTGTGACATTCAGGGGACCCACCATTGTCCTCAGGGCCCATTGTGAGGTCCAAGGACCCCCCATTGTCCGCAGGGCCCATTGTGACATCCTCGGCACCGCCTTGTGCCCAGGGCCCATTGTGACATTCAGGGGACCCCTCTTTGTCCCCAGGGCCCATTGTGACATCCTGGGGACCCCCCCTTGTCCCCAGGGCCCATTGTGATGTCCCAGGACCCGCCATTGTCCCCAGGGCCCTGTGTGACATCCTGGGGTGCCCTCCTTGTCCCCAGGGCCCATTGTGACGTCCCAGGACCCCCCATTGTCCCCGGGGCCCATTGTGACATTCAGGGGCCCCCGTTTGTCACTGGGGCCCATTGTGACATCCCAGGACCCCACATTGTCCCCAGGGCCCATTGTGACTTTCAGGGGACCCCACTTGTCCCCAGGACCCATTGTGACACTATAGGGACCCCCCCTTGTGCCCAGTGACCATTGTGACACCGTGAGTACCACCCTTGTCCGCAGGGCTCATTGTGACATCCCAGGACTCCCTATTGTCTCCAGGGGCCATGGTGACATCCTGGGGACGCCCTTTGTCCCCAGGGCCCATTTTGACACCGTCGACACCCCCCTTTGTCCCCAGAGCCCATTGTGACATCCAGGGGACCCCCTTTGTCCCCAGGGCCCATTGTGGCACCATGAGGACCCCCTTTGTCACTGGGGCCCATTGTGACATCCCAGGACCCCCCCTGCTCCCCAGGGCCCATTGTGACATCCCAAGGACCCCGCTTGTCCTCATGGTCCATTGTGACAGCCCAGGACCTTACTTTGTCCCCAGGGCCCATTGCGATATCTGGGGGACCCCCTTGTCCCCAGGGCCCATTGTGACACCATGGGGACCCCCCTTTGTCCCCAGGGCCCATCGTGACATCCTGGGGACCCCCCTTTGTCCCCAGGGCCCATTGTGACATCCTGGGGTCCCCCCTTTGTCCCCAGGGCCCATTGAAATGTCCCAGGACCACCCTTTGTCCCCAGGGTTCATTGTGACATCCTGGGGACCCCATTTGTCCCCACGGCCCATTGTGGCACCATGGGGACCCCGTTTGTCCCCAGGGCCCATTGTGACATCCCATGACCCCTCTTTGTCCCCAGTGCTATTGTGAAATCCTGGGGACCCCTTTTGTCCCCAGGGCCCATTGTGGCAACATTGGCAACCTCTTTGTCACTGGGGGCCATTGTGACATTCCAGGATTCCACTTTGTCCCCGGGGCTCGTTCTGACACCTTGGGGACTCCCATTGTCCCCAGGGCCCATTTTGACATCTGGGGGACGCCCTTGTCCCCAGGACCCATCGTGGCACCGTGGGGACCCTCCTTGTCACTTGGGCCCATTGTGACACCATGGGGACCCCCCCTTTGTCCCCAGTGCCCATTGTGACTTCCTGCGGACCCCCCTTTGTCCCCAGGGCGCATTGTGACATTCAGGGGACCCACAATTGTCCTCAGGGCCCATTGTGACGTCCCAGGACCCCCCATTGTCCCCTGGGCCCATTGTAACATCCTCGGCACCCCCTTGTCCCCAGGGCCCATTGTGACATTCAGGGGACCCCTCTTTGTCCCCAGGGCCCATTGTGACATCCTGGGGACCCCCCTTGTCCCCAGGGCCCATTGTGACGTCCCAGGACCCGCCAATGTCCCCAGGGCCCATTGTGACATCCTGGGGATCCCTCCTTGTCCCCAGGGCCCATTGTGACGTCCCAGGACCCCCCATTGTCCCCAGGGCCCATTGTGACATTCAGGGGCCCCCGTTTGTCACTGGGGCCCATTGTGACATCCCAGGACCCCACATTGTCCCCAGGGCCCATTGTGACATCCTGGGGACCCCCCCTTTGTCCCCAGTGCCCATTTGGACATCCTGCGGACCCCCCTTTGCCCCCAGGGCCCATTTTGACATTCAGGGGACCCACCATTGTCCCCAGGGCCCATTGTGACATCCTGGGGATCCGTCCTTGTCCCCAGGGCCCATTGTGACGTCCCAGGACCCCCCATTGTCCCCAGGACCTATTGTGACATTCAGGGGACCCCCTTTGTCACTGGGGCCCATTGTGACACCATGGAGACCCCCGCTTGTCCTCAGGGTCCATTGTGACATCCTGGGCACCCCCCATTTTCTCCAGGACCCATTGTGACATCCTGGCCACCCCCTTGCTCCCAGGGCCCGTTGTGGCACCATGGGGACACCCGCTTTGTCCCCAGGGCCCATTGTGGCACCATGGGGACCGCCTTTGACCCCAGGGCCCATTGTGGCACCATGGCAACCCCTTTTGTCCCCAGGGCCCATTGTGACATTCTTGGACCCCACTTTGTCCCCAGGGCCTATTGTGACACCATGGGGACCCCTCCTTGTCACTGGGGACCCATTGTGACACCATGGGGACCCCCCCTTGTCCTCAGGACTCATTCTCACATCCTGGACACCCCCCATTGTCCCCAGGGCCCATTGTGACATCCACTGCACCCCCTTGTCCCCAGGGCCCATTGTGACATTCAGGGGACCCCTCTTTGTCCCCAGGGCCCATTGTGACATCCTGGGGACCCCCCATTGTCCCCAGGGCCCATTGTGATGTCCCAGGACCCCCCATTGTCCCCAGGGCCCATTGTGACATCCTGTGGATCCCTCCTTGTCCCCAGGGCCCATTGTGACGTTTCAGGACCCCCCATTGTCCCCAGGACCCATTGTGAAATTCGGGGGACCCCAACTTGTCCCCAGGGCCCATTCTGATATCCTGGGGACACACTTTGTCCCCAGGGCCCATTGTGACATCCCAGGACCCCCTTTGTCCCTGTCGAGGGTTAAGATTGCGGGGTGACAATCAAACCCTGGCAGATGTGTTGTCAACCTCCTCTCCCCCCCCCAATTCCCCCTTTTTCCCCTCCCTCTCCCCCCTTCCCACTCAGCACAGGCGATCGGGAGGGGAAGAAGCACAGAGGGGAGAGAGCTGGAAAAGTTCAAGATGTTTTACTGATGCTACTGATAAGAACAGAGAAAATGATACAAATATACAAAACCCATCTTGTAAGTCTGAGCAACTGCGGAGCCAGCACCCAAAGTCCTGGATTGGACTCTGTAGCCAACCGGAGCTGGATTCAGTCTCTCACTGGCCTCCGTTCGCAGGGACGACCAGCAAGGTCCTCTCCTAATGTCAGCCATGAGGAAAAAAGGGCCGAGATCCTCGTGATCTCCCGCTTTTATATGAAGTATTCACGTGAATGGAATGTTATACACAGTTGGTCACCGGTTTCTCGTTGCCCCTCTCGCGAGATGTCCATCCGTGCTTATCAATAAGTTTTCATTCCATTGCTGGGTTTGCCAAAACATGTGTCTGGTTCTCCAGGAAAATGCAGCTGACATGAAGGCTTTGGCTGACAGGCAAAATTCACTAAAAGAGAAACTTGTTTTTAACAAAACCAGGACATTCCACCCCTTATAATATGACATTCACTGAATACTTAAACCTTATCAATACAATCTATCAATACAATCTAATTAATCACTACTACTATATATATATATATATATATATACATATGTACATATATACACAGGAGTAATTAATCAGTGGACCATCCTTTGAAAAGTTCATTAAGTTCATTTTGTCACAACAGTCTCCCAGGGCAGGGAAAATGGTCCAAGTGCATCTCATGACCCCTGTTGGTGGGTTAAGGACACCAACTTCCAAGAAGGTGTCGGGCGCCACTCGAAGAAGCCAGCGCTGGTTTCATCACCATTGTCTTGATCTGAAAGACACTTATTAAACATTGTTAGTGCGGCAATTCACATCGTACAGTTCAGCACTGCACATTTTCACCTAAAATCAAATCCCCTTGAGGTGCACACCGAACTTCTCCATCCTTAAGCATCACCCACCAGGTGCTGCCAGGTCCCTGGGCAAAAACAATCCCACGAATAGGTTTGCCTGTGCCTGAGGCAGGAGGAACCCAGACTGCCTTTCCTAAGATATTTTTCATGTGTACTACAGGGACTTTATCTCCTTCTACAGTCCATAGAATTTCTGATTGGGCAGGCCCGGCTCGATTGGTTGATCCCCTGGTGTTGACCAACCAAGTGGCTTTTGCTAAATGTGAATCCCAGTTTTTAAAGGCTCCACCACCCAGTGCCTTTAGTGTAGTTTTTAACAAACCATTGTACCTTTCAGTTTTCCCAGAGGCTGGTGCATGATATGGAATATGATACACCCACTCAATACCATGTTCTTTGGCCCAATTGTCTATAATACTGTTTTTGAAATGAGTACCATTGTCTGATTCAATTCTTTCTGGCGTACCCGGCCACCAAAGGACTTGCTTCTCAAGGCCCAAGATGGTATTTCGGGCTGTAGCATGAGGTACGGCAGATGTTTCCAACCATCCAGTGGTTGCTTCCACCATTGTAAGTACATAACGCTTACCTTGACGTGTTTGTGGAAGTGTAATATAATCAATCTGCCAAGCTTCTCCATACTTACACTTTAACCATCGCCCCCCATACCATACAGGCTTTAACCGTTTCGCTTGTTTGATTTCGGTGCAAGTTTCACATTCATGAATAACGTGTGAAACAGTGTCCATAGTTAAATCCACCCCTCGATCACGAGCCCATTTTCATGTTGCATCTCTACCTTGATGCCCTGAAGCACCATGGGCCCACCGAGCTAGGAAAAGTTCACCTTTATGTTGCCAGTCCAAGTCCACCTCAGCTACTTTAATCTTAGCAGCTTGATCCGCTTGTTGGTTGTTTCGATGTTCCTCGGTGGCTTGACTTTTAGGCACATGAGCATCTACATGACCAACTTCCCCAGGCAGGCTCTCCAGCCGAGCAGCAATGTCTTGCCACAGCGTGGTTCCCAATGGTTTCACCTCTGCGCTGCCAGTTACTTTTCTTCCATTGCTGTAGCCACCCCCACAAGGCATTTGCTCCCATCCATGAGTCAGTATAGAGATAAAGCATTGGCCACTTCTCTCGTTCAGCAATGTCCAAAGCCAGCTGGATGGCTTTCACTGCTGCAAACTGACTGGATTCACCTTGTCCTTCAGTGGCTTCTGTAACTTGTCGTGTGGGACTCCACACAGCAGCTTTCACCGTCGATGTTTTCCTACAGACGACAGGATCCACCTGTGAACAGTGCACACTGCTTATCAGTCTCTGAAAGCGGATTATATGGTGGTGCTTCTTCAGCACGTTTTACTTCCTCCTCATCTGCAGACATCCCAAAGTCTTTGCTTTCTGGCCAGTCTGTAATCACTTCTAATATCCCTGGACGGTTGGGACTTCCAATTCGAGCTCATTGCAATCCATTTACTCCATGTAATTTCGGCTGCATGATGTGGAGAGGGAACCGTCCCTTTGAACACCCAGCTCAGCACCGGCAGTCGAGGTGCAGGAGGAGCTGTGCTTCAGTGCCCATCACTTCTGAAGCAGCTCGAACTCCTTCATATGCTGCCAGTATCTCCTTTTCAGTTGCAGTACAGTTGGCCTCAGATCCTTTGTATCCTCGACTCCAAAAACCTAAGGGTCGACCTCAGGTTTCTCCTGGTGCTTTCTGCCAGAGGCTCCAGGTAAGTCCATTATCTCCGGCTGCGGTGTAGAGCACATTTTTAACATCTAGTCCAGTTCGAACTGGTCCAAGGGCCACCGCATGAGTTATCTCACGCTTCATTTGTTCAAAGGCTTGGCGTTGTTCAGGGCCCCACTCAAATTGGTTCTTTTTTACGAGTCACTCGATAGAGAGGCTCACAATGTGGCTGTAGTCAGGAATGTGCATTCTCCAAAAACCTACAACGCCCAAGAAAGTCTGTGTCTCCTTTTTATTAGTAGGTGGAGACATTGCTGCAGTTTTGTTGATCACCTCCATTGGGATCTGACGACGGCCATCTTGCCATTTTATTCCTAAAAACTGGATCTCCCGTGCATGTCCCTTGACCTTGCTTCGTTTTATGGCAAAACCAGCATCCCAAATAATCTGAATTATTCTCTCACCTTTTTTGAAGACTTCTTTCGCTGTGTCGCCCCATACGATGATGTCATCAATATACTGCAAGTGTTCTGGAGCTTCACCTTGCTCCAGCGTGGTCTGGATCAGCCCATGGCAGATGGTAGCACTGTGGTCCCTGGGGTCATTGGTTGGGTCATGGAGTCACTGGTTGGGTGATGGGGTCATTAGTTGAATAATGGGGTCATTGGTTGAATGATGGGGTCATTGGTTGGGTCATGGGGTCACTGATTGGGTGATGGGGTCATTGGTTGAATGATGGGGTCATTGGTTGGGTTGTGGAG
The DNA here is from genome assembly GCF_037038585.1 of Patagioenas fasciata. Taxonomy (NCBI): domain Eukaryota; kingdom Metazoa; phylum Chordata; class Aves; order Columbiformes; family Columbidae; genus Patagioenas; species Patagioenas fasciata. The sequence goes on from NC_092536.1 coordinate 14,828,737, forward strand.
TCACTGATTGGGTGATGGGGTCACTGGTTGGGTTCAGGATTGGTTGGTTGGATGATGATGATGGTGGTTGGATGATGATGGTGGTGGTTGGATGATGATGGTGGTGGTTGGATGATGATGGTGGTTGGATGATGATGGTGCTCTATGCCAAGGATGCACGGAGCATCTGGGCCAGTCCCAAGGGGATGCTTTTGGATATTGGGGTGCAGGGCTTTGGTGTGAAGGTTTGGGAGACAGACTTTTGGGTGCAGGGATTTGGGCACCAAGAGTTCTGGGTGCAGCATTTGGGTCTGCAGGGTTCAGGTGTTCAAGACCTGGGGGTGCAGGACTTGTGGGCTGGAGGATTTGAGGGTGCAGGGATTTGGGGTGAGGGATTTCAGGGTGCCAGTTATGGGGGGGAAGGATCTGGGGTACAGGTTTTGGGGGTGCAGGGTTAAGGGGTTTAGGATTTTGGGGTGCACAGTTTAGGGTGCACGTTCTGGGCATGTATGATTTGAGAGTGCAGGGCTTTGGGGTACAGGATTTGGGGTGCAGGGTTTTGGGGTCAGGATCTGGGGGTGCAGGGTGTTGGGGAGAAGGATTTGGGGGTGCAGCATTTTGAAGTGCAGGGTTTGGAGGAGGGAGGTTTTGGGGGTGAAGGATTTGGTGGTGCTGGTTTTGGGGGTGCAGTGTTAAGGGCGTGGAGGATTAGTGGTGCAGGATTTGTGGGGTTCAGGATTTGGGGCTGCAGGGTATGGGAGGGAAGGATCTGGGGCTTCAGGATTTGGGGGTGCACTGTTGGGGGTGCAGGGTTTAGAAGTCAGGTCTAAGAGTGCAGAGTTTGGGGTGCAGGGATTTGGGGGGAAATTTAAGGTTGCAGAGTGTGGGGTGCACAGGACTGGGGCACAGGATTTGGGGGTGCGGGGTTTCAGGGTTCAGGATTTGGAGGTGTGGAGTTTTGGGGTGCAGGGGATGGGGTGAAGGATTTGAGGCTGCAGGGTGGTGGGGGAAGGATTTGGGGGTGAGAGATTTGGGGTGCAGGATTTGGGGGTGCAGAGTTTTGGGAGGCAAGGATCTGGGGCTGCAGGATTTGGGGGTTCAGTGTTTAGGGCAGCACAATCTTGGGGTGCAGGGGTCTGCACTGAAGGGTTTGGTAGAGCAGGATTTGGGGGTGCAGGACTTTCGGGTGGGGTTTGGGGGTGCAGGGTTCATGTGTTCAGGAACTGGGGGTGCAGGATTTGAGGGTGCAGGGCTCTGGGTGCAGAGTTTGGGAGTTCAGGGTTTGGGGTGCAGGGTTTTTGGCAGGAGGATCTGAGGGTGCAGGATCTGGGGGGCAGGATTTGGGGTTCAGCATTTTCAGTGCAGGTTTTGGGGGGACTTGATTTTAGGGTGCTCGCTTTGGGCTGCAGGATCTGGGTGCAGGATTTAGGGTTCGGGGTTCAGGGATGCAGTGAAGTGCGGGATCTGGGGTGCTCGATTTTGGGGTGCAGAGTCTTGCAGGAAGGATCTGGGGGTGCAGGGTTTAGGGTGCAGAATTTGGGGGTGTAGGGTTTTAGGGAGAAAGGCTTGGGGGTGCAGGTCTAGGGGGGTAAAATTTGGGGGCAAAGGGTTTGAAGGAGCAGGATTTGGGGTGCAGGATTTGGGGGTGCAGGGTTTGGGCGTGCAGTGCTAAGGTGGTGGAGGGTGCAGGGTTTGTAGTGAAGGTTTTGGGGTGCAGGATTTGAGGATGCAAAATCTGATGGTGCAAGGTTTGGGTGTTCAAGATGTAGGCAAGCAGGATCTTGGGTTTTGGGGCACAGGGCTGGGTGAGGCCAGATTTGGGGTGCAGGTCTGGGTGAGGGATCTGGGGGTGCAGGGTTTGGTAGTGCGGGAATTGAGGGTGCAGAGTTTGGGCGGCAGGGCTTGGGGGAGCAGGAGTTTGGGGTTCAGAACCTGTGGGTGCAGAGTTTGGGGTGCAGAACCCGTGGGTACCGGGTTTGGGGAGGCAGAATTGGGGGTGCAGGGTTTTGGAGTTCAGGACATGGGGTTGAGGATTTGGGGGTGCAAGGTTTGGAAGTGCATTGATTAGGGGGAAGGATTTAGGGTGGTGGGATTTGGGGGCACGGGGTTTGGGGGTCAGCATTTGGGGGTGCAAAGCTTAGGGGGCAGCGTTTTGAGTGCAAGTTGGGGGAGGACTTGATTTTAGGGTGCAGGGTTTGGGGTGCGAGTTTGGGGATGGCAGCATTTCGGGTATACAGTTTGGGGGTGCAGGGTTTTGGGGAGCAGTATCTGGGGGTACAGGATTATGGGATGTGCAGGGTTTGGGGGCGCAGGGTTCAGGGTTGCAGGGTTTGGTATCACAGGTTTGAGGGGTTCATGGCTTGGGAGGAAGGATTTGGGGGTGCAGAATTTAGGGGTGCACGTTTTAAGGGTGCAGAGCTTAGGGGGAAGAATCGGAGATGTAGGGGTTTTGGGGACATTATCTGGGGGTCAGGATTTGGGGTGCAGGGTTTTGAGGTGCAGGGTTCAGGTGTTCAGGGTTTGAGGAAAGGATCTGGAGGTGCAGGGCTTTGGAGTGGAGGATTTTGGGGTGCAGGGTTAGTTGGGATTTGGGGTTGCAGGGATTTGGGGTGCAGGGTTTGGTGGTGCATTGGTTTTGGGGGTGGAGGACTGGGGGACACAGGGTTTCAGGGTGCAGGATGTGGGGGTGCAGGATTTGGGAGTGCAGAGTTGGGGGGCAGAATTTTTGGTGCAGGGCTTTGGGGTACAGGACTTGGGGGTGCAGGGGTTTGGGTGGGGAATTTGGGGTGCAGGGTGTTGAGGAAGGATCTGGGGGTGCATTGTTTGGGGGGCTGGATGAGGAGGTGCACGATTTAGGGCTGCAGAGCCTGGGGGGCAGGGGTTTGTTGGCAGAATGTGGGGCTGCGGGGTTCTGGGGTGCAGAGTTTGGGAGATCAGGGGTTTGGGGTGCAGGGGTTTGGGGGGAAATTTAACGTTGCGCAGTGTGGGTTGCATTGGTTTTGGGGTGAAGGATTTGGGGGTGCGGGGTTTGGGGGTCAGGATCTGGGGGTGAAAGGCAGTGGGGAAGGATCTGGGGGTGAGATATTTGGGGTGCAGGGTTTGGGATGCCAGGTTTGGGGTGAAGGGTTTGGGGGCAAGGATCTGGGGTGCAGGATTAGGGCAATCAGGGCTGGGGGGATAAGTTTGTGTGGGGCAGAATTTCGGGGTGCAGGGTCTGGGTGGGCAGGATTTCGGGGCATCCGGGCTTGGGAGTGCAGGATTTTGGAGTACAGGGTTTGGGGGTGCAGGCTTGGGGAGGCAGAATTTGGGGGTGCAGGTTTGGAAGGGTCAGGACCTCGGGGGGCACAGTTTGGACAGCACAATGTGGGGTGCAGGATTTGGGAGAGAAGGATCTGGGGGGGCAGGGTTTGGGCTGAAGGGTTTGGTAGGGCAGGGGTTGGGGGAGCAGGATTTGCGGGTTCAGAACCTGAGGGTGCAGGGTATTGGGGAGCAGGATCTAGAAGGGCAGGGTTTGGGGGTGCAGGATTTTGGGGAGCAGAGTTTGGGGGTTCATGACGTGGGGATGGAGGAATTCGGGGTGCAGGGTTTGTGGGTGCAGGGTTCACATGTTTAGGACCTGGGGGTGAAGAATTTAGGTGTGCAGGGGTCTGGGGTGCTGGGTTTTGGGGTGCAGGATCAGGGGGTGCAAGGTTTGGAAGTGCAGGGTTTTGGGGCGCAGGGTTTGGGAAATCAAGGTTTGGGGTTCCAGGATTTGGGGGTGCAGTGTTAGGGGGTGAATGCTTTCGAGGGGCAGGGTTTGGGGGTGTATGATCTGGGGGTGAAGGGTTTCAGGGTGCAGGGTCAGGGGGAAGGATTTGGGGGGCAGGGTTAGGTGGGATGTGGGGCTGCAGGGTTTAAGTGTGCAGGATTTTGGGGTGTAGGGGTTTGTAGTGCAAGGTTCGGTAGGGCAGGATTTGGGGGTGCAGGGCTTTGGGGTGAGGGATTTCAGGGTGCCGGGTTTGCGAGGGAAGGATCTGGGGGTACAGGTTTTGGGGCTTCGGGCTTTTAGGGTGCAACTTGTGGAGTACGGGGTTTCAGGGTGCAAGGTTCAGTGGTGCAGGGGTTTGGGGGTGAAGGGTTTGGGGAGACAGAATTGGGGGTGCAGGGTTTGGGATTGCAGGGTGTTGGGGGAAGGATCTGGGGGTACAAGGTTTGGGGTAGCAGGGTTTTGGGGAGCAGGGTTTCGGGGTCAGGCTTTAGGGGGACAGGGTTTGGGGGGCAGGGCCGGGAGGGATGATTTGGGGGTGCAGGGTTTAGGGCAGCAGGATCTTGGGGTGAAGGGGTTTGGGGTGAAGGGTTGGGTAGGACAGGATTTGGGGTGCAGGTTTTTAGGGTGCAACTTGTGGGGGCAGGATTTGGGGTACAGGGGTTTGGGAGTGCAGGTCTTGGGAAGGCAGAATTGGGGTGTAGATTTTGGGTGTTCAAGACCTTGGGGTGCAGGGTTAAGGGGTGCAGGGTTCTGGGGTGCAGTGTTCTGGGGGTGCAGGGTATTGGGGTGCAGGACTTGGGGTTGCAGGAGGCAGGATCTGGGGCGCAGCTTTTGAAGTTGCAGGTTTTGGGGGTGCAAGATCTGGAGAGTCAGGATTTGGGGTGCACTGTTTGGGGGAGCATGGTTTAGGGTGCACAAGTTTTGGGAGTGCGTGATTTGAGAGTGCAGGGCTTTGGGGTGCAGGATCTGGGGGTGCAGGGTGTTGGGGAGAAGGATTTGGGGGTGCAGCATTTTGAAGTGCAGGGTTTGGAGGAGGGAGGTTTTGGAGGTGCAAGATTTGGTGGTTCAGGTTTTGGGGGTGCAGTGTTAAGGGGGTGGAGGATTAGGGGTGCAGGGTTTGGGGGTTCAGGATTTGGGGCTGCAGGGTATGGGAGGGAAGGATCTGGGGCTTCAGGATTTGGGGTTGCACTGTTTGGGGTGCAGGGTTTAGAAGTCAGGTCTCAGAGTGCAGGGTTTGGGGTGCAGGGGCTTGGGGGGAAATTTAAGGTTGCAGAGTGTGGGGTGCACAGGACTGGGGCACAGGATTTGGGGGTGCGGGGGTTCAGGGTTCATGATTTGGAGGTGTGGAGTTTTGGGGTGCAGGGTATGGGGGTGTAGGGCTGGGGCTGCAGGCTTTGGGGGGAAGAATATTGGGGTGCATGGTTTAGGGGCACAGGGGCTTGGGGGGAACGATTTGGGGCTGCAGGGTTTGAAGTGCAGGGTTTAAGGGGGCAGGGTTTGAAGTGCAAGGTTCGGTGGTTCGGGATTCTGGGGTGCTGGGATTTGAGGTGAAGGATCTGGGGGTGCAGGATTTAGAGGTGCAGGATCTGAGGATGCAGGATCTGGGGAGCAGGACCTGGGGGAGCAGCACCTTGGGGTGAGGGTTCGGGGTGCAGGGTTTGAGGGTGCAGGGTTTCGGGGTGCAGGGTTCGGGGTGCAGGGTTTGAGGGTGCAGGGTTTCGGGGTGCAGGGTTCCCGTGTTCAGGGAGTGTGGCTGCCAGGTTTGGGGGCACAATTTGCAGGTGCAGGGTTTGAAGGTTCAGGACTTGAGGCTGCAGGATGTGGGGGTTCAAGGTTTGGGGTGCAGGGTTTGGGGGTGGATGATTAGGGGGTGCAGACTTTGGAATTCAGGATCTTGGGGTGCAGGGGTCTGCACTGAAGGGTTTGGTAGAGTAGGATATGGGGGTGCAGGACTTTAGGGTGGGGTTTGGGGGTGCAGGGTTCATGTGTTCAGGAACTGGGGGTGCAGGGTTTGAGGGCTTTGGGTGCTGAGTTTGGGAGTTCAGGGTTTGGGGTGCAGGATTTTTGGCAGGAGGATCTGAGGGTGCAGGATCTGGGGGGGAGGATTTGGGGTTTCAGGGTTCAGGGATGCATTGGTTTGAAGTGCGGGATCTGGGGTGCCCTATTTTGGGGTGCAGAGTCTTGCAGGAAGGATCTGGGGGTGCAAGAATTGGGTGAGCAGGATATGGGGGTGTAGGGTTTTAGGGTGAAGGGCTTGGGGGTGAAGGTCTTAGGGGACAAAATGGGAGGGCAAAGGGTTTGGAGGAGCAGGATTTGGGGGTGCAGGATTTGGGGGTGCAGGATTTGAGTATGGCGTGTGGGGAGGCAGGATTGGGGGGGCTGCATTTGGGGTGCAGGATTTGAGGGTTCAGTGCTTACAGTATCTGGATCTGGGGGTGCAGTTTTTGGAGGTGCAGTTTGGGTGAGAAGGATCTGGGGATGCAGGATTTGGGGGTGCAGGGTTTGGGGGTGCAGGGTGTTGAGGTGTAGGGTTTGGGGGGCAGGATCTGGGGGTGTGGGATTTAGGGGTGTAGGGTTGGGGGTGAAGGGTTTGGGGGACAGAATTTTGAGGTGAAGGGTTTGTCAGTACAGGGTCTTGGGGTGAGGGGGTTTGGGGTGAAGGGTTGGGTAGGGCAGGATTTGGGGGTGCAGGACTATGGGCTGAGGGTTTGGGGTTGCAGGGTTCACATGTTCAGGAACCAGGGTTGCAGGGTTTTGGGGTGCAGGGTTGGGGGAATATTTGAGGTACAGGATTTGGGGTGTAGGGTTTGGAGGTGGAAGAATTTGGAGGTTCGTGGTTGGGGCACGCAGAGTTAGGGGCTGCAGGATCTGGGGTGCAGGGTTTGGGGGGCACTGTTTTGGGGGGAAGGATTTGTCGGATACAGGGTTTAAGGCTTTAGGATTTGGAGATGTAAAATTTTGGGGTGCAGGAGGTGCAGGGTCTGGGGTTGCAGGATTTGGGGTGCAGTGTGTGGGGGTGCAAGATCTTGGGGTGTACGAGCTTTGGGTGTGGGATTTGAAGGAAAATTATTTGGGGGTGCAGGGACTGGGGGTGTAGGGTTTTGGGGTTGCTGTGTTTGGAGATTTGTGACTTGGGTGTCAAGGATTTGGGGTGCAGGGTTTGAAGTGCAGGGCTAAAGGGGGCAGGATTTGGAGGTGCAAGATTTGGTGGTCTGGGGTACTGGGGTGCAGGGTTTTGGGGTGCGGGATTTCGGGGTGCAGGTTTCACGTCTTTAGGAACTGGGCGGGGAGGGTTTCTTGGTGCGGACTTTTGAGTGCAAGTTTGAGGGGCCTTGATTTTGGGGTGCATGGTTTGGGGGGCAGGATTCCGGGTGTAAGGTTTTGAGGTGCAGGACTTGGGGGTGCAGGTTTCACACGTTAAGGAACTGGGGCTGCAGAGGTTGGGGGTGCAGCGTTGTGGGCTGCAGGGTTGAAGGGTGCAGGATTTAGGGGTACAGGTTTTGGGGGTGCAGGAGCTGGGGGTGCAGACTGTAGGGATCAGAATTTGGGGGTGCAGGGTTCTGGGGTGCAGGATCTGGGTGAGCAGGCTGTTGGGGTACAGAACCTTGTAGTTCAGTGTTTAGAGGCAGGATTTGGGGGTGCAGGGTTTGGGGTGAGGGGTTCAGGTGTTCAGCACCTGGGGGTGCAGGACCTGAGGGTTGGAGGATTTGGGGGTGCAGGAATTTGGGGGTGCAGGGATATGGGTGCAACTTGTGGGGTGCAAGGTTTTGGGTATAGGGTTTTGGGGTGCAGAGTTTTGGGGGGGAGGATTGGGGGAGCAGGGTTTTGGGGTGCAAGGTTCAGTGGTGCAGGGTTCTGGGGGTGCAGGGTTTAGCGCCAGAATTGGGGGTGCAGGGTTTGGGATTTCAGGGTGTTGGGGGAAGGATCTGGGGGTACAAGATTGGGGGTAGCAGGGTTTTGGGGAGCAGGGTTTCGGGGTCAGGCTTTAGGGGGACAGGGTTTGGGGGGCAGGGTTGGGAGGGATGATTTGGGGGTGCAGGGTTTAGGGCAGCAGGATTTTGGGGTGAAGGGGTTTGGGCTGAAGGGTGGGTAGGACAGGATTTGGGGGTGCAGGATTTTAGGATGCAACTTGTGGGGGCAGGATTTGGGGTACAGGAGGTTGGGGGTGCAGGGTTTGGGGTGTAGGATTTAGTGGAGCAGGGACTGGGGGTGAAGGTCTTGTGGAGGCAGAATTGGGGGTGCAGATTTTGGGTGTTCAGGACCTGGGGGTGCAGGATTTGGGGATGTAGGTTTTGGGGGGTAGATTTTGGGGTGCTGGGTTCGGGACATGGGTCTGGAGGATTTGGGGGTGCAGGGTTAAGGGGTTTAGGATTTTGGGGTGCACAGTTTAGGGTGCACGTTCTGGGCATGTATGATTTGAGAGTGCAGGGCTTTGGGGTACAGGATTTGGGGTGCAGAGTTTTGGGGTCAGGATCTGGGGGTGCAGGGTGTTGGGGAGAAGGATTTGGGGGTGCAGCATTTTGAAGTGCAGGGTTTGGAGGAGGGAGGTTTTGGGGGTGAAAGATTTGGTGGTTCAGGTTTTGGGGGTGCAGTGTTAAGGGGGTGGAAGTTTAGGGGTGCAGGGTTTGGGGGTTCAGGATTTGGGGGTGCAGGGTATCGGAGGGAAGGATCTGGGGCTTCAGGATTTGGGGGTGTACCGTTTGGGGGTGCAGGGTTTAGAAGTCAGGTCTAAGAGTGCAGGGTTTGGGGTGCAGAGTGTGGGGTGCATAGGACTGGAGCACAGGATTTGGAGGTGTGGAGTTTTGGGGTGCAGGGGTTGGGGGTGAAGGATTTGAGTCTGCAGGGTGGTGGGGGAAGGATTTGGGGGTGAGAAATTTGGGGTGCAGGATTTGGGGGTGCAGAGTTTTGGGAGGCAAGGATCTGGGGCTGCAGGATTTGGGGGTTCAGTGTTTAGGGCAGCACAACCTCGGGGTGCAGGGGTTTGCAGTGAAAGGTTTGGTAGGCAGGATTTGGGGTGCAGGATTCTGGGGTGCTGGGTTTGGGGTACAGGATTTGGTGTTGCAGGGATGGGGTTGAAGGGCTTGGGTTTCCAGGCCTTTGAGGTGCAGGATTTGGAGGTGCAAGGTTTGGGAGGGAATTCTTTGGGGTGCAGGGTTTGGGGTTCCAGGAGGTGGGGGAAGGACCTTGGGGTGTAGGGTTTGGGGGGGCAGGGCTTTGGGGGAAGGATTTGGGGGTGCAGGGTTTTGAAGTGCAGCGTTTCAGGGGAGCATGATTTTGGGGGTGCACATGTGGGGTCCAGGTTTGGGGGGTGCAGAGTTTGTGAATGGAGGATTTTGGGGTGCAGGGTTTGGGACTGCCTAATTTGGGGGTGCAGTGTTTGGGTGTTCAGGACCTGGGGGTGCTGCGTTTGGGAATGCAGGCTTTGGGGGTGCAGGGCTCAGGATTTGGGAGGGCAGGATTAGGGGGTGTGAGATTTCAGGGTTTAGGGGTGCAAAGTTTGGTAGGGCTGAATTTAGGGGTGCAGGATTTGGGGTGTAGGGTTTGGTGCTGTGAGATTTGGGGGTGCAGGGTTTGGGGGTGCAAGATTTGAGGGTGCAAGGTTTGGGTGTTCAAGATTTAGGGGAGCAGGATCTTGGGATGCAGGGTTTGGGGGTGCAGGGCTTTTGGGTGAGGGATTTAGGGTTCAGGCTTAGGGGTGCAGGGTTTGGGGGTGCAGGGTGTTGGGGAAGGATTTGGGGGTACAGGGTTTGGAGGTGCAGTCGTTCAGGGATCAGGGTTTGGGGGGCAGAATTTGGGGTGCAGGGTTTGGGATGGCAGGATTAGGGGGAGCAAGACTGTGGGGTGCAGGGGTTTGGGGTGAAGGGTTTGGTAGGGCACGATTTGGGGTGCAGGCTTTAGGAAGGAAGGAAGGAAAGAAGGATCTGGAGGTGCAGGATTTGGTGTGCAGGGTTTAGGGGTGCAGGATTTAAGGGTGCGGGGGTTTGGGTGAAGGGCTTGGTAGGGCAGGAATTTGGGGTGCAGGGTTTGGGTGTGCAGGGTTGTGAAGTGCAGAGATTTGCAGGTGCAAGATCTGGGATTGTAGGGTTTGGGGGTGTAGGATCCGGGGAGCAGGGTTTGGGGTGCAGAACCTTGTTGTTCAGGGTTTAGAGGCAGGATTTGGGGGTGCAGGGCTTTGGGGTGAGGAGTTGCGGGTGCAGGGTTCAGGACTTGGGGGTTGCAGGATTTGGGGGTGCAGGGTTGGGTAAGGAAGGATCTGAGGGCGCAGGGTTTGAAGTTTCAGGACTTGGGGTGCAGGATTTGGGGGTACAGGATTAATGGGTGTAGGGTGTTTGGGGAAAGGATTTGGGGGTGCAGGGTTTTGAAGTGCAGGGTTTAAAGGGGCAGGATATGGGGTGAACGATTTGGGGGTGCACATTTTTGGGGTGTGCAAGATTTGAGAGTGCAGGGATTTGGGGTGAGCGATTTCAGGGTGCCAGGTTTGGGGGGGAAGGATCTGCGGGTGCAGGGTTTGTCAGTGCATTGATTGGGGGTCAGAATTTGGGGGTGCAGGGTTTGTGGGGTAGGATTTTGGGTGCAGGGTTTGGGGAGCAGGATCTGGGGGTGATGGAATTGGTTGAAAGGTTTCGTGGTGCCGGCTTTGGGGGAGCAGAGTTCAGGGGTGCAAGGTTTTGGGGGACAGGTTTGGACATAAAAGATTCGGGGGCGAATGGTTTGGGGGAACGATTTGGGGGTGCAGGATTTGGGGGTGCAGGATTTGGTATTACAGGTTTTGGGGAATCATGGCTTGGGAGGAAGGATTTAGGGGTGCAGGGTTTCAAGATGCAGGATTTGGGGTGCAGTATTTGGGGTTGCAGGTTTGGGGGTGCAAGTTGTGGGGCGGCAAGATATCGGGTATAGGGTTCTGGGCTGCAGGGTTTGGGGGTGCAGGATTTCAACGTGCAGGGTTCTGGGGTGCAGTATCTGGGGGTCCAGGGTTTGGCAGTGCATTGGCTTTGGGGGTTGAAGGATTTGGGGGTGCAGGGTTTAGGAATGCATGATTTGGGGGTGCAGGATTTGGGGGTGCAGAGTTAGGGGGCAGGATTTTCAGTGCAGGGCTTCAGGGCACAGAACTTGGTGGTGCAGGATCTGGGGGTGCAGGTTTGCGGTGGGGAATTTGGGGGTGCAGGGTGATGAGGAAGGATCTGGGGGTGCAATATTTGGGCTTTAAGGGCTTAGGGGGGCAGGATCTGGCAGTGCAGAGTTTGGGGACAGGATCTGGGGGTGCAGCGATTGGGGTTACAGGTTTTGGGGGTGCAGGGTTAAGGGAATTGTTTGAGGTGCAGGGTTATGAGAGTGCAGGATTTCTGGGTGCAGAGTTTGGGGTGCTGGGTATGGGGCAGCAGGATCTGGGGGTGCAGGTTTTGGGGGTGCATTCATTTGGGTGGAGGATCTGGGGGTGCAGGGTTTAAGGGTTCAGGATTTGGAGGTGTAGGGTTTTGGGGTACAGGGTTCTGGGTGGAGGTTTTGGGGTGAAAGATTTGGGGGTGCAGTGTTAAGGGGTGGAGGCTTAGAGGTGCAAGATTTGGGGGTGCAGAGTTTTCGTGTGTCTGATTTGGGGGTGCAGGGTCTGGGGGTGCAAGATCCTGGAATTCAGGATCTGGGGGTTCAGGATTTGGGGGTGCAGGGTATGGGAGGGAAGGATCTGGGGCTTCAGGATTTGGGGGTGCACTGTTTGGGGGTGCAGGGTTTAGAAGTCAGGTCTAAGAGTGCAGCGTTTGGGGTGCAGGGGCTTGGGGGGAAATTTAAGGTTGCAGAGTGTGGGGTGCACAGGACTGGGGCACAGGATTTGGGGGTGCGAGGTTTCAGGGTTCAGGATTTGGAGGTGTGGAGTTTTGGGGTGCAGGGGATGGGGGTGAAGGATTTGAGGCTGCAGGGTGGTGGGGGGAGGATTTGGGGGTGAGAGATTTGGGGTGCAGGATGTGGGGGTGCAGAGTTTTGGGAGGCAGGGATCTGGGGCTGCAGGATTTGGGGGTTCAGTGTTTAGGGCAGCACAACCTCGGGGTGCAGGGGTTTGCAGTGAAAGGTTTGGTAGGCAGGATTTGGGGTGCAGGATTCTGGGGTGCTGGGTTTGGGGCACAGGATTTGGTGTTGCAGGGATGGGGTTGAAGGGCTTGGGTTTCCAGGCCTTTGAGGTGCAGGATTTGGAGGTGCAAGGTTTGGGAGGGAATTCTTTGGGGTGCAGGGTTTGGGGTTCCAGGAGGTGGGGGAAGGACCTTGGGGTGTAGGGTTTGGGGGGCAGGGTTTTGGGGGAAGGATTTAGGGGTGCAGGGTTTTGAAGTGCAGCGTTTCAGGGGGGCATGGTTTTGGGGGTGCACATGTGGGGGTCCAGGTTTGGGGGGTGCAGAGTTTGTGAATGGAGGATTTTGGGGTGCTGGGTTTGGGACTGCCTAATTTGGGGGTGCAGTGTTTGGGTGTTCAGGACCTGGGGGTGCTGCGTTTGGGAATGCAGGCTTTGGGGGTGCAGGGCTCAGGATTTGGGAGGGCAGGATTAGGGGGTGTGAGATTTCAGGGTTTAGGGGTGCAAAGCTTGGTAGGGCTGAATTATAGGGGTGCAGGATTTGGGGGGCAGGGTTTGGTGCTGCAGGATTTCGGGGTGCAGGGTTTGGGGGCTTAAGGTTAGGGTGTTCAAGATTTAGGGGAGCAGGATCTTGGGGTGCAGGGTTTGGGGGTGCAGGGCTTTTGGGTGAGGGATTTAGGGTTCAGGCTTAGGGGTGCAGGGTTTGGGGGTGCAGGGTGTTGGGGAAGGATTTGGGGGTACAGGGTTTGGAGGTGCAGTGTTTCAGGGATCGGGGTTTGGGGGGCAGAATTTGGGGTGCAGGGTTTGGGATGGCAGGATTAGGGGGAGCAAGACTGTGGGGTGCAGGGGTTTGGGGTGAAGGGTTTGGTAGGGCACGATTTGGGGTGCAGGCTTTAGGAAGGAAGGAAGGAAAGAAGGATCTGGAGGTGCAGGATTTGGTGTGCAGGGTTTAGGGGTGCAGGATTTAAGGGTGCGGGGGTTTGGGTGAAGGGCTTGGTAGGGCAGGAATTTGGGGTGCAGGGTTTGGGGGTGCAGGGTGTTTTGGGAACGATCTGGGGGTACAGGGTTTGGGGTGCTGGGTTTGGGGGTTAAAGGATTTGCGGGGGCAGGGTTCAGGTGTTCAGGACCTGGGCGTGCAGGCTTTGCGGGTTCAAGGTTCCAGGTGCATTGTTTGGGGGGAGAGGACTTGGGGGTGCAGAGTTTTGGGGTGCAGGGCTTGTGAGAGAGGAATCGGGGGTGCAGGATTTGGGGGTTCAGGGTTTAGGGTAGCAGGATCTTGGGGTGCAGGATATGGGGGTGCAGTGTTTTGGGGGTCAGGATCTGGGGGTGCATGATTTGGGGGCTCAGGGTTTGGGGATGAAGGGTCTTGGGGTGCTGGGCTTTGGGCTGCAGTGTTGGGGGGCAGGTTTTGGGGTGCAGGGTTTGGGGGCAGGTTTTGCGTGTTCAGGAACTGGGGATGCAGGATTTTGCGTTGAAGGGCTCTGGGGTGCCGGGGTTGGCCTGCAGGGATTGGGGTGCAGTATTTTGGGGTGCAGGGGTTTGGGGTTCAGGACCTGGGGGTGCAGGGTCTTAGGGAACCGGATTTCAGGGGTGCAGGATTTAAGGGTTGCAGGGGCTTTGGGAGAGGGATTTGGGCTTCAGGGTCTGAGGGGTGCAGGGTTTGGTGGGGAAGGGTTTGGGGTGCCTGGTTTAGGGTTGCAGGATCTGGGGTGCAGGGTTTGGAGGTGCCGGGGTTTTGGGGGGCAGGATATAGGGGTGCAGGATTTGAGGGTGCAGGGTTGTGGAGTGCAGAGATTTGCAGGTGCAAGATCTGGGATTGTAGGGTTTTGGGGTGCAGGTTTTGGGGAGGAAGGATTTGGGGTGCAGGGTTTAAAGGTTCACGATCTGGAGGTGCAGCGTTTTGGGGTGCAGGGTTATGGGGCTACAGGTTTTGGGAGGGAAGGGTCTGGGGGTGCAGGGTGCAGGGATCACAGTATGGGGGTGCAGGATTCTGGGGTGCAGGATCTGGGGAGCAGGATATGGGGGATATCACCCCAAACCTGCCCCGCAGACACGGCACCCAAAATCCTGCACCCCAAAATACTCTTCCCAAACCCGCACCCCAGATCCTGACCCCAAGCCCTGCACCAAAACCCTGCCCCTCAATCCTTCACCCCAAATCCTCCACCCCCGATCCTGTCTTCCCAAATCCTGCACCCCCAAATTCGGCCCTACCAAACTCTGACCCCTAAACCCTACAACTGAAACCTTGCACCCCCTAATCCTGCCCTCCCTACCTTCCTGAACCCCGAAACGTGCACCCCAAACCCTGCATTCCCAAATCCTTCTGTCCTATACCCTACACCCCTAAACCTGCCCCCAAACCCTGCACCCCAAAGAATTCCCTCCCAAACCTTGCACCTCCAAATCCTGCACCTCAAAGGCCTGGAAACCCAAGCCCTTCAACCCCATCCCTGCAACAGCAAATCCTGTACCCCAAACGCAGCACCCCAGAATCCTGCACCCCAAATCCTGCCTACCAAACCTTTCACTGCAAACCCCTGCACCCCAAGATTGTGCTGCCCTAAACACTGAACCCCCAAATCCTGCAGCCCCAGATCCTGACCCCAAGCCCTGTACCAAAACCCTGCCCCTCAATCCTGCACCCCCAAATCCTCCACCCCCGATCCTGTCTTCCCAAACCCTGCACCCCAAATCCTGCCCCCCCAGCTTGCACTCTGCACCCCCAAACCGTGCACTCCCAATCCCTGAACGCCCAAGTCCTGCACCCCCACGTCCTTAACGCCCAAAATGTGCACCCCAGATCCTCCCCACCCAGTCCTGCACCCCTAATATTCCACCCTCTAATAATGCACCCCTAAGCCTCGCACCCTGAAAGCTGCACCCCCAGGTCCTGAGTCCCCAAACCCTGCACCCCCAAATCCCGCGCCTTTAAATCCTGTCCTCCTAAAACCCAGGACCCCCATAATTTGCCTCCCCAAACCCTGCTCCCCAAAACCCTGCACCCCCAAACCCAGCACCCCCAGGTCCTGAACACCCAAACCCTGCACCCCAAAACCCTGCACCCCCAAAGGCAGCACCCCCAGGTCCTGAACACGCAAACTCTGCACCCCAAACCCTGCCATCCCAAACCCTGCACCCATAATTCTGCCTCTCAGACCCTGATCCCTGAAACACTCCACCTCCAAACCCTGCACCCCCAAATCGTTCCCCAACACCCTGCACCCCCTAACCCTGAACCCCAAATACCAAAACCCTGCACCCCAAAATCCTGCAAGGTTTGGTAACCTTGCACCCTCAAATATTGCACTCCCCAAACCTGCATCCCGAAAGCATTCCTGCCCAAATTCTGTACCCTAAGATCCTGCACCCTAAAACCCTGCACCCCCAAAATCCTTCTCCCCAACCCTGCACCCCCAAAAACTCTGCCCCCACAACCTGAACCCCCAAACCCTGTACTAAAACCTGCAACCACAGACCTGGCACGCCCAAACTCTGCACCCCAAATCCTCCCTCCCCAAAACCTGCACCCCAAAACTGTACAAGCCCAGATCTTGCACCCCTAAATCTCTGCACTCCACAACCCTGCACCCTCAAATCCTGCACCCCTATATCCTGCCCCCAAACCCCTGCACCTCCAAACCCTTGACCCCCAAATCCTGCAACCCTAAGCCAGGCACCCCCAAACCC
Organism: Patagioenas fasciata; assembly: GCF_037038585.1. Lineage (NCBI taxonomy): Eukaryota > Metazoa > Chordata > Aves > Columbiformes > Columbidae > Patagioenas > Patagioenas fasciata. The sequence continues at coordinate 14,844,210 of NC_092536.1, forward strand.
TTCCCCACCAAACCCTGCACCCCCAATTCCTCCATCCCCACGTCATGAACCCCCAAACCCTGCTCCCCAAAACTCTGCACCCCCAAACCCTGAATTCCCAGGCCCTGCACCCCAAACTTAGCTGTCAAAACTGTGCACCCAAAATTCTGCCCCCACCGAACCCTAACCCTGGCTCCCCAAACACTGCCCCCCAAACCCTGCTTCCCGTTATCCTCCAACCCCACAGCCCAAATCCCCAGAACCAGCAACCCCAAAACCCTGTACCCCCATCCCTGCACCCCAAATCATTTTCCTTCAAATCCTACCTGCAAAACTTGTACACCCCAAGATCCTGCACCCCCAAACCCTGTGCCCCAAACACTGCACCCCCAAACCCTGCCCTTCTAGATCCTGCACCCCAATACCCTGCCCCCCCAGGTTCTGAACCCCCAAAACCTGCTCCCCAAACCCTACCCCCCTAAACTGTCCACCCCCAAACTCTGCCCTACCGAGCCCTCCACCCCAAACCCCTGCACCCCAAGATCCTGCTGCCCTAAACCCTGCACCCCCTTATCATCCTTCCCTAAACCCTGCACCCCAAACCCTGCAGCCCCAAACCCTGCACCTCCAACCCTGCACCCCCAAACCCTGCACCCCAAATCCTGCACTCCAAAATCATACACCCTGAAACACTGAAACCCCAAATCCTACCCCTCAAACACTGCACCCCAAATCCTTCCTCCAGAACACTGCAGCCCTAAACCCTGCACCCTAAATCCCTGCAGCCCCAAATCCCGTCTAACCTTGGACCCCCAAAACCTGCACCCCTAGATCCATCCCCCCAAGTGAATGCACCCCCAGAACCTGAACCCCCAGATGCTGCTGCCCCATACCCAGCACCCCAAACTCTGCACCTGGAAATCCTGTACTCTCATAACCCTGCACCTCAAATAATTCCCTCCACCCTGCACCCCCAAAACCTGTAACCCCAGACGCTGCACCCCCAGGTCCTGTCCCCAAACTCTGCACTGCCAGATCCTGCCCCCCGTAACCCTTAAAGCCCAAATATTGCACCCCCAGATCCTTCCTCAACACCCTGTACCCCCAAATTCCCCACCCAAAACCTGCAGCCCCAAACCCTGCACCCCCAAATCCTGACCCCCCAGATAATGCCCCCAAAACCCTGAATCCCCAATCCTGCACCCCAAAACCCTGAACCCCAAAATACTGCACCCCTAAATTCTGCACCCCAAACCCTGCAGACCAACCCCGGCACCCCGACGCCCTGCACCCCCAGTTCCTGTCAATGGAAACCCCAAACCCTGCAGCCCAAATCACTTTCCTTCAAATCCCACACCCAAAACTCATATACCCCAAGATGCTGCACCCCAAAACCCTGCCCCCTAAACTTTGTACCCCACACCCTGCCCCCAAACCCTACACCCCAAAACCTGCAGTCCCAAACCCTGCACCCGAAAACTCTACACCCCCAAATCCTTCACCCCAAAATCCTGCCCTACCAAGCCCTGCACCCTCAGATTCTGCACCCCAAAACCTTCACCCCAAAACCTTCACTGCAAACCTTTCACCCCAAACCCTTCACCTGCAGCTCTGTCCCCCAAACCCTTCAACCCCCAACCCTACACCCCCAAATCCTCCACCCCAAAACCCTGTACCCCAAAACCCTTTACCCTAAAAGCTGCACCAGCAGATCCTTCCCCCAACTCCCTGCACCCCCAATTCCTGCCCCACCAGACCCTGCACCCCCAACCCTGCTCCTCTGTTCCTGCTCTCCACAAACCTGCACCCCAAATCCTGCAACCCCAAACGCTGCACCCCCAAATCCCACCTTCCACAACCGTGCACCCAAAAACCCTGCACCCTGCAAACCCTGCACCCCAGTACTCCAGCGCACCAAATCTTGCACCTGCAAATCCTGTCCCCTTCAAACCCCTGTACCCCCAAATCCTGCACCCAAACCCTGTACCCCCAAATCCTTGACACCCACAACCCGAATCTCCAAAAGCTGCAACCCCAAACCCTGCCCCCCCAAACCCTGCCCCCCTGAACCCTGCACCCCAGATCCTGCACCACTGAACTCTCATCCCCAAATCCCTTAACTCTCAAAAGCTGCACCCCCAGACCCTGTAGCACCAAATCAGGCCCCCCAAAACCCTGCAGCCCCACACGCCTTGCACCCCCAAATCCTGCACTACCTGATCCTCCACCCCCATAGCACTGCACCCCAAAATCCTGCCCTACCAACCCTTCACCCCAAACCCTTCACGTCGAAACTCTATTCCCCAAACCCTTCACCCTCCAACCCTACACCCTAAATCCCGCACCCCCAATTCTGCACCAGAAAATCCTGAACCCCCAGATCTTGAACCAACAGATCCTTCCCCCAAATCCTGCACCCCCAAACCTTCACCCCCAAATCCTCCACCCCGCAACCCTGCACCGCAAACCCCTTTACCCTAAAGCCTGCACCAGCAAATCCTTCCCCCAACACCCTGCACCCCCAATTCCTGCCCACCAAACCCTGCACCCCCTAACCCTGAACCCCAAATCCCTCACCCAAAACCCATGCACCCCTCAAATCTTGCACCCCCTAACCCTGAACCCCAAATCCCTCACCCGAACACCCTGCACCCCCAAAGCCTGCACCCCCTAACTCTGAACCTCCAATCCCTCACTCAAAATCCCTGCACCCCACAACACCCTGCACCCATAAATCCTGTACCCCCAGATCTTGCACCCAACACCCTGCCCCCCAGAACCCTGAACCTCCAAACTCAGCCCTACCAAACCTTCACCCTAAAATCCTGCACACTAAAATCCTTCTCCCCAACCCCCAACCCTGCACACCCAAATCCTGCACCCCAAAACCCAGCACCACAGAACCCTTTGCCCCAAAGGCCTGCACCCCAAAATTCCTGCCACCCTAGACCCTGAACCCCCAAACCCTGCACTCTAAATCCTGCTCTCTAAACCCTTCGCCCCAAAACCCTGCGCCCTCAAATCCTGCCTCCCAAAAATGTACATCCCGAACCCTGAACCCCAAACCCCGCACCCCAAGATCCTGCCCTACCAAACCCTGCACCCAAAGTCCCTGCTACCCTAAACCCTGCACCCCCAAATCCTTGCCCCCCAATCCTGCTGCCCAAAAGTCGGCTCCTCTAAATCCTGCACCCCAATATCCTGCCCCTCCAAAACCCTACACCCCCTAAACCCTGCACCCCAAATCTGCACCCCCAAACCCTGCACTCCCCAATCCTTCATCCCCAAGGCCGTCACCCCTCAAATGCTGCACCCCTGAAATCCTGTTCCCTGAGACCCTGCACCCCCAGGTCCTGAAACCCAAACCCCTGCACCCCAAAATACTGCACCCCAACCCCTGCAGGCCAACCCCGGCACCCCAGAGCCCTTCAACGCAAAATCCCGCACCCCCAGTTCCTGAACACGCAAAACCTGCCCCCCAAACCCTGCACCCCAAAACCTTGCACCACAAATCATTTTCCTTCAAATCCCACACCCAAAACTCGTACACCCCAAGATCCTGCACCCCAAAACCCTGCCCCCTAAACTTTGTACCCCCAAACCCTGCCCCCCAAACCCTGCACCCCAAAATCTACAGTCCCAAACCATGCACCCCAAAATACTGCACTCCAAAATCCTGCACGCCCAGATTTTACACTCCCAAACCCTTCACCCCCAAAACATTCACCTCCTAACACTGAGCCCCCAAATCCTGCACCCCCAAATCCTGCCTCATCAAGCCCTGTACCCTGAAGCCGTGCATCCCAAAAGCCTGCACTGTAAATCCTGCCCCCCAAACCTGCACCCCAAAATTGTCCCCCATACAACCTTAACCCCCCCAATCCTGAATCCCCCTAATCCTGCACCCCAGATCCTTGCCCCCAAGCCCTTCACCCCCAAACCTGGCATCCCAAACCCTGCCCCCCAAATATCTCGCCCCCAGATCCTTCCCCCAAACCATTTCCCCCGAATCTTGTAGGTCCAAACCCATCCCCCAAACCCCTGAACTCTGCTCCTCCAAACCTTGTCACCCAAATCCATCACCCCCAGATCCTGCTCCCCAAAACCTGCACCCAAAATCGTGCCCCACGAACCCTGCACCCCCAAATTCTGACCCCCAATCAATGCACTGACAAACCCTGCACCCGCAGATCCTTCCCCCCCCAACCCGGCACCCTGAAATCCCTCACCCCAAATCCCTGCACTCTCAAATCTTGCATCCTCACAAAATGTGCACCCCAAGTTCTACCCCCAGACACCCTGCCCCCATTAATCCTGTACCCCCAAATCCTGCACCCCCAAGTGCTGAAACTTCAAACACTGCACATTCAAAGCCTTCCTTGCCCTGCCCTGCACCCCCAAATCCTGCAACCCCCTAAATCCTCCGACCCCCAGGTCCTGGAGCCCTGAACCCTGCACCCCAACCCCTCACCCCAAAGCCCTGCACCCCCAAATCCTGCCTCTAAACCCTGAACAACAAGGTTCTGCACCCCAAGCCCTGTTCGCTGATATCCTGCACCCCAAACCCTGTACCCCCAAATTCTGATCCCTGCACCCCCAGATCCTGCACCCCAAGATCCTGCTACCGTAAACCCTGCAACCCCAGGTCTTCCTTCCTTCCTTCCTTCCTTCCTTCCTTCCTTCCTTCCTTCCTTCCTTCCTTCCTTCCTTCCTTCCTTCCTTCCTTCCTTCCTTCCTTCCTTCCTTCCTTCCTTCCTTCCTTCCTTCCTTCCTTCCTTCCTTCCTTCCTTCCTTCCTTCCTTTTTTTCCCCAATCCTGCCCCCCCAAATCCTGCCCTACCATGCTCTTCACCCCAAGCCCCTGCACCCCAAATTCCTGTTACCCTCAACCCTGAAACCCCAAATCCTGCCCCCAGATCCTGCAGCCCCACAGCGAGCACCTCAAAATCAAGTCCCCCCAAAACCTGCACTGAAAACGCTGCAGCCCCAGATCCAGCATCCCCAGATCCTGCACCCTCAGATGCTCCTGCCAAAAACCCTGCACCCCAAACCCTGAACTCCCAAACTCTGCACCCAGAGCCCTGCACCCTCAAATCCTGCACCCCTAACCCTGAACACACGAACCCTGCACCCCAAACCTCACCCGAAAGTCCTGCACCCCCAGACCCTGCTCTACCAAACCCTTCACTGCAGACCCCTGCACCCCAAGATCCTGAATTCCAAAGTCTGCACCCCGTGATCATCCATCCCCAAACCCTGCACCCCCAAATCCTTCACCTCAAAACCCGGCACCCCAGAATCCCGAACCACCAAATCTTGCACCCCCAAATCCTGCCCCCTCAAACCCTGCACTTCAAAACCCTGCAGCCCCAAATTGTCCCCCCCAAGCCCCTGTACCCCTAAACCATGCACCCCATTATTCTTTCCCTCAAACCCTTCACCCCCCAGCCGTACAACCCCAAGTCCTGCACCCTAAATCCTACATCCCCAAACCCTGGACCCCCAAATCCGGTCCCCCAACAATGCACCCCCAAACCCTGCACCCCAAATCCTGCCCCCCAGCTTGCACTCTGCACCCCCACACCGTGCACTCCCAATCCCTGAACGCCCAAGTCCTGCACCCCCACGTCCTTAACGCCCAAAATGTGCACCCCAGATCCTCCCCACCCAGTCCTGCACCCCTAATATTCCACCCTCTAATAATGCACCCCTAAGCCTCGCACCCTGAAAGCTGCATCCCCAGGTCCTGAGTCCCCAAACCCTGCACCCCCAAATCCCGCGCCTTTAAATCCTGTCCTCCTAAAACCCAGGACCCCCATAATTTGCCTCCCTAAACCCTGCTCCCCAAACCACTGCACCCCCAATGCAGCACCCCCAGGTCCTGAACACCCAAACCCTGCACCCCCAAACCCTGCACCCCCAAACACAGCACCCCGAAAGAATTCCCTCCCAAACCTTGCACCTCCAAATCCTGCACCTCCAAGGCCTGGAAACCCAAGCCCTTCAACCCCATCCCTGCAACACCAAATCCTGTACCCCAAACCCAGCACCCCAGAATCCTGCACCCCAAATCCTGCCTACCAAACCTTTCACTGCAAACTCCTGCACCCCAAGATTGTGCTGCCCTAAACAATGAACCCCCAAATCCTGCAGCCCCAGGTCCTTGCCTCCCAAAACTCTGCACCCCCAAATGCTGCACCCCAAATCTCTCACCCCCAAATCCTTCCGCACAGAGTCCCAGAATGTCAGGGGTTGGAAGGGACCTGGAGAGCTCATCCGGTGCAATCCCCCCGTGGAGCAGGAACACCCAGCTGAGGTGACACAGGAAGGCCTGTACCCCACCACCCTGCACCCCCAAATCCTTCACCCCCAAACCCTGCCCCCCAAAACTCCACCCCTCCACATCCTGAACCCTGAAACCCCGCACCCCCAAATCCTCTGCCCCAATGCTCTGCACCCTTAACACTCTGCAACCTTAAACTTCCCCCCAAACCCTGAACTCTGAAACTCTGCACCCCAAAACCCTGATCCCCCAAATTCTTTCCCAAACCCTGCACCCTTGATTCCTGCACCCCCAGTTCCTGAACTCATGAAACCTGCACCCCCAAACCCCTGCACCCCAAACCCTGCACTCTTAGACCTGACTTCTAAACCCTGCACCCCCAAACGGTGCACCCCCAAATCCTGAAGCCCCAGATCCTTCCCTCCCATACCCTGCACCCCCACATCCTGAACCCCCAAATCCTGAACTCCAGGATCTTGCACCCCCAGACCCTGTACCCCCAAATCAGGCCCCAAAAACCCTGCACTCCCAACCCTGCACCCCCAAATCCTGCACCTCTAATCCTCCACCCCCTTAACACTGCACCCCCAAAACCTGCACCACCATATCTTGCACCCTCAAAACCTGAAGCACCAAACCTTGCACCTCCAAAACCTCCCTCCTCCAAACCCTGCCCTTCAAAATGCTGCACCCCGAATCCTTCTCCCCAACACCCTGCACCCCCAGATCCTGACCCCAAAACCCTGCACCCCAAATCCTGTACCCCAAAGCCCTGCACTCTCAAATCATACACACCCAAAACGTGTGCACCCTAAACCGTGCACCCCAAAATCCTAAACCCCTTAACCCTGCACCCTCAAATCCTCCAGACCCATGTCCCGAACCCAGCACCCCAAAATCTACCCCCCAAAACCTACATCCCCAAATCCTGCACCCCCAGGTCCTGAACACCCAAAATCTGCACCCCCAAACCCTTAACTCCCAAAACCTGCACCCCCAATTCTGCCTCCCCAGGATCTGCAACTCAATCCACACTCCACTAAATCCTGCACCCACAAACCCTGCACCCCCAATCCCCTGTACCCCAAATCCTGAACCCCACAAGTTGCACCCTAAAATCCTGCACCCCAAATCCTGTCCTACCCAACCCTTCACCCCAAACCCCTTCACCCCAAGATCCTGCTGAACTAAACCCTGCACCCCCAAATCATCCCTCCCAGCCCTGCCCCCCAAACCCTGTCCCCCTAAAGCCTGACCCCGAAACCCTGCTCCCCAAAACCCTGCTACCCCAAACCTTGTACCCTCAGATCCTGCACCCAATATCCTGCAATCCCAAACAATGCACCCCCATATTCTGATCCCTACAACCTGCACCCCCAGATCCTTATCTCCCAAAACCTGTACCCCTGAATCCTGCACCCTTCAACCCTGCACCCCAAAACGCTGCACCCCCAACTTCTGCAGCCCCCAGTTCCTTAATGTGTGAAACCCACACCCCCAAGTTCTGCACCCCAAAACCTTACACCCGGAATCCTGCCCCCCCAAACCGTGCACCCCAAAATCAAGGCCCCTCAAACCTGCACTCAAAAGTCCGCACCACAAAATCCTGCCCCCCCAGTTCCTAAAGACATGAAACCTGCACCCCCAAAGCCTCACCCTAAAGCCCTGCAGCCCCAAATCCGGCCCTACCAAACCCTTCAGCCCCGCACCCCACGATCCTCCTACCCTGAACCCCAAGAGCCTGCACCCATAAATCCTGGAGCCCCAGATCCTGCACCCAACACCCTGCACCCCAGAACTCTGCACCTCCAGATCTAAACCCTTCAACCCTGCACCCCAAATCCTCCCCAAAACACTCCACCCCCAAAGCCTACAGCCCTAAATGCTGCCCCACAAACCCTGCACCCCCAGATCTGTCCCCCGAAACTCTGTGCCCCAACAGCACGCACGCTCAAATCCTCCACCCCACATCCTGACCCCCAAATCCCTCACCCCAAAACCCTGCACCCCAATACCCCAGACCACCAAATATTGCACCTCCAAATCCTGCCCCCTTTAGCCCTGCACTTCAAACCCTGCACCCCAAATCCTGCAACCAAACCCTGTACCCCTAAATCCTTGACCTCCACATCCCGAATCTCCAAACGCAGCAACCCCAAACCCTGCACCCCCAATCTCTGCACCCCCAAATCATTGTCCTTCAAATCCCACACCCAAAGCTCGTACACCCCAAGATTTTGCACCCCCACACACTGCACCCCAAATCCTGCACCCCCGAATCCTCCAGCCCCATGTCCCAAACCCCGAAACCCTGCAGCCTCAAATCTTGCATCCCCAAAACCCCAGCACCCCAAACTGTTCTCTCCCAAATCCTGCAAACTGCAAATCCTGCACCTCCTGCACCCCAAAATTCGACACCTCCAAATCTTAAACCCTTAAACCCTGCATCCCCCAAATCCTTCCCCCCAACACAGTGCCCCCCAAACCCTGCACCCCCAGTTCCTGCAGCCGCTAACTCTGCACCCCAAACGCTGCACCCTCAGATCCTGCGTCCCCCAACCCTACACCCCAAATCCTTTACCCCAAAATTCCCCAAACCTGCAAACCCAAATCCTGCACCCCCAGTTCCTGAACATGCGAACCCTGCACCCCCAAACCTGCATCCCAAAGCCCTGCACCCCCAAATCCTGCCGTACACAACCCTTCACCCCAAACCTCTTCAACCCAAGATACTGAAACCCTAAGCCCTGCCCCCACCAAACCTACATCCCCAAATCCTGCACCCCCAGGTCCTGAACACCCAAAATCTGCACCCCCAAATCCCTTAACTCCAAAAACCTGCACCCCCAATTCTGCCTCCACAAGACCTGCACCCCCAAACCCTGCACCACTAAACCCTGCACCCCAAACCCTGTACCCCAAATCCTGACCCCCACAAGTTGCACCCTAAAAACCTGCACCCCAAATCCTGTCCTACCAAACCCTTCACCCCAAACCCCTTCACCCCAAGATCCTGCTGCCCTAAACCCTGCACCCCAAAATCATCCCTCCCAGCCCTGCCCCCCAAACCCTGTCCCCCTAAAGCCTGACCCCGAAACCCTGCTCCCCAAAACCCTGCTACCCCCAATCTTGCACCCCCCAACTCTGCACCCCCAGATCCTGCTGCTCCAAACCCTGCACCCCCAAATCCTCCAGCCCCACGTACCGAACTCCCAAACCCTGCACCCCACAACCCTGCACCCCACAACCCCTTCACCCCCAAATCCTGCACCCCCAGCCCTACCCCCAAAACTTTCCACCCCCAAATCCTGCCCTACCAAGCCCCCCACCCCAAACCCCTGCACCCCAAGATCCTGCTCCCCTAAACCCTGCACCCCCATATCCTCCTTCCCCAAACCCTGCACCCCAAAACACTGCACTCCAAACCACTGCACCCCTAAATCCTGCAACCCCAAATCCTGGCCCCCAAACCCGGCACCCCAAACTCCTGCACCCAAAGACCCTACTGCCCTACACCCTGAACCCCCAAAACCTGCACCCCTGGAACCTGCAACCCCAGACCCTGTAGCCCCAAATCAGGCCCCGCAAAATCCTGCTCCCCCGGCCTTGCACCCCCAAATCCTGCACCACCTAATCCTCCAACCCCCTAACCCCTTCTCCCCAGGGCCCATTGTGAACCATGGGGGACCCCCTTGCCACTGGGGACCCATTGTGACACCATGGGGACCTCCCCTTGTCCTCAGGGACCATTGTGACATCCTGGGGACCCCCCTTTGTCCCAGGGCCCCTTGTGGCACCATGGGGACCCCCTTTGTCCCCAGGGAAAGTTGTGACATCCCAGCACCACCCATTGCCCCCAGGGCCCATGGTGACATCCCAGGACCCCCCATTGTCCCCAAGGCCCATTGTGACATTCAGGGAACCCCACTTTCTCCCCAAGGTCGATGGTGACACCCTGGAAAACAGTTTCAAACAGACTGTCTCCACACAAACAGGCACCTGTCTGCAGGTATCCTAGATCTTGATTCTTGAACTTGAGGAAACACGCGTCTGAGCAAAACTCCCAAACGCTTCCAGGAAAGACACAGGCTCTCCCACAAGCACACAAGTGTTTGCCCTCAGCTATAGATCAGGGACAAGCTTGTGAAGAGATGCCCTGCTATTCTTTCGCCTTATGGCATCATGTGTTTCGTTCCTCTTGGAGATCGATTGTTAAACGTCTTTCCTCGGGCGACTGTGAAGCATTTGCCAGCGGAGGAGAAGTAGCACGGAGCAGCATTCAGTACTGCCTACGAGTGTCTTTGCTACCCTACTAGCGGAGCTCCAAGAACAGGCACACATCTTCAGGTACCTTCCAAATGTGGATTCCCCTGCAGCCCCGTAGGCGGCCGTGCAGTACGCCAACCATCAACGGACGTTTTTCCCCTCAAGCCTGTCAGGACGTTGCTCGTCCGTCTTTCCCTCAATAGATGGGAGTAGGCGCGCTTGCGGATGTGTGCGTGTGTGTGGCCACGCGTTTGCTTAGGCATCAGTGTGTGAAAAGGTAGGTGCTTTTCTCTAGCTGCGTGTGCGTACACGTGGTGCTGGGTGCACATCCCTGGGTGCTCGAGGTAAGGTTTCTGCATGGTTTTCGCTGAGGAATCGTGTGTGTGCACATGGACAAAGAGAAGGCGCAGCAACCAGGTTCCAGCGCCGAAGAAGGCAAAAGGCAAGGTTTCCGGCGCTATCTCCTTCTCTCCGCAGACCTAGTCGCGCAAAGCAAGCCGCTAAGCCGGCGACCGGCAAGAGAGCTACAACGAAGCATGCCGAACGGAGAAAATAGCAGCAGCACATCTGTTCACACCTTGTTTCTGCCATGTGCTTGAACGCCAAGACGTTCGTGCTTCTGCAGACAGGTGCCTGTTTGTCTGGAGATCGTCTGCTTGAAATTGTGTTCCTCAGCACCCGCTCTTTCTCCCCGTCGCTCCACACGCCTGGGAGTCCCTTTCTTTCTCTCCACAAGCACGTGTGTTGACTTCGTCGCACATGTGCATCTGCACAAGCGTTGAGCTCAGCAGAGTGTGTCTCTTGACACTTGATGTGCGTTGGCTGTGTCTGCGTGCTCCAGTGAAGAGAGAAACGGGAAATCATCTTGGTAGAGGCAACAAAGCAAAAGCGAGGCAGGATTGACATCTGCTCAACAGAGACGGATTCCCTGCGCTGACACAGTTCACAGTTACACGAGAAGCAATCTGAGCGCTCCATCGACCGGAGACGTGTTTCCCAAGAGGTCGTTTAGCGAGTGAACAGCAGTGTGCGCGACTTTCAGGAGTGTGCCTGGAAAGTGCCAGAATCACCAGAGCACCTGTGCAAAAGCTGCTGCCTCTGTGACCGCACTGAGGCACGTTCCCGTGTCTGCGAGTACATAGACGGCTCTTCCGCGTTCACTCCGAGGGAAACGGTCCGCTATTGCTTCTGTGCGTACAGACGCGATTCCCTTGTCTCTTGCGAACACAGGGAACTCTGTGCATCCAAATCTACCGGCTAAGGACGCGTCTGCATATGTTTTGGTGAACAATTGAGTGTGCGTGTTCTGACAGCTGCCTCTATGCAGACGTCTCCACAGAGCCACTTCTGAATGCCCCGCAGCCCAGGACTGAATGGATACACTAACAAGTGCACCGGTGTGAGCAACCACATATGCAGAAGGACGTCTTTCATCTCACAGAAGCGCGAACGTCTTGGCGTTCAAGCACATGGCAGAAACAAGGTGTGAACAGATGAGCTGCTGCTATTTTCTCCGTTCGGCATGCTTCGTTGTAGCACTCTTGCCGGTCGCCGGCTTAGCGGCTTGCTTTGCGCGACTAGGTCTGCGGAGAGAAGGAGATAGCGCCGGAAACCTTGCCTTTTGCCTTCTTCGGCGCTGGAACCTGGTTGCTGCGCCTTCTCTTTGTCCATGTGCACACACACGATTCCTCAGCGAAAACCATGCAGAAACCTTTCCACGAGCACCCAGGGATGTGCACCCAGCACCACGTGCACGCACACGCAGCTAGAGAAAAGCACCTACCTTTTCACACACTGATGCCTAAGCAAACGTGTGGCCACACACACGCACACATCCGCAAGCGCGCCTACTCCCATCTATAGAGGGAAAGACGGACGAGCAACGTCCTGACAGGCTTGAGGGGAAAAACGTCCGTTGACGGTTGGCGTACTGCACGCCCGCCTACGGGGCTGCAGGGGAATCCACATTTGGAAGGTACCTGAAGATGTGTGCCTGTTCTTGGAGCTCCGCTAGTAGGGTAGCAAAGACACTCGTAGGCAGTACTGAATGCTGCTCCGTGCTACTTCTCCTCCGCTGGCAAATGCTTCACAGTCGCCCGAGGAAAGACGTTTAACAATCTGTCTCCAAGAGGAACGAAACACATGATGCCATAAGGCGAAAGAATAGCAGGGCATCTCTTCACAAGCTTGTCCCTGATCTATAGCTGAGGGCAAACACTTGTGTGCTTGTGGGAGAGCCTGTGTCTTTCCTGGAAGCGTTTGGGAGTTTTGCTCAGACGCGTGTTTCCTCAAGTTCAAGAATCAAGATCTAGGATACCTGCAGACAGGTGCCTGTTTGTGTGGAGACAGTCTGTTTGAAACTGTGTTCCTCAGCGCCCGCTCTTTCTCCCCGTCGCTCCACACGCCTGGGAGTCCCTTTCTTTCTCTCCACAAGCACGTGTGTTGACTTCGTCGCACATGTGCATCTGCACAAGCGTTGAGCTCAGCAGAGTGTGTCTCTTGACACTTGATGTGCGTTGGCTGTGTCTGCGTGCTCCAGTGAAGAGAGAAACGGGAAATCATCTTGGTAGAGGCAACAAAGCAAAAGCGAGGCAGGATTGACATCTGCTCAACAGAGACGGATTCCCTGCGCTGACACAGTTCACAGTTACACGAGAAGCAATCTGAGCTGTCCGTCGACCGGAGACGTGTTTCCCAAGAGGTCGTTTAGCGAGTGAACAGCAGTGTGCGCGACTTTCAGGAGTGTGCCTGGAAAGTGCCAGAATCACCAGAGCACCTGTGCAAAAGCTGCTGCCTCTGTGACCGCATTGAGGCACGTTCCCGTGTCTCTGAGTACATAGACGGCTCTTCCGCCTTCACTCCGAGGGAAACGGTCCGCTATTGCTTCTGTGCGTACAGACGCGATTCCCTTGTCTCTTGCGAACACAGGGAACTCTGTGCATCCAAATCTACCGGCTAAGGACGCGTCTGCATATGTTTTGGTGAACAATCGAGTGTGCGTGTTCTGACAGCTGCCTCTATGCAGACGTCTCCACAGAGCCACTTCTGAATGCCCCGCAGCCCAGGACTGAATGGATACACTAACAAGTGCACCGGTGTGAGCAACCACATATGCAGAAGGACGTCTTTCATCTCACAGAAGCGCGAACGTCTTGGCGTTCAAGCACATGGCAGAAACAAGGTGTGAACAGATGAGCTGCTGCTATTTTCTCCATTCGGCATGCTTCGTTGTAGCTCTCTTGCCGGTCGCCGGCTTAGCGGCTTGCTTTGCGCGACTAGGTCTGCGGAGAGAAGGAGATAGCGCCGGAAACCTTGCCTTTTGCCTTCTTCGGCGCTGGAACCTGGTTGCTGCGCCTTCTCTTTGTCCATGTGCACACACACGATTCCTCAGCGAAAACCATGCAGAAACCTTTCCACGAGCACCCAGGGATGTGCACCCAGCACCACGTGCACGCACACGCAGCTAGAGAAAAGCACCTACCTTTTCACACACTGATGCCTAAGCAAACGCGTGGCCACACACATGCACACATCCGCAAGCGCGCCTACTCCCATCTATTGAGGGAAAGACAGACGAGCAACGTCCTGACAGGTTTGAGGGGAAAAACGTCCGTTGATGGTTGGCGTACTGCACGGCCGCCTACGGGGCTGCAGGGGAATCCACATTTGGAAGGTACCTGAAGATGTGTGCCTGTTCTTGGAGCTCCGCTAGTAGGGTAGCAAAGACACTCGTAGGCAGTACTGAATGCTGCTCCGTGCTACTTCTCCTCCGCTGGCAAATGCTTCACAGTCGCCCGAGGAAAGACGTTTAACAATCGATCTCCAAGAGAAACGAAACACATGATGCCATAAGGCGAAAGAATAGCAGGGCATCTCTTCACAAGCTTGTCCCTGATCTATAGCTGAGGGCAAACACTTGTGTGCTTGTGGGAGAGCCTGTGTCTTTCCTGGAAGCGTTTGGGAGTTTTGCTCAGACGCGTGTTTCCTCAAGTTCAAGAATCAAGATCTAGGATACCTGCAGACAGGTGCCTGTTTGTGTGGAGACAGTCTGTTTGAAACTGTGTTCCTCAGCGCCCGCTCTTTCTCCCCGTCGCTCCACACGCCTGGGAGTCCCTTTCTTTCTCTCCACAAGCACGTGTGTTGACTTCGTCGCACATGTGCATCTGCACAAGCGTTGAGCTCAGCAGAGTGTGTCTCTTGACACTTGATGTGCGTTGGCTGTGTCTGCGTGCTCCAGTGAAGAGAGAAACGGGAAATCATCTTGGTAGAGGCAACAAAGCAAAAGCGAGGCAGGATTGACATCTGCTCAACAGAGACGGATTCCCTGCGCTGACACAGTTCACAGTTACACGAGAAGCAATCTGAGCGGTCCATCGACCGGAGACGTGTTTCCCAAGAGGTCGTTTAGCGAGTGAACAGCAGTGTGCGCGACTTTCAGGAGTGTGCCTGGAAAGTGCCAGAATCACCAGAGCACCTGTGCAAAAGCTGCTGCCTCTGTGACCGCATTGAGGCACGTTCCCGTGTCTGCGAGTATATAGACGGCTCTTTCGCGTTCACTCCGAGGGAAACGGTCCGCTATTGCTTCTGTGCGTACAGACGCGATTCCCTTGTCTCTTGCGAACACAGGGAACTCTGTGCATCCAAATCTACAGGCTAAGGACGCGTCTGCATATGTTTTGGTGAACAATCGAGTGTGCGTGTTCTGACAGCTGCCTCTATGCAGACGTCTCCACAGACCCACTTCTGAATGCCCCGCAGCCCAGGACTGAATGGATACACTAACAAGTGCACCGGTGTGAGCAACCACATATGCAGAAGGACGTCTTTCATCTCACAGAAGCGCGAACGTCTTGGCGTTCAAGCACATGGCAGAAACAAGGTGTGAACAGATGAGCTGCTGCTATTTTCTCCGTTCGGCATGCTTCGTTGTAGCACTCTTGCCGGTCGCCGGCTTAGCGGCTTCCTTTGCGCGACTAGGTCTGCGGAGAGAAGGAGATAGCGCCGGAAACCTTGCCTTTTGCCTTCTTCGGCGCTGGAACCTGGTTGCTGCGCCTTCTCTTTGTCCATGTGCACACACACGATTCCTCAGCGAAAACCATGCAGAAACCTTTCCACGAGCACCCAGGGATGTGCACCCAGCACCACGTGCACGCACACGCAGCTAGAGAAAAGCACCTACCTTTTCACACACTGATGCGTAAGCAAACGCGTGGCCACACACACGCACACATCCGCAAGCGCGCCTACTCCCATCTATTGAGGGAAAGACGGACGAGCAACGTCCTGACAGGCTTGAGGGGAAAAACGTCCGTTGATGGTTGGCGTACTGCACGGCCGCCTACGGGGCTGCAGGGGAATCCACATTTGGAAGGTACCTGAAGATGTGTGCCTGTTCTTGGAGCTCCGCTAGTAGGGTAGCAAAGACACTCGTAGGCAGTACTGAATGCTGCTCCGTGCTACTTCTCCTCCGGTGGCAAATGCTTCACAGTCGCCCGAGGAAAGACGTTTAACAATCGATCTCCAAGAGAAACGAAACACATGATGCCATAAGGCGAAAGAATAGCAGGGCATCTCTTCACAAGCTTGTCCCTGATCTATAGCTGAGGGCAAACACTTGTGTGCTTGTGGGAGAGCCTGTGTCTTTCCTGGAAGCGTTTGGGAGTTTTGCTCAGACGCGTGTTTCCTCAAGTTCAAGAATCAAGATCTAGGATACCTGCAGACAGGTGCCTGTTTGTGTGGAGACAGTCTGTTTGAAACTGTGTTCCTCAGCGCCCGCTCTTTCTCCCCGTCGCTCCACACGCCTGGGAGTCCCTTTCTTTCTCTCCACAAGCACGTGTGTTGACTTCGTCGCACATGTGCATCTGCACAAGCGTTGAGCTCAGCAGAGTGTGTCTCTTGACACTTGATGTGCGTTGGCTGTGTCTGCGTGCTCCAGTGAAGAGAGAAACGGGAAATCATCTTGGTAGAGGCAACAAAGCAAAAGCGAGGCAGGATTGACATCTGCTCAACAGAGACGGATTCCCTGCGCTGACACAGTTCACAGTTACACGAGAAGCAATCTGAGCGGTCCGTCGACCGGAGACGTGTTTCCCAAGAGGTCGTTTAGCGAGTGAACAGCAGTGTGCGCGACTTTCAGGAGTGTGCCTGGAAAGTGCCAGAATCACCAGAGCACCTGTGCAAAAGCTGCTGCCTCTGTGACCGCATTGAGGCACGTTCCCGTGTCTCTGAGTACATAGACGGCTCTTCCGCCTTCACTCCGAGGGAAACGGTCCGCTATTGCTTCTGTGCGTACAGACGCGATTCCCTTGTCTCTTGCGAACACAGGGAACTCTGTGCATCCAAATCTACCGGCTAAGGACGCGTCTGCATATGTTTTGGTGAACAATCGAGTGTGCGTGTTCTAACAGCTGCCTCTATGCAGACGTCTCCACAGAGCCACTTCTGAATGCCCCGCAGCCCAGGACTGAATGGATACACTAACAAGTGCACCGGTGTGAGCAACCACATATGCAGAAGGACGTCTTTCATCTCACAGAAGCGCGAACGTCTTGGCGTTCAAGCACATGGCAGAAACAAGGTGTGAACAGATGAGCTGCTGCTATTTTCTCCGTTCGGCATGCTTCGTTGTAGCTCTCTTGCCGGTCGCCGGCTTAGCGGCTTGCTTTGCGCGACTAGGTCTGCGGAGAGAAGGAGATAGCGCCGGAAACCTTGCCTTTTGCCTTCTTCGGCGCTGGAACCTGGTTGCTGCGCCTTCTCTTTGTCCATGTGCACACACACGATTCCTCAGCGAAAACCATGCAGAAACCTTTCCACGAGCACCCAGGGATGTGCACCCAGCACCACGTGCACGCACACGCAGCTAGAGAAAAGCACCTACCTTTTCACACACTGATGCCTAAGCAAACGCGTGGCCACACACACGCACACATCCGCAAGCGCGCCTACTCCCATCTATTGAGGGAAAGACAGACGAGCAACGTCCTGACAGGCTTGAGGGGAAAAACGTCCGTTGATGGTTGGCGTACTGCACGCCCGCCTACGGGGCTGCAGGGGAATCCACATTTGGAAGGTACCTGAAGATGTGTGCCTGTTCTTGGAGCTCCGCTAGTAGGGTAGCAAAGACACTCGTAGGCAGTACTGAATGCTGCTCCGTGCTACTTCTCCTCCGGTGGCAAATGCTTCACAGTCGCCCGAGGAAAGACGTTTAACAATCGATCTCCAAGAGAAACGAAACACATGATGCCATAAGGCGAAAGAATAGCAGGGCATCTCTTCACAAGCTTGTCCCTGATCTATAGCTGAGGGCAAACACTTGTGTGCTTGTGGGAGAGCCTGTGTCTTTCCTGGAAGCGTTTGGGAGTTTTGCTCAGACGCGTGTTTCCTCAAGTTCAAGAATCAAGATCTAGGATACCTGCAGACAGGTGCCTGTTTGTGTGGAGACAGTCTGTTTGAAACTGTGTTCCTCAGCGCCCGCTCTTTCTCCCCGTCGCTCCACACGCCTGGGAGTCCCTTTCTTTCTCTCCACAAGCACGTGTGTTGACTTCGTCGCACATGTGCATCTGCACAAGCGTTGAGCTCAGCAGAGTGAGTCTCTTGACACTTGATGTGCGTTGGCTGTGTCTGCGTGCTCCAGTGAAGAGAGAAACGGGAAATCATCTTGGTAGAGGCAACAAAGCAAAAGCGAGGCAGGATTGACATCTGCTCAACAGAGACGGATTCCCTGCGCTGACACAGTTCACAGTTACACGAGAAGCAATCTGAGCGCTCCATCGACCGGAGACGTGTTTCCCAAGAGGTCGTTTAGCGAGTGAACAGCAGTGTGCGCGACTTTCAGGAGTGTGCCTGGAAAGTGCCAGAATCACCAGAGCATCTGTGCAAAAGCTGCTGCCTCTGTGACCGCATTGAGGCACGTTCCCGTGTCTGCGAGTACATAGACGGCTCTTCGCGTTCACTCCGAGGGAAACGGTCCGCTATTGCTTCTGTGCGTACAGACGCGATTCCCTTGTCTCTTGCGAACACAGGGAACTCTGTGCATCCAAATCTACCGGCTAAGGACGCGTCTGCATATGTTTTGGTGAACAATCGAGTGTGCGTGTTCTGACAGCTGCCTCTATGCAGACGTCTCCACAGAGCCACTTCTGAATGCCCCGCAGCCCAGGACTGAATGGATACACTAACAAGTGCACCGGTGTGAGCAACCACATATGCAGAAGGACGTCTTTCATCTCACAGAAGCGCGAACGTCTTGGCGTTCAAGCACATGGCAGAAACAAGGTGTGAACAGATGAGCTGCTGCTATTTTCTCCGTTCGGCATGCTTCGTTGTAGCTCTCTTGCCGGTCGCCGGCTTAGCGGCTTGCTTTGCGCGACTAGGTCTGCGGAGAGAAGGAGATAGCGCCGGAAACCTTGCCTTTTGCCTTCTTCGGCGCTGGAACCTGGTTGCTGCGCCTTCTCTTTGTCCATGTGCACACACACGATTCCTCAGCGAAAACCATGCAGAAACCTTTCCACGAGCACCCAGGGATGTGCACCCAGCACCACGTGCACGCACACGCAGCTAGAGAAAAGCACCTACCTTTTCACACACTGATGCCTAAGCAAACGCGTGGCCACACACACGCACACATCCGCAAGCGCGCCTACTCCCATCTATTGAGGGAAAGACGGACGAGCAACGTCCTGACAGGCTTGAGGGGAAAAACGTCCGTTGATGGTTGGCGTACTGCACGCCCGCCTACGGGGCTGCAGGGGAATCCACATTTGGAAGGTACCTGAAGATGTGTGCCTGTTCTTGGAGCTCCGCTAGTAGGGTAGCGAAGACACTCGTAGGCAGTACTGAATGCTGCTCCGTGCTACTTCTCCTCCGGTGGCAAATGCTTCACAGTCGCCCGAGGAAAGACGTTTAACAATCGATCTCCAAGAGAAACGAAACACATGATGCCATAAGGCGAAAGAATAGCAGGGCATCTCTTCACAAGCTTGTCCCTGATCTATAGCTGAGGGCAAACACTTGTGTGCTTGTGGGAGAGCCTGTGTCTTTCCTGGAAGCGTTTGGGAGTTTTGCTCAGACGCGTGTTTCCTCAAGTTCAAGAATCAAGATCTAGGATACCTGCAGACAGGTGCCTGTTTGTGTGGAGACAGTCTGTTTGAAACTGTGTTCCTCAGCGCCCGCTCTTTCTCCCCATCGCTCCACACGCCTGGGAGTCCCTTTCTTTCTCTCCACAAGCACGTGTGTTGACTTCGTCGCACATGTGCATCTGCACAAGCGTTGAGCTCAGCAGAGTGTGTCTCTTGACACTTGATGTGCGTTGGCTGTGTCTGCGTTCTCCAGTGAAGAGAGAAACGGGAAATCATCTTGGTAGAGGCAACAAAGCAAAAGCGAGGCAGGATTGACATCTGCTCAACAGAGACGGATTCCCTGCGCTGACACAGTTCACAGTTACACGAGAAGCAATCTGAGCGCTCCATCGACCGGAGACGTGTTTCCCAAGAGGTCGTTTAGCGAGTGAACAGCAGTGTGCGCGACTTTCAGGAGTGTGCCTGGAAAGTGCCAGAATCACCAGAGCATCTGTGCAAAAGCTGCTGCCTCTGTGACCGCACTGAGGCACGTTCCCGTGTCTCCGAGTACATAGACGGCTCTTTCGCGTTCACTCTGAGGGAAACGGTCCGCTATTGCTTCTGTGCGTACAGACGCGATTCCCTTGTCTCTTGCGAACACAGGGAACTCTGTGCATCCAAATCTACCGGCTAAGGACGCGTCTGCATATGTTTTGGTGAACAATCGAGTGTGCGTGTTCTGACAGCTGCCTCTATGCAGACGTCTCCACAGAGCCACTTCTGAATGCCCCGCAGCCCAGGACTGAATGGATACACTAACAAGTGCACCGGTGTGAGCAACCACATATGCAGAAGGACGTCTTTCATCTCACAGAAGCGCGAACGTCTTGGCGTTCAAGCACATGGCAGAAACAAGGTGTGAACAGATGAGCTGCTGCTATTTTCTCCGTTTGGCATGCTTCGTTGTAGCTCTCTTGCCGGTCGCCGGCTTAGCGGCTTGCTTTGCGCGACTAGGTCTGCGGAGAGAAGGAGATAGCGCCGGAAACCTTGCCTTTTGCCTTCTTCGGCGCTGGAATCTGGTTGCTGCGCCTTCTCTTTGTCCATGTGCACACACACGATTCCTCAGCGAAAACCATGCAGAAACCTTACCTCGAGCACCCAGGGATGTGCACCCAGCACCACGTGCACGCACACGCAGCTAGAGAAAAGCACCTACCTTTTCACACACTGATGCCTAAGCAAACGCGTGGCCACACACACGCACACATCCGCAAGCGCGCCTACTCCCATCTATTGAGGGAAAGACGGACGAGCAACGTCCTGACAGGCTTGAGGGGAAAAACGTCCGTTGATGGTTGGCGTACTGCACGCCCGCCTACGGGGCTGCAGGGGAATCCACATTTGGAAGGTACCTGAAGATGTGTGCCTGTTCTTGGAGCTCCGCTAGTAGGGTAGCAAAGACACTCGTAGGCAGTACTGAATGCTGCTCCGTGCTACTTCTCCTCCGCTGGCAAATGCTTCACAGTCGCCGGAGGAAAGACGTTTAACAATCGATCTCCAAGAGAAACGAAACACATGATGCCATAAGGCGAAAGAATAGCAGGGCATCTCTTCACAAGCTTGTCCCTGATCTATAGCTGAGGGCAAACACTTGTGTGCTTGTGGGAGAGCGTGTGTCTTTCCTGGAAGCGTTTGGGAGTTTTGCTCAGACGCGTGTTTCCTCAAGTTCAAGAATCAAGATCTAGGATACCTGCAGACAGGTGCCTGTTTGTGTGGAGACAGTCTGTTTGAAACTGTGTTCCTCAGCGCCCGCTCTTTCTCCCCATCGCTCCACACGCCTGGGAGTCCCTTTCTTTCTCTCCACAAGCACGTGTGTTGACTTCGTCGCACATGTGCATCTGCACAAGCGTTGAGCTCAGCAGAGTGTGTCTCTTGACACTTGATGTGCGTTGGCTGTGTCTGCGTGCTCCAGTGAAGAGAGAAACGGGAAATCATCTTGGTAGAGGCAACAAAGCAAAAGCGAGGCAGGATTGACATCTGCTCAACAGAGACGGATTCCCTGCGCTGACACAGTTCACAGTTACACGAGAAGCAATCTGAGCGGTCCATCGACCGGAGACGTGTTTCCCAAGAGGTCGTTTAGCGAGTGAACAGCAGTGTGCACGACTTTCAGGAGTGTGCCTGGAAAGTGCCAGAATCACCAGAGCATCTGTGCAAAAGCTGCTGCCTCTGTGACGGCATTGAGGCACGTTCCCGTGTCTCCGAGTACATAGACGGCTCTTCCGCGTTCACTCCGAGGGAAACGGTCCGCTATTGCTTCTGTGCGTAGAGACGCGATTCCCTTGTCTCTTGCGAACACAGGGAACTCTGTGCATCCAAATCTACCGGCTAAGGACGCGTCTGCATATGTTTTGGTGAACAATCGAGTGTGCGTGTTCTGACAGCTGCCTCTATGCAGACGTCTCCACAGAGCCACTTCTGAATGCCCCGCAGCCCAGGACTGAATGGATACACTAACAAGTGCACCGGTGTGAGCAACCACATATGCAGAAGGACGTCTTTCATCTCACAGAAGCGCGAACGTCTTGGCGTTCAAGCACATGGCAGAAACAAGGTGTGAACAGATGAGCTGCTGCTATTTTCTCCGTTCGGCATGCTTCGTTGTAGCTCTCTTGCCGGTCGCCGGCTTAGCGGCTTGCTTTGCGCGACTAGGTCTGCGGAGAGAAGGAGATAGCGCCGGAAACCTTGCCTTTTGCCTTCTTCGGCGCTGGAACCTGGTTGCTGCGCCTTCTCTTTGTCCATGTGCACGCACACGATTCCTCAGCGAAAACCATGCAGAAACCTTACCTCGAGCACCCAGGGATGTGCACCCAGCACCACGTGCACGCACACGCAGCTAGAGAAAAGCACCTACCTTTTCACACACTGATGCCTAAGCAAACGCGTGGCCACACACACGCACACATCCGCAAGCGCGCCTACTCCCATCTATTGAGGGGAAGACGGACGAGCAACGTCCTGACAGGCTTGAGGGGAAAAACGTCCGTTGATGGTTGGCGTACTGCACGCCCGCCTACGGGGCTGCAGGGGAATCCACATTTGGAAGGTACCTGAAGATGTGTGCCTGTTCTTGGAGCTCCGCTAGTAGGGTAGCGAAGACACTCGTAGGCAGTATTGAATGCTGCTCCGTGCTACTTCTCCTCCGCTGGCAAATGCTTCACAGTCGCCGGAGGAAAGACGTTTAACAATCGATCTCCAAGAGAAACGAAACACATGATGCCATAAGGCGAAAGAATAGCAGGGCATCTCTTCACAAGCTTGTCCCTGATCTATAGCTGAGGGCAAACACTTGTGTGCTTGTGGGAGAGCCTGTGTCTTTCCTGGAAGCGTTTGGGAGTTTTGCTCAGACGCGTGTTTCCTCAAGTTCAAGAATCAAGATCTAGGATACCTGCAGACAGGTGCCTGTTTGTGTGGAGACAGTCTGTTTGAAACTGTGTTCCTCAGCGCCCGCTCTTTCTCCCCGTCGCTCCACACGCCTGGGAGTCCCTTTCTTTCTCTCCACAAGCACGTGTGTTGACTTCGTCGCACATGTGCATCTGCACAAGCGTTGAGCTCAGCAGAGTGTGTCTCTTGACACTTGATGTGCGTTGGCTGTGTCTGCGTGCTCCAGTGAAGAGAGAAACGGGAAATCATCTTGGTAGAGGCAACAAAGCAAAAGCGAGGCAGGATTGACATCTGCTCAACAGAGACGGATTCCCTGCGCTGACACAGTTCACAGTTACACGAGAAGCAATCTGAGCGCTCCATCGACCGGAGACGTGTTTCCCAAGAGGTCGTTTAGCGAGTGAACAGCAGTGTGCGCGACTTTCAGGAGTGTGCCTGGAAAGTGCCAGAATCACCAGAGCATCTGTGCAAAAGCTGCTGCCTCTGTGACCGCATTGAGGCACGTTCCCGTGTCTCCGAGTACATAGACGGCTCTTTCGCGTTCACTCCGAGGGAAACGGTCCGCTATTGCTTCTGTGCGTACAGTCGCGATTCCCTTGTCTCTTGCGAACACAGGGAACTCTGTGCATCCAAATCTACCGGCTAAGGACGCGTCTGCATATGTTTTGGTGAACAATCGAGTGTGCGTGTTCTGACAGCTGCCTCTATGCAGACGTCTCCACAGAGCCACTTCTGAATGCCCCGCAGCCCAGGACTGAATGGATACACTAACAAGTGCACCGGTGTGAGCAACCACATATGCAGAAGGACGTCTTTCATCTCACAGAAGCGCGAACGTCTTGGCGTTCAAGCACATGGCAGAAACAAGGTGTGAACAGATGAGCTGCTGCTATTTTCTCCGTTCGGCATGCTTCGTTGTAGCTCTCTTGCCGGTCGCCGGCTTAGCGGCTTGCTTTGCGCGACTAGGTCTGCGGAGAGAAGGAGATAGCGCCGGAAACCTTGCCTTTTGCCTTCTTCGGCGCTGGAACCTGGTTGCTGCGCCTTCTCTTTGTCCATGTGCACACACACGATTCCTCAGCGAAAACCATGCAGAAACCTTACCTCGAGCACCCAGGGATGTGCACCCAGCACCACGTGCACGCACACGCAGCTAGAGAAAAGCACCTACCTTTTCACACACTGATGCCTAAGCAAACGCGTGGCCACACACACGCACACATCCGCAAGCGCGCCTACTCCCATCTATTGAGGGAAAGACGGACGAGCAACGTCCTGACAGGCTTGAGGGGAAAAACGTCCGTTGATGGTTGGCGTACTGCACGGCCGCCTACGGGGCTGCAGGGGAATCCACATTTGGAAGGTACCTGAAGATGTGTGCCTGTTCTTGGAGCTCCGCTAGTAGGGTAGCAAAGACACTCGTAGGCAGTACTGAATGCTGCTCCGTGCTACTTCTCCTCCGGTGGCAAATGCTTCACAGTCGCCCGAGGAAAGACGTTTAACAATCGATCTCCAAGAGAAACGAAACACATGATGCCATAAGGCGAAAGAATAGCAGGGCATCTCTTCACAAGCTTGTCCCTGATCTATAGCTGAGGGCAAACACTTGTGTGCTTGTGGGAGAGCCTGTGTCTTTCCTGGAAGCGTTTGGGAGTTTTGCTCAGACGCGTGTTTCCTCAAGTTCAAGAATCAAGATCTAGGATACCTGCAGACAGGTGCCTGTTTGTGTGGAGACAGTCTGTTTGAAACTGTGTTCCTCAGCGCCCGCTCTTTCTCCCCGTCGCTCCACACGCCTGGGAGTCCCTTTCTTTCTCTCCACAAGCACGTGTGTTGACTTCGTCGCACATGTGCATCTGCACAAGCGTTGAGCTCAGCAGAGTGTGTCTCTTGACACTTGATGTGCGTTGGCTGTGTTTGCGTGCTCCAGTGAAGAGAGAAACGGGAAATCATCTTGGTAGAGGCAACAAAGCAAAAGCGAGGCAGGATTGACATCTGCTCAACAGAGACGGATTCCCTGCGCTGACACAGTTCACAGTTACACGAGAAGCAATCTGAGCGCTCCATCGACCGGAGACGTGTTTCCCAAGAGGTCGTTTAGCGAGTGAACAGCAGTGTGCGCGACTTTCAGGAGTGTGCCTGGAAAGTGCCAGAATCACCAGAGCATCTGTGCAAAAGCTGCTGCCTCTGTGACCGCATTGAGGCACGTTCCCGTGTCTCCAAGTACATAGACGGCTCTTCCGCGTTCACTCCGAGGGAAACGGTCCGCTATTGCTTCTGTGCGTACAGACGCGATTCCCTTGTCTCTTGCGAACACAGGGAACTCTGTGCATCCAAATCTACCGGCTAAGGACGCGTCTGCATATGTTTTGGTGAACAATCGAGTGTGCGTGTTCTGACAGCTGCCTCTATGCAGACGTCTCCACAGAGCCACTTCTGAATGCCCCGCAGCCCAGGACTGAATGGATACACTAACAAGTGCACCGGTGTGAGCAACCACATATGCAGAAGGACGTCTTTCATCTCACAGAAGCGCGAACGTCTTGGCGTTCAAGCACATGGCAGAAACAAGGTGTGAACAGATGAGCTGCTGCTATTTTCTCCGTTCGGCATGCTTCGTTGTAGCTCTCTTGCCGGTCGCCGGCTTAGCGGCTTGCTTTGCGCGACTAGGTCTGCGGAGAGAAGGAGATAGCCCCGGAAACCTTGCCTTTTGCCTTGTTCGGCGCTGGAACCTGGTTGCTGCGCCTTCTCTTTGTCCATGTGCACACACACGATTCCTCAGCGAAAACCATGCAGAAACCTTTCCACGAGCACCCAGGGATGTGCACCCAGCACCACGTGCACGCACACGCAGCTAGAGAAAAGCACCTACCTTTTCACACACTGATGCCTAAGCAAACGCGTGGCCACACACACGCACACATCCGCAAGCGCGCCTACTCCCATCTATTGAGGGAAAGACGGACGAGCAACGTCCTGACAGGCTTGAGGGGAAAAACGTCCGTTGATGGTTGGCGTACTGCACGCCCGCCTACGGGGCTGCAGGGGAATCCACATTTGGAAGGTACCTGAAGATGTGTGCCTGTTCTTGGAGCTCCGCTAGTAGGGTAGCAAAGACACTCGTAGGCAGTACTGAATGCTGCTCCGTGCTACTTCTCCTCCGCTGGCAAATGCTTCACAGTCGCCGGAGGAAAGACGTTTAACAATCGATCTCCAAGAGAAACGAAACACATGATGCCATAAGGCGAAAGAATAGCAGGGCATCTCTTCACAAGCTTGTCCCTGATCTATAGCTGAGGGCAAACACTTGTGTGCTTGTGGGAGAGCCTGTGTCTTTCCTGGAAGCGTTTGGGAGTTTTGCTCAGACGCGTGTTTCCTCAAGTTCAAGAATCAAGATCTAGGATACCTGCAGACAGGTGCCTGTTTGTGTGGAGACAGTCTGTTTGAAACTGTGTTCCTCAGCGCCCGCTCTTTCTCCCCATCGCTCCACACACCTGGGAGTCCCTTTCTTTCTCTCCACAAGCACGTGTGTTGACTTCGTCGCACATGTGCATCTGCACAAGCGTTGAGCTCAGCAGAGTGTGTCTCTTGACACTTGATGTGCGTTGGCTGTGTCTGCGTGCTCCAGTGAAGAGAGAAACGGGAAATCATCTTGGTAGAGGCAACAAAGCAAAAGCGAGGCAGGATTGACATCTGCTCAACAGAGACGGATTCCCTGCGCTGACACAGTTCACAGTTACACGAGAAGCAATCTGAGCGCTCCATCGACCGGAGACGTGTTTCCCAAGAGGTCGTTTAGCGAGTGAACAGCAGTGTGCGCGACTTTCAGGAGTGTGCCTGGAAAGTGCCAGAATCACCAGAGCATCTGTGCAAAAGCTGCTGCCTCTGTGACCGCATTGAGGCACGTTCCCGTGTCTCCGAGTACATAGACGGCTCTTTCGCGTTCACTCCGAGGGAAACGGTCCGCTATTGCTTCTGTGCGTACAGACGCGATTCCCTTGTCTCTTGCGAACACAGGGAACTCTGTGCATCCAAATCTACCGGCTAAGGACGCGTCTGCATATGTTTTGGTGAACAATCGAGTGTGCGTGTTCTGACAGCTGCCTCTATGCAGACGTCTCCACAGAGCCACTTCTGAATGCCCCGCAGCCCAGGACTGAATGGATACACTAACAAGTGCACCGGTGTGAGCAACCACATATGCAGAAGGACGTCTTTCATCTCACAGAAGCGCGAACGTCTTGGCGTTCAAGCACATGGCAGAAACAAGGTGTGAACAGATGAGCTGCTGCTATTTTCTCCGTTCGGCATGCTTCGTTGTAGCTCTCTTGCCGGTCGCCGGCTTAGCGGCTTGCTTTGCGCGACTAGGTCTGCGGAGAGAAGGAGATAGCGCCGGAAACCTTGCCTTTTGCCTTCTTCGGCGCTGGAACCTGGTTGCTGCGCCTTCTCTTTGTCCATGTGCACACACACGATTCCTCAGCGAAAACCATGCAGAAACCTTACCTCGAGCACCCAGGGATGTGCACCCAGCACCACGTGCACGCACACGCAGCTAGAGAAAAGCACCTACCTTTTCACACACTGATGCCTAAGCAAACGCGTGGCCACACACACGCACACATCCGCAAGCGCGCCTACTCCCATCTATTGAGGGAAAGACGGACGAGCAACGTCCTGACAGGCTTGAGGGGAAAAACGTCCGTTGATGGTTGGCGTACTGCACGGCCGCCTACGGGGCTGCAGGGGAATCCACATTTGGAAGGTACCTGAAGATGTGTGCCTGTTCTTGGAGCTCCGCTAGTAGGGTAGCAAAGACACTCGTAGGCAGTACTGAATGCTGCTCCGTGCTACTTCTCCTCCGGTGGCAAATGCTTCACAGTCGCCCGAGGAAAGACGTTTAACAATCGATCTCCAAGAGAAACGAAACACATGATGCCATAAGGCGAAAGAATAGCAGGGCATCTCTTCACAAGCTTGTCCCTGATCTATAGCTGAGGGCAAACACTTGTGTGCTTGTGGGAGAGCCTGTGTCTTTCCTGGAAGCGTTTGGGAGTTTTGCTCAGACGCGTGTTTCCTCAAGTTCAAGAATCAAGATCTAGGATACCTGCAGACAGGTGCCTGTTTGTGTGGAGACAGTCTGTTTGAAACTGTGTTCCTCAGCGCCCGCTCTTTCTCCCCGTCGCTCCACACGCCTGGGAGTCCCTTCCTTTCTCTCCACAAGCACGTGTGTTGACTTCGTCGCACATGTGCATCTGCACAAGCGTTGAGCTCAGCAGAGTGTGTCTCTTGACACTTGATGTGCGTTGGCTGTGTCTGCGTGCTCCAGTGAAGAGAGAAACGGGAAATCATCTTGGTAGAGGCAACAAAGCAAAAGCGAGGCAGGATTGACATCTGCTCAACAGAGACGGATTCCCCGCGCTGACACAGTTCACAGTTACACGAGAAGCAATCTGAGCGGTCCATCGACCGGAGACGTGTTTCCCAAGAGGTCGTTTAGCGAGTGAACAGCAGTGTGCGCGACTTTCAGGAGTGTGCCTGGAAAGTGCCAGAATCACCAGAGCACCTGTGCAAAAGCTGCTGCCTCTGTGACCGCATTGAGGCACGTTCCCGTGTCTGCAAGTACATAGACGGCTCTTCCGCGTTCACTCCGAGGGAAACGGTCCGCTATTGCTTCTGTGCGTACAGACGCGATTCCCTTGTCTCTTGCGAACACAGGGAACTCTGTGCATCCAAATCTACCGGCTAAGGACGCGTCTGCATATGTTTTGGTGAACAATCGAGTGTGCGTGTTCTGACAGCTGCCTCTATGCAGACGTCTCCACAGAGCCACTTCTGAATGCCCCGCAGCCCAGGACTGAATGGATACACTAACAAGTGCACCGGTGTGAGCAACCACATATGCAGAAGGACGTCTTTCATCTCACAGAAGCGCGAACGTCTTGGCGTTCAAGCACATGGCAGAAACAAGGTGTGAACAGATGAGCTGCTGCTATTTTCTCCGTTCGGCATGCTTCGTTGTAGCTCTCTTGCCGGTCGCCGGCTTAGCGGCTTGCTTTGCGCGACTAGGTCTGCGGAGAGAAGGAGATAGCGCCGGAAACCTTGCCTTTTGCCTTCTTCGGCGCTGGAACCTGGTTGCTGCGCCTTCTCTTTGTCCATGTGCACACACACGATTCCTCAGCGAAAACCATGCAGAAACCTTACCTCGAGCACCCAGGGATGTGCACCCAGCACCACGTGCACGCACACGCAGCTAGAGAAAAGCACCTACCTTTTCACACACTGATGCCTAAGCAAACGCGTGGCCACACACACGCACACATCCGCAAGCGCGCCTACTCCCATCTATTGAGGGAAAGACGGACGAGCAACGTCCTGACAGGCTTGAGGGGAAAAACGTCCGTTGATGGTTGGCGTACTGCACGCCCGCCTACGGGGCTGCAGGGGAATCCACATTTGGAAGGTACCTGAAGATGTGTGCCTGTTCTTGGAGCTCCGCTAGTAGGGTAGCAAAGACACTCGTAGGCAGTACTGAATGCTGCTCCGTGCTACTTCTCCTCCGCTGGCAAATGCTTCACAGTCGCCGGAGGAAAGACGTTTAACAATCGATCTCCAAGAGAAACGAAACACATGATGCCATAAGGCGAAAGAATAGCAGGGCATCTCTTCACAAGCTTGTCCCTGATCTATAGCTGAGGGCAAACACTTGTGTGCTTGTGGGAGAGCCTGTGTCTTTCCTGGAAGCGTTTGGGAGTTTTGCTCAGACGCGTGTTTCCTCAAGTTCAAGAATCAAGATCTAGGATACCTGCAGACAGGTGCCTGTTTGTGTGGAGACAGTCTGTTTGAAACTGTGTTCCTCAGCGCCCGCTCTTTCTCCCCGTCGCTCCACACGCCTGGGAGTCCCTTTCTTTCTCTCCACAAGCACGTGTGTTGACTTCGTCGCACATGTGCATCTGCACAAGCGTTGAGCTCAGCAGAGTGTGTCTCTTGACACTTGATGTGCGTTGGCTGTGTCTGTGTGCTCCAGTGAAGAGAGAAACGGGAAATCATCTTGGTAGAGGCAACAAAGCAAAAGCGAGGCAGGATTGACATCTGCTCAACAGAGACGGATTCCCTGCGCTGACACAGTTCACAGTTACACGAGAAGCAATCTGAGCGCTCCATCGACCGGAGACGTGTTTCCCAAGAGGTCGTTTAGCGAGTGAACAGCAGTGTGCGCGACTTTCAGGAGTGTGCCTGGAAAGTGCCAGAATCACCAGAGCACCTGTGCAAAAGCTGCTGCCTCTGTGACCGCATTGAGGCACGTTCCCGTGTCTGCGAGTACATAGACGGCTCTTCCGCGTTCACTCCGAGGGAAACGGTCCGCTATTGCTTCTGTGCGTACAGACGCGATTCCCTTGTCTCTTGCGAACACAGGGAACTCTGTGCATCCAAATCTACCGGCTAAGGACGCGTCTGCATATGTTTTGGTGAACAATCGAGTGTGCGTGTTCTGACAGCTGCCTCTATGCAGACGTCTCCACAGAGCCACTTCTGAATGCCCCGCAGCCCAGGACTGAATGGATACACTAACAAGTGCACCGGTGTGAGCAACCACATATGCAGAAGGACGTCTTTCATCTCACAGAAGCGCGAACGTCTTGGCGTTCAAGCACATGGCAGAAACAAGGTGTGAACAGATGAGCTGCTGCTATTTTCTCCGTTCGGCATGCTTCGTTGTAGCTCTCTTGCCGGTCGCCGGCTTAGCGGCTTGCTTTGCGCGACTAGGTCTGCGGAGAGAAGGAGATAGCGCCGGAAACCTTGCCTTTTGCCTTCTTCGGCGCTGGAACCTGGTTGCTGCGCCTTCTCTTTGTCCATGTGCACACACACGATTCCTCAGCGAAAACCATGCAGAAACCTTACCTCGAGCACCCAGGGATGTGCACCCAGCACCACGTGCACGCACACGCAGCTAGAGAAAAGCACCTACCTTTTCACACACTGATGCCTAAGCAAACGCGTGGCCACACACACGCACACATCCGCAAGCGCGCCTACTCCCATCTATTGAGGGAAAGACGGACGAGCAACGTCCTGACAGGCTTGAGGGGAAAAACGTCCGTTGATGGTTGGCGTACTGCACGCCCGCCTACGGGGCTGCAGGGGAATCCACATTTGGAAGGTACCTGAAGATGTGTGCCTGTTCTTGGAGCTCCGCTAGTAGGGTAGCAAAGACACTCGTAGGCAGTACTGAATGCTGCTCCGTGCTACTTCTCCTCCGCTGGCAAATGCTTCACAGTCGCCGGAGGAAAGACGTTTAACAATCGATCTCCAAGAGAAACGAAACACATGATGCCATAAGGCGAAAGAATAGCAGGGCATCTCTTCACAAGCTTGTCCCTGATCTATAGCTGAGGGCAAACACTTGTGTGCTTGTGGGAGAGCCTGTGTCTTTCCTGGAAGCGTTTGGGAGTTTTGCTCAGACGCGTGTTTCCTCAAGTTCAAGAATCAAGATCTAGGATACCTGCAGACAGGTGCCTGTTTGTGTGGAGACAGTCTGTTTGAAACTGTGTTCCTCAGCGCCCGCTCTTTCTCCCCGTCGCTCCACACGCCTGGGAGTCCCTTTCTTTCTCTCCACAAGCACGTGTGTTGACTTCGTCGCATATGTGCATCTGCACAAGCGTTGAGCTCAGCAGAGTGTGTCTCTTGACACTTGATGTGCGTTGGCTGTGTCTGTGTGCTCCAGTGAAGAGAGAAAAGGGAAATCATCTTGGTAGAGGCAACAAAGCAAAAGCGAGGCAGGATTGACATCTGCTCAACAGAGACGGATTCCCTGCGCTGACACAGTTCACAGTTACACGAGAAGCAATCTGAGCGCTCCATCGACCGGAGACGTGTTTCCCAAGAGGTCGTTTAGCGAGTGAACAGCAGTGTGCGCGACTTTCAGGAGTGTGCCTGGAAAGTGCCAGAATCACCAGAGCACCTGTGCAAAAGCTGCTGCCTCTGTTACCGCATTGAGGCACGTTCCCGTGTCTGCAAGTACATAGACGGCTCTTCCGCGTTCACTCCGAGGGAAACGGTCCGCTATTGCTTCTGTGCGTACAGACGCGATT
The DNA here is from genome assembly GCF_037038585.1 of Patagioenas fasciata. Classification (NCBI taxonomy): domain Eukaryota; kingdom Metazoa; phylum Chordata; class Aves; order Columbiformes; family Columbidae; genus Patagioenas; species Patagioenas fasciata. Next base: position 14,876,320 of record NC_092536.1, read on the forward strand.
CCCTTGTCTCTTGCGAACACAGGGAACTCTGTGCATCCAAATCTACCGGCTAAGGACGCGTCTGCATATGTTTTGGTGAACAATCGAGTGTGCGTGTTCTGACAGCTGCCTCTATGCAGACGTCTCCACAGAGCCACTTCTGAATGCCCCGCAGCCCAGGACTGAATGGATACACTAACAAGTGCACCGGTGTGAGCAACCACATATGCAGAAGGACGTCTTTCATCTCACAGAAGCGCGAACGTCTTGGCGTTCAAGCACATGGCAGAAACAAGGTGTGAACAGATGAGCTGCTGCTATTTTCTCCGTTCGGCATGCTTCGTTGTAGCTCTCTTGCCGGTCGCCGGCTTAGCGGCTTGCTTTGCGCGACTAGGTCTGCGGAGAGAAGGAGATAGCGCCGGAAACCTTGCCTTTTGCCTTCTTCGGCGCTGGAACCTGGTTGCTGCGCCTTCTCTTTGTCCATGTGCACACACACGATTCCTCAGCGAAAACCATGCAGAAACCTTACCTCGAGCACCCAGGGATGTGCACCCAGCACCACGTGCACGCACACGCAGCTAGAGAAAAGCACCTACCTTTTCACACACTGATGCCTAAGCAAACGCGTGGCCACACACACGCACACATCCGCAAGCGCGCCTACTCCCATCTATTGAGGGAAAGACGGACGAGCAACGTCCTGACAGGCTTGAGGGGAAAAACGTCCGTTGATGGTTGGCGTACTGCACGGCCGCCTACGGGGCTGCAGGGGAATCCACATTTGGAAGGTACCTGAAGATGTGTGCCTGTTCTTGGAGCTCCGCTAGTAGGGTAGCAAAGACACTCGTAGGCAGTACTGAATGCTGCTCCGTGCTACTTCTCCTTTGCTGGCAAATGCTTCACAGTCGCCCGAGGAAAGACTTTTAACAATCGATCTCCAAGAGAAACGAAACACATGATGCCATAAGGCGAAAGAATAGCAGGGCATCTCTTCACAAGCTTGTCCCTGATCTATAGCTGAGGGCAAACACTTGTGTGCTTGTGGGAGAGCCTGTGTCTTTCCTGGAAGCGTTTGGGAGTTTTGCTCAGACGCGTGTTTCCTCAAGTTCAAGAATCAAGATCTAGGATACCTGCAGACAGGTGCCTGTTTGTGTGGAGACAGTCTGTTTGAAACTGTGTTCCTCAGCGCCCGCTCTTTCTCCCCGTCGCTCCACACGCCTGGGAGTCCCTTTCTTTCTCTCCACAAGCACGTGTGTTGACTTCGTCGCACATGTGCATCTGCACAAGCGTTGAGCTCAGCAGAGTGTGTCTCTTGACACTTGATGTGCGTTGGCTGTGTTTGCGTGCTCCAGTGAAGAGAGAAACGGGAAATCATCTTGGTAGAGGCAACAAAGCAAAAGCGAGGCAGGATTGACATCTGCTCAACAGAGACGGATTCCCTGCGCTGACACAGTTCACAGTTACACGAGAAGCAATCTGAGCGCTCCATCGACCGGAGACGTGTTTCCCAAGAGGTCGTTTAGCGAGTGAACAGCAGTGTGCGCGACTTTCAGGAGTGTGCCTGGAAAGTGCCAGAATCACCAGAGCATCTGTGCAAAAGCTGCTGCCTCTGTGACCGCATTGAGGCACGTTCCCGTGTCTCCGAGTACATAGACGGCTCTTCCGCGTTCACTCCGAGGGAAACGGTCCGCTATTGCTTCTGTGCGTACAGACGCGATTCCCTTGTCTCTTGCGAACACAGGGAACTCTGTGCATCCAAATCTACCGGCTAAGGACGCGTCTGCATATGTTTTGGTGAACAATCGAGTGTGCGTGTTCTGACAGCTGCCTCTATGCAGACGTCTCCACAGAGCCACTTCTGAATGCCCCGCAGCCCAGGACTGAATGGATACACTAACAAGTGCACCGGTGTGAGCAACCACATATGCAGAAGGACGTCTTTCATCTCACAGAAGCGCGAACGTCTTGGCGTTCAAGCACATGGCAGAAACAAGGTGTGAACAGATGAGCTGCTGCTATTTTCTCCGTTCGGCATGCTTCGTTGTAGCTCTCTTGCCGGTCGCCGGCTTAGCGGCTTGCTTTGCGCGACTAGGTCTGCGGAGAGAAGGAGATAGCGCCGGAAACCTTGCCTTTTGCCTTCTTCGGCGCTGGAACCTGGTTGCTGCGCCTTCTCTTTGTCCATGTGCACACACACGATTCCTCAGCGAAAACCATGCAGAAACCTTACCTCGAGCACCCAGGGATGTGCACCCAGCACCACGTGCACGCACACGCAGCTAGAGAAAAGCACCTACCTTTTCACACACTGATGCCTAAGCAAACGCGTGGCCACACACACGCACACATCCGCAAGCGCGCCTACTCCCATCTATTGAGGGAAAGACGGACGAGCAACGTCCTGACAGGCTTGAGGGGAAAAACGTCCGTTGATGGTTGGCGTACTGCACGCCCGCCTACGGGGCTGCAGGGGAATCCACATTTGGAAGGTACCTGAAGATGTGTGCCTGTTCTTGGAGCTCCGCTAGTAGGGTAGCAAAGACACTCGTAGGCAGTACTGAATGCTGCTCCGTGCTACTTCTCCTTTGCTGGCAAATGCTTCACAGTCGCCGGAGGAAAGACTATTAACAATCGATCTCCAAGAGAAACGAAACACATGATGCCATAAGGCGAAAGAATAGCAGGGCATCTCTTCACAAGCTTGTCCCTGATCTATAGCTGAGGGCAAACACTTGTGTGCTTGTGGGAGAGCCTGTGTCTTTCCTGGAAGCGTTTGGGAGTTTTGCTCAGACGCGTGTTTCCTCAAGTTCAAGAATCAAGATCTAGGATACCTGCAGACAGGTGCCTGTTTGTGTGGAGACAGTCTGTTTGAAACTGTGTTCCTCAGCGCCCGCTCTTTCTCCCCGTCGCTCCACACGCCTGGGAGTCCCTTCCTTTCTCTCCACAAGCACGTGTGTTGACTTCGTCGCACATGTGCATCTGCACAAGCGTTGAGCTCAGCAGAGTGTGTCTCTTGACACTTGATGTGCGTTGGCTGTGTCTGCGTGCTCCAGTGAAGAGAGAAACGGGAAATCATCTTGGTAGAGGCAACAAAGCAAAAGCGAGGCAGGATTGACATCTGCTCAACAGAGACGGATTCCCTGCGCTGACACAGTTCACAGTTACACGAGAAGCAATCTGAGCGGTCCATCGACCGGAGACGTGTTTCCCAAGAGGTCGTTTAGCGAGTGAACAGCAGTGTGCGCGACTTTCAGGAGTGTGCCTGGAAAGTGCCAGAATCACCAGAGCACCTGTGCAAAAGCTGCTGCCTCTGTGACCGCATTGAGGCACGTTCCCGTGTCTGCAAGTACATAGACGGCTCTTCCGCGTTCACTCCGAGGGAAACGGTCCGCTATTGCTTCTGTGCGTACAGACGCGATTCCCTTGTCTCTTGCGAACACAGGGAACTCTGTGCATCCAAATCTACCGGCTAAGGACGCGTCTGCATATGTTTTGGTGAACAATCGAGTGTGCGTGTTCTGACAGCTGCCTCTATGCAGACGTCTCCACAGAGCCACTTCTGAATGCCCCGCAGCCCAGGACTGAATGGATACACTAACAAGTGCACCGGTGTGAGCAACCACATATGCAGAAGGACGTCTTTCATCTCACAGAAGCGCGAACGTCTTGGCGTTCAAGCACATGGCAGAAACAAGGTGTGAACAGATGAGCTGCTGCTATTTTCTCCGTTCGGCATGCTTCGTTGTAGCTCTCTTGCCGGTCGCCGGCTTAGCGGCTTGCTTTGCGCGACTAGGTCTGCGGAGAGAAGGAGATAGCGCCGGAAACCTTGCCTTTTGCCTTCTTCGGCGCTGGAACCTGGTTGCTGCGCCTTCTCTTTGTCCATGTGCACACACACGATTCCTCAGCGAAAACCATGCAGAAACCTTACCTCGAGCACCCAGGGATGTGCACCCAGCACCACGTGCACGCACACGCAGCTAGAGAAAAGCACCTACCTTTTCACACACTGATGCCTAAGCAAACGCGTGGCCACACACACGCACACATCCGCAAGCGCGCCTACTCCCATCTATTGAGGGAAAGACGGACGAGCAACGTCCTGACAGGCTTGAGGGGAAAAACGTCCGTTGATGGTTGGCGTACTGCACGGCCGCCTACGGGGCTGCAGGGGAATCCACATTTGGAAGGTACCTGAAGATGTGTGCCTGTTCTTGGAGCTCCGCTAGTAGGGTAGCAAAGACACTCGTAGGCAGTACTGAATGCTGCTCCGTGCTACTTCTCCTTTGCTGGCAAATGCTTCACAGTCGCCCGAGGAAAGACTTTTAACAATCGATCTCCAAGAGAAACGAAACACATGATGCCATAAGGCGAAAGAATAGCAGGGCATCTCTTCACAAGCTTGTCCCTGATCTATAGCTGAGGGCAAACACTTGTGTGCTTGTGGGAGAGCGTGTGTCTTTCCTGGAAGCGTTTGGGAGTTTTGCTCAGACGCGTGTTTCCTCAAGTTCAAGAATCAAGATCTAGGATACCTGCAGACAGGTGCCTGTTTGTGTGGAGACAGTCTGTTTGAAACTGTGTTCCTCAGCGCCCGCTCTTTCTCCCCGTCGCTCCACACGCCTGGGAGTCCCTTTCTTTCTCTCCACAAGCACGTGTGTTGACTTCGTCGCACATGTGCATCTGCACAAGCGTTGAGCTCAGCAGAGTGTGTCTCTTGACACTTGATGTGCGTTGGCTGTGTCTGCGTGCTCCAGTGAAGAGAGAAACGGGAAATCATCTTGGTAGAGGCAACAAAGCAAAAGCGAGGCAGGATTGACATCTGCTCAACAGAGACGGATTCCCTGCGCTGACACAGTTCACAGTTACACGAGAAGCAATCTGAGCGCTCCATCGACCGGAGACGTGTTTCCCAAGAGGTCGTTTAGCGAGTGAACAGCAGTGTGCGCGACTTTCAGGAGTGTGCCTGGAAAGTGCCAGAATCACCAGAGCACCTGTGCAAAAGCTGCTGCCTCTGTGACCGCATTGAGGCACGTTCCCGTGTCTGCGAGTACATAGACGGCCCTTCCGCGTTCACTCTGAGGGAAACGGTCCGCTATTGCTTCTGTGCGTACAGACGCGATTCCCTTGTCTCTTGCGAACACAGGGAACTCTGTGCATCCAAATCTACCGGCTAAGGACGCGTCTGCATATGTTTTGGTGAACAATCGAGTGTGCGTGTTCTGACAGCTGCCTCTATGCAGACGTCTCCACAGAGCCACTTCTGAATGCCCCGCAGCCCAGGACTGAATGGATACACTAACAAGTGCACCGGTGTGAGCAACCACATATGCAGAAGGACGTCTTTCATCTCACAGAAGCGCGAACGTCTTGGCGTTCAAGCACATGGCAGAAACAAGGTGTGAACAGATGAGCTGCTGCTATTTTCTCCGTTCGGCATGCTTCGTTGTAGCTCTCTTGCCGGTCGCCGGCTTAGCGGCTTGCTTTGCGCGACTAGGTCTGCGGAGAGAAGGAGATAGCGCCGGAAACCTTGCCTTTTGCCTTCTTCGGCGCTGGAACCTGGTTGCTGCGCCTTCTCTTTGTCCATGTGCACACACACGATTCCTCAGCGAAAACCATGCAGAAACCTTTCCACGAGCACCCAGGGATGTGCACCCAGCACCACGTGCACGCTCACGCAGCTAGAGAAAAGCACCTACCTTTTCACACACTGATGCCTAAGCAAACGCGTGGCCACACACACGCACACATCCGCAAGCGCGCCTACTCCCATCTATTGAGGGAAAGACGGACGAGCAACGTCCTGACAGGCTTGAGGGGAAAAACGTCCGTTGATGGTTGGCGTACTGCACGCCCGCCTACGGGGCTGCAGGGGAATCCACATTTGGAAGGTACCTGAAGATGTGTGCCTGTTCTTGGAGCTCCGCTAGTAGGGTAGCAAAGACACTCGTAGGCAGTACTGAATGCTGCTCCGTGCTACTTCTCCTCCGGTGGCAAATGCTTCACAGTCGCCCGAGGAAAGACGTTTAACAATCGATCTCCAAGAGAAACGAAACACATGATGCCATAAGGCGAAAGAATAGCAGGGCATCTCTTCACAAGCTTGTCCCTGATCTATAGCTGAGGGCAAACACTTGTGTGCTTGTGGGAGAGCGTGTGTCTTTCCTGGAAGCGTTTGGGAGTTTTGCTCAGACGCGTGTTTCCTCAAGTTCAAGAATCAAGATCTAGGATACCTGCAGACAGGTGCCTGTTTGTGTGGAGACAGTCTGTTTGAAACTGTGTTCCTCAGCGCCCGCTCTTTCTCCCCGTCGCTCCACACGCCTGGGAGTCCCTTTCTTTCTCTCCACAAGCACGTGTGTTGACTTCGTCGCACATGTGCATCTGCACAAGCGTTGAGCTCAGCAGAGTGTGTCTCTTGACACTTGATGTGCGTTGGCTGTGTCTGCGTGCTCCAGTGAAGAGAGAAACGGGAAATCATCTTGGTAGAGGCAACAAAGCAAAAGCGAGGCAGGATTGACATCTGCTCAACAGAGACGGATTCCCTGCGCTGACACAGTTCACAGTTACACGAGAAGCAATCCGAGCGGTCCATCGACCGGAGACGTGTTTCCCAAGAGGTCGTTTAGCGAGTGAACAGCAGTGTGCGCGACTTTCAGGAGTGTGCCTGGAAAGTGCCAGAATCACCAGAGCACCTGTGCAAAAGCTGCTGCCTCTGTGACCGCACTGAGGCACGTTCCCGTGTCTGCAAGTACATAGACGGCTCTTCCGCGTTCACTCCGAGGGAAACGGTCCGCTATTGCTTCTGTGCGTACAGACGCGATTCCCTTGTCTCTTGCGAACACAGGGAACTCTGTGCATCCAAATCTACCGGCTAAGGACGCGTCTGCATATGTTTTGGTGAACAATCGAGTGTGCGTGTTCTGACAGCTGCCTCTATGCAGACGTCTCCACAGAGCCACTTCTGAATGCCCCGCAGCCCAGGACTGAATGGATACACTAACAAGTGCACCGGTGTGAGCAACCACATATGCAGAAGGACGTCTTTCATCTCACAGAAGCGCGAACGTCTTGGCGTTCAAGCACATGGCAGAAACAAGGTGTGAACAGATGAGCTGCTGCTATTTTCTCCGTTCGGCATGCTTCGTTGTAGCTCTCTTGCCGGTCGCCGGCTTAGCGGCTTGCTTTGCGCGACTAGGTCTGCGGAGAGAAGGAGATAGCGCCGGAAACCTTGCCTTTTGCCTTCTTCGGCGCTGGAACCTGGTTGCTGCGCCTTCTCTTTGTCCATGTGCACACACACGATTCCTCAGCGAAAACCATGCAGAAACCTTTCCACGAGCACCCAGGGATGTGCACCCAGCACCACGTGCACGCTCACGCAGCTAGAGAAAAGCACCTACCTTTTCACACACTGATGCCTAAGCAAACGCGTGGCCACACACACGCACACATCCGCAAGCGCGCCTACTCCCATCTATTGAGGGAAAGACGGACGAGCAACGTCCTGACAGGCTTGAGGGGAAAAACGTCCGTTGATGGTTGGCGTACTGCACGCCCGCCTACGGGGCTGCAGGGGAATCCACATTTGGAAGGTACCTGAAGATGTGTGCCTGTTCTTGGAGCTCCGCTAGTAGGGTAGCAAAGACACTCGTAGGCAGTACTGAATGCTGCTCCGTGCTACTTCTCCTTTGCTGGCAAATGCTTCACAGTCGCCCGAGGAAAGACGTTTAACAATCGATCTCCAAGAGAAACGAAACACATGATGCCATAAGGCGAAAGAATAGCAGGGCATCTCTTCACAAGCTTGTCCCTGATGTATAGCTGAGGGCAAACACTTGTGTGCTTGTGGGAGAGCCTGTGTCTTTCCTGGAAGCGTTTGGGAGTTTTGCTCAGACGCGTGTTTCCTCAAGTTCAAGAATCAAGATCTAGGATACCTGCAGACAGGTGCCTGTTTGTGTGGAGACAGTCTGTTTGAAACTGTGTTCCTCAGCGCCCGCTCTTTCTCCCCGTCGCTCCACACGCCTGGGAGTCCCTTTCTTTCTCTCCACAAGCACGTGTGTTGACTTCGTCGCACATGTGCATCTGCACAAGCGTTGAGCTCAGCAGAGTGTGTCTCTTGACACTTGATGTGCGTTGGCTGTGTTTGCGTGCTCCAGTGAAGAGAGAAACGGGAAATCATCTTGGTAGAGGCAACAAAGCAAAAGCGAGGCAGGATTGACATCTGCTCAACAGAGACGGATTCCCTGCGCTGACACAGTTCACAGTTACACGAGAAGCAATCTGAGCGGTCCATCGACCGGAGACGTGTTTCCCAAGAGGTCGTTTAGCGAGTGAACAGCAGTGTGCGCGACTTTCAGGAGTGTGCCTGGAAAGTGCCAGAATCACCAGAGCATCTGTGCAAAAGCTGCTGCCTCTGTGACCGCATTGAGGCACGTTCCCGTGTCTCCGAGTACATAGACGGCTCTTCCGCGTTCACTCCGAGGGAAACGGTCCGCTATTGCTTCTGTGCGTACAGACGCGATTCCCTTGTCTCTTGCGAACACAGGGAACTCTGTGCATCCAAATCTACCGGCTAAGGACGCGTCTGCATATGTTTTGGTGAACAATCGAGTGTGCGTGTTCTGACAGCTGCCTCTATGCAGACGTCTCCACAGAGCCACTTCTGAATGCCCCGCAGCCCAGGACTGAATGGATACACTAACAAGTGCACCGGTGTGAGCAACCACATATGCAGAAGGACGTCTTTCATCTCACAGAAGCGCGAACGTCTTGGCGTTCAAGCACATGGCAGAAACAAGGTGTGAACAGATGAGCTGCTGCTATTTTCTCCGTTCGGCATGCTTCGTTGTAGCTCTCTTGCCGGTCGCCGGCTTAGCGGCTTGCTTTGCGCGACTAGGTCTGCGGAAAGAAGGAGATAGCGCCGGAAACCTTGCCTTTTGCCTTCTTCGGCGCTGGAACCTGGTTGCTGCGCCTTCTCTTTGTCCATGTGCACACACACGATTCCTCAGCGAAAACCATGCAGAAACCTTACCTCGAGCACCCAGGGATGTGCACCCAGCACCACGTGCACGCACACGCAGCTAGAGAAAAGCACCTACCTTTTCACACACTGATGCCTAAGCAAACGCGTGACCACACACACGCACACATCCGCAAGCGCGCCTACTCCCATCTATTGAGGGAAAGACGGACGAGCAACGTCCTGACAGGCTTGAGGGAAAAAACGTCCGTTGATGGTTGGCGTACTGCACGCCCGCCTACGGGGCTGCAGGGGAATCCACATTTGGAAGGTACCTGAAGATGTGTGCCTGTTCTTGGAGCTCCGCTAGTAGGGTAGCAAAGACACTCGTAGGCAGTACTGAATGCTGCTCCGTGCTACTTCTCCTTTGCTGGCAAATGCTTCACAGTCGCCCGAGGAAAGACGTTTAACAATCGATCTCCAAGAGAAACGAAACACATGATGCCATAAGGCGAAAGAATAGCAGGGCATCTCTTCACAAGCTTGTCCCTGATGTATAGCTGAGGGCAAACACTTGTGTGCTTGTGGGAGAGCGTGTGTCTTTCCTGGAAGCGTTTGGGAGTTTTGCTCAGACGCGTGTTTCCTCAAGTTCAAGAATCAAGATCTAGGATACCTGCAGACAGGTGCCTGTTTGTGTGGAGACAGTCTGTTTGAAACTGTGTTCCTCAGCGCCCGCTCTTTCTCCCCGTCGCTCCACACGCCTGGGAGTCCCTTTCTTTCTCTCCACAAGCACGTGTGTTGACTTCGTCGCACATGTGCATCTGCACAAGCGTTGAGCTCAGCAGAGTGTGTCTCTTGACACTTGATGTGCGTTGGCTGTGTTTGCGTGCTCCAGTGAAGAGAGAAACGGGAAATCATCTTGGTAGAGGCAACAAAGCAAAAGCGAGGCAGGATTGACATCTGCTCAACAGAGACGGATTCCCTGCGCTGACACAGTTCACAGTTACACGAGAAGCAATCTGAGCGGTCCATCGACCGGAGACGTGTTTCCCAAGAGGTCGTTTAGCGAGTGAACAGCAGTGTGCGCGACTTTCAGGAGTGTGCCTGGAAAGTGCCAGAATCACCAGAGCATCTGTGCAAAAGCTGCTGCCTCTGTGACCGCATTGAGGCACGTTCCCGTGTCTCCGAGTACATAGACGGCTCTTCCGCGTTCACTCCGAGGGAAACGGTCCGCTATTGCTTCTGTGCGTACAGACGCGATTCCCTTGTCTCTTGCGAACACAGGGAACTCTGTGCATCCAAATCTACCGGCTAAGGACGCGTCTGCATATGTTTTGGTGAACAATCGAGTGTGCGTGTTCTGACAGCTGCCTCTATGCAGACGTCTCCACAGAGCCACTTCTGAATGCCCCGCAGCCCAGGACTGAATGGATACACTAACAAGTGCACCGGTGTGAGCAACCACATATGCAGAAGGACGTCTTTCATCTCACAGAAGCGCGAACGTCTTGGCGTTCAAGCACATGGCAGAAACAAGGTGTGAACAGATGAGCTGCTGCTATTTTCTCCGTTCGGCATGCTTCGTTGTAGCTCTCTTGCCGGTCGCCGGCTTAGCGGCTTGCTTTGCGCGACTAGGTCTGCGGAGAGAAGGAGATAGCGCCGGAAACCTTGCCTTTTGCCTTCTTCGGCGCTGGAACCTGGTTGCTGCGCCTTCTCTTTGTCCATGTGCACACACACGATTCCTCAGCGAAAACCATGCAGAAACCTTTCCACGAGCACCCAGGGATGTGCACCCAGCACCACGTGCACGCTCACGCAGCTAGAGAAAAGCACCTACCTTTTCACACACTGATGCCTAAGCAAACGCGTGGCCACACACACGCACACATCCGCAAGCGCGCCTACTCCCATCTATTGAGGGAAAGACGGACGAGCAACGTCCTGACAGGCTTGAGGGGAAAAACGTCCGTTGATGGTTGGCGTACTGCACGCCCGCCTACGGGGCTGCAGGGGAATCCACATTTGGAAGGTACCTGAAGATGTGTGCCTGTTCTTGGAGCTCCGCTAGTAGGGTAGCAAAGACACTCGTAGGCAGTACTGAATGCTGCTCCGTGCTACTTCTCCTTTGCTGGCAAATGCTTCACAGTCGCCCGAGGAAAGACGTTTAACAATCGATCTCCAAGAGAAACGAAACACATGATGCCATAAGGCGAAAGAATAGCAGGGCATCTCTTCACAAGCTTGTCCCTGATGTATAGCTGAGGGCAAACACTTGTGTGCTTGTGGGAGAGCGTGTGTCTTTCCTGGAAGCGTTTGGGAGTTTTGCTCAGACGCGTGTTTCCTCAAGTTCAAGAATCAAGATCTAGGATACCTGCAGACAGGTGCCTGTTTGTGTGGAGACAGTCTGTTTGAAACTGTGTTCCTCAGCGCCCGCTCTTTCTCCCCGTCGCTCCACACGCCTGGGAGTCCCTTTCTTTCTCTCCACAAGCACGTGTGTTGACTTCGTCGCACATGTGCATCTGCACAAGCGTTGAGCTCAGCAGAGTGTGTCTCTTGACACTTGATGTGCGTTGGCTGTGTTTGCGTGCTCCAGTGAAGAGAGAAACGGGAAATCATCTTGGTAGAGGCAACAAAGCAAAAGCGAGGCAGGATTGACATCTGCTCAACAGAGACGGATTCCCTGCGCTGACACAGTTCACAGTTACACGAGAAGCAATCTGAGCGGTCCATCGACCGGAGACGTGTTTCCCAAGAGGTCGTTTAGCGAGTGAACAGCAGTGTGCGCGACTTTCAGGAGTGTGCCTGGAAAGTGCCAGAATCACCAGAGCATCTGTGCAAAAGCTGCTGCCTCTGTGACCGCATTGAGGCACGTTCCCGTGTCTCCGAGTACATAGACGGCTCTTCCGCGTTCACTCCGAGGGAAACGGTCCGCTATTGCTTCTGTGCGTACAGACGCGATTCCCTTGTCTCTTGCGAACACAGGGAACTCTGTGCATCCAAATCTACCGGCTAAGGACGCGTCTGCATATGTTTTGGTGAACAATCGAGTGTGCGTGTTCTGACAGCTGCCTCTATGCAGACGTCTCCACAGAGCCACTTCTGAATGCCCCGCAGCCCAGGACTGAATGGATACACTAACAAGTGCACCGGTGTGAGCAACCACATATGCAGAAGGACGTCTTTCATCTCACAGAAGCGCGAACGTCTTGGCGTTCAAGCACATGGCAGAAACAAGGTGTGAACAGATGAGCTGCTGCTATTTTCTCCGTTCGGCATGCTTCGTTGTAGCTCTCTTGCCGGTCGCCGGCTTAGCGGCTTGCTTTGCGCGACTAGGTCTGCGGAAAGAAGGAGATAGCGCCGGAAACCTTGCCTTTTGCCTTCTTCGGCGCTGGAACCTGGTTGCTGCGCCTTCTCTTTGTCCATGTGCACACACACGATTCCTCAGCGAAAACCATGCAGAAACCTTACCTCGAGCACCCAGGGATGTGCACCCAGCACCACGTGCACGCACACGCAGCTAGAGAAAAGCACCTACCTTTTCACACACTGATGCCTAAGCAAACGCGTGACCACACACACGCACACATCCGCAAGCGCGCCTACTCCCATCTATTGAGGGAAAGACGGACGAGCAACGTCCTGACAGGCTTGAGGGAAAAAACGTCCGTTGATGGTTGGCGTACTGCACGCCCGCCTACGGGGCTGCAGGGGAATCCACATTTGGAAGGTACCTGAAGATGTGTGCCTGTTCTTGGAGCTCCGCTAGTAGGGTAGCAAAGACACTCGTAGGCAGTACTGAATGCTGCTCCGTGCTACTTCTCCTCCGGTGGCAAATGCTTCACAGTCGCCCGAGGAAAGACGTTTAACAATCGATCTCCAAGAGAAACGAAACACATGATGCCATAAGGCGAAAGAATAGCAGGGCATCTCTTCACAAGCTTGTCCCTGATCTATAGCTGAGGGCAAACACTTGTGTGCTTGTGGGAGAGCCTGTGTCTTTCCTGGAAGCGTTTGGGAGTTTTGCTCAGACGCGTGTTTCCTCAAGTTCAAGAATCAAGATCTAGGATACCTGCAGACAGGTGCCTGTTTGTGTGGAGACAGTCTGTTTGAAACTGTGTTCCTCAGCGCCCGCTCTTTCTCCCCGTCGCTCCACACGCCTGGGAGTCCCTTTCTTTCTCTCCACAAGCACGTGTGTTGACTTCGTCGCACATGTGCATCTGCACAAGCGTTGAGCTCAGCAGAGTGTGTCTCTTGACACTTGATGTGCGTTGGCTGTGTTTGCGTGCTCCAGTGAAGAGAGAAACGGGAAATCATCTTGGTAGAGGCAACAAAGCAAAAGCGAGGCAGGATTGACATCTGCTCAACAGAGACGGATTCCCTGCGCTGACACAGTTCACAGTTACACGAGAAGCAATCTGAGCGGTCCATCGACCGGAGACGTGTTTCCCAAGAGGTCGTTTAGCGAGTGAACAGCAGTGTGCGCGACTTTCAGGAGTGTGCCTGGAAAGTGCCAGAATCACCAGAGCATCTGTGCAAAAGCTGCTGCCTCTGTGACCGCATTGAGGCACGTTCCCGTGTCTCCGAGTACATAGACGGCTCTTCCGCGTTCACTCCGAGGGAAACGGTCCGCTATTGCTTCTGTGCGTACAGACGCGATTCCCTTGTCTCTTGCGAACACAGGGAACTCTGTGCATCCAAATCTACCGGCTAAGGACGCGTCTGCATATGTTTTGGTGAACAATCGAGTGTGCGTGTTCTGACAGCTGCCTCTATGCAGACGTCTCCACAGAGCCACTTCTGAATGCCCCGCAGCCCAGGACTGAATGGATACACTAACAAGTGCACCGGTGTGAGCAACCACATATGCAGAAGGACGTCTTTCATCTCACAGAAGCGCGAACGTCTTGGCGTTCAAGCACATGGCAGAAACAAGGTGTGAACAGATGAGCTGCTGCTATTTTCTCCGTTCGGCATGCTTCGTTGTAGCTCTCTTGCCGGTCGCCGGCTTAGCGGCTTGCTTTGCGCGACTAGGTCTGCGGAAAGAAGGAGATAGCGCCGGAAACCTTGCCTTTTGCCTTCTTCGGCGCTGGAACCTGGTTGCTGCGCCTTCTCTTTGTCCATGTGCACACACACGATTCCTCAGCGAAAACCATGCAGAAACCTTACCTCGAGCACCCAGGGATGTGCACCCAGCACCACGTGCACGCACACGCAGCTAGAGAAAAGCACCTACCTTTTCACACACTGATGCCTAAGCAAACGCGTGACCACACACACGCACACATCCGCAAGCGCGCCTACTCCCATCTATTGAGGGAAAGACGGACGAGCAACGTCCTGACAGGCTTGAGGGAAAAAACGTCCGTTGATGGTTGGCGTACTGCACGCCCGCCTACGGGGCTGCAGGGGAATCCACATTTGGAAGGTACCTGAAGATGTGTGCCTGTTCTTGGAGCTCCGCTAGTAGGGTAGCAAAGACACTCGTAGGCAGTACTGAATGCTGCTCCGTGCTACTTCTCCTTTGCTGGCAAATGCTTCACAGTCGCCCGAGGAAAGACGTTTAACAATCGATCTCCAAGAGAAACGAAACACATGATGCCATAAGGCGAAAGAATAGCAGGGCATCTCTTCACAAGCTTGTCCCTGATGTATAGCTGAGGGCAAACACTTGTGTGCTTGTGGGAGAGCGTGTGTCTTTCCTGGAAGCGTTTGGGAGTTTTGCTCAGACGCGTGTTTCCTCAAGTTCAAGAATCAAGATCTAGGATACCTGCAGACAGGTGCCTGTTTGTGTGGAGACAGTCTGTTTGAAACTGTGTTCCTCAGCGCCCGCTCTTTCTCCCCGTCGCTCCACACGCCTGGGAGTCCCTTTCTTTCTCTCCACAAGCACGTGTGTTGACTTCGTCGCACATGTGCATCTGCACAAGCGTTGAGCTCAGCAGAGTGTGTCTCTTGACACTTGATGTGCGTTGGCTGTGTTTGCGTGCTCCAGTGAAGAGAGAAACGGGAAATCATCTTGGTAGAGGCAACAAAGCAAAAGCGAGGCAGGATTGACATCTGCTCAACAGAGACGGATTCCCTGCGCTGACACAGTTCACAGTTACACGAGAAGCAATCTGAGCGGTCCATCGACCGGAGACGTGTTTCCCAAGAGGTCGTTTAGCGAGTGAACAGCAGTGTGCGCGACTTTCAGGAGTGTGCCTGGAAAGTGCCAGAATCACCAGAGCATCTGTGCAAAAGCTGCTGCCTCTGTGACCGCATTGAGGCACGTTCCCGTGTCTCCGAGTACATAGACGGCTCTTCCGCGTTCACTCCGAGGGAAACGGTCCGCTATTGCTTCTGTGCGTACAGACGCGATTCCCTTGTCTCTTGCGAACACAGGGAACTCTGTGCATCCAAATCTACCGGCTAAGGACGCGTCTGCATATGTTTTGGTGAACAATCGAGTGTGCGTGTTCTGACAGCTGCCTCTATGCAGACGTCTCCACAGAGCCACTTCTGAATGCCCCGCAGCCCAGGACTGAATGGATACACTAACAAGTGCACCGGTGTGAGCAACCACATATGCAGAAGGACGTCTTTCATCTCACAGAAGCGCGAACGTCTTGGCGTTCAAGCACATGGCAGAAACAAGGTGTGAACAGATGAGCTGCTGCTATTTTCTCCGTTCGGCATGCTTCGTTGTAGCTCTCTTGCCGGTCGCCGGCTTAGCGGCTTGCTTTGCGCGACTAGGTCTGCGGAGAGAAGGAGATAGCGCCGGAAACCTTGCCTTTTGCCTTCTTCGGCGCTGGAACCTGGTTGCTGCGCCTTCTCTTTGTCCATGTGCACACACACGATTCCTCAGCGAAAACCATGCAGAAACCTTTCCACGAGCACCCAGGGATGTGCACCCAGCACCACGTGCACGCTCACGCAGCTAGAGAAAAGCACCTACCTTTTCACACACTGATGCCTAAGCAAACGCGTGGCCACACACACGCACACATCCGCAAGCGCGCCTACTCCCATCTATTGAGGGAAAGACGGACGAGCAACGTCCTGACAGGCTTGAGGGGAAAAACGTCCGTTGATGGTTGGCGTACTGCACGCCCGCCTACGGGGCTGCAGGGGAATCCACATTTGGAAGGTACCTGAAGATGTGTGCCTGTTCTTGGAGCTCCGCTAGTAGGGTAGCAAAGACACTCGTAGGCAGTACTGAATGCTGCTCCGTGCTACTTCTCCTTTGCTGGCAAATGCTTCACAGTCGCCCGAGGAAAGACGTTTAACAATCGATCTCCAAGAGAAACGAAACACATGATGCCATAAGGCGAAAGAATAGCAGGGCATCTCTTCACAAGCTTGTCCCTGATGTATAGCTGAGGGCAAACACTTGTGTGCTTGTGGGAGAGCGTGTGTCTTTCCTGGAAGCGTTTGGGAGTTTTGCTCAGACGCGTGTTTCCTCAAGTTCAAGAATCAAGATCTAGGATACCTGCAGACAGGTGCCTGTTTGTGTGGAGACAGTCTGTTTGAAACTGTGTTCCTCAGCGCCCGCTCTTTCTCCCCGTCGCTCCACACGCCTGGGAGTCCCTTTCTTTCTCTCCACAAGCACGTGTGTTGACTTCGTCGCACATGTGCATCTGCACAAGCGTTGAGCTCAGCAGAGTGTGTCTCTTGACACTTGATGTGCGTTGGCTGTGTTTGCGTGCTCCAGTGAAGAGAGAAACGGGAAATCATCTTGGTAGAGGCAACAAAGCAAAAGCGAGGCAGGATTGACATCTGCTCAACAGAGACGGATTCCCTGCGCTGACACAGTTCACAGTTACACGAGAAGCAATCTGAGCGGTCCATCGACCGGAGACGTGTTTCCCAAGAGGTCGTTTAGCGAGTGAACAGCAGTGTGCGCGACTTTCAGGAGTGTGCCTGGAAAGTGCCAGAATCACCAGAGCATCTGTGCAAAAGCTGCTGCCTCTGTGACCGCATTGAGGCACGTTCCCGTGTCTCCGAGTACATAGACGGCTCTTCCGCGTTCACTCCGAGGGAAACGGTCCGCTATTGCTTCTGTGCGTACAGACGCGATTCCCTTGTCTCTTGCGAACACAGGGAACTCTGTGCATCCAAATCTACCGGCTAAGGACGCGTCTGCATATGTTTTGGTGAACAATCGAGTGTGCGTGTTCTGACAGCTGCCTCTATGCAGACGTCTCCACAGAGCCACTTCTGAATGCCCCGCAGCCCAGGACTGAATGGATACACTAACAAGTGCACCGGTGTGAGCAACCACATATGCAGAAGGACGTCTTTCATCTCACAGAAGCGCGAACGTCTTGGCGTTCAAGCACATGGCAGAAACAAGGTGTGAACAGATGAGCTGCTGCTATTTTCTCCGTTCGGCATGCTTCGTTGTAGCTCTCTTGCCGGTCGCCGGCTTAGCGGCTTGCTTTGCGCGACTAGGTCTGCGGAAAGAAGGAGATAGCGCCGGAAACCTTGCCTTTTGCCTTCTTCGGCGCTGGAACCTGGTTGCTGCGCCTTCTCTTTGTCCATGTGCACACACACGATTCCTCAGCGAAAACCATGCAGAAACCTTACCTCGAGCACCCAGGGATGTGCACCCAGCACCACGTGCACGCACACGCAGCTAGAGAAAAGCACCTACCTTTTCACACACTGATGCCTAAGCAAACGCGTGACCACACACACGCACACATCCGCAAGCGCGCCTACTCCCATCTATTGAGGGAAAGACGGACGAGCAACGTCCTGACAGGCTTGAGGGAAAAAACGTCCGTTGATGGTTGGCGTACTGCACGCCCGCCTACGGGGCTGCAGGGGAATCCACATTTGGAAGGTACCTGAAGATGTGTGCCTGTTCTTGGAGCTCCGCTAGTAGGGTAGCAAAGACACTCGTAGGCAGTACTGAATGCTGCTCCGTGCTACTTCTCCTCCGGTGGCAAATGCTTCACAGTCGCCCGAGGAAAGACGTTTAACAATCGATCTCCAAGAGAAACGAAACACATGATGCCATAAGGCGAAAGAATAGCAGGGCATCTCTTCACAAGCTTGTCCCTGATCTATAGCTGAGGGCAAACACTTGTGTGCTTGTGGGAGAGCCTGTGTCTTTCCTGGAAGCGTTTGGGAGTTTTGCTCAGACGCGTGTTTCCTCAAGTTCAAGAATCAAGATCTAGGATACCTGCAGACAGGTGCCTGTTTGTGTGGAGACAGTCTGTTTGAAACTGTGTTCCTCAGCGCCCGCTCTTTCTCCCCGTCGCTCCACACGCCTGGGAGTCCCTTTCTTTCTCTCCACAAGCACGTGTGTTGACTTCGTCGCACATGTGCATCTGCACAAGCGTTGAGCTCAGCAGAGTGTGTCTCTTGACACTTGATGTGCGTTGGCTGTGTTTGCGTGCTCCAGTGAAGAGAGAAACGGGAAATCATCTTGGTAGAGGCAACAAAGCAAAAGCGAGGCAGGATTGACATCTGCTCAACAGAGACGGATTCCCTGCGCTGACACAGTTCACAGTTACACGAGAAGCAATCTGAGCGGTCCATCGACCGGAGACGTGTTTCCCAAGAGGTCGTTTAGCGAGTGAACAGCAGTGTGCGCGACTTTCAGGAGTGTGCCTGGAAAGTGCCAGAATCACCAGAGCATCTGTGCAAAAGCTGCTGCCTCTGTGACCGCATTGAGGCACGTTCCCGTGTCTCCGAGTACATAGACGGCTCTTCCGCGTTCACTCCGAGGGAAACGGTCCGCTATTGCTTCTGTGCGTACAGACGCGATTCCCTTGTCTCTTGCGAACACAGGGAACTCTGTGCATCCAAATCTACCGGCTAAGGACGCGTCTGCATATGTTTTGGTGAACAATCGAGTGTGCGTGTTCTGACAGCTGCCTCTATGCAGACGTCTCCACAGAGCCACTTCTGAATGCCCCGCAGCCCAGGACTGAATGGATACACTAACAAGTGCACCGGTGTGAGCAACCACATATGCAGAAGGACGTCTTTCATCTCACAGAAGCGCGAACGTCTTGGCGTTCAAGCACATGGCAGAAACAAGGTGTGAACAGATGAGCTGCTGCTATTTTCTCCGTTCGGCATGCTTCGTTGTAGCTCTCTTGCCGGTCGCCGGCTTAGCGGCTTGCTTTGCGCGACTAGGTCTGCGGAAAGAAGGAGATAGCGCCGGAAACCTTGCCTTTTGCCTTCTTCGGCGCTGGAACCTGGTTGCTGCGCCTTCTCTTTGTCCATGTGCACACACACGATTCCTCAGCGAAAACCATGCAGAAACCTTACCTCGAGCACCCAGGGATGTGCACCCAGCACCACGTGCACGCACACGCAGCTAGAGAAAAGCACCTACCTTTTCACACACTGATGCCTAAGCAAACGCGTGACCACACACACGCACACATCCGCAAGCGCGCCTACTCCCATCTATTGAGGGAAAGACGGACGAGCAACGTCCTGACAGGCTTGAGGGAAAAAACGTCCGTTGATGGTTGGCGTACTGCACGCCCGCCTACGGGGCTGCAGGGGAATCCACATTTGGAAGGTACCTGAAGATGTGTGCCTGTTCTTGGAGCTCCGCTAGTAGGGTAGCAAAGACACTCGTAGGCAGTACTGAATGCTGCTCCGTGCTACTTCTCCTCCGGTGGCAAATGCTTCACAGTCGCCCGAGGAAAGACGTTTAACAATCGATCTCCAAGAGAAACGAAACACATGATGCCATAAGGCGAAAGAATAGCAGGGCATCTCTTCACAAGCTTGTCCCTGATCTATAGCTGAGGGCAAACACTTGTGTGCTTGTGGGAGAGCCTGTGTCTTTCCTGGAAGCGTTTGGGAGTTTTGCTCAGACGCGTGTTTCCTCAAGTTCAAGAATCAAGATCTAGGATACCTGCAGACAGGTGCCTGTTTGTGTGGAGACAGTCTGTTTGAAACTGTGTTCCTCAGCGCCCGCTCTTTCTCCCCGTCGCTCCACACGCCTGGGAGTCCCTTTCTTTCTCTCCACAAGCACGTGTGTTGACTTCGTCGCACATGTGCATCTGCACAAGCGTTGAGCTCAGCAGAGTGTGTCTCTTGACACTTGATGTGCGTTGGCTGTGTCTGCGTGCTCCAGTGAAGAGAGAAACGGGAAATCATCTTGGTAGAGGCAACAAAGCAAAAGCGAGGCAGGATTGACATCTGCTCAACAGAGACGGATTCCCTGCGCTGACACAGTTCACAGTTACACGAGAAGCAATCCGAGCGGTCCATCGACCGGAGACGTGTTTCCCAAGAGGTCGTTTAGCGAGTGAACAGCAGTGTGCGCGACTTTCAGGAGTGTGCCTGGAAAGTGCCAGAATCACCAGAGCACCTGTGCAAAAGCTGCTGCCTCTGTGACCGCACTGAGGCACGTTCCCGTGTCTGCAAGTACATAGACGGCTCTTCCGCGTTCACTCCGAGGGAAACGGTCCGCTATTGCTTCTGTGCGTACAGACGCGATTCCCTTGTCTCTTGCGAACACAGGGAACTCTGTGCATCCAAATCTACCGGCTAAGGACGCGTCTGCATATGTTTTGGTGAACAATCGAGTGTGCGTGTTCTGACAGCTGCCTCTATGCAGACGTCTCCACAGAGCCACTTCTGAATGCCCCGCAGCCCAGGACTGAATGGATACACTAACAAGTGCACCGGTGTGAGCAACCACATATGCAGAAGGACGTCTTTCATCTCACAGAAGCGCGAACGTCTTGGCGTTCAAGCACATGGCAGAAACAAGGTGTGAACAGATGAGCTGCTGCTATTTTCTCCGTTCGGCATGCTTCGTTGTAGCTCTCTTGCCGGTCGCCGGCTTAGCGGCTTGCTTTGCGCGACTAGGTCTGCGGAGAGAAGGAGATAGCGCCGGAAACCTTGCCTTTTGCCTTCTTCGGCGCTGGAACCTGGTTGCTGCGCCTTCTCTTTGTCCATGTGCACACACACGATTCCTCAGCGAAAACCATGCAGAAACCTTTCCACGAGCACCCAGGGATGTGCACCCAGCACCACGTGCACGCTCACGCAGCTAGAGAAAAGCACCTACCTTTTCACACACTGATGCCTAAGCAAACGCGTGGCCACACACACGCACACATCCGCAAGCGCGCCTACTCCCATCTATTGAGGGAAAGACGGACGAGCAACGTCCTGACAGGCTTGAGGGGAAAAACGTCCGTTGATGGTTGGCGTACTGCACGCCCGCCTACGGGGCTGCAGGGGAATCCACATTTGGAAGGTACCTGAAGATGTGTGCCTGTTCTTGGAGCTCCGCTAGTAGGGTAGCAAAGACACTCGTAGGCAGTACTGAATGCTGCTCCGTGCTACTTCTCCTTTGCTGGCAAATGCTTCACAGTCGCCCGAGGAAAGACGTTTAACAATCGATCTCCAAGAGAAACGAAACACATGATGCCATAAGGCGAAAGAATAGCAGGGCATCTCTTCACAAGCTTGTCCCTGATGTATAGCTGAGGGCAAACACTTGTGTGCTTGTGGGAGAGCCTGTGTCTTTCCTGGAAGCGTTTGGGAGTTTTGCTCAGACGCGTGTTTCCTCAAGTTCAAGAATCAAGATCTAGGATACCTGCAGACAGGTGCCTGTTTGTGTGGAGACAGTCTGTTTGAAACTGTGTTCCTCAGCGCCCGCTCTTTCTCCCCGTCGCTCCACACGCCTGGGAGTCCCTTTCTTTCTCTCCACAAGCACGTGTGTTGACTTCGTCGCACATGTGCATCTGCACAAGCGTTGAGCTCAGCAGAGTGTGTCTCTTGACACTTGATGTGCGTTGGCTGTGTTTGCGTGCTCCAGTGAAGAGAGAAACGGGAAATCATCTTGGTAGAGGCAACAAAGCAAAAGCGAGGCAGGATTGACATCTGCTCAACAGAGACGGATTCCCTGCGCTGACACAGTTCACAGTTACACGAGAAGCAATCTGAGCGGTCCATCGACCGGAGACGTGTTTCCCAAGAGGTCGTTTAGCGAGTGAACAGCAGTGTGCGCGACTTTCAGGAGTGTGCCTGGAAAGTGCCAGAATCACCAGAGCATCTGTGCAAAAGCTGCTGCCTCTGTGACCGCATTGAGGCACGTTCCCGTGTCTCCGAGTACATAGACGGCTCTTCCGCGTTCACTCCGAGGGAAACGGTCCGCTATTGCTTCTGTGCGTACAGACGCGATTCCCTTGTCTCTTGCGAACACAGGGAACTCTGTGCATCCAAATCTACCGGCTAAGGACGCGTCTGCATATGTTTTGGTGAACAATCGAGTGTGCGTGTTCTGACAGCTGCCTCTATGCAGACGTCTCCACAGAGCCACTTCTGAATGCCCCGCAGCCCAGGACTGAATGGATACACTAACAAGTGCACCGGTGTGAGCAACCACATATGCAGAAGGACGTCTTTCATCTCACAGAAGCGCGAACGTCTTGGCGTTCAAGCACATGGCAGAAACAAGGTGTGAACAGATGAGCTGCTGCTATTTTCTCCGTTCGGCATGCTTCGTTGTAGCTCTCTTGCCGGTCGCCGGCTTAGCGGCTTGCTTTGCGCGACTAGGTCTGCGGAGAGAAGGAGATAGCGCCGGAAACCTTGCCTTTTGCCTTCTTCGGCGCTGGAACCTGGTTGCTGCGCCTTCTCTTTGTCCATGTGCACACACACGATTCCTCAGCGAAAACCATGCAGAAACCTTTCCACGAGCACCCAGGGATGTGCACCCAGCACCACGTGCACGCTCACGCAGCTAGAGAAAAGCACCTACCTTTTCACACACTGATGCCTAAGCAAACGCGTGGCCACACACACGCACACATCCGCAAGCGCGCCTACTCCCATCTATTGAGGGAAAGACGGACGAGCAACGTCCTGACAGGCTTGAGGGGAAAAACGTCCGTTGATGGTTGGCGTACTGCACGCCCGCCTACGGGGCTGCAGGGGAATCCACATTTGGAAGGTACCTGAAGATGTGTGCCTGTTCTTGGAGCTCCGCTAGTAGGGTAGCAAAGACACTCGTAGGCAGTACTGAATGCTGCTCCGTGCTACTTCTCCTTTGCTGGCAAATGCTTCACAGTCGCCCGAGGAAAGACGTTTAACAATCGATCTCCAAGAGAAACGAAACACATGATGCCATAAGGCGAAAGAATAGCAGGGCATCTCTTCACAAGCTTGTCCCTGATGTATAGCTGAGGGCAAACACTTGTGTGCTTGTGGGAGAGCGTGTGTCTTTCCTGGAAGCGTTTGGGAGTTTTGCTCAGACGCGTGTTTCCTCAAGTTCAAGAATCAAGATCTAGGATACCTGCAGACAGGTGCCTGTTTGTGTGGAGACAGTCTGTTTGAAACTGTGTTCCTCAGCGCCCGCTCTTTCTCCCCGTCGCTCCACACGCCTGGGAGTCCCTTTCTTTCTCTCCACAAGCACGTGTGTTGACTTCGTCGCACATGTGCATCTGCACAAGCGTTGAGCTCAGCAGAGTGTGTCTCTTGACACTTGATGTGCGTTGGCTGTGTTTGCGTGCTCCAGTGAAGAGAGAAACGGGAAATCATCTTGGTAGAGGCAACAAAGCAAAAGCGAGGCAGGATTGACATCTGCTCAACAGAGACGGATTCCCTGCGCTGACACAGTTCACAGTTACACGAGAAGCAATCTGAGCGGTCCATCGACCGGAGACGTGTTTCCCAAGAGGTCGTTTAGCGAGTGAACAGCAGTGTGCGCGACTTTCAGGAGTGTGCCTGGAAAGTGCCAGAATCACCAGAGCATCTGTGCAAAAGCTGCTGCCTCTGTGACCGCATTGAGGCACGTTCCCGTGTCTCCGAGTACATAGACGGCTCTTCCGCGTTCACTCCGAGGGAAACGGTCCGCTATTGCTTCTGTGCGTACAGACGCGATTCCCTTGTCTCTTGCGAACACAGGGAACTCTGTGCATCCAAATCTACCGGCTAAGGACGCGTCTGCATATGTTTTGGTGAACAATCGAGTGTGCGTGTTCTGACAGCTGCCTCTATGCAGACGTCTCCACAGAGCCACTTCTGAATGCCCCGCAGCCCAGGACTGAATGGATACACTAACAAGTGCACCGGTGTGAGCAACCACATATGCAGAAGGACGTCTTTCATCTCACAGAAGCGCGAACGTCTTGGCGTTCAAGCACATGGCAGAAACAAGGTGTGAACAGATGAGCTGCTGCTATTTTCTCCGTTCGGCATGCTTCGTTGTAGCTCTCTTGCCGGTCGCCGGCTTAGCGGCTTGCTTTGCGCGACTAGGTCTGCGGAAAGAAGGAGATAGCGCCGGAAACCTTGCCTTTTGCCTTCTTCGGCGCTGGAACCTGGTTGCTGCGCCTTCTCTTTGTCCATGTGCACACACACGATTCCTCAGCGAAAACCATGCAGAAACCTTACCTCGAGCACCCAGGGATGTGCACCCAGCACCACGTGCACGCACACGCAGCTAGAGAAAAGCACCTACCTTTTCACACACTGATGCCTAAGCAAACGCGTGACCACACACACGCACACATCCGCAAGCGCGCCTACTCCCATCTATTGAGGGAAAGACGGACGAGCAACGTCCTGACAGGCTTGAGGGAAAAAACGTCCGTTGATGGTTGGCGTACTGCACGCCCGCCTACGGGGCTGCAGGGGAATCCACATTTGGAAGGTACCTGAAGATGTGTGCCTGTTCTTGGAGCTCCGCTAGTAGGGTAGCAAAGACACTCGTAGGCAGTACTGAATGCTGCTCCGTGCTACTTCTCCTCCGGTGGCAAATGCTTCACAGTCGCCCGAGGAAAGACGTTTAACAATCGATCTCCAAGAGAAACGAAACACATGATGCCATAAGGCGAAAGAATAGCAGGGCATCTCTTCACAAGCTTGTCCCTGATCTATAGCTGAGGGCAAACACTTGTGTGCTTGTGGGAGAGCCTGTGTCTTTCCTGGAAGCGTTTGGGAGTTTTGCTCAGACGCGTGTTTCCTCAAGTTCAAGAATCAAGATCTAGGATACCTGCAGACAGGTGCCTGTTTGTGTGGAGACAGTCTGTTTGAAACTGTGTTCCTCAGCGCCCGCTCTTTCTCCCCGTCGCTCCACACGCCTGGGAGTCCCTTTCTTTCTCTCCACAAGCACGTGTGTTGACTTCGTCGCACATGTGCATCTGCACAAGCGTTGAGCTCAGCAGAGTGTGTCTCTTGACACTTGATGTGCGTTGGCTGTGTTTGCGTGCTCCAGTGAAGAGAGAAACGGGAAATCATCTTGGTAGAGGCAACAAAGCAAAAGCGAGGCAGGATTGACATCTGCTCAACAGAGACGGATTCCCTGCGCTGACACAGTTCACAGTTACACGAGAAGCAATCTGAGCGGTCCATCGACCGGAGACGTGTTTCCCAAGAGGTCGTTTAGCGAGTGAACAGCAGTGTGCGCGACTTTCAGGAGTGTGCCTGGAAAGTGCCAGAATCACCAGAGCATCTGTGCAAAAGCTGCTGCCTCTGTGACCGCATTGAGGCACGTTCCCGTGTCTCCGAGTACATAGACGGCTCTTCCGCGTTCACTCCGAGGGAAACGGTCCGCTATTGCTTCTGTGCGTACAGACGCGATTCCCTTGTCTCTTGCGAACACAGGGAACTCTGTGCATCCAAATCTACCGGCTAAGGACGCGTCTGCATATGTTTTGGTGAACAATCGAGTGTGCGTGTTCTGACAGCTGCCTCTATGCAGACGTCTCCACAGAGCCACTTCTGAATGCCCCGCAGCCCAGGACTGAATGGATACACTAACAAGTGCACCGGTGTGAGCAACCACATATGCAGAAGGACGTCTTTCATCTCACAGAAGCGCGAACGTCTTGGCGTTCAAGCACATGGCAGAAACAAGGTGTGAACAGATGAGCTGCTGCTATTTTCTCCGTTCGGCATGCTTCGTTGTAGCTCTCTTGCCGGTCGCCGGCTTAGCGGCTTGCTTTGCGCGACTAGGTCTGCGGAAAGAAGGAGATAGCGCCGGAAACCTTGCCTTTTGCCTTCTTCGGCGCTGGAACCTGGTTGCTGCGCCTTCTCTTTGTCCATGTGCACACACACGATTCCTCAGCGAAAACCATGCAGAAACCTTACCTCGAGCACCCAGGGATGTGCACCCAGCACCACGTGCACGCACACGCAGCTAGAGAAAAGCACCTACCTTTTCACACACTGATGCCTAAGCAAACGCGTGACCACACACACGCACACATCCGCAAGCGCGCCTACTCCCATCTATTGAGGGAAAGACGGACGAGCAACGTCCTGACAGGCTTGAGGGAAAAAACGTCCGTTGATGGTTGGCGTACTGCACGCCCGCCTACGGGGCTGCAGGGGAATCCACATTTGGAAGGTACCTGAAGATGTGTGCCTGTTCTTGGAGCTCCGCTAGTAGGGTAGCAAAGACACTCGTAGGCAGTACTGAATGCTGCTCCGTGCTACTTCTCCTCCGGTGGCAAATGCTTCACAGTCGCCCGAGGAAAGACGTTTAACAATCGATCTCCAAGAGAAACGAAACACATGATGCCATAAGGCGAAAGAATAGCAGGGCATCTCTTCACAAGCTTGTCCCTGATCTATAGCTGAGGGCAAACACTTGTGTGCTTGTGGGAGAGCCTGTGTCTTTCCTGGAAGCGTTTGGGAGTTTTGCTCAGACGCGTGTTTCCTCAAGTTCAAGAATCAAGATCTAGGATACCTGCAGACAGGTGCCTGTTTGTGTGGAGACAGTCTGTTTGAAACTGTGTTCCTCAGCGCCCGCTCTTTCTCCCCGTCGCTCCACACGCCTGGGAGTCCCTTTCTTTCTCTCCACAAGCACGTGTGTTGACTTCGTCGCACATGTGCATCTGCACAAGCGTTGAGCTCAGCAGAGTGTGTCTCTTGACACTTGATGTGCGTTGGCTGTGTCTGCGTGCTCCAGTGAAGAGAGAAACGGGAAATCATCTTGGTAGAGGCAACAAAGCAAAAGCGAGGCAGGATTGACATCTGCTCAACAGAGACGGATTCCCTGCGCTGACACAGTTCACAGTTACACGAGAAGCAATCCGAGCGGTCCATCGACCGGAGACGTGTTTCCCAAGAGGTCGTTTAGCGAGTGAACAGCAGTGTGCGCGACTTTCAGGAGTGTGCCTGGAAAGTGCCAGAATCACCAGAGCACCTGTGCAAAAGCTGCTGCCTCTGTGACCGCACTGAGGCACGTTCCCGTGTCTGCAAGTACATAGACGGCTCTTCCGCGTTCACTCCGAGGGAAACGGTCCGCTATTGCTTCTGTGCGTACAGACGCGATTCCCTTGTCTCTTGCGAACACAGGGAACTCTGTGCATCCAAATCTACCGGCTAAGGACGCGTCTGCATATGTTTTGGTGAACAATCGAGTGTGCGTGTTCTGACAGCTGCCTCTATGCAGACGTCTCCACAGAGCCACTTCTGAATGCCCCGCAGCCCAGGACTGAATGGATACACTAACAAGTGCACCGGTGTGAGCAACCACATATGCAGAAGGACGTCTTTCATCTCACAGAAGCGCGAACGTCTTGGCGTTCAAGCACATGGCAGAAACAAGGTGTGAACAGATGAGCTGCTGCTATTTTCTCCGTTCGGCATGCTTCGTTGTAGCTCTCTTGCCGGTCGCCGGCTTAGCGGCTTGCTTTGCGCGACTAGGTCTGCGGAGAGAAGGAGATAGCGCCGGAAACCTTGCCTTTTGCCTTCTTCGGCGCTGGAACCTGGTTGCTGCGCCTTCTCTTTGTCCATGTGCACACACACGATTCCTCAGCGAAAACCATGCAGAAACCTTTCCACGAGCACCCAGGGATGTGCACCCAGCACCACGTGCACGCTCACGCAGCTAGAGAAAAGCACCTACCTTTTCACACACTGATGCCTAAGCAAACGCGTGGCCACACACACGCACACATCCGCAAGCGCGCCTACTCCCATCTATTGAGGGAAAGACGGACGAGCAACGTCCTGACAGGCTTGAGGGGAAAAACGTCCGTTGATGGTTGGCGTACTGCACGCCCGCCTACGGGGCTGCAGGGGAATCCACATTTGGAAGGTACCTGAAGATGTGTGCCTGTTCTTGGAGCTCCGCTAGTAGGGTAGCAAAGACACTCGTAGGCAGTACTGAATGCTGCTCCGTGCTACTTCTCCTTTGCTGGCAAATGCTTCACAGTCGCCCGAGGAAAGACGTTTAACAATCGATCTCCAAGAGAAACGAAACACATGATGCCATAAGGCGAAAGAATAGCAGGGCATCTCTTCACAAGCTTGTCCCTGATGTATAGCTGAGGGCAAACACTTGTGTGCTTGTGGGAGAGCGTGTGTCTTTCCTGGAAGCGTTTGGGAGTTTTGCTCAGACGCGTGTTTCCTCAAGTTCAAGAATCAAGATCTAGGATACCTGCAGACAGGTGCCTGTTTGTGTGGAGACAGTCTGTTTGAAACTGTGTTCCTCAGCGCCCGCTCTTTCTCCCCGTCGCTCCACACGCCTGGGAGTCCCTTTCTTTCTCTCCACAAGCACGTGTGTTGACTTCGTCGCACATGTGCATCTGCACAAGCGTTGAGCTCAGCAGAGTGTGTCTCTTGACACTTGATGTGCGTTGGCTGTGTTTGCGTGCTCCAGTGAAGAGAGAAACGGGAAATCATCTTGGTAGAGGCAACAAAGCAAAAGCGAGGCAGGATTGACATCTGCTCAACAGAGACGGATTCCCTGCGCTGACACAGTTCACAGTTACACGAGAAGCAATCTGAGCGGTCCATCGACCGGAGACGTGTTTCCCAAGAGGTCGTTTAGCGAGTGAACAGCAGTGTGCGCGACTTTCAGGAGTGTGCCTGGAAAGTGCCAGAATCACCAGAGCATCTGTGCAAAAGCTGCTGCCTCTGTGACCGCATTGAGGCACGTTCCCGTGTCTCCGAGTACATAGACGGCTCTTCCGCGTTCACTCCGAGGGAAACGGTCCGCTATTGCTTCTGTGCGTACAGACGCGATTCCCTTGTCTCTTGCGAACACAGGGAACTCTGTGCATCCAAATCTACCGGCTAAGGACGCGTCTGCATATGTTTTGGTGAACAATCGAGTGTGCGTGTTCTGACAGCTGCCTCTATGCAGACGTCTCCACAGAGCCACTTCTGAATGCCCCGCAGCCCAGGACTGAATGGATACACTAACAAGTGCACCGGTGTGAGCAACCACATATGCAGAAGGACGTCTTTCATCTCACAGAAGCGCGAACGTCTTGGCGTTCAAGCACATGGCAGAAACAAGGTGTGAACAGATGAGCTGCTGCTATTTTCTCCGTTCGGCATGCTTCGTTGTAGCTCTCTTGCCGGTCGCCGGCTTAGCGGCTTGCTTTGCGCGACTAGGTCTGCGGAGAGAAGGAGATAGCGCCGGAAACCTTGCCTTTTGCCTTCTTCGGCGCTGGAACCTGGTTGCTGCGCCTTCTCTTTGTCCATGTGCACACACACGATTCCTCAGCGAAAACCATGCAGAAACCTTTCCACGAGCACCCAGGGATGTGCACCCAGCACCACGTGCACGCTCACGCAGCTAGAGAAAAGCACCTACCTTTTCACACACTGATGCCTAAGCAAACGCGTGGCCACACACACGCACACATCCGCAAGCGCGCCTACTCCCATCTATTGAGGGAAAGACGGACGAGCAACGTCCTGACAGGCTTGAGGGGAAAAACGTCCGTTGATGGTTGGCGTACTGCACGCCCGCCTACGGGGCTGCAGGGGAATCCACATTTGGAAGGTACCTGAAGATGTGTGCCTGTTCTTGGAGCTCCGCTAGTAGGGTAGCAAAGACACTCGTAGGCAGTACTGAATGCTGCTCCGTGCTACTTCTCCTTTGCTGGCAAATGCTTCACAGTCGCCCGAGGAAAGACGTTTAACAATCGATCTCCAAGAGAAACGAAACACATGATGCCATAAGGCGAAAGAATAGCAGGGCATCTCTTCACAAGCTTGTCCCTGATGTATAGCTGAGGGCAAACACTTGTGTGCTTGTGGGAGAGCGTGTGTCTTTCCTGGAAGCGTTTGGGAGTTTTGCTCAGACGCGTGTTTCCTCAAGTTCAAGAATCAAGATCTAGGATACCTGCAGACAGGTGCCTGTTTGTGTGGAGACAGTCTGTTTGAAACTGTGTTCCTCAGCGCCCGCTCTTTCTCCCCGTCGCTCCACACGCCTGGGAGTCCCTTTCTTTCTCTCCACAAGCACGTGTGTTGACTTCGTCGCACATGTGCATCTGCACAAGCGTTGAGCTCAGCAGAGTGTGTCTCTTGACACTTGATGTGCGTTGGCTGTGTTTGCGTGCTCCAGTGAAGAGAGAAACGGGAAATCATCTTGGTAGAGGCAACAAAGCAAAAGCGAGGCAGGATTGACATCTGCTCAACAGAGACGGATTCCCTGCGCTGACACAGTTCACAGTTACACGAGAAGCAATCTGAGCGCTCCATCGACCGGAGACGTGTTTCCCAAGAGGTCGTTTAGCGAGTGAACAGCAGTGTGCGCGACTTTCAGGAGTGTGCCTGGAAAGTGCCAGAATCACCAGAGCATCTGTGCAAAAGCTGCTGCCTCTGTGACCGCATTGAGGCACGTTCCCGTGTCTCCGAGTACATAGACGGCTCTTCCGCGTTCACTCCGAGGGAAACGGTCCGCTATTGCTTCTGTGCGTACAGACGCGATTCCCTTGTCTCTTGCGAACACAGGGAACTCTGTGCATCCAAATCTACCGGCTAAGGACGCGTCTGCATATGTTTTGGTGAACAATCGAGTGTGCGTGTTCTGACAGCTGCCTCTATGCAGACGTCTCCACAGAGCCACTTCTGAATGCCCCGCAGCCCAGGACTGAATGGATACACTAACAAGTGCACCGGTGTGAGCAACCACATATGCAGAAGGACGTCTTTCATCTCACAGAAGCGCGAACGTCTTGGCGTTCAAGCACATGGCAGAAACAAGGTGTGAACAGATGAGCTGCTGCTATTTTCTCCGTTCGGCATGCTTCGTTGTAGCTCTCTTGCCGGTCGCCGGCTTAGCGGCTTGCTTTGCGCGACTAGGTCTGCGGAAAGAAGGAGATAGCGCCGGAAACCTTGCCTTTTGCCTTCTTCGGCGCTGGAACCTGGTTGCTGCGCCTTCTCTTTGTCCATGTGCACACACACGATTCCTCAGCGAAAACCATGCAGAAACCTTACCTCGAGCACCCAGGGATGTGCACCCAGCACCACGTGCACGCACACGCAGCTAGAGAAAAGCACCTACCTTTTCACACACTGATGCCTAAGCAAACGCGTGACCACACACACGCACACATCCGCAAGCGCGCCTACTCCCATCTATTGAGGGAAAGACGGACGAGCAACGTCCTGACAGGCTTGAGGGAAAAAACGTCCGTTGATGGTTGGCGTACTGCACGCCCGCCTACGGGGCTGCAGGGGAATCCACATTTGGAAGGTACCTGAAGATGTGTGCCTGTTCTTGGAGCTCCGCTAGTAGGGTAGCAAAGACACTCGTAGGCAGTACTGAATGCTGCTCCGTGCTACTTCTCCTCCGGTGGCAAATGCTTCACAGTCGCCCGAGGAAAGACGTTTAACAATCGATCTCCAAGAGAAACGAAACACATGATGCCATAAGGCGAAAGAATAGCAGGGCATCTCTTCACAAGCTTGTCCCTGATCTATAGCTGAGGGCAAACACTTGTGTGCTTGTGGGAGAGCCTGTGTCTTTCCTGGAAGCGTTTGGGAGTTTTGCTCAGACGCGTGTTTCCTCAAGTTCAAGAATCAAGATCTAGGATACCTGCAGACAGGTGCCTGTTTGTGTGGAGACAGTCTGTTTGAAACTGTGTTCCTCAGCGCCCGCTCTTTCTCCCCGTCGCTCCACACGCCTGGGAGTCCCTTTCTTTCTCTCCACAAGCACGTGTGTTGACTTCGTCGCACATGTGCATCTGCACAAGCGTTGAGCTCAGCAGAGTGTGTCTCTTGACACTTGATGTGCGTTGGCTGTGTTTGCGTGCTCCAGTGAAGAGAGAAACGGGAAATCATCTTGGTAGAGGCAACAAAGCAAAAGCGAGGCAGGATTGACATCTGCTCAACAGAGACGGATTCCCTGCGCTGACACAGTTCACAGTTACACGAGAAGCAATCTGAGCGGTCCATCGACCGGAGACGTGTTTCCCAAGAGGTCGTTTAGCGAGTGAACAGCAGTGTGCGCGACTTTCAGGAGTGTGCCTGGAAAGTGCCAGAATCACCAGAGCATCTGTGCAAAAGCTGCTGCCTCTGTGACCGCATTGAGGCACGTTCCCGTGTCTCCGAGTACATAGACGGCTCTTCCGCGTTCACTCCGAGGGAAACGGTCCGCTATTGCTTCTGTGCGTACAGACGCGATTCCCTTGTCTCTTGCGAACACAGGGAACTCTGTGCATCCAAATCTACCAGCTAAGGACGCGTCTGCATATGTTTTGGTGAACAATCGAGTGTGCGTGTTCTGACAGCTGCCTCTATGCAGACGTCTCCACAGAGCCACTTCTGAATGCCCCGCAGCCCAGGACTGAATGGATACACTAACAAGTGCACCGGTGTGAGCAACCACATATGCAGAAGGACGTCTTTCATCTCACAGAAGCGCGAACGTCTTGGCGTTCAAGCACATGGCAGAAACAAGGTGTGAACAGATGAGCTGCTGCTATTTTCTCCGTTCGGCATGCTTCGTTGTAGCTCTCTTGCCGGTCGCCGGCTTAGCGGCTTGCTTTGCGCGACTAGGTCTGCGGAAAGAAGGAGATAGCGCCGGAAACCTTGCCTTTTGCCTTCTTCGGCGCTGGAACCTGGTTGCTGCGCCTTCTCTTTGTCCATGTGCACACACACGATTCCTCAGCGAAAACCATGCAGAAACCTTACCTCGAGCACCCAGGGATGTGCACCCAGCACCACGTGCACGCACACGCAGCTAGAGAAAAGCACCTACCTTTTCACACACTGATGCCTAAGCAAACGCGTGACCACACACACGCACACATCCGCAAGCGCGCCTACTCCCATCTATTGAGGGAAAGACGGACGAGCAACGTCCTGACAGGCTTGAGGGAAAAAACGTCCGTTGATGGTTGGCGTACTGCACGCCCGCCTACGGGGCTGCAGGGGAATCCACATTTGGAAGGTACCTGAAGATGTGTGCCTGTTCTTGGAGCTCCGCTAGTAGGGTAGCAAAGACACTCGTAGGCAGTACTGAATGCTGCTCCGTGCTACTTCTCCTCCGGTGGCAAATGCTTCACAGTCGCCCGAGGAAAGACGTTTAACAATCGATCTCCAAGAGAAACGAAACACATGATGCCATAAGGCGAAAGAATAGCAGGGCATCTCTTCACAAGCTTGTCCCTGATCTATAGCTGAGGGCAAACACTTGTGTGCTTGTGGGAGAGCCTGTGTCTTTCCTGGAAGCGTTTGGGAGTTTTGCTCAGACGCGTGTTTCCTCAAGTTCAAGAATCAAGATCTAGGATACCTGCAGACAGGTGCCTGTTTGTGTGGAGACAGTCTGTTTGAAACTGTGTTCCTCAGCGCCCGCTCTTTCTCCCCGTCGCTCCACACGCCTGGGAGTCCCTTTCTTTCTCTCCACAAGCACGTGTGTTGACTTCGTCGCACATGTGCATCTGCACAAGCGTTGAGCTCAGCAGAGTGTGTCTCTTGACACTTGATGTGCGTTGGCTGTGTTTGCGTGCTCCAGTGAAGAGAGAAACGGGAAATCATCTTGGTAGAGGCAACAAAGCAAAAGCGAGGCAGGATTGACATCTGCTCAACAGAGACGGATTCCCTGCGCTGACACAGTTCACAGTTACACGAGAAGCAATCTGAGCGGTCCATCGACCGGAGACGTGTTTCCCAAGAGGTCGTTTAGCGAGTGAACAGCAGTGTGCGCGACTTTCAGGAGTGTGCCTGGAAAGTGCCAGAATCACCAGAGCATCTGTGCAAAAGCTGCTGCCTCTGTGACCGCATTGAGGCACGTTCCCGTGTCTCCGAGTACATAGACGGCTCTTCCGCGTTCACTCCGAGGGAAACGGTCCGCTATTGCTTCTGTGCGTACAGACGCGATTCCCTTGTCTCTTGCGAACACAGGGAACTCTGTGCATCCAAATCTACCGGCTAAGGACGCGTCTGCATATGTTTTGGTGAACAATCGAGTGTGCGTGTTCTGACAGCTGCCTCTATGCAGACGTCTCCACAGAGCCACTTCTGAATGCCCCGCAGCCCAGGACTGAATGGATACACTAACAAGTGCACCGGTGTGAGCAACCACATATGCAGAAGGACGTCTTTCATCTCACAGAAGCGCGAACGTCTTGGCGTTCAAGCACATGGCAGAAACAAGGTGTGAACAGATGAGCTGCTGCTATTTTCTCCGTTCGGCATGCTTCGTTGTAGCTCTCTTGCCGGTCGCCGGCTTAGCGGCTTGCTTTGCGCGACTAGGTCTGCGGAGAGAAGGAGATAGCGCCGGAAACCTCGCCTTTTG
The DNA here is from genome assembly GCF_037038585.1 of Patagioenas fasciata. Classification (NCBI taxonomy): domain Eukaryota; kingdom Metazoa; phylum Chordata; class Aves; order Columbiformes; family Columbidae; genus Patagioenas; species Patagioenas fasciata. The sequence goes on from NC_092536.1 coordinate 14,910,696, forward strand.
CCTTCTTCGGCGCTGGAACCTGGTTGCTGCGCCTTCTCTTTGTCCATGTGCACACACACGATTCCTCAGCGAAAACCATGCAGAAACCTTTCCACGAGCACCCAGGGATGTGCACCCAGCACCACGTGCACGCTCACGCAGCTAGAGAAAAGCACCTACCTTTTCACACACTGATGCCTAAGCAAACGCGTGGCCACACACACGCACACATCCGCAAGCGCGCCTACTCCCATCTATTGAGGGAAAGACGGACGAGCAACGTCCTGACAGGCTTGAGGGGAAAAACGTCCGTTGATGGTTGGCGTACTGCACGCCCGCCTACGGGGCTGCAGGGGAATCCACATTTGGAAGGTACCTGAAGATGTGTGCCTGTTCTTGGAGCTCCGCTAGTAGGGTAGCAAAGACACTCGTAGGCAGTACTGAATGCTGCTCCGTGCTACTTCTCCTCCGCTGGCAAATGCTTCACAGTCGCCCGAGGAAAGACGTTTAACAATCGATCTCCAAGAGAAACGAAACACATGATGCCATAAGGCGAAAGAATAGCAGGGCATCTCTTCACAAGCTTGTCCCTGATGTATAGCTGAGGGCAAACACTTGTGTGCTTGTGGGAGAGCGTGTGTCTTTCCTGGAAGCGTTTGGGAGTTTTGCTCAGACGCGTGTTTCCTCAAGTTCAAGAATCAAGATCTAGGATACCTGCAGACAGGTGCCTGTTTGTGTGGAGACAGTCTGTTTGAAACTGTGTTCCTCAGCGCCCGCTCTTTCTCCCCGTCGCTCCACACGCCTGGGAGTCCCTTTCTTTCTCTCCACAAGCACGTGTGTTGACTTCGTCGCACATGTGCATCTGCACAAGCGTTGAGCTCAGCAGAGTGTGTCTCTTGACACTTGATGTGCGTTGGCTGTGTCTGCGTGCTCCAGTGAAGAGAGAAACGGGAAATCATCTTGGTAGAGGCAACAAAGCGAAAGCGAGGCAGGATTGACATCTGCTCAACAGAGACGGATTCCCTGCGCTGACACAGTTCACAGTTACACGAGAAGCAATCCGAGCGGTCCATCGACCGGAGACGTGTTTCCCAAGAGGTCGTTTAGCGAGTGAACAGCAGTGTGCGCGACTTTCAGGAGTGTGCCTGGAAAGTGCCAGAATCACCAGAGCACCTGTGCAAAAGCTGCTGCCTCTGTGACCGCACTGAGGCACGTTCCCGTGTCTGCGAGTACATAGACGGCTCTTCCGCGTTCACTCCGAGGGAAACGGTCCGCTATTGCTTCTGTGCGTACAGACGCGATTCCCTTGTCTCTTGCGAACACAGGGAACTCTGTGCATCCAAATCTACCGGCTAAGGACGCGTCTGCATATGTTTTGGTGAACAATCGAGTGTGCGTGTTCTGACAGCTGCCTCTATGCAGACGTCTCCACAGAGCCACTTCTGAATGCCCCGCAGCCCAGGACTGAATGGATACACTAACAAGTGCACCGGTGTGAGCAACCACATATGCAGAAGGACGTCTTTCATCTCACAGAAGCGCGAACGTCTTGGCGTTCAAGCACATGGCAGAAACAAGGTGTGAACAGATGAGCTGCTGCTATTTTCTCCGTTCGGCATGCTTCGTTGTAGCTCTCTTGCCGGTCGCCGGCTTAGCGGCTTGCTTTGCGCGACTAGGTCTGCGGAAAGAAGGAGATAGCGCCGGAAACCTTGCCTTTTGCCTTCTTCGGCGCTGGAACCTGGTTGCTGCGCCTTCTCTTTGTCCATGTGCACACACACGATTCCTCAGCGAAAACCATGCAGAAACCTTACCTCGAGCACCCAGGGATGTGCACCCAGCACCACGTGCACGCACACGCAGCTAGAGAAAAGCACCTACCTTTTCACACACTGATGCCTAAGCAAACGCGTGACCACACACACGCACACATCCGCAAGCGCGCCTACTCCCATCTATTGAGGGAAAGACGGACGAGCAACGTCCTGACAGGCTTGAGGGAAAAAACGTCCGTTGATGGTTGGCGTACTGCACGCCCGCCTACGGGGCTGCAGGGGAATCCACATTTGGAAGGTACCTGAAGATGTGTGCCTGTTCTTGGAGCTCCGCTAGTAGGGTAGCAAAGACACTCGTAGGCAGTACTGAATGCTGCTCCGTGCTACTTCTCCTCCGCTGGCAAATGCTTCACAGTCGCCCGAGGAAAGACGTTTAACAATCGATCTCCAAGAGAAACGAAACACATGATGCCATAAGGCGAAAGAATAGCAGGGCATCTCTTCACAAGCTTGTCCCTGATCTATAGCTGAGGGCAAACACTTGTGTGCTTGTGGGAGAGCCTGTGTCTTTCCTGGAAGCGTTTGGGAGTTTTGCTCAGACGCGTGTTTCCTCAAGTTCAAGAATCAAGATCTAGGATACCTGCAGACAGGTGCCTGTTTGTGTGGAGACAGTCTGTTTGAAACTGTGTTCCTCAGCGCCCGCTCTTTCTCCCCGTCGCTCCACACGCCTGGGAGTCCCTTTCTTTCTCTCCACAAGCACGTGTGTTGACTTCGTCGCACATGTGCATCTGCACAAGCGTTGAGCTCAGCAGAGTGTGTCTCTTGACACTTGATGTGCGTTGGCTGTGTCTGCGTGCTCCAGTGAAGAGAGAAACGGGAAATCATCTTGGTAGAGGCAACAAAGCAAAAGCGAGGCAGGATTGACATCTGCTCAACAGAGACGGATTCCCTGCGCTGACACAGTTCACAGTTACACGAGAAGCAATCCGAGCGGTCCATCGACCGGAGACGTGTTTCCCAAGAGGTCGTTTAGCGAGTGAACAGCAGTGTGCGCGACTTTCAGGAGTGTGCCTGGAAAGTGCCAGAATCACCAGAGCACCTGTGCAAAAGCTGCTGCCTCTGTGACCGCACTGAGGCACGTTCCCGTGTCTGCGAGTACATAGACGGCTCTTCCGCGTTCACTCCGAGGGAAACGGTCCGCTATTGCTTCTGTGCGTACAGACGCGATTCCCTTGTCTCTTGCGAACACAGGGAACTCTGTGCATCCAAATCTACCGGCTAAGGACGCGTCTGCATATGTTTTGGTGAACAATCGAGTGTGCGTGTTCTGACAGCTGCCTCTATGCAGACGTCTCCACAGAGCCACTTCTGAATGCCCCGCAGCCCAGGACTGAATGGATACACTAACAAGTGCACCGGTGTGAGCAACCACATATGCAGAAGGACGTCTTTCATCTCACAGAAGCGCGAACGTCTTGGCGTTCAAGCACATGGCAGAAACAAGGTGTGAACAGATGAGCTGCTGCTATTTTCTCCGTTCGGCATGCTTCGTTGTAGCTCTCTTGCCGGTCGCCGGCTTAGCGGCTTGCTTTGCGCGACTAGGTCTGCGGAAAGAAGGAGATAGCGCCGGAAACCTTGCCTTTTGCCTTCTTCGGCGCTGGAACCTGGTTGCTGCGCCTTCTCTTTGTCCATGTGCACACACACGATTCCTCAGCGAAAACCATGCAGAAACCTTACCTCGAGCACCCAGGGATGTGCACCCAGCACCACGTGCACGCACACGCAGCTAGAGAAAAGCACCTACCTTTTCACACACTGATGCCTAAGCAAACGCGTGACCACACACACGCACACATCCGCAAGCGCGCCTACTCCCATCTATTGAGGGAAAGACGGACGAGCAACGTCCTGACAGGCTTGAGGGAAAAAACGTCCGTTGATGGTTGGCGTACTGCACGCCCGCCTACGGGGCTGCAGGGGAATCCACATTTGGAAGGTACCTGAAGATGTGTGCCTGTTCTTGGAGCTCCGCTAGTAGGGTAGCAAAGACACTCGTAGGCAGTACTGAATGCTGCTCCGTGCTACTTCTCCTCCGGTGGCAAATGCTTCACAGTCGCCCGAGGAAAGACGTTTAACAATCGATCTCCAAGAGAAACGAAACACATGATGCCATAAGGCGAAAGAATAGCAGGGCATCTCTTCACAAGCTTGTCCCTGATCTATAGCTGAGGGCAAACACTTGTGTGCTTGTGGGAGAGCCTGTGTCTTTCCTGGAAGCGTTTGGGAGTTTTGCTCAGACGCGTGTTTCCTCAAGTTCAAGAATCAAGATCTAGGATACCTGCAGACAGGTGCCTGTTTGTGTGGAGACAGTCTGTTTGAAACTGTGTTCCTCAGCGCCCGCTCTTTCTCCCCGTCGCTCCACACACCTGGGAGTCCCTTTCTTTCTCTCCACAAGCACGTGTGTTGACTTCGTCGCACATGTGCATCTGCACAAGCGTTGAGCTCAGCAGAGTGTGTCTCTTGACACTTGATGTGCGTTGGCTGTGTTTGCGTGCTCCAGTGAAGAGAGAAACGGGAAATCATCTTGGTAGAGGCAACAAAGCAAAAGCGAGGCAGGATTGACATCTGCTCAACAGAGACGGATTCCCTGCGCTGACACAGTTCACAGTTACACGAGAAGCAATCTGAGCGCTCCATCGACCGGAGACGTGTTTCCCAAGAGGTCGTTTAGCGAGTGAACAGCAGTGTGCGCGACTTTCAGGAGTGTGCCTGGAAAGTGCCAGAATCACCAGAGCATCTGTGCAAAAGCTGCTGCCTCTGTGACCGCATTGAGGCACGTTCCCGTGTCTCCGAGTACATAGACGGCTCTTCCGCGTTCACTCCGAGGGAAACGGTCCGCTATTGCTTCTGTGCGTACAGACGCGATTCCCTTGTCTCTTGCGAACACAGGGAACTCTGTGCATCCAAATCTACCGGCTAAGGACGCGTCTGCATATGTTTTGGTGAACAATCGAGTGTGCGTGTTCTGACAGCTGCCTCTATGCAGACGTCTCCACAGAGCCACTTCTGAATGCCCCGCAGCCCAGGACTGAATGGATACACTAACAAGTGCACCGGTGTGAGCAACCACATATGCAGAAGGACGTCTTTCATCTCACAGAAGCGCGAACGTCTTGGCGTTCAAGCACATGGCAGAAACAAGGTGTGAACAGATGAGCTGCTGCTATTTTCTCCGTTCGGCATGCTTCGTTGTAGCTCTCTTGCCAGTCGCCGGCTTAGCGGCTTGCTTTGTGCGACTAGGTCTGCGGAGAGAAGGAGATAGCGCCGGAAACCTTGCCTTTTGCCTTCTTCGGCGCTGGAACCTGGTTGCTGCGCCTTCTCTTTGTCCATGTGCACACACACGATTCCTCAGCGAAAACCATGCAGAAACCTTTCCACGAGCACCCAGGGATGTGCACCCAGCACCACGTGCACGCTCACGCAGCTAGAGAAAAGCACCTACCTTTTCACACACTGATGCCTAAGCAAACGCGTGGCCACACACACGCACACATCCGCAAGCGCGCCTACTCCCATCTATTGAGGGAAAGACGGACGAGCAACGTCCTGACAGGCTTGAGGGGAAAAACGTCCGTTGATGGTTGGCGTACTGCACGCCCGCCTACGGGGCTGCAGGGGAATCCACATTTGGAAGGTACCTGAAGATGTGTGCCTGTTCTTGGAGCTCCGCTAGTAGGGTAGCAAAGACACTCGTAGGCAGTACTGAATGCTGCTCCGTGCTACTTCTCCTCCGCTGGCAAATGCTTCACAGTCGCCCGAGGAAAGACGTTTAACAATCGATCTCCAAGAGAAACGAAACACATGATGCCATAAGGCGAAAGAATAGCAGGGCATCTCTTCACAAGCTTGTCCCTGATCTATAGCTGAGGGCAAACACTTGTGTGCTTGTGGGAGAGCCTGTGTCTTTCCTGGAAGCGTTTGGGAGTTTTGCTCAGACGCGTGTTTCCTCAAGTTCAAGAATCAAGATCTAGGATACCTGCAGACAGGTGCCTGTTTGTGTGGAGACAGTCTGTTTGAAACTGTGTTCCTCAGCGCCCGCTCTTTCTCCCCGTCGCTCCACACGCCTGGGAGTCCCTTTCTTTCTCTCCACAAGCACGTGTGTTGACTTCGTCGCACATGTGCATCTGCACAAGCGTTGAGCTCAGCAGAGTGTGTCTCTTGACACTTGATGTGCGTTGGCTGTGTCTGCGTGCTCCAGTGAAGAGAGAAACGGGAAATCATCTTGGTAGAGGCAACAAAGCAAAAGCGAGGCAGGATTGACATCTGCTCAACAGAGACGGATTCCCTGCGCTGACACAGTTCACAGTTACACGAGAAGCAATCCGAGCGGTCCATCGACCGGAGACGTGTTTCCCAAGAGGTCGTTTAGCGAGTGAACAGCAGTGTGCGCGACTTTCAGGAGTGTGCCTGGAAAGTGCCAGAATCACCAGAGCACCTGTGCAAAAGCTGCTGCCTCTGTGACCGCACTGAGGCACGTTCCCGTGTCTGCGAGTACATAGACGGCTCTTCCGCGTTCACTCCGAGGGAAACGGTCCGCTATTGCTTCTGTGCGTACAGACGCGATTCCCTTGTCTCTTGCGAACACAGGGAACTCTGTGCATCCAAATCTACCGGCTAAGGACGCGTCTGCATATGTTTTGGTGAACAATCGAGTGTGCGTGTTCTGACAGCTGCCTCTATGCAGACGTCTCCACAGAGCCACTTCTGAATGCCCCGCAGCCCAGGACTGAATGGATACACTAACAAGTGCACCGGTGTGAGCAACCACATATGCAGAAGGACGTCTTTCATCTCACAGAAGCGCGAACGTCTTGGCGTTCAAGCACATGGCAGAAACAAGGTGTGAACAGATGAGCTGCTGCTATTTTCTCCGTTCGGCATGCTTCGTTGTAGCTCTCTTGCCGGTCGCCGGCTTAGCGGCTTGCTTTGCGCGACTAGGTCTGCGGAAAGAAGGAGATAGCGCCGGAAACCTTGCCTTTTGCCTTCTTCGGCGCTGGAACCTGGTTGCTGCGCCTTCTCTTTGTCCATGTGCACACACACGATTCCTCAGCGAAAACCATGCAGAAACCTTACCTCGAGCACCCAGGGATGTGCACCCAGCACCACGTGCACGCACACGCAGCTAGAGAAAAGCACCTACCTTTTCACACACTGATGCCTAAGCAAACGCGTGACCACACACACGCACACATCCGCAAGCGCGCCTACTCCCATCTATTGAGGGAAAGACGGACGAGCAACGTCCTGACAGGCTTGAGGGAAAAAACGTCCGTTGATGGTTGGCGTACTGCACGCCCGCCTACGGGGCTGCAGGGGAATCCACATTTGGAAGGTACCTGAAGATGTGTGCCTGTTCTTGGAGCTCCGCTAGTAGGGTAGCAAAGACACTCGTAGGCAGTACTGAATGCTGCTCCGTGCTACTTCTCCTCCGGTGGCAAATGCTTCACAGTCGCCCGAGGAAAGACGTTTAACAATCGATCTCCAAGAGAAACGAAACACATGATGCCATAAGGCGAAAGAATAGCAGGGCATCTCTTCACAAGCTTGTCCCTGATCTATAGCTGAGGGCAAACACTTGTGTGCTTGTGGGAGAGCCTGTGTCTTTCCTGGAAGCGTTTGGGAGTTTTGCTCAGACGCGTGTTTCCTCAAGTTCAAGAATCAAGATCTAGGATACCTGCAGACAGGTGCCTGTTTGTGTGGAGACAGTCTGTTTGAAACTGTGTTCCTCAGCGCCCGCTCTTTCTCCCCGTCGCTCCACACACCTGGGAGTCCCTTTCTTTCTCTCCACAAGCACGTGTGTTGACTTCGTCGCACATGTGCATCTGCACAAGCGTTGAGCTCAGCAGAGTGTGTCTCTTGACACTTGATGTGCGTTGGCTGTGTTTGCGTGCTCCAGTGAAGAGAGAAACGGGAAATCATCTTGGTAGAGGCAACAAAGCAAAAGCGAGGCAGGATTGACATCTGCTCAACAGAGACGGATTCCCTGCGCTGACACAGTTCACAGTTACACGAGAAGCAATCTGAGCGCTCCATCGACCGGAGACGTGTTTCCCAAGAGGTCGTTTAGCGAGTGAACAGCAGTGTGCGCGACTTTCAGGAGTGTGCCTGGAAAGTGCCAGAATCACCAGAGCATCTGTGCAAAAGCTGCTGCCTCTGTGACCGCATTGAGGCACGTTCCCGTGTCTCCGAGTACATAGACGGCTCTTCCGCGTTCACTCCGAGGGAAACGGTCCGCTATTGCTTCTGTGCGTACAGACGCGATTCCCTTGTCTCTTGCGAACACAGGGAACTCTGTGCATCCAAATCTACCGGCTAAGGACGCGTCTGCATATGTTTTGGTGAACAATCGAGTGTGCGTGTTCTGACAGCTGCCTCTATGCAGACGTCTCCACAGAGCCACTTCTGAATGCCCCGCAGCCCAGGACTGAATGGATACACTAACAAGTGCACCGGTGTGAGCAACCACATATGCAGAAGGACGTCTTTCATCTCACAGAAGCGCGAACGTCTTGGCGTTCAAGCACATGGCAGAAACAAGGTGTGAACAGATGAGCTGCTGCTATTTTCTCCGTTCGGCATGCTTCGTTGTAGCTCTCTTGCCAGTCGCCGGCTTAGCGGCTTGCTTTGTGCGACTAGGTCTGCGGAGAGAAGGAGATAGCGCCGGAAACCTCGCCTTTTGCCTTCTTCGGCGCTGGAACCTGGTTGCTGCGCCTTCTCTTTGTCCATGTGCACACACACGATTCCTCAGCGAAAACCATGCAGAAACCTTTCCACGAGCACCCAGGGATGTGCACCCAGCACCACGTGCACGCTCACGCAGCTAGAGAAAAGCACCTACCTTTTCACACACTGATGCCTAAGCAAACGCGTGGCCACACACACGCACACATCCGCAAGCGCGCCTACTCCCATCTATTGAGGGAAAGACGGACGAGCAACGTCCTGACAGGCTTGAGGGGAAAAACGTCCGTTGATGGTTGGCGTACTGCACGCCCGCCTACGGGGCTGCAGGGGAATCCACATTTGGAAGGTACCTGAAGATGTGTGCCTGTTCTTGGAGCTCCGCTAGTAGGGTAGCAAAGACACTCGTAGGCAGTACTGAATGCTGCTCCGTGCTACTTCTCCTCCGCTGGCAAATGCTTCACAGTCGCCCGAGGAAAGACGTTTAACAATCGATCTCCAAGAGAAACGAAACACATGATGCCATAAGGCGAAAGAATAGCAGGGCATCTCTTCACAAGCTTGTCCCTGATCTATAGCTGAGGGCAAACACTTGTGTGCTTGTGGGAGAGCCTGTGTCTTTCCTGGAAGCGTTTGGGAGTTTTGCTCAGACGCGTGTTTCCTCAAGTTCAAGAATCAAGATCTAGGATACCTGCAGACAGGTGCCTGTTTGTGTGGAGACAGTCTGTTTGAAACTGTGTTCCTCAGCGCCCGCTCTTTCTCCCCGTCGCTCCACACGCCTGGGAGTCCCTTTCTTTCTCTCCACAAGCACGTGTGTTGACTTCGTCGCACATGTGCATCTGCACAAGCGTTGAGCTCAGCAGAGTGTGTCTCTTGACACTTGATGTGCGTTGGCTGTGTCTGCGTGCTCCAGTGAAGAGAGAAACGGGAAATCATCTTGGTAGAGGCAACAAAGCAAAAGCGAGGCAGGATTGACATCTGCTCAACAGAGACGGATTCCCTGCGCTGACACAGTTCACAGTTACACGAGAAGCAATCCGAGCGGTCCATCGACCGGAGACGTGTTTCCCAAGAGGTCGTTTAGCGAGTGAACAGCAGTGTGCGCGACTTTCAGGAGTGTGCCTGGAAAGTGCCAGAATCACCAGAGCACCTGTGCAAAAGCTGCTGCCTCTGTGACCGCACTGAGGCACGTTCCCGTGTCTGCGAGTACATAGACGGCTCTTCCGCGTTCACTCCGAGGGAAACGGTCCGCTATTGCTTCTGTGCGTACAGACGCGATTCCCTTGTCTCTTGCGAACACAGGGAACTCTGTGCATCCAAATCTACCGGCTAAGGACGCGTCTGCATATGTTTTGGTGAACAATCGAGTGTGCGTGTTCTGACAGCTGCCTCTATGCAGACGTCTCCACAGAGCCACTTCTGAATGCCCCGCAGCCCAGGACTGAATGGATACACTAACAAGTGCACCGGTGTGAGCAACCACATATGCAGAAGGACGTCTTTCATCTCACAGAAGCGCGAACGTCTTGGCGTTCAAGCACATGGCAGAAACAAGGTGTGAACAGATGAGCTGCTGCTATTTTCTCCGTTCGGCATGCTTCGTTGTAGCTCTCTTGCCGGTCGCCGGCTTAGCGGCTTGCTTTGCGCGACTAGGTCTGCGGAAAGAAGGAGATAGCGCCGGAAACCTTGCCTTTTGCCTTCTTCGGCGCTGGAACCTGGTTGCTGCGCCTTCTCTTTGTCCATGTGCACACACACGATTCCTCAGCGAAAACCATGCAGAAACCTTTCCACGAGCACCCAGGGATGTGCACCCAGCACCACGTGCACGCTCACGCAGCTAGAGAAAAGCACCTACCTTTTCACACACTGATGCCTAAGCAAACGCGTGGCCACACACACGCACACATCCGCAAGCGCGCCTACTCCCATCTATTGAGGGAAAGACGGACGAGCAACGTCCTGACAGGCTTGAGGGGAAAAACGTCCGTTGATGGTTGGCGTACTGCACGCCCGCCTACGGGGCTGCAGGGGAATCCACATTTGGAAGGTACCTGAAGATGTGTGCCTGTTCTTGGAGCTCCGCTAGTAGGGTAGCAAAGACACTCGTAGGCAGTACTGAATGCTGCTCCGTGCTACTTCTCCTCCGCTGGCAAATGCTTCACAGTCGCCCGAGGAAAGACGTTTAACAATCGATCTCCAAGAGAAACGAAACACATGATGCCATAAGGCGAAAGAATAGCAGGGCATCTCTTCACAAGCTTGTCCCTGATCTATAGCTGAGGGCAAACACTTGTGTGCTTGTGGGAGAGCCTGTGTCTTTCCTGGAAGCGTTTGGGAGTTTTGCTCAGACGCGTGTTTCCTCAAGTTCAAGAATCAAGATCTAGGATACCTGCAGACAGGTGCCTGTTTGTGTGGAGACAGTCTGTTTGAAACTGTGTTCCTCAGCGCCCGCTCTTTCTCCCCGTCGCTCCACACGCCTGGGAGTCCCTTTCTTTCTCTCCACAAGCACGTGTGTTGACTTCGTCGCACATGTGCATCTGCACAAGCGTTGAGCTCAGCAGAGTGTGTCTCTTGACACTTGATGTGCGTTGGCTGTGTCTGTGTGCTCCAGTGAAGAGAGAAACGGGAAATCATCTTGGTAGAGGCAACAAAGCAAAAGCGAGGCAGGATTGACATCTGCTCAACAGAGACGGATTCCCTGCGCTGACACAGTTCACAGTAACACGAGAAGCAATCTGAGCGGTCCATCGACCGGAGACGTGTTTCCCAAGAGGTCGTTTAGCGAGTGAACAGCAGTGTGCGCGACTTTCAGGAGTGTGCCTGGAAAGTGCCAGAATCACCAGAGCACCTGTGGAAAAGCTGCGGCCTCTGTGACCGCACTGAGGCACGTTCCCGTGTCTGCGAGTATATAGACGGCTCTTTCGCGTTCACTCCGAGGGAAACGGTCCGCTATTGCTTCTGTGCGTACAGACGCGATTCCCTTGTCTCTTGCGAACACAGGGAACTCTGTGCATCCAAATCTACAGGCTAAGGACGCGTCTGCATATGTTTTGGTGAACAATCGAGTGTGCGTGTTCTGACAGCTGCCTCTATGCAGACGTCTCCACAGAGCCACTTCTGAATGCCCCGCAGCCCAGGACTGAATGGATACACTAACAAGTGCACCGGTGTGAGCAACCACATATGCAGAAGGACGTCTTTCATCTCACAGAAGCGCGAACGTCTTGGCGTTCAAGCACATGGCAGAAACAAGGTGTGAACAGATGAGCTGCTGCTATTTTCTCCGTTCGGCATGCTTCGTTGTAGCTCTCTTGCCGGTCGCCGGCTTAGCGGCTTGCTTTGCGCGACTAGGTCTGCGGAGAGAAGGAGATAGCGCCGGAAACCTTGCCTTTTGCCTTCTTCGGCGCTGGAACCTGGTTGCTGCGCCTTCTCTTTGTCCATGTGCACACACACGATTCCTCAGCGAAAACCATGCAGAAAACTTACCTCGAGCACCCAGGGATGTGCACCCAGCACCACGTGCACGCACACGCAGCTAGAGAAAAGCACCTACCTTTTCACACACTGATGCCTAAGCAAACGCGTGGCCACACACACGCACACATCCGCAAGCGCGCCTACTCCCATCTATTGAGGGAAAGACGGACGAGCAACGTCCTGACAGGCTTGAGGGGAAAAACGTCCGTTGATGGTTGGCGTACTGCACGCCCGCCTACGGGGCTGCAGGGGAATCCACATTTGGAAGGTACCTGAAGATGTGTGCCTGTTCTTGGAGCTCCGCTAGTAGGGTAGCAAAGACACTCGTAGGCAGCACTGAATGCTGCTCCGTGCTACTTCTCCTCCGCTGGCAAATGCTTCACAGTCGCCGGAGGAAAGACGTTTAACAATCGATCTCCAAGAGAAACGAAACACATGATGCCATAAGGCGAAAGAATAGCAGGGCATCTCTTCACAAGCTTGTCCCTGATCTATAGCTGAGGGCAAACACTTGTGTGCTTGTGGGAGAGCCTGTGTCTTTCCTGGAAGCGTTTGGGAGTTTTGCTCAGACGCGTGTTTCCTCAAGTTCAAGAATCAAGATCTAGGATACCTGCAGACAGGTGCCTGTTTGTGTGGAGACAGTCTGTTTGAAACTGTGTTCCTCAGCGCCCGCTCTTTCTCCCCGTCGCTCCACACGCCTGGGAGTCCCTTCCTTTCTCTCCACAAGCACGTGTGTTGACTTCGTCGCACATGTGCATCTGCACAAGCGTTGAGCTCAGCAGAGTGTGTCTCTTGACACTTGATGTGCGTTGGCTGTGTCTGCGTGCTCCAGTGAAGAGAGAAACGGGAAATCATCTTGGTAGAGGCAACAAAGCAAAAGCGAGGCAGGATTGACATCTGCTCAACAGAGACGGATTCCCTGCGCTGACACAGTTCACAGTTACACGAGAAGCAATCTGAGCGGTCCATCGACCGGAGACGTGTTTCCCAAGAGGTCGTTTAGCGAGTGAACAGCAGTGTGCGCGACTTTCAGGAGTGTGCCTGGAAAGTGCCAGAATCACCAGAGCACCTGTGCAAAAGCTGCTGCCTCTGTGACCGCATTGAGGCACGTTCCCGTGTCTCCGAGTACATAGACGGCTCTTCCGCGTTCACTCCGAGGGAAACGGTCCGCTATTGCTTCTGTGTGTACAGACGCGATTCCCTTGTCTCTTGCGAACACAGGGAACTCTGTGCATCCAAATCTACCGGCTAAGGACGCGTCTGCATATGTTTTGGTGAACAATCGAGTGTGCGTGTTCTGACAGCTGCCTCTATGCAGACGTCTCCACAGAGCCACTTCTGAATGCCCCGCAGCCCAGGACTGAATGGATACACTAACAAGTGCACCGGTGTGAGCAACCACATATGCAGAAGGACGTCTTTCATCTCACAGAAGCGCGAACGTCTTGGCGTTCAAGCACATGGCAGAAACAAGGTGTGAACAGATGAGCTGCTGCTATTTTCTCCGTTCGGCATGCTTCGTTGTAGCTATCTTGCCGGTCGCCGGCTTAGCGGCTTGCTTTGCGCGACTAGGTCTGCGGAAAGAAGGAGATAGCGCCGGAAACCTTGCCTTTTGCCTTCTTCGGCGCTGGAACCTGGTTGCTGCGCCTTCTCTTTGTCCATGTGCACACACACGATTCCTCAGCGAAAACCATGCAGAAACCTTTCCACGAGCACCCAGGGATGTGCACCCAGCACCACGTGCACGCACACGCAGCTAGAGAAAAGCACCTACCTTTTCACACACTGATGCCTAAGCAAACGCGTGGCCACACACACGCACACATCCGCAAGCGCGCCTACTCCCATCTATTGAGGGAAAGACGGACGAGCAACGTCCTGACAGGCTTGAGGGGAAAAACGTCCGTTGATGGTTGGCGTACTGCACGCCCGCCTACGGGGCTGCAGGGGAATCCACATTTGGAAGGTACCTGAAGATGTGTGCCTGTTCTTGGAGCTCCGCTAGTAGGGTAGCAAAGACACTCGTAGGCAGCACTGAATGCTGCTCCGTGCTACTTCTCCTCCGGTGGCAAATGCTTCACAGTCGCCCGAGGAAAGACGTTTAACAATCGATCTCCAAGAGATACGAAACACATGATGCCATAAGGCGAAAGAATAGCAGGGCATCTCTTCACAAGCTTGTCCCTGATCTATAGCTGAGGGCAAACACTTGTGTGCTTGTGGGAGAGCCTGTGTCTTTCCTGGAAGCGTTTGGGAGTTTTGCTCAGACGCGTGTTTCCTCAAGTTCAAGAATCAAGATCTAGGATACCTGCAGACAGGTGCCTGTTTGTGTGGAGACAGTCTGTTTGAAACTGTGTTCCTCAGCGCCCGCTCTTTCTCCCCGTCGCTCCACACGCCTGGGAGTCCCTTTCTTTCTCTCCACAAGCACGTGTGTTGACTTCGTCGCACATGTGCATCTGCACAAGCGTTGAGCTCAGCAGAGTGTGTCTCTTGACACTTGATGTGCGTTGGCTGTGTCTGCGTGCTCCAGTGAAGAGAGAAACGGGAAATCATCTTGGTAGAGGCAACAAAGCAAAAGCGAGGCAGGATTGACATCTGCTCAACAGAGACGGATTCCCTGCGCTGACACAGTTCACAGTTACACGAGAAGCAATCTGAGCGGTCCATCGACCGGAGACGTGTTTCCCAAGAGGTCGTTTAGCGAGTGAACAGCAGTGTGCGCGACTTTCAGGAGTGTGCCTGGAAAGTGCCAGAATCACCAGAGCATCTGTGCAAAAGCTGCTGCCTCTGTGACCGCATTGAGGCACGTTCCCGTGTCTCCGAGTACATAGACGGCTCTTCCGCGTTCACTCCGAGGGAAACGGTCCGCTATTGCTTCTGTGCGTACAGACGCGATTCCCTTGTCTCTTGCGAACACAGGGAACTCTGTGCATCCAAATCTACCGGCTAAGGACGCGTCTGCATATGTTTTGGTGAACAATCGAGTGTGCGTGTTCTGACAGCTGCCTCTATGCAGACGTCTCCACAGAGCCACTTCTGAATGCCCCGCAGCCCAGGACTGAATGGATACACTAACAAGTGCACCGGTGTGAGCAACCACATATGCAGAAGGACGTCTTTCATCTCACAGAAGCGCGAACGTCTTGGCGTTCAAGCACATGGCAGAAACAAGGTGTGAACAGATGCGCTGCTGCTATTTTCTCCGTTCGGCATGCTTCGTTGTAGCTCTCTTGCTGGTCGCCGGATTAGCGGCTTGCTTTGCGCGACTAGGTCTGCGGAGAGAAGGAGATAGCGCCGGAAACCTTGCCTTTTGCCTTCTTCGGCGCTGGAACCTGGTTGCTGCGCCTTCTCTTTGTCCATGTGCACACACACGATTCCTCAGCGAAAACCATGCAGAAACCTTACCTCGAGCACCCAGGGATGTGCACCCAGCACCACGTGCACGCACACGCAGCTAGAGAAAAGCACCTACCTTTTCACACACTGATGCCTAAGCAAACGCGTGGCCACACACACGCACACATCCGCAAGCGCGCCTACTCCCATCTATTGAGGGAAAGACGGACGAGCAACGTCCTGACAGGCTTGAGGGGAAAAACGTCCGTTGATGGTTGGCGTACTGCACGCCCGCCTACGGGGCTGCAGGGGAATCCACATTTGGAAGGTACCTGAAGATGTGTGCCTGTTCTTGGAGCTCCGCTAGTAGGGTAGCAAAGACACTCGTAGGCAGCACTGAATGCTGCTCCGTGCTACTTCTCCTCCGGTGGCAAATGCTTCACAGTCGCCGGAGGAAAGACGTTTAACAATCGATCTCCAAGAGAAACGAAACACATGATGCCATAAGGCGAAAGAATAGCAGGGCATCTCTTCACAAGCTTGTCCCTGATCTATAGCTGAGGGCAAACACTTGTGTGCTTGTGGGAGAGCCTGTGTCTTTCCTGGAAGCGTTTGGGAGTTTTGCTCAGACGCGTGTTTCCTCAAGTTCAAGAATCAAGATCTAGGATACCTGCAGACAGGTGCCTGTTTGTGTGGAGACAGTCTGTTTGAAACTGTGTTCCTCAGCGCCCGCTCTTTCTCCCCGTCGCTCCACACGCCTGGGAGTCCCTTCCTTTCTCTCCACAAGCACGTGTGTTGACTTCGTCGCACATGTGCATCTGCACAAGCGTTGAGCTCAGCAGAGTGTGTCTCTTGACACTTGATGTGCGTTGGCTGTGTCTGCGTGCTCCAGTGAAGAGAGAAACGGGAAATCATCTTGGTAGAGGCAACAAAGCAAAAGCGAGGCAGGATTGACATCTGCTCAACAGAGACGGATTCCCTGCGCTGACACAGTTCACAGTTACACGAGAAGCAATCTGAGCGCTCCATCGACCGGAGACGTGTTTCCCAAGAGGTCGTTTAGCGAGTGAACAGCAGTGTGCGCGACTTTCAGGAGTGTGCCTGGAAAGTGCCAGAATCACCAGAGCACCTGTGCAAAAGCTGCTGCCTCTGTGACCGCATTGAGGCACGTTCCCGTGTCTCCGAGTACATAGACGGCTCTTCCGCGTTCACTCCGAGGGAAACGGTCCGCTATTGCTTCTGTGCGTACAGACGCGATTCCCTTGTCTCTTGCGAACACAGGGAACTCTGTGCATCCAAATCTACCGGCTAAGGACGCGTCTGCATATGTTTTGGTGAACAATCGAGTGTGCGTGTTCTGACAGCTGCCTCTATGCAGACGTCTCCACAGAGCCACTTCTGAATGCCCCGCAGCCCAGGACTGAATGGATACACTAACAAGTGCACCGGTGTGAGCAACCACATATGCAGAAGGACGTCTTTCATCTCACAGAAGCGCGAACGTCTTGGCGTTCAAGCACATGGCAGAAACAAGGTGTGAACAGATGAGCTGCTGCTATTTTCTCCGTTCGGCATGCTTCGTTGTAGCTCTCTTGCCGGTCGCCGGCTTAGCGGCTTGCTTTGCGCGACTAGGTCTGCGGAGAGAAGGAGATAGCGCCGGAAACCTTGCCTTTTGCCTTGTTCGGCGCTGGAACCTGGTTGCTGCGCCTTCTCTTTGTCCATGTGCACACACACGATTCCTCAGCGAAAACCATGCAGAAACCTTTCCACGAGCACCCAGGGATGTGCACCCAGCACCACGTGCACGCACACGCAGCTAGAGAAAAGCACCTACCTTTTCACACACTGATGCCTAAGCAAACGCGTGGCCACACACACGCACACATCCGCAAGCGCGCCTACTCCCATCTATTGAGGGAAAGACGGACGAGCAACGTCCTGACAGGCTTGAGGGGAAAAACGTCCGTTGATGGTTGGCGTACTGCACGCCCGCCTACGGGGCTGCAGGGGAATCCACATTTGGAAGGTACCTGAAGATGTGTGCCTGTTCTTGGAGCTCCGCTAGTAGGGTAGCAAAGACACTCGTAGGCAGTACTGAATGCTGCTCCGTGCTACTTCTCCTCCGCTGGCAAATGCTTCACAGTCGCCCGAGGAAAGACGTTTAACAATCGATCTCCAAGAGAAACGAAACACATGATGCCATAAGGCGAAAGAATAGCAGGGCATCTCTTCACAAGCTTGTCCCTGATCTATAGCTGAGGGCAAACACTTGTGTGCTTGTGGGAGAGCCTGTGTCTTTCCTGGAAGCGTTTGGGAGTTTTGCTCAGACGCGTGTTTCCTCAAGTTCAAGAATCAAGATCTAGGATACCTGCAGACAGGTGCCTGTTTGTGTGGAGACAGTCTGTTTGAAACTGTGTTCCTCAGCGCCCGCTCTTTCTCCCCGTCGCTCCACACGCCTGGGAGTCCCTTTCTTTCTCTCCACAAGCACGTGTGTTGACTTCGTCGCACATGTGCATCTGCACAAGCGTTGAGCTCAGCAGAGTGTGTCTCTTGACACTTGATGTGCGTTGGCTGTGTTTGCGTGCTCCAGTGAAGAGAGAAACGGGAAATCATCTTGGTAGAGGCAACAAAGCAAAAGCGAGGCAGGATTGACATCTGCTCAACAGAGACGGATTCCCTGCGCTGACACAGTTCACAGTTACACGAGAAGCAATCTGAGCGGTCCATCGACCGGAGACATGTTTCCCAAGAGGTCGTTTAGCGAGTGAACAGCAGTGTGCGCGACTTTCAGGAGTGTGCCTGGAAAGTGCCAGAATCACCAGAGCATCTGTGCAAAAGCTGCTGCCTCTGTGACCGCATTGAGGCACGTTCCCGTGTCTCCGAGTACATAGACGGCTCTTCCGCGTTCACTCCGAGGGAAACGGTCCGCTATTGCTTCTGTGCGTACAGACGCGATTCCCTTGTCTCTTGCGAACACAGGGAACTCTGTGCATCCAAATCTACCGGCTAAGGACGCGTCTGCATATGTTTTGGTGAACAATCGAGTGTGCGTGTTCTGACAGCTGCCTCTATGCAGACGTCTCCACAGAGCCACTTCTGAATGCCCCGCAGCCCAGGACTGAATGGATACACTAACAAGTGCACCGGTGTGAGCAACCACATATGCAGAAGGACGTCTTTCATCTCACAGAAGCGCGAACGTCTTGGCGTTCAAGCACATGGCAGAAACAAGGTGTGAACAGATGAGCTGCTGCTATTTTCTCCGTTCGGCATGCTTCGTTGTAGCTCTCTTGCCGGTCGCCGGCTTAGCGGCTTGCTTTGCGCGACTAGGTCTGCGGAGAGAAGGAGATAGCGCCGGAAACCTTGCCTTTTGCCTTCTTCGGCGCTGGAACCTGGTTGCTGCGCCTTCTCTTTGTCCATGTGCACACACACGATTCCTCAGCGAAAACCATGCAGAAACCTTACCTCGAGCACCCAGGGATGTGCACCCAGCACCACGTGCACGCACACGCAGCTAGAGAAAAGCACCTACCTTTTCACACACTGATGCCTAAGCAAACGCGTGGCCACACACACGCACACATCCGCAAGCGCGCCTACTCCCATCTATTGAGGGAAAGACGGACGAGCAACGTCCTGACAGGCTTGAGGGGAAAAACGTCCGTTGATGGTTGGCGTACTGCACGCCCGCCTACGGGGCTGCAGGGGAATCCACATTTGGAAGGTACCTGAAGATGTGTGCCTGTTCTTGGAGCTCCGCTAGTAGGGTAGCAAAGACACTCGTAGGCAGTACTGAATGCTGCTCCGTGCTACTTCTCCTCCGCTGGCAAATGCTTCACAGTCGCCCGAGGAAAGACGTTTAACAATCGATCTCCAAGAGATACGAAACACATGATGCCATAAGGCGAAAGAATAGCAGGGCATCTCTTCACAAGCTTGTCCCTGATCTATAGCTGAGGGCAAACACTTGTGTGCTTGTGGGAGAGCCTGTGTCTTTCCTGGAAGCGTTTGGGAGTTTTGCTCAGACGCGTGTTTCCTCAAGTTCAAGAATCAAGATCTAGGATACCTGCAGACAGGTGCCTGTTTGTGTGGAGACAGTCTGTTTGAAAGTGTGTTCCTCAGCGCCCGCTCTTTCTCCCCGTCGCTCCACACGCCTGGGAGTCCCTTTCTTTCTCTCCACAAGCACGTGTGTTGACTTCGTCGCACATGTGCATCTGCACAAGCGTTGAGCTCAGCAGAGTGTGTCTCTTGACACTTGATGTGCGTTGGCTGTGTCTGCGTGCTCCAGTGAAGAGAGAAACGGGAAATCATCTTGGTAGAGGCAACAAAGCAAAAGCGAGGCAGGATTGACATCTGCTCAACAGAGACGGATTCCCTGCGCTGACACAGTTCACAGTTACACGAGAAGCAATCTGAGCGGTCCATCGACCGGAGACGTGTTTCCCAAGAGGTCGTTTAGCGAGTGAACAGCAGTGTGCGCGACTTTCAGGAGTGTGCCTGGAAAGTGCCAGAATCACCAGAGCATCTGTGCAAAAGCTGCTGCCTCTGTGACCGCATTGAGGCACGTTCCCGTGTCTGCGAGTACATAGACGGCTCTTCCGCGTTCACTCCGAGGGAAACGGTCCGCTATTGCTTCTGTGCGTACAGATGCGATTCCCTTGTCTCTTGCGAACACAGGGAACTCTGTGCATCCAAATCTACAGGCTAAAGACGCGTCTGCACATGTTTTGGTGAACAATCGAGTGTGCGTGTTCTGACAGCTGCCTCTATGCAGATGTCTCCACAGAGCCACTTCTGAATGCCCCGCAGCCCAGGACTGAATGGATACACTAACAAGTGCACCGGTGTGAGCAACCACATATGCAGAAGGACGTCTTTCATCTCACAGAAGCGCGAACGTCTTGGCGTTCAAGCACATGGCAGAAACAAGGTGTGAACAGATGAGCTGCTGCTATTTTCTCCGTTCGGCATGCTTCGTTGTAGCTCTCTTGCCGGTCGCCGGCTTAGCGGCTTGCTTTGCGCGACTAGGTCTGCGGAGAGAAGGAGATAGCGCCGGAAACCTTGCCTTTTGCCTTCTTCGGCGCTGGAACCTGGTTGCTGCGCCTTCTCTTTGTCCATGTGCACACACACGATTCCTCAGCGAAAACCATGCAGAAACCTTTCCACGAGCACCCAGGGATGTGCACCCAGCACCACGTGCACGCTCACGCAGCTAGAGAAAAGCACCTACCTTTTCACACACTGATGCCTAAGCAAACGCGTGGCCACACACACGCACACATCCGCAAGCGCGCCTACTCCCATCTATTGAGGGAAAGACGGACGAGCAACGTCCTGACAGGCTTGAGGGGAAAAACGTCCGTTGATGGTTGGCGTACTGCACGCCCGCCTACGGGGCTGCAGGGGAATCCACATTTGGAAGGTACCTGAAGATGTGTGCCTGTTCTTGGAGCTCCGCTAGTAGGGTAGCAAAGACACTCGTAGGCAGTACTGAATGCTGCTCCGTGCTACTTCTCCTCTGCTGGCAAATGCTTCACAGTCGCCCGAGGAAAGACGTTTAACAATCGATCTCCAAGAGAAACGAAACACATGATGCCATAAGGCGAAAGAATAGCAGGGCATCTCTTCACAAGCTTGTCCCTGATCTATAGCTGAGGGCAAACACTTGTGTGCTTGTGGGAGAGCCTGTGTCTTTCCTGGAAGCGTTTGGGAGTTTTGCTCAGACGCGTGTTTCCTCAAGTTCAAGAATCAAGATCTAGGATACCTGCAGACAGGTGCCTGTTTGTGTGGAGACAGTCTGTTTGAAACTGTGTTCCTCAGCGCCCGCTCTTTCTCCCCGTCGCTCCACACGCCTGGGAGTCCCTTTCTTTCTCTCCACAAGCACGTGTGTTGACTTCGTCGCACATGTGCATCTGCACAAGCGTTGAGCTCAGCAGAGCGTGTCTCTTGACACTTGATGTGCGTTGGCTGTGTCTGCGTGCTCCAGTGAAGAGAGAAACGGGAAATCATCTTGGTAGAGGCAACAAAGCAAAAGCGAGGCAGGATTGACATCTGCTCAACAGAGACGGATTCCCTGCACTGACACAGTTCACAGTTACACGAGAAGCAATCTGAGCGGTCCATCGACCGGAGACGTGTTTCCCAAGAGGTCGTTTAGCGAGTGAACAGCAGTGTGCGCGACTTTCAGGAGTGTGCCTGGAAAGTGCCAGAATCACCAGAGCATCTGTGCAAAAGCTGCTGCCTCTGTGACCGCATTGAGGCACGTTCCCGTGTCTCCGAGTACATAGACGGCTCTTCCGCGTTCACTCCGAGGGAAACGGTCCGCTATTGCTTCTGTGCGTACAGACGCGATTCCCTTGTCTCTTGCGAACACAGGGAACTCTGTGCATCCAAATCTACCGGCTAAGGACGCGTCTGCATATGTTTTGGTGAACAATCGAGTGTGCGTGTTCTGACAGCTGCCTCTATGCAGACGTCTCCACAGAGCCACTTCTGAATGCCCCGCAGCCCAGGACTGAATGGATACACTAACAAGTGCACCGGTGTGAGCAACCACATATGCAGAAGGACGTCTTTCATCTCACAGAAGCGCGAACGTCTTGGCGTTCAAGCACATGGCAGAAACAAGGTGTGAACAGATGAGCTGCTGCTATTTTCTCCGTTCGGCATGCTTCGTTGTAGCTCTCTTGCCGGTCGCCGGCTTAGCGGCTTGCTTTGCGCGACTAGGTCTGCGGAAAGAAGGAGATAGCGCCGGAAACCTTGCCTTTTGCCTTCTTCGGCGCTGGAACCTGGTTGCTGCGCCTTCTCTTTGTCCATGTGCACACACACGATTCCTCAGCGAAAACCATGCAGAAACCTTACCTCGAGCACCCAGGGATGTGCACCCAGCACCACGTGCACGCACACGCAGCTAGAGAAAAGCACCTACCTTTTCACACACTGATGCCTAAGCAAACGCGTGACCACACACACGCACACATCCGCAAGCGCGCCTACTCCCATCTATTGAGGGAAAGACGGACGAGCAACGTCCTGACAGGCTTGAGGGAAAAAACGTCCGTTGATGGTTGGCGTACTGCACGCCCGCCTACGGGGCTGCAGGGGAATCCACATTTGGAAGGTACCTGAAGATGTGTGCCTGTTCTTGGAGCTCCGCTAGTAGGGTAGCAAAGACACTCGTAGGCAGTACTGAATGCTGCTCCGTGCTACTTCTCCTCCGCTGGCAAATGCTTCACAGTCGCCCGAGGAAAGACGTTTAACAATCGATCTCCAAGAGAAACGAAACACATGATGCCATAAGGCGAAAGAATAGCAGGGCATCTCTTCACAAGCTTGTCCCTGATCTATAGCTGAGGGCAAACACTTGTGTGCTTGTGGGAGAGCCTGTGTCTTTCCTGGAAGCGTTTGGGAGTTTTGCTCAGACGCGTGTTTCCTCAAGTTCAAGAATCAAGATCTAGGATACCTGCAGACAGGTGCCTGTTTGTGTGGAGACAGTCTGTTTGAAACTGTGTTCCTCAGCGCCCGCTCTTTCTCCCCGTCGCTCCACACGCCTGGGAGTCCCTTTCTTTCTCTCCACAAGCACGTGTGTTGACTTCGTCGCACATGTGCATCTGCACAAGCGTTGAGCTCAGCAGAGTGTGTCTCTTGACACTTGATGTGCGTTGGCTGTGTCTGTGTGCTCCAGTGAAGAGAGAAACGGGAAATCATCTTGGTAGAGGCAACAAAGCAAAAGCGAGGCAGGATTGACATCTGCTCAACAGAGACGGATTCCCTGCGCTGACACAGTTCACAGTTACACGAGAAGCAATCTGAGCGGTCCATCGACCGGAGACGTGTTTCCCAAGAGGTCGTTTAGCGAGTGAACAGCAGTGTGCGCGACTTTCAGGAGTGTGCCTGGAAAGTGCCAGAATCACCAGAGCACCTGTGCAAAAGCTGCTGCCTCTGTGACCGCATTGAGGCACGTTCCCGTGTCTGCGAGTACATAGACGGCTCTTCCGCGTTCACTCCGAGGGAAACGGTCCGCTATTGCTTCTGTGCGTACAGACGCGATTCCCTTGTCTCTTGCGAACACAGGGAACTCTGTGCATCCAAATCTACCGGCTAAGGACGCGTCTGCATATGTTTTGGTGAACAATCGAGTGTGCGTGTTCTGACAGCTGCCTCTATGCAGACGTCTCCACAGAGCCACTTCTGAATGCCCCGCAGCCCAGGACTGAATGGATACACTAACAAGTGCACCGGTGTGAGCAACCACATATGCAGAAGGACGTCTTTCATCTCACAGAAGCGCGAACGTCTTGGCGTTCAAGCACATGGCAGAAACAAGGTGTGAACAGATGAGCTGCTGCTATTTTCTCCGTTCGGCATGCTTCGTTGTAGCTCTCTTGCTGGTCGCCGGATTAGCGGCTTGCTTTGCGCGACTAGGTCTGCGGAGAGAAGGAGATAGCGCCGGAAACCTTGCCTTTTGCCTTCTTCGGCGCTGGAACCTGGTTGCTGCGCCTTCTCTTTGTCCATGTGCACACACACGATTCCTCAGCGAAAACCATGCAGAAACCTTACCTCGAGCACCCAGGGATGTGCACCCAGCACCACGTGCACGCACACGCAGCTAGAGAAAAGCACCTACCTTTTCACACACTGATGCCTAAGCAAACGCGTGGCCACACACACGCACACATCCGCAAGCGCGCCTACTCCCATCTATTGAGGGAAAGACGGACGAGCAACGTCCTGACAGGCTTGAGGGGAAAAACGTCCGTTGATGGTTGGCGTACTGCACGCCCGCCTACGGGGCTGCAGGGGAATCCACATTTGGAAGGTACCTGAAGATGTGTGCCTGTTCTTGGAGCTCCGCTAGTAGGGTAGCAAAGACACTCGTAGGCAGCACTGAATGCTGCTCCGTGCTACTTCTCCTCCGCTGGCAAATGCTTCACAGTCGCCGGAGGAAAGACGTTTAACAATCGATCTCCAAGAGAAACGAAACACATGATGCCATAAGGCGAAAGAATAGCAGGGCATCTCTTCACAAGCTTGTCCCTGATCTATAGCTGAGGGCAAACACTTGTGTGCTTGTGGGAGAGCCTGTGTCTTTCCTGGAAGCGTTTGGGAGTTTTGCTCAGACGCGTGTTTCCTCAAGTTCAAGAATCAAGATCTAGGATACCTGCAGACAGGTGCCTGTTTGTGTGGAGACAGTCTGTTTGAAACTGTGTTCCTCAGCGCCCGCTCTTTCTCCCCGTCGCTCCACACGCCTGGGAGTCCCTTCCTTTCTCTCCACAAGCACGTGTGTTGACTTCGTCGCACATGTGCATCTGCACAAGCGTTGAGCTCAGCAGAGTGTGTCTCTTGACACTTGATGTGCGTTGGCTGTGTCTGCGTGCTCCAGTGAAGAGAGAAACGGGAAATCATCTTGGTAGAGGCAACAAAGCAAAAGCGAGGCAGGATTGACATCTGCTCAACAGAGACGGATTCCCTGCGCTGACACAGTTCACAGTTACACGAGAAGCAATCTGAGCGGTCCATCGACCGGAGACGTGTTTCCCAAGAGGTCGTTTAGCGAGTGAACAGCAGTGTGCGCGACTTTCAGGAGTGTGCCTGGAAAGTGCCAGAATCACCAGAGCACCTGTGCAAAAGCTGCTGCCTCTGTGACCGCATTGAGGCACGTTCCCGTGTCTCCGAGTACATAGACGGCTCTTCCGCGTTCACTCCGAGGGAAACGGTCCGCTATTGCTTCTGTGCGTACAGACGCGATTCCCTTGTCTCTTGCGAACACAGGGAACTCTGTGCATCCAAATCTACCGGCTAAGGACGCGTCTGCATATGTTTTGGTGAACAATCGAGTGTGCGTGTTCTGACAGCTGCCTCTATGCAGACGTCTCCACAGAGCCACTTCTGAATGCCCCGCAGCCCAGGACTGAATGGATACACTAACAAGTGCACCGGTGTGAGCAACCACATATGCAGAAGGACGTCTTTCATCTCACAGAAGCGCGAACGTCTTGGCGTTCAAGCACATGGCAGAAACAAGGTGTGAACAGATGAGCTGCTGCTATTTTCTCCGTCCGGCATGCTTCGTTGTAGCTCTCTTGCCGGTCGCCGGCTTAGCGGCTTGCTTTGCGCGACTAGGTCTGCGGAGAGAAGGAGATAGCCCCGGAAACCTTGCCTTTTGCCTTGTTCGGCGCTGGAACCTGGTTGCTGCGCCTTCTCTTTGTCCATGTGCACACACACGATTCCTCAGCGAAAACCATGCAGAAACCTTTCCACGAGCACCCAGGGATGTGCACCCAGCACCACGTGCACGCACACGCAGCTAGAGAAAAGCACCTACCTTTTCACACACTGATGCCTAAGCAAACGCGTGGCCACACACACGCACACATCCGCAAGCGCGCCTACTCCCATCTATTGAGGGAAAGACGGACGAGCAACGTCCTGACAGGCTTGAGGGGAAAAACGTCCGTTGATGGTTGGCGTACTGCACGCCCGCCTACGGGGCTGCAGGGGAATCCACATTTGGAAGGTACCTGAAGATGTGTGCCTGTTCTTGGAGCTCCGCTAGTAGGGTAGCAAAGACACTCGTAGGCAGTACTGAATGCTGCTCCGTGCTACTTCTCCTCCGCTGGCAAATGCTTCACAGTCGCCCGAGGAAAGACGTTTAACAATCGATCTCCAAGAGAAACGAAACACATGATGCCATAAGGCGAAAGAATAGCAGGGCATCTCTTCACAAGCTTGTCCCTGATCTATAGCTGAGGGCAAACACTTGTGTGCTTGTGGGAGAGCCTGTGTCTTTCCTGGAAGCGTTTGGGAGTTTTGCTCAGACGCGTGTTTCCTCAAGTTCAAGAATCAAGATCTAGGATACCTGCAGACAGGTGCCTGTTTGTGTGGAGACAGTCTGTTTGAAACTGTGTTCCTCAGCGCCCGCTCTTTCTCCCCGTCGCTCCACACGCCTGGGAGTCCCTTTCTTTCTCTCCACAAGCACGTGTGTTGACTTCGTCGCACATGTGCATCTGCACAAGCGTTGAGCTCAGCAGAGTGTGTCTCTTGACACTTGATGTGCGTTGGCTGTGTTTGCGTGCTCCAGTGAAGAGAGAAACGGGAAATCATCTTGGTAGAGGCAACAAAGCAAAAGCGAGGCAGGATTGACATCTGCTCAACAGAGACGGATTCCCTGCGCTGACACAGTTCACAGTTACACGAGAAGCAATCTGAGCGGTCCATCGACCGGAGACATGTTTCCCAAGAGGTCGTTTAGCGAGTGAACAGCAGTGTGCGCGACTTTCAGGAGTGTGCCTGGAAAGTGCCAGAATCACCAGAGCATCTGTGCAAAAGCTGCTGCCTCTGTGACCGCATTGAGGCACGTTCCCGTGTCTGCGAGTACATAGACGGCTCTTCCGCGTTCACTCCGAGGGAAACGGTCCGCTATTGCTTCTGTGCGTACAGATGCGATTCCCTTGTCTCTTGCGAACACAGGGAACTCTGTGCATCCAAATCTACAGGCTAAAGACGCGTCTGCACATGTTTTGGTGAACAATCGAGTGTGCGTGTTCTGACAGCTGCCTCTATGCAGATGTCTCCACAGAGCCACTTCTGAATGCCCCGCAGCCCAGGACTGAATGGATACACTAACAAGTGCACCGGTGTGAGCAACCACATATGCAGAAGGACGTCTTTCATCTCACAGAAGCGCGAACGTCTTGGCGTTCAAGCACATGGCAGAAACAAGGTGTGAACAGATGAGCTGCTGCTATTTTCTCCGTTCGGCATGCTTCGTTGTAGCTCTCTTGCCGGTCGCCGGCTTAGCGGCTTGCTTTGCGCGACTAGGTCTGCGGAGAGAAGGAGATAGCGCCGGAAACCTTGCCTTTTGCCTTCTTCGGCGCTGGAACCTGGTTGCTGCGCCTTCTCTTTGTCCATGTGCACACACACGATTCCTCAGCGAAAACCATGCAGAAACCTTTCCACGAGCACCCAGGGATGTGCACCCAGCACCACGTGCACGCTCACGCAGCTAGAGAAAAGCACCTACCTTTTCACACACTGATGCCTAAGCAAACGCGTGGCCACACACACGCACACATCCGCAAGCGCGCCTACTCCCATCTATTGAGGGAAAGACGGACGAGCAACGTCCTGACAGGCTTGAGGGGAAAAACGTCCGTTGATGGTTGGCGTACTGCACGCCCGCCTACGGGGCTGCAGGGGAATCCACATTTGGAAGGTACCTGAAGATGTGTGCCTGTTCTTGGAGCTCCGCTAGTAGGGTAGCAAAGACACTCGTAGGCAGTACTGAATGCTGCTCCGTGCTACTTCTCCTCTGCTGGCAAATGCTTCACAGTCGCCCGAGGAAAGACGTTTAACAATCGATCTCCAAGAGAAACGAAACACATGATGCCATAAGGCGAAAGAATAGCAGGGCATCTCTTCACAAGCTTGTCCCTGATCTATAGCTGAGGGCAAACACTTGTGTGCTTGTGGGAGAGCCTGTGTCTTTCCTGGAAGCGTTTGGGAGTTTTGCTCAGACGCGTGTTTCCTCAAGTTCAAGAATCAAGATCTAGGATACCTGCAGACAGGTGCCTGTTTGTGTGGAGACAGTCTGTTTGAAACTGTGTTCCTCAGCGCCCGCTCTTTCTCCCCGTCGCTCCACACGCCTGGGAGTCCCTTTCTTTCTCTCCACAAGCACGTGTGTTGACTTCGTCGCACATGTGCATCTGCACAAGCGTTGAGCTCAGCAGAGCGTGTCTCTTGACACTTGATGTGCGTTGGCTGTGTCTGCGTGCTCCAGTGAAGAGAGAAACGGGAAATCATCTTGGTAGAGGCAACAAAGCAAAAGCGAGGCAGGATTGACATCTGCTCAACAGAGACGGATTCCCTGCACTGACACAGTTCACAGTTACACGAGAAGCAATCTGAGCGGTCCATCGACCGGAGACGTGTTTCCCAAGAGGTCGTTTAGCGAGTGAACAGCAGTGTGCGCGACTTTCAGGAGTGTGCCTGGAAAGTGCCAGAATCACCAGAGCATCTGTGCAAAAGCTGCTGCCTCTGTGACCGCATTGAGGCACGTTCCCGTGTCTCCGAGTACATAGACGGCTCTTCCGCGTTCACTCCGAGGGAAACGGTCCGCTATTGCTTCTGTGCGTACAGACGCGATTCCCTTGTCTCTTGCGAACACAGGGAACTCTGTGCATCCAAATCTACCGGCTAAGGACGCGTCTGCATATGTTTTGGTGAACAATCGAGTGTGCGTGTTCTGACAGCTGCCTCTATGCAGACGTCTCCACAGAGCCACTTCTGAATGCCCCGCAGCCCAGGACTGAATGGATACACTAACAAGTGCACCGGTGTGAGCAACCACATATGCAGAAGGACGTCTTTCATCTCACAGAAGCGCGAACGTCTTGGCGTTCAAGCACATGGCAGAAACAAGGTGTGAACAGATGAGCTGCTGCTATTTTCTCCGTTCGGCATGCTTCGTTGTAGCTCTCTTGCCGGTCGCCGGCTTAGCGGCTTGCTTTGCGCGACTAGGTCTGCGGAGAGAAGGAGATAGCGCCGGAAACCTTGCCTTTTGCCTTCTTCGGCGCTGGAACCTGGTTGCTGCGCCTTCTCTTTGTCCATGTGCACACACACGATTCCTCAGCGAAAACCATGCAGAAACCTTACCTCGAGCACCCAGGGATGTGCACCCAGCACCACGTGCACGCACACGCAGCTAGAGAAAAGCACCTACCTTTTCACACACTGATGCCTAAGCAAACGCGTGGCCACACACACGCACACATCCGCAAGCGCGCCTACTCCCATCTATTGAGGGAAAGACGGACGAGCAACGTCCTGACAGGCTTGAGGGAAAAAACGTCCGTTGATGGTTGGCGTACTGCACGCCCGCCTACGGGGCTGCAGGGGAATCCACATTTGGAAGGTACCTGAAGATGTGTGCCTGTTCTTGGAGCTCCGCTAGTAGGGTAGCAAAGACACTCGTAGGCAGTACTGAATGCTGCTCCGTGCTACTTCTCCTCTGCTGGCAAATGCTTCACAGTCGCCCGAGGAAAGACGTTTAACAATCGATCTCCAAGAGAAACGAAACACATGATGCCATAAGGCGAAAGAATAGCAGGGCATCTCTTCACAAGCTTGTCCCTGATCTATAGCTGAGGGCAAACACTTGTGTGCTTGTGGGAGAGCCTGTGTCTTTCCTGGAAGCGTTTGGGAGTTTTGCTCAGACGCGTGTTTCCTCAAGTTCAAGAATCAAGATCTAGGATACCTGCAGACAGGTGCCTGTTTGTGTGGAGACAGTCTGTTTGAAACTGTGTTCCTCAGCGCCCGCTCTTTCTCCCCGTCGCTCCACACGCCTGGGAGTCCCTTTCTTTCTCTCCACAAGCACGTGTGTTGACTTCGTCGCACATGTGCATCTGCACAAGCGTTGAGCTCAGCAGAGTGTGTCTCTTGACACTTGATGTGCGTTGGCTGTGTCTGCGTGCTCCAGTGAAGAGAGAAACGGGAAATCATCTTGGTAGAGGCAACAAAGCAAAAGCGAGGCAGGATTGACATCTGCTCAACAGAGACGGATTCCCTGCGCTGACACAGTTCACAGTTACACGAGAAGCAATCTGAGCGGTCCGTCGACCGGAGACGTGTTTCCCAAGAGGTCGTTTAGCGAGTGAACAGCAGTGTGCGCGACTTTCAGGAGTGTGCCTGGAAAGTGCCAGAATCACCAGAGCATCTGTGCAAAAGCTGCTGCCTCTGTGACCGCATTGAGGCACGTTCCCGTGTCTCCGAGTACATAGACGGCTCTTCCGCGTTCACTCCGAGGGAAACGGTCCGCTATTGCTTCTGTGCGTACAGACGCGATTCCCTTGTCTCTTGCGAACACAGGGAACTCTGTGCATCCAAATCTACCGGCTAACGACGCGTCTGCATATGTTTTGGTGAACAATCGAGTGTGCGTGTTCTGACAGCTGCCTCTATGCAGACGTCTCCACAGAGCCACTTCTGAATGCCCCGCAGCCCAGGACTGAATGGATACACTAACAAGTGCACCGGTGTGAGCAACCACATATGCAGAAGGACGTCTTTCATCTCACAGAAGCGCGAACGTCTTGGCGTTCAAGCACATGGCAGAAACAAGGTGTGAACAGATGAGCTGCTGCTATTTTCTCCGTTCGGCATGCTTCGTTGTAGCTCTCTTGCCGGTCGCCGGCTTAGCGGCTTGCTTTGCGCGACTAGGTCTGCGGAAAGAAGGAGATAGCGCCGGAAACCTTGCCTTTTGCCTTCTTCGGCGCTGGAACCTGGTTGCTGCGCCTTCTCTTTGTCCATGTGCACACACACGATTCCTCAGCGAAAACCATGCAGAAACCTTACCTCGAGCACCCAGGGATGTGCACCCAGCACCACGTGCACGCACACGCAGCTAGAGAAAAGCACCTACCTTTTCACACACTGATGCCTAAGCAAACGCGTGACCACACACACGCACACATCCGCAAGCGCGCCTACTCCCATCTATTGAGGGAAAGACGGACGAGCAACGTCCTGACAGGCTTGAGGGAAAAAACGTCCGTTGATGGTTGGCGTACTGCACGCCCGCCTACGGGGCTGCAGGGGAATCCACATTTGGAAGGTACCTGAAGATGTGTGCCTGTTCTTGGAGCTCCGCTAGTAGGGTAGCAAAGACACTCGTAGGCAGTACTGAATGCTGCTCCGTGCTACTTCTCCTCTGCTGGCAAATGCTTCACAGTCGCCCGAGGAAAGACGTTTAACAATCGATCTCCAAGAGAAACGAAACACATGATGCCATAAGGCGAAAGAATAGCAGGGCATCTCTTCACAAGCTTGTCCCTGATCTATAGCTGAGGGCAAACACTTGTGTGCTTGTGGGAGAGCCTGTGTCTTTCCTGGAAGCGTTTGGGAGTTTTGCTCAGACGCGTGTTTCCTCAAGTTCAAGAATCAAGATCTAGGATACCTGCAGACAGGTGCCTGTTTGTGTGGAGACAGTCTGTTTGAAACTGTGTTCCTCAGCGCCCGCTCTTTCTCCCCGTCGCTCCACACGCCTGGGAGTCCCTTTCTTTCTCTCCACAAGCACGTGTGTTGACTTCGTCGCACATGTGCATCTGCACAAGCGTTGAGCTCAGCAGAGTGTGTCTCTTGACACTTGATGTGCGTTGGCTGTGTCTGCGTGCTCCAGTGAAGAGAGAAACGGGAAATCATCTTGGTAGAGGCAACAAAGCAAAAGCGAGGCAGGATTGACATCTGCTCAACAGAGACGGATTCCCTGCGCTGACACAGTTCACAGTTACACGAGAAGCAATCTGAGCGGTCCGTCGACCGGAGACGTGTTTCCCAAGAGGTCGTTTAGCGAGTGAACAGCAGTGTGCGCGACTTTCAGGAGTGTGCCTGGAAAGTGCCAGAATCACCAGAGCATCTGTGCAAAAGCTGCTGCCTCTGTGACCGCATTGAGGCACGTTCCCGTGTCTCCGAGTACATAGACGGCTCTTCCGCGTTCACTCCGAGGGAAACGGTCCGCTATTGCTTCTGTGTGTACAGACGCGATTCCCTTGTCTCTTGCGAACACAGGGAACTCTGTGCATCCAAATCTACCGGCTAAGGACGCGTCTGCATATGTTTTGGTGAACAATCGAGTGTGCGTGTTCTGACAGCTGCCTCTATGCAGACGTCTCCACAGAGCCACTTCTGAATGCCCCGCAGCCCAGGACTGAATGGATACACTAACAAGTGCACCGGTGTGAGCAACCACATATGCAGAAGGACGTCTTTCATCTCACAGAAGCGCGAACGTCTTGGCGTTCAAGCACATGGCAGAAACAAGGTGTGAACAGATGAGCTGCTGCTATTTTCTCCGTTCGGCATGCTTCGTTGTAGCTCTCTTGCCGGTCGCCGGCTTAGCGGCTTGCTTTGCGCGACTAGGTCTGCGGAGAGAAGGAGATAGCGCCGGAAACCTTGCCTTTTGCCTTCTTCGGCGCTGGAACCTGGTTGCTGCGCCTTCTCTTTGTCCATGTGCACACACACGATTCCTCAGCGAAAACCATGCAGAAACCTTACCTCGAGCACCCAGGGATGTGCACCCAGCACCACGTGCACGCACACGCAGCTAGAGAAAAGCACCTACCTTTTCACACACTGATGCCTAAGCAAACGCGTGGCCACACACACGCACACATCCGCAAGCGCGCCTACTCCCATCTATTGAGGGAAAGACGGACGAGCAACGTCCTGACAGGCTTGAGGGGAAAAACGTCCGTTGATGGTTGGCGTACTGCACGCCCGCCTACGGGGCTGCAGGGGAATCCACATTTGGAAGGTACCTGAAGATGTGTGCCTGTTCTTGGAGCTCCGCTAGTAGGGTAGCAAAGACACTCGTAGGCAGTACTGAATGCTGCTCCGTGCTACTTCTCCTCCGCTGGCAAATGCTTCACAGTCGCCCGAGGAAAGACGTTTAACAATCGATCTCCAAGAGAAACGAAACACATGATGCCATAAGGCGAAAGAATAGCAGGGCATCTCTTCACAAGCTTGTCCCTGATCTATAGCTGAGGGCAAACACTTGTGTGCTTGTGGGAGAGCCTGTGTCTTTCCTGGAAGCGTTTGGGAGTTTTGCTCAGACGCGTGTTTCCTCAAGTTCAAGAATCAAGATCTAGGATACCTGCAGACAGGTGCCTGTTTGTGTGGAGACAGTCTGTTTGAAACTGTGTTCCTCAGCGCCCGCTCTTTCTCCCCGTCGCTCCACACGCCTGGGAGTCCCTTTCTTTCTCTCCACAAGCACGTGTGTTGACTTCGTCGCACATGTGCATCTGCACAAGCGTTGAGCTCAGCAGAGTGTGTCTCTTGACACTTGATGTGCGTTGGCTGTGTCTGCGTGCTCCAGTGAAGAGAGAAACGGGAAATCATCTTGGTAGAGGCAACAAAGCAAAAGCGAGGCAGGATTGACATCTGCTCAACAGAGACGGATTCCCTGCGCTGACACAGTTCACAGTTACACGAGAAGCAATCTGAGCGGTCCATCGACCGGAGACGTGTTTCCCAAGAGGTCGTTTAGCGAGTGAACAGCAGTGTGCGCGACTTTCAGGAGTGTGCCTGGAAAGTGCCAGAATCACCAGAGCACCTGTGCAAAAGCTGCTGCCTCTGTGACCGCACTGAGGCACGTTCCCGTGTCTGCGAGTACATAGACGGCTCTTCCGCGTTCACTCCGAGGGAAACGGTCCGCTATTGCTTCTGTGCGTACAGACGCGATTCCCTTGTCTCTTGCGAACACAGGGAACTCTGTGCATCCAAATCTACCGGCTAAGGACGCGTCTGCATATGTTTTGGTGAACAATCGAGTGTGCGTGTTCTGACAGCTGCCTCTATGCAGACGTCTCCACAGAGCCACTTCTGAATGCCCCGCAGCCCAGGACTGAATGGATACACTAACAAGTGCACCGGTGTGAGCAACCACACATGCAGAAGGACGTCTTTCATCTCACAGAAGCGCGAACGTCTTGGTGTTCAAGCACATGGCAGAAACAAGGTGTGAACAGATGAGCTGCTGCTATTTTCTCCGTTCGGCATGCTTCGTTGTAGCTCTCTTGCCGGTCGCCGGCTTAGCGGCTTGCTTTGCGCGACTAGGTCTGCGGAGAGAAGGAGATAGCGCCGGAAACCTTGCCTTTTGCCTTCTTCGGCGCTGGAACCTGGTTGCTGCGCCTTCTCTTTGTCCATGTGCACACACACGATTCCTCAGCGAAAACCATGCAGAAACCTTTCCACGAGCACCCAGGGATGTGCACCCAGCACCACGTGCACGCTCACGCAGCTAGAGAAAAGCACCTACCTTTTCACACACTGATGCCTAAGCAAACGCGTGGCCACACACACGCACACATCCGCAAGCGCGCCTACTCCCATCTATTGAGGGAAAGACGGACGAGCAACGTCCTGACAGGCTTGAGGGGAAAAACGTCCGTTGATGGTTGGCGTACTGCACGCCCGCCTACGGGGCTGCAGGGGAATCCACATTTGGAAGGTACCTGAAGATGTGTGCCTGTTCTTGGAGCTCCGCTAGTAGGGTAGCAAAGACACTCGTAGGCAGTACTGAATGCTGCTCCGTGCTACTTCTCCTCCGCTGGCAAATGCTTCACAGTCGCCCGAGGAAAGACGTTTAACAATCGATCTCCAAGAGAAACGAAACACATGATGCCATAAGGCGAAAGAATAGCAGGGCATCTCTTCACAAGCTTGTCCCTGATCTATAGCTGAGGGCAAACACTTGTGTGCTTGTGGGAGAGCCTGTGTCTTTCCTGGAAGCGTTTGGGAGTTTTGCTCAGACGCGTGTTTCCTCAAGTTCAAGAATCAAGATCTAGGATACCTGCAGACAGGTGCCTGTTTGTGTGGAGACAGTCTGTTTGAAAGTGTGTTCCTCAGCGCCCGCTCTTTCTCCCCGTCGCTCCACACGCCTGGGAGTCCCTTTCTTTCTCTCCACAAGCACGTGTGTTGACTTCGTCGCACATGTGCATCTGCACAAGCGTTGAGCTCAGCAGAGTGTGTCTCTTGACACTTGATGTGCGTTGGCTGTGTCTGCGTGCTCCAGTGAAGAGAGAAACGGGAAATCATGTTGGTAGAGGCAACAAAGCAAAAGCGAGGCAGGATTGACATCTGCTCAACAGAGACGGATTCCCTGCGCTGACACAGTTCACAGTTACACGAGAAGCAATCTGAGCGCTCCATCGACCGGAGACGTGTTTCCCAAGAGGTCGTTTAGCGAGTGAACAGCAGTGTGCGCGACTTTCAGGAGTGTGCCTGGAAAGTGCCAGAATCACCAGAGCACCTGTGCAAAAGCTGTTGCCTCTGTGACCGCATTGAGGCACGTTCCCGTGTCTCCGAGTACATAGACGGCTCTTCCGCGTTCACTCCGAGGGAAACGGTCCGCTATTGCTTCTGTGCGTACAGACGCGATTCCCTTGTCTCTTGCGAACACAGGGAACTCTGTGCATCCAAATCTACCGGCTAAGGACGCGTCTGCATATGTTTTGGTGAACAATCGAGTGTGCGTGTTCTGACAGCTGCCTCTATGCAGACGTCTCCACAGAGCCACTTCTGAATGCCCCGCAGCCCAGGACTGAATGGATACACTAACAAGTGCACCGGTGTGAGCAACCACATATGCAGAAGGACGTCTTTCATCTCACAGAAGCGCGAACGTCTTGGCGTTCAAGCACATGGCAGAAACAAGGTGTGAACAGATGAGCTGCTGCTATTTTCTCCGTTCGGCATGCTTCGTTGTAGCTCTCTTGCCGGTCGCCGGCTTAGCGGCTTGCTTTGCGCGACTAGGTCTGCGGAGAGAAGGAGATAGCGCCGGAAACCTTGCCTTTTGCCTTCTTCGGCGCTGGAACCTGGTTGCTGCGCCTTCTCTTTGTCCATGTGCACACACACGATTCCTAAGCGAAAACCATGCAGAAACCTTTCCACGAGCACCCAGGGATGTGCACCCAGCACCACGTGCACGCACACGCAGCTAGAGAAAAGCACCTACCTTTTCACACACTGATGCCTAAGCAAACGCGTGGCCACACACACGCACACATCCCCAAGCGCGCCTACTCCCATCTATTGAGGGAAAGACGGACGAGCAACGTCCTGACAGGCTTGAGGGGAAAAACGTCCGTTGATGGTTGGCGTACTGCACGCCCGCCTACGGGGCTGCAGGGGAATCCACATTTGGAAGGTACCTGAAGATGTGTGCCTGTTCTTGGAGCTCCGCTAGTAGGGTAGCAAAGACACTCGTAGGCAGTACTGAATGCTGCTCCGTGCTACTTCTCCTCCGCTGGCAAATGCTTCACAGTCGCCCGAGGAAAGACGTTTAACAATCGATCTCCAAGAGAAACGAAACACATGATGCCATAAGGCGAAAGAATAGCAGGGCATCTCTTCACAAGCTTGTCCCTGATCTATAGCTGAGGGCAAACACTTGTGTGCTTGTGGGAGAGCCTGTGTCTTTCCTGGAAGCGTTTGGGAGTTTTGCTCAGACGCGTGTTTCCTCAAGTTCAAGAATCAAGATCTAGGATACCTGCAGACAGGTGCCTGTTTGTGTGGAGACAGTCTGTTTGAAACTGTGTTCCTCAGCGCCCGCTCTTTCTCCCCGTCGCTCCACACGCCTGGGAGTCCCTTTCTTTCTCTCCACAAGCACGTGTGTTGACTTCGTCGCACATGTGCATCTGCACAAGCGTTGAGCTCAGCAGAGTGTGTCTCTTGACACTTGATGTGCGTTGGCTGTGTCTGTGTGCTCCAGTGAAGAGAGAAACGGGAAATCATCTTGGTAGAGGCAACAAAGCAAAAGCGAGGCAGGATTGACATCTGCTCAACAGAGACGGATTCCCTGCGCTGACACAGTTCACAGTTACACGAGAAGCAATCTGAGCGGTCCGTCGACCGGAGACGTGTTTCCCAAGAGGTCGTTTAGCGAGTGAACAGCAGTGTGCGCGACTTTCAGGAGTGTGCCTGGAAAGTGCCAGAATCGCCAGGAGCATCTGTGCAAAAGCTGTTGCCTCTGTGACCGCATTGAGGCACGTTCCCGTGTCTCCGAGTACATAGACGGCTCTTCCGCGTTCACTCCGAGGGAAACGGTCCGCTATTGCTTCTGTGCGTACAGACGCGATTCCCTTGTCTCTTGCGAACACAGGGAACTCTGTGCATCCAAATCTACCGGCTAAGGACGCGTCTGCATATGTTTTGGTGAACAATCGAGTGTGCGTGTTCTGACAGCTGCCTCTATGCAGACGTCTCCACAGAGCCACTTCTGAATGCCCCGCAGCCCAGGACTGAATGGATACACTAACAAGTGCACCGGTGTGAGCAACCACATATGCAGAAGGACGTCTTTCATCTCACAGAAGCGCGAACGTCTTGGCGTTCAAGCACATGGCAGAAACAAGGTGTGAACAGATGCGCTGCTGCTATTTTCTCCGTTCGGCATGCTTCGTTGTAGCTCTCTTGCCGGTCGCCGGCTTAGCGGCTTGCTTTGCGCGACTAGGTCTGCGGAGAGAAGGAGATAGCGCCGGAAACCTTGCCTTTTGCCTTCTTCGGCGCTGGAACCTGGTTGCTGCGCCTTCTCTTTGTCCATGTGCACACACACGATTCCTCAGCGAAAACCATGCAGAAACCTTACCTCGAGCACCCAGGGATGTGCACCCAGCACCACGTGCACGCACACGCAGCTAGAGAAAAGCACCTACCTTTTCACACACTGATGCCTAAGCAAACGCGTGGCCACACACACGCACACATCCCCAAGCGCGCCTACTCCCATCTATTGAGGGAAAGACGGACGAGCAACGTCCTGACAGGCTTGAGGGGAAAAACGTCCGTTGATGGTTGGCGTACTGCACGCCCGCCTACGGGGCTGCAGGGGAATCCACATTTGGAAGGTACCTGAAGATGTGTGCCTGTTCTTGGAGCTCCGCTAGTAGGGTAGCAAAGACACTCGTAGGCAGCACTGAATGCTGCTCCGTGCTACTTCTCCTCCGCTGGCAAATGCTTCACAGTCGCCGGAGGAAAGACGTTTAACAATCGATCTCCAAGAGAAACGAAACACATGATGCCATAAGGCGAAAGAATAGCAGGGCATCTCTTCACAAGCTTGTCCCTGATCTATAGCTGAGGGCAAACACTTGTGTGCTTGTGGGAGAGCCTGTGTCTTTCCTGGAAGCGTTTGGGAGTTTTGCTCAGACGCGTGTTTCCTCAAGTTCAAGAATCAAGATCTAGGATACCTGCAGACAGGTGCCTGTTTGTGTGGAGACAGTCTGTTTGAAACTGTGTTCCTCAGCGCCCGCTCTTTCTCCCCGTCGCTCCACACGCCTGGGAGTCCCTTCCTTTCTCTCCACAAGCACGTGTGTTGACTTCGTCGCACATGTGCATCTGCACAAGCGTTGAGCTCAGCAGAGTGTGTCTCTTGACACTTGATGTGCGTTGGCTGTGTCTGCGTGCTCCAGTGAAGAGAGAAACGGGAAATCATCTTGGTAGAGGCAACAAAGCAAAAGCGAGGCAGGATTGACATCTGCTCAACAGAGACGGATTCCCTGCGCTGACACAGTTCACAGTTACACGAGAAGCAATCTGAGCGGTCCATCGACCGGAGACGTGTTTCCCAAGAGGTCGTTTAGCGAGTGAACAGCAGTGTGCGCGACTTTCAGGAGTGTGCCTGGAAAGTGCCAGAATCACCAGAGCACCTGTGCAAAAGCTGCTGCCTCTGTGACCGCATTGAGGCACGTTCCCGTGTCTCCGAGTACATAGACGGCTCTTCCGCGTTCACTCCGAGGGAAACGGTCCGCTATTGCTTCTGTGCGTACAGACGCGATTCCCTTGTCTCTTGCGAACACAGGGAACTCTGTGCATCCAAATCTACCGGCTAAGGACGCGTCTGCATATGTTTTGGTGAACAATCGAGTGTGCGTGTTCTGACAGCTGCCTCTATGCAGACGTCTCCACAGAGCCACTTCTGAATGCCCCGCAGCCCAGGACTGAATGGATACACTAACAAGTGCACCGGTGTGAGCAACCACATAT
Source organism: Patagioenas fasciata (assembly GCF_037038585.1). Classification (NCBI taxonomy): domain Eukaryota; kingdom Metazoa; phylum Chordata; class Aves; order Columbiformes; family Columbidae; genus Patagioenas; species Patagioenas fasciata. Next base: position 14,949,542 of record NC_092536.1, read on the forward strand.
GCAGAAGGACGTCTTTCATCTCACAGAAGCGCGAACGTCTTGGCGTTCAAGCACATGGCAGAAACAAGGTGTGAACAGATGCGCTGCTGCTATTTTCTCCGTTCGGCATGCTTCGTTGTAGCTCTCTTGCCGGTCGCCGGCTTAGCGGCTTGCTTTGCGCGACTAGGTCTGCGGAGAGAAGGAGATAGCGCCGGAAACCTTGCCTTTTGCCTTCTTCGGCGCTGGAACCTGGTTGCTGCGCCTTCTCTTTGTCCATGTGCACACACACGATTCCTCAGCGAAAACCATGCAGAAACCTTACCTCGAGCACCCAGGGATGTGCACCCAGCACCACGTGCACGCACACGCAGCTAGAGAAAAGCACCTACCTTTTCACACACTGATGCCTAAGCAAACGCGTGGCCACACACATGCACACATCCGCAAGCGCGCCTACTCCCATCTATTGAGGGAAAGACGGACGAGCAACGTCCTGACAGGCTTGAGGGGAAAAACGTCCGTTGATGGTTGGCGTACTGCACGCCCGCCTACGGGGCTGCAGGGGAATCCACATTTGGAAGGTACCTGAAGATGTGTGCCTGTTCTTGGAGCTCCGCTAGTAGGGTAGCAAAGACACTCGTAGGCAGTACTGAATGCTGCTCCGTGCTACTTCTCCTCCGGTGGCAAATGCTTCACAGTCGCCCGAGGAAAGACGTTTAACAATCGATCTCCAAGAGAAACGAAACACATGATGCCATAAGGCGAAAGAATAGCAGGGCATCTCTTCACAAGCTTGTCCCTGATCTATAGCTGAGGGCAAACACTTGTGTGCTTGTGGGAGAGCCTGTGTCTTTCCTGGAAGCGTTTGGGAGTTTTGCTCAGACGCGTGTTTCCTCAAGTTCAAGAATCAAGATCTAGGATACCTGCAGACAGGTGCCTGTTTGTGTGGAGACAGTCTGTTTGAAACTGTGTTCCTCAGCGCCCGCTCTTTCTCCCCGTCGCTCCACACGCCTGGGAGTCCCTTCCTTTCTCTCCACAAGCACGTGTGTTGACTTCGTCGCACATGTGCATCTGCACAAGCGTTGAGCTCAGCAGAGTGTGTCTCTTGACACTTGATGTGCGTTGGCTGTGTCTGCCTGCTCCAGTGAAGAGAGAAACGGGAAATCATCTTGGTAGAGGCAACAAAGCAAAAGCGAGGCAGGATTGACATCTGCTCAACAGAGACGGATTCCCTGCGCTGACACAGTTCACAGTTACACGAGAAGCAATCTGAGCGGTCCGTCGACCGGAGACGTGTTTCCCAAGAGGTCGTTTAGCGAGTGAACAGCAGTGTGCGCGACTTTCAGGAGTGTGCCTGGAAAGTGCCAGAATCGCCAGGAGCATCTGTGCAAAAGCTGCTGCCTCTGTGACCGCATTGAGGCACGTTCCCGTGTCTGCGAGTATATAGACGGCTCTTTCGCGTTCACTCCGAGGGAAACGGTCCGCTATTGCTTCTGTGCGTACAGACGCGATTCCCTTGTCTCTTGCGAACACAGGGAACTCTGTGCATCCAAATCTACAGGCTAAGGACGCGTCTGCATATGTTTTGGTGAACAATCGAGTGTGCGTGTTCTGACAGCTGCCTCTATGCAGACGTCTCCACAGAGCCACTTCTGAATGCCCCGCAGCCCAGGACTGAATGGATACACTAACAAGTGCACCGGTGTGAGCAACCACATATGCAGAAGGACGTCTTTCATCTCACAGAAGCGCGAACGTCTTGGCGTTCAAGCACATGGCAGAAACAAGGTGTGAACAGATGAGCTGCTGCTATTTTCTCCGTTCGGCATGCTTCGTTGTAGCTCTCTTGCCGGTCGCCGGCTTAGCGGCTTGCTTTGCGCGACTAGGTCTGGGGAGAGAAGGAGATAGCGCCGGAAACCTCGCCTTTTGCCGCCTTCGGCGCTGGAACCTGGTTGCTGCGCCTTCTCTTTGTCCATGTGCACACACACGATTCCTCAGCGAAAACCATGCAGAAAACTTTCCACGAGCACCCAGGGATGTGCACCCAGCACCACGTGCACGCACACGCAGCTAGAGAAAAGCACCTACCTTTTCACACACTGATGCCTAAGCAAACGCGTGGCCACACACACGCACACATCCGCAAGCGCTCCTACTCCCATCTATTGAGGGAAAGACGGACGAGCAACGTCCTGACAGGCTTGAGGGGAAAAACGTCCGTTGATGGTTGGCGTACTGCACGCCCGCCTACGGGGCTGCAAGGGAATCCACATTTGGAAGGTACCTGAAGATGTGTGCCTGTTCTTGGAGCGCCGCTAGTAGGGTAGCAAAGACACTCGTAGGCAGTACTGAATGCTGCTCCGTGCTACTTCTCCTCCGCTGGCAAATGCTTCACAGTCGCCCTAGGAAAGACGTTTAACAATCGATCTCCAAGAGGAACGAAACACATGATGCCATAAGGCGAAAGAATAGCAGGGCATCTCTTCACAAGCTTGTCCCTGATCTATAGCTGAGGGCAAACACTTGTGTGCTTGTGGGAGAGCCTGTGTCTTTCCTGGAAGCGTTTGGGAGTTTTGCTCAGACGCGTGTTTCCTCAAGTTCAAGAATCAAGATCTAGGATACCTGCAGACAGGTGCCTGTTTGTGTGGAGACAGTCTGTTTGAAACTGTGTTCCTCAGCGCCCGCTCTTTCTCCCCGTCGCTCCACACGCCTGGGAGTCCCTTTCTTTCTCTCCACAAGCACGTGTGTTGACTTCGTCGCACATGTGCATCTGCACAAGCGTTGAGCTCAGCAGAGTGTGTCTCTTGACACTTGATGTGCGTTGGCTGTGTCTGCCTGCTCCAGTGAAGAGAGAAACGGGAAATCATCTTGGTAGAGGCAACAAAGCAAAAGCGAGGCAGGATTGACATCTGCTCAACAGAGACGGATTCCCTGCGCTGACACAGTTCACAGTTACACGAGAAGCAATCTGAGCGGTCCGTCGACCGGAGACGTGTTTCCCAAGAGGTCGTTTAGCGAGTGAACAGCAGTGTGCGCGACTTTCAGGAGTGTGCCTGGAAAGTGCCAGAATCGCCAGGAGCATCTGTGCAAAAGCTGCTGCCTCTGTGACCGCATTGAGGCACGTTCCCGTGTCTCCGAGTACATAGACGGCTCTTCCGCGTTCACTCCGAGGGAAACGGTCCGCTATTGCTTCTGTGCGTACAGACGCGATTCCCTTGTCTCTTGCGAACACAGGGAACTCTGTGCATCCAAATCTACAGGCTAAGGACGCGTCTGCATATGTTTTGGTGAACAATCGAGTGTGCGTGTTCTGACAGCTGCCTCTATGCAGACGTCTCCACAGAGCCACTTCTGAATGCCCCGCAGCCCAGGACTGAATGGATACACTAACAAGTGCACCGGTGTGAGCAACCACATATGCAGAAGGACGTCTTTCATCTCACAGAAGCACGAACGTCTTGGCGTTCAAGCACATGGCAGAAACAAGGTGTGAACAGATGCGCTGCTGCTATTTTCTCCGTTCGGCATGCTTCGTTGTAGCTCTCTTGCCGGTCACCGGCTTAGCGGCTTGCTTTGCGGGACTAGGTCTGCGGAGAGAAGGAGATAGCGCCGGAAACCTTGCCTTTTGCCTTCTTCGGCGCTGGAACCTGGTTGCTGCGCCTTCTCTTTGTCCATGTGCACACACACGATTCCTCAGCGAAAACCATGCAGAAACCTTTCCACGAGCACCCAGGGATGTGCACCCAGCACCACGTGCACGCACACGCAGCTAGAGAAAAGCACCTACCTTTTCACACACTGATGCCTAAGCAAACGCGTGGCCACACACACGCACACATCCGCAAGCGCGCCTACTCCCATCTATTGAGGGAAAGACGGGCGAGCAACGTCCTGACAGGCTTGAGGGGAAAAACGTCCGTTGATGGTTGGCGTACTGCACGCCCGCCTACGGGGCTGCAGGGGAATCCACATTTGGAAGGTACCTGAAGATGTGTGCCTGTTCTTGGAGCTCCGCTAGTAGGGTAGCAAAGACACTCGTAGGCAGTACTGAATGCTGCTCCGTGCTACTTCTCCTCCGCTGGCAAATGCTTCACAGTCGCCCGAGGAAAGACGTTTAACAATCGATCTCCAAGAGGAACGAAACACATGATGCCATAAGGCGAAAGAATAGCAGGGCATCTCTTCACAAGCTTGTCCCTGATCTATAGCTGAGGGCAAACACTTGTGTGCTTGTGGGAGAGCCTGTGTCTTTCCTGGAAGCGTTTGGGAGTTTTGCTCAGACGCGTGTTTCCTCAAGTTCAAGAATCAAGATCTAGGATACCTGCAGACAGGTGCCTGTTTGTGTGGAGACAGTCTGTTTGAAACTGTGTTCCTCAGCGCCCGCTCTTTCTCCCCGTCGCTCCACACGCCTGGGAGTCCCTTTCTTTCTCTCCACAAGCACGTGTGTTGACTTCGTCGCACATGTGCATCTGCACAAGCGTTGAGCTCAGCAGAGTGTGTCTCTTGACACTTGATGTGCGTTGGCTGTGTCTGCGTGCTCCAGTGAAGAGAGAAACGGGAAATCATCTTGGTAGAGGCAACAAAGCAAAAGCGAGGCAGGATTGACATCTGCTCAACAGAGACGGATTCCCTGCGCTGACACAGTTCACAGTTACACGAGAAGCAATCTGAGCGGTCCGTCGACCGGAGACGTGTTTCCCAAGAGGTCGTTTAGCGAGTGAACAGCAGTGTGCGCGACTTTCAGGAGTGTGCCTGGAAAGTGCCAGAATCGCCAGGAGCATCTGTGCAAAAGCTGCTGCCTCTGTGACCGCATTGAGGCACGTTCCCGTGTCTGCGAGTATATAGACGGCTCTTTCGCGTTCACTCCGAGGGAAACGGTCCGCTATTGCTTCTGTGCGTACAGACGCGATTCCCTTGTCTCTTGCGAACACAGGGAACTCTGTGCATCCAAATCTACAGGCTAAGGACGCGTCTGCATATGTTTTGGTGAACAATCGAGTGTGCGTGTTCTGACAGCTGCCTCTATGCAGACGTCTCCACAGAGCCACTTCTGAATGCCCCGCAGCCCAGGACTGAATGGATACACTAACAAGTGCACCGGTGTGAGCAACCACATATGCAGAAGGACGTCTTTCATCTCACAGAAGCACGAACGTCTTGGCGTTCAAGCACATGGCAGAAACAAGGTGTGAACAGATGCGCTGCTGCTATTTTCTCCGTTCGGCATGCTTCGTTGTAGCTCTCTTGCCGGTCACCGGCTTAGCGGCTTGCTTTGCGGGACTAGGTCTGCGGAGAGAAGGAGATAGCGCCGGAAACCTTGCCTTTTGCCTTCTTCGGCGCTGGAACCTGGTTGCTGCGCCTTCTCTTTGTCCATGTGCACACACACGATTCCTCAGCGAAAACCATGCAGAAACCTTTCCACGAGCACCCAGGGATGTGCACCCAGCACCACGTGCACGCACACGCAGCTAGAGAAAAGCACCTACCTTTTCACACACTGATGCCTAAGCAAACGCGTGGCCACACACACGCACACATCCGCAAGCACGCCTACTCCCATCTATTGAGGGAAAGACGGGCGAGCAACGTCCTGACAGGCTTGAGGGGAAAAACGTCCGTTGATGGTTGGCGTACTGCACGCCCGCCTACGGGGCTGCAGGGGAATCCACATTTGGAAGGTACCTGAAGATGTGTGCCTGTTCTTGGAGCTCCGCTAGTAGGGTAGCAAAGACACTCGTAGGCAGTACTGAATGCTGCTCCGTGCTACTTCTCCTCCGCTGGCAAATGCTTCACAGTCGCCCGAGGAAAGACGTTTAACAATCGATCTCCAAGAGGAACGAAACACATGATGCCATAAGGCGAAAGAATAGCAGGGCATCTCTTCACAAGCTTGTCCCTGATCTATAGCTGAGGGCAAACACTTGTGTGCTTGTGGGAGAGCCTGTGTCTTTCCTGGAAGCGTTTGGGAGTTTTGCTCAGACGCGTGTTTCCTCAAGTTCAAGAATCAAGATCTAGGATACCTGCAGACAGGTGCCTGTTTGTGTGGAGACAGTCTGTTTGAAACTGTGTTCCTCAGCGCCCGCTCTTTCTCCCCGTCGCTCCACACGCCTGGGAGTCCCTTTCTTTCTCTCCACAAGCACGTGTGTTGACTTCGTCGCACATGTGCATCTGCACAAGCGTTGAGCTCAGCAGAGTGTGTCTCTTGACACTTGATGTGCGTTGGCTGTGTCTGCGTGCTCCAGTGAAGAGAGAAACGGGAAATCATCTTGGTAGAGGCAACAAAGCAAAAGCGAGGCAGGATTGACATCTGCTCAACAGAGACGGATTCCCTGCGCTGACACAGTTCACAGTTACACGAGAAGCAATCTGAGCGGTCCGTCGACCGGAGACGTGTTTCCCAAGAGGTCGTTTAGCGAGTGAACAGCAGTGTGCGCGACTTTCAGGAGTGTGCCTGGAAAGTGCCAGAATCGCCAGGAGCATCTGTGCAAAAGCTGCTGCCTCTGTGACCGCATTGAGGCACGTTCCCGTGTCTGCGAGTATATAGACGGCTCTTTCGCGTTCACTCCGAGGGAAACGGTCCGCTATTGCTTCTGTGCGTACAGACGCGATTCCCTTGTCTCTTGCGAACACAGGGAACTCTGTGCATCCAAATCTACAGGCTAAAGACGCGTCTGCATATGTTTTGGTGAACAATCGAGTGTGCGTGTTCTGACAGCTGCCTCTATGCAGACGTCTCCACAGAGCCACTTCTGAATGCCCCGCAGCCCAGGACTGAATGGATACACTAACAAGTGCACCGGTGTGAGCAACCACATATGCAGAAGGACGTCTTTCATCTCACAGAAGCGCGAACGTCTTGGCGTTCAAGCACATGGCAGAAACAAGGTGTGAACAGATGAGCTGCTGCTATTTTCTCCGTTCGGCATGCTTCGTTGTAGCTCTCTTGCCGGTCGCCGGCTTAGCGGCTTGCTTTGCGCGACTAGGTCTGGGGAGAGAAGGAGATAGCGCCGGAAACCTCGCCTTTTGCCTTCTTCAGCGCTGGAACCTGGTTGCTGCGCCTTCTCTTTGTCCATGTGCACACACACGATTCCTCAGCGAAAACCATGCAGAAAACTTTCCACGAGCACCCAGGGATGTGCACCCAGCACCACGTGCACGCGCACGCAGCTAGAGAAAAGCACCTACCTTTTCACACACTGATGCCTAAGCAAACGCGTGGCCACACACACGCACACATCCGCAAGCGCGCCTACTCCCATCTATTGAGGGAAAGACGGACGAGCAACGTCCTGACAGGCTTGAGGGGAAAAACGTCCGTTGATGGTTGGCGTACTGCACGCCCGCCTACGGGGCTGCAGGGGAATCCACATTTGGAAGGTACCTGAAGATGTGTGCCTGTTCTTGGAGCTCCGCTAGTAGGGTAGCAAAGACACTCGTAGGCAGTACTGAATGCTGCTCCGTGCTACTTCTCCTCCGCTGGCAAATGCTTCACAGTCGCCCTAGGAAAGACGTTTAACAATCGATCTCCAAGAGGAACGAAACACATGATGCCATAAGGCGAAAGAATAGCAGGGCATCTCTTCACAAGCTTGTCCCTGATCTATAGCTGAGGGCAAACACTTGTGTGCTTGTGGGCGAGCGTGTGTCTTTCCTGGAAGCGTTTGGGAGTTTTGCTCAGACGCGTGTTTCCTCAAGTTCAAGAATCAAGATCTAGGATACCTGCAGACAGGTGCCTGTTTGTGTGGAGACAGTCTGTTTGAAACTGTGTTCCTCAGCGCCCGCTCTTTCTCCCCGTCGCTCCACACGCCTGGGAGTCCCTTTCTTTCTCTCCACAAGCACGTGTGTTGACTTCGTCGCACATGTGCATCTGCACAAGCGTTGAGCTCAGCAGAGTGTGTCTCTTGACACTTGATGTGCGTTGGCTGTGTCTGCGTGCTCCAGTGAAGAGAGAAACGGGAAATCATCTTGGTAGAGGCAACAAAGCAAAAGCGAGGCAGGATTGACATCTGCTCAACAGAGACGGATTCCCTGCGCTGACACAGTTCACAGTTACACGAGAAGCAATCTGAGCGGTCCGTCGACCGGAGACGTGTTTCCCAAGAGGTCGTTTAGCGAGTGAACAGCAGTGTGCGCGACTTTCAGGAGTGTGCCTGGAAAGTGCCAGAATCACGAGGAGCATCTGTGTAAAAGCTGCTGCCTCTGTGACCGCATTGAGGCACGTTCCCGTGTCTGCGAGTATATAGACGGCTCTTTCGCGTTCACTCCGAGGGAAACGGTCCGCTATTGCTTCTGTGCGTACAGACGCGATTCCCTTGTCTCTTGCGAACACAGGGAACTCTGTGCATCCAAATCTACAGGCTAAGGACGCGTCTGCATATGTTTTGGTGAACAATCGAGTGTGCGTGTTCTGACAGCTGCCTCTATGCAGACGTCTCCACAGAGCCACTTCTGAATGCCCCGCAGCCCAGGACTGAATGGATACACTAACAAGTGCACCGGTGTGAGCAACCACATATGCAGAAGGACGTCTTTCATCTCACAGAAGCGCGAACGTCTTGGCGTTCAAGCACATGGCAGAAACAAGGTGTGAACAGATGAGCTGCTGCTATTTTCTCCGTTCGGCATGCTTCGTTGTAGCTCTCTTGCCGGTCGCCGGCTTAGCGGCTTGCTTTGCGCGACTAGGTCTGCGGAGAGAAGGAGATAGCGCCGGAAACCTTGCCTTTTGCCTTCTTCGGCGCTGGAACCTGGTTGCTGCGCCTTCTCTTTGTCCATGTGCACACACACGATTCCTCAGCGAAAACCATGCAGAAACCTTACCTCGAGCACCCAGGGATGTGCACCCAGCACCACGTGCACGCACACGCAGCTAGAGAAAAGCACCTACCTTTTCACACACTGATGCCTAAGCAAACGCGTGGCCACACACACGCACACATCCGCAAGCGCGCCTACTCCCATCTATTGAGGGAAAGACGGACGAGCAACGTCCTGACAGGCTTGAGGGGAAAAACGTCCGTTGACGGTTGGCGTACTGCACGCCCGCCTACGGGGCTGCAGGGGAATCCACATTTGGAAGGTACCTGAAGATGTGTGCCTGTTCTTGGAGCTCCGCTAGTAGGGTAGCAAAGACACTCGTAGGCAGTACTGAATGCTGCTCCGTGCTACTTCTCCTCCGGTGGCAAATGCTTCACAGTCGCCCGAGGAAAGACGTTTAACAATCGATCTCCAAGAGAAACGAAACACATGATGCCATAAGGCGAAAGAATAGCAGGGCATCTCTTCACAAGCTTGTCCCTGATCTATAGCTGAGGGCAAACACTTGTGTGCTTGTGGGAGAGCCTGTGTCTTTCCTGGAAGCGTTTGGGAGTTTTGCTCAGACGCGTGTTTCCTCAAGTTCAAGAATCAAGATCTAGGATACCTGCAGACAGGTGCCTGTTTGTGTGGAGACAGTCTGTTTGAAACTGTGTTCCTCAGCGCCCGCTCTTTCTCCCCGTCGCTCCACACGCCTGGGAGTCCCTTTCTTTCTCTCCACAAGCACGTGTGTTGACTTCGTCGCACATGTGCATCTGCACAAGCGTTGAGCTCAGCAGAGTGTGTCTCTTGACACTTGATGTGCGTTGGCTGTGTCTGCGTGCTCCAGTGAAGAGAGAAACGGGAAATCATCTTGGTAGAGGCAACAAAGCAAAAGCGAGGCAGGATTGACATCTGCTCAACAGAGACGGATTCCCTGCGCTGACACAGTTCACAGTTACACGAGAAGCAATCTGAGCGGTCCATCGACCGGAGACGTGTTTCCCAAGAGGTCGTTTAGCGAGTGAACAGCAGGGGCCCATTGTGACATCCCCAAAAGCCTGCACCCCAAATCCTGTACCCCAAAGCCCTGCACTCTGAAATCATACATGCCCAGAACGTGCACCCTAAACTGTGCACCCCAAAATCCTAAACCCCTTAACCCTGCACCCCCAAATCCTCCAGTCCCATGTCCCGAATCCAGCACCCCAAAATCTACCCCCCAAAACCTACATCCCCAAATCCTGCACCCCCAGGTCCTGAACACCCAAAATCTGCACCCCCAGTTCTGCCTCCCCAACACCTGCACCCCCAATTCTGCCTCCACAAGACCTTCACCCGCAGTCCCTGCTCCACTAAATCCTACACCCCAAACCCTGCACCCCCAACCTCCTGGACCCCAAATCCTGCCCCCCACAAGTTGCACCCTAAAATCCTGCACCCCAAATCCTGTCCTACCCACCCTTCAGCCCAAACCCCTTCACCCCAAGATCCTGCTGCCCTAAACCCTGCACCCCCAAATCATCCCTCCCAGCCCTGCCCCCCAAACCCTGTCCCCCTAAAGCCTGACCCCGAAACCCTGCTCCCCAAAACCCTGCTACCCCCAATCTTGTACCCCCAGATCCGTCCCCCAACACCCTGCAATCCCAAACCCTGCACCCCCAATTCTGGCGCTAAACCCTGCACCCCCAGAACCCTGCACCACTGAACCTTGCACCCCAAAACCCTGCTCCCCCAATCCTCCCCCCAAATACTCTGCACCCCAAAACCCTATACCCAAAACCCTGCACCCCACAAGTTGCACCCTGAAATCCCTGCACCCCCAAATCCTCCAAGCCCCAAGTCCTGCACCCCCAGGTGCTGAACACCTGAACCCCTCACCCCAGACCCCTCACCCCAAAACCCTGCACCCCAGTACCCCAGACCACCAAATCTTGCACCTCCAAATCCTGCCCCCTTTAGCCCTGCACTTCAAACCCTGCACCCCAAATCCTGCAACCAAACCCTGTACCCCAAATCCTGCAACCAGCCCTTGTACCCCTAAATCCTTGACCTCCACATCCCGAATCCCCAAACGCAGCAACCCCAAAACCCTACACCCCCAATCTCTGCACCTCCAAATAATTTTCTTTCAAATCCCACACCCAAAGCTCGTACACCCCAAGATTTTGCACCCCCACACACTGCACCCCAGATCCTGCAGCCCCGAATCCTCCAGCCCCATGTCCCAAACCCCGAAACCCTGCAGCCTCAAATCTTGCATCCCCAAAACCCCAGCACCCCAAACTGTTTTCCCCCAAATCCTGCAAACCGCAAATCCTGCACCTCCTGCACCCCAGAATTCAACACCTCCAAATCTTAAACCCTTAAACCCTGCATCCCCCAAATCCTTCCCCCCAACACAGAGCACCCCAAACCCTGCACCCCCAGTTCCTGCAGCCCCTAACTCTGCACCCCAAACGCTGCACCCTCAGATCCTGTGTCCCCCTAAATCTTCCACCTCCAAACCCTGCACCCCAACATCCAGCTGCCTTAAACCCTGAACCCCCATGTCCTGCACAGCCAAGCCCTACACCCCAAGATCCTTTCCTCCCGAACTCTGTACCCCTAGGTCCTGAACCCCAAAATCCTTCCCCCCCCCCACCCCGCACCCTCAAACCCTGCACCAACATCCCTGCACCTGCAAATCCTTCCCCCCAACACCCTGCACCCCAAAATTCTACACCTCCAAATCCTAAACCCTTAAACCTGACCCTCCAAATCCTTCCCCCCAACACAGTGCCCCCCAAACCCTGCACCCCAGATCCTGCAGCCCCTAACTCTGCACCCCAAACGCTGCACCCTCAGATCCTGCGTCCCCCAACCCTGCACCCCAAGTCCTTTACCCCAAAATTCCCAAACCTGCAAACCCAAATCCTGCACCCCCGGGTCCTGAACATGCGAACCCTGCACCCCAAAGCCTCAGCCTGAAGCCCTGCGCCCCCAAATCCTGCAGTACACAACCCTTCACCCCAAAACTCTTCAACCCAAGATACTGAAACCCTAAGCCCTGACCCCCCAAACCTACATCCCCAAATCCTGCACCCCCAGGTCCTGAACACCCAAAATCTGCACCCCCAAATCCCTGAACTCCAAAAACCTGCACCCCCAATTCTGCCTCCCCAAGACCTGCACCCCCAAACCCTGCACCACTAAACCCTGCACCCCCAAACCCTGTACCCCAAATCCTGCCCCCCACAAGTTGCACCCTAAAAACCTGCACCCCAAATCCTGTCCTACCCAACCCTTCACCCCAAACCCCTTCACCCCAAGATCCTGCTGACCTAAACCCTGCACCCCAAAATCATCCCTACCAACCCTGCCCCCCAAACCCTGTCCCCCTAAAGCCTGACCCCGAAACCCTGCTCCCCAAAACCCTGCTACCCCCAATCTTGCACCCCCAGATCCTGCTGCTCCAAACCCTGCACCCCCAAATCCTCCAGCCCCACGTACCGAACTCCCAAACCCTGCATCCCACAACCCTGCACCCCACAACCCCTTCACCCCCAAATCCTGCACCCCCAACCCTACCCCCTAAACTTTCCACCCCCAAATCCTGCCCTACCAAGCCCTCCACCCCAAACCCCTGCACCCCAAGATCCTGCACCCTAAACTCTGCACCCCCATATCCTCCTTCCCCAAACCCTGCACCCCAAAACACTGCACTCCAAACCACTGCACCCCTAAACCCTGAACCCCCAAATCCTGCACCCCTGGAACCTGCAACCCCAGACCCTGTAGCCCCAAATCAGGCCCCCCAAAATCCTGCTGCCCCAGCCTTGCACCCCCAAATACTGCACCACCTAATCCTCCAAACCCCTAACACAACCCCCTAACTCCTTTGTCCCCAGGGCCCATTGTGACATCCCAGGACCCCCCATTGTCCCCAGGGCCCATTGTGACACCATGGGGAACCCCCTTGTCACTGGGGACCCATTGTGACACCATGGGGAGCTCCCCTTCTCCTCAGGGCCCATTGTGCCATCCTGGGGACCCCCATATCCCCAGAGCTCACTGTGGCACCATGGGGACACCCTTTGTCACTGTGGCCCATTGTGACATCCAAGGACCTCCCATTGTCCCCAGGGCCCATTGCTACATCCTGGGGACCCCCTTGTCCCCAGGACCCATTGTGACACCATGGGGAGCCGCCCTTGTCCTCAGGGCCCATTGTGAACATCCTGGGGACCCTCCATTGTCCCCAGGGCCCATTCTGACATCCTGGGGAGCCCCTTTGTCCCCAGGGCCCATTGTGACGTCCCAGAACCCCCCATTGTCCCCAGGGCTCATTGTGACATCCTCGGCACCCCCTTGTCCCCAGGACCCATCGTGGCACCGTGGGGACCCCCCTTGTCACTGGGGACCCATTGTGACACCATGGGGACCTCCCATTGTCCTCAGGGCCCATTGAGAAATCCTGGGGACCCCCTTTATCACTGGGGACCCATTGTGACAGCCCAGGACCCCCCATTGTCCCAAGGGCCCACTGTGACATCCTGGGGATCCCCCTTTATCCTCAGGGCCCATTGTGACACCCTGGGGACCCCATTAGCCCCCAGGGCCCGTTGTGACATCCGGAGGACCACCCTTTGTCCCCAGGGCTCATTGTGGCACTATGGGGACGCCCTTTGTCACTGGGGCACATTGTGATATCCTGGGACCCCACTTTGTCCCCAGGGCCCATTGTGACATCCTGGGCACCCCCTTGTCCCCAGGACCCATTTTGACATCCCAGGATTCCTTATTGTCCCCAGGACCCATTGTGAAACCATGGGGACCCTCTTGTCACTGGGGCCCATTGTGACACCATAGGGAACCCCCCCCTTGTCCTCAGGGCCCATCGTGACATCCTGGGGACATCTCTTGTCCCCAGGGCCCATTGTGACATCCTGGGGACCCCTCCTTCTCCCCAGGGCCCATTGTGACGTCCCAGGACCCCCCATTGTCCCCAGGGCCCATTGTGACACCATGGGGACCCCCGCCTTGTACTCAGGAGCCATTGTGACATCCTGGGCACCCCACATTGTCCCCAGGGCCCATTGTGACATACTGGGGACCCTCCTTTGTCCCCAGGGCCCATTGTGACTCCGTGGGGACCCCGCTTGTCCCCAGGGCCCATTGTCACATTCAGGGGACCCCTTTTTATCCCCTGGGCCCATTGTGACGTCCCAGGACACCCCGTTGTCCCCAGGGCCCATTGTGACATCCCAGGACCCCACTTTGTCCCCAGGGCCCGTTGTGGCACTGTGGGGATCCCCCTTGTCCCCAGGGCCCATTGTGACATCCCGGGGACCCCCTTAGTCCCCAGGGCCCATTATGACAGGGTGGGGACTCCACTTGTCCCCAGGGCCCATTGTGACAGCATGGGGTCCCCCCCTTGTCCCCAGGGCCCATAGCGGCTCCATAGGGACCCTACTTGTCACTGGGGACCCATTGTGACACCGTGGGGGTCCCCCCTTTGTCCCCAGTGTCCATTGTGACATCCCAGGACCCCCCTTTGTCTCTAGGGCCCATTGTGGCACCATGGGGACCCCCCATTGTCCCCAGGGTCCATTGTGACATCCTGGGGACCCCCTTTGAACCCAGGGCCCATCGCGACACCATGGGGCCCCCCTTGTCACTGGGGATCCATTTTGACACCATGGGGACCCCCCCTTTCCTCAAGGTCCATTGTGACATCCTGGGCACCCCTCATTGTCCCCAGGGCCCACTGTGATATCCTGGGGACCCCCTTGTCCCCATGGGCTATCATGGCACCGTGGGGAACCCACCCTGTCCCCAGGGCCCATTGTGACACCGTGGGGACCCCCTTTGTCTCTAGGGCCCATTGGACGTCCCAGGACTCCCCGTTGTCCCCTGGGCCCATTGTGACGTCCCTGGACCCCCCATTGTCCCCAGGGCCCACTGTGACATCTTGGGACCCCCCTTTGTCACTGGGGCCCATTCTGACACCATGGGGACCCCCTTTGTACCCAGGGCCCATTGTGACATCCTGGGGACCCCCCCTTGTCCCCAGGGTCCATTGTGACATCCCAAGACCCCCCTTGTCCCCAGTGCCCATTATGACATCCCAGGACCCCACTTTTTCCCCAGGGCCCATTGTGCCACCATGGGGACCCCCTTTGTCACTGGTGCCCATTGTGACATCCCAGGAACCCCCTTGTCCTCAGAGCCCATCGTGACATCCCAAAACCCCCCATTGTCTCCAGGGCCCATTGTGACATCCTGGGGACCCCCCTTTGTCCCCAGGGCCCATTGTGACACCATGGGGACGCCACTTGTTCCCAGGACCCATTGTGGCATTCTAGGGACTCCGTTTGTCCCCATGGCCCATGGTGAAACTGTCAGGATACCCCAGGTCCCCAGGGCCCACTGTGACCTCCTGGGGAGACCCCATTGTTCCCAAGGCCCATTGTGGCACCATGGGGACCTCCTTTGTCCCCAGGGCCCATTGTGACATCCCAGGACCCCACTTAGTCCCCAGGGCCCATTGTGCCACCATGGGGACCCCCTTTGTCACTGGTGCCCATTTTGACATCCCAGGACCCCCCTTGTCCTCAGAGCCCATCGTGACATCCCAAAACCCCCCATTGTCTCCAGGGCTCATTGTGACATTCAGGGGACACGCCTTTGTCCGCAGGGCCCATTGTGACACCGTCGAAATACCCCATGTCCCCAGGGCCCATTGTGACATCCTGGGGACCCCCCTTGTCCCCAGAGCCCATTGTGACATCCTGGGGAGCCCCCTTTGTCCCCAGGGGCCATTGTGACATCCCAGGACCCCCCATTGTCCCCAGGGCCCATTGTGACATCCTGGGGACCCACTTTGTCCCCAGGGCCCATTGTGGCACCATGTGGACGCCCTTTGTCTCCAGGGCCCCTTGTGACATCACAGGATGCCTCTCTGTCCCCAGGGCCCATTGTGACACTGTGGGGACCTCCCTTGTCCCCAGGGCCCATTGTGACATTCAGGGGACACCCCTTGTCCCCAGGGCCCATCGTGGTACCATGGGGACCCCCTTTGTCACTGGGGCCCACTGTGGCATCCCAGGACCCCACTTTGTCCCCAGGGCCCATTGTGACACCATGTGGACACCCTTGTCCCCAGGGCCCATCATGGCACTGTGGGGACCCTCCTTGTCCCCAGGGCCCATTGGGACATCCTGGGGACCCCCGTTGTCCCCAGGGCCCATTGTGGCACCATGGGGACCCTCTTTGTCACTGGGGCCCATTGTGACATCCCAGGACCCCCCGTGGTCCCCAGGGCCCATTGTGACATCCTGGGGACCCCTTTGTCCCAAGACACCATTGTGACATCCTGTGGACCCCCCCATTGTCCCAAGGGCCCATTGTGACACCATAGGGATCCCCGTTGTCCCCAGGGCCCATTGCGAGGTCCCAGGACCCCCCGTTGTCCCCAGGGCCCATTGTGACATTTTGGGGACCCCCCCTTGTCGCCAGGGCCCATTGTGACATCCTGGGGACCCCGTTTTTTCCCAGGACCCACTGTGGCACCATGGGGACCTCCTTTGTCCCCAGGGCTCATTGTGACACCGTGGGGACTCCCTTTGTCCGCAGGGCCCATTGTGACATCCTGGGGTCCCCCTTGTCCCCAGGGCCCATCGTTGCACCGAGGGGATCCCCTCTTTGTCCCCAGGGACAATTGTGACACTGTGGGGACCCCCTTTGTCCCCAGGGCCCATTGTGACATCCTGGGGATCCTATTGTCCCCAGGTCCCGTCCTGGCACTGTGGGGACCCCCTTTGTCCCCAGGGCCCGTTGTGACATCCTGGGGATCCTATTGTCCCCAGGTCCCGTCCTGGCACTGTGGGGACCCCCTTTGTCCCCAGGGCCCGTTGTGACATCCTGGGGATTCTATTGTCCCCAGGTCCCGTCCTGGCACTGTGGGGACCCCCTTTGTCCCCAGGGCCCACTGTGACATTCAAGGGAACCCCCTTGTCCCCAGGGCCCATTGTGACCTTCAAGGGACCCCCCATTGTCCCCAGGGCCCGTTATGACGTCCCAGGACGCCACTTTGTCCCCAGGGCCCATTGTAGACACCATGGGGACCACATTTGTCCCCAGAACCCATTGTGACATCCCAGGACCCCCTTTGTCCCCAGGGCTCATTGTGACATCCTGGGCACCCCGTTTGTCTCCAGGGCCCGTTGTGACACCATGGGGACCCCACTTGTTCCCAGGACCCATTGTGGCATTCTGGGGACTCCCTTTGTCCCCATGACCCATGGTGACACCATGGGGACCCGATTTGTCACTGGGGCCCATTGTGACATCCCAGGACCGCCCAATTGTCCCCAGGGCCCACTGAGACATCCTGGGGACCCCCGCTTTCTCCCCAGATCGCATTGTCACATGCTTGGGACCCTCATTATCCCCAGAACTCATTGTGGCTCCATGGGGACACCCTTTGTCACTGGGGCCCACTGTGACATCCCAGGACCCCCCATTGTCCCCAGGGCCCATTGTGACATCCTGGGGTCCCCCTTTTGTCCCCTGGGCCCATTGTGACACTGTGGGGACGTCCTTTGTCCCCAGGGCCAATTATCACATCCTGGCGACCCCCTTTGTCCCCAGGACCCATTGTGACATCCTGGGAACCCCCTCGTCTCCAGTGCCCACTGTGACATCCCAGGACTCCACTTTGTCCCCAGGTCCAACTGTGACACCGTAGGGACCCTCTTTGTCCCCAGGGCCCATTGTGACAGAGTGGGGAACCCCGTTGTCCCCAGGGTCCATTGTGACTTCCCAAGATCCCCCTTGTCCCCAGTGCCCATTATGACATCCCAGGACCCCACTTTGTCCCCAGGGCCCATTGTGACACCATGGGGACCCCGCCTTGTCCCCAGGGCCCATAGTGGCACCATGGGGACCCCCCTTGTTACTGGGGAACCATTGTGACACCATGGGCCCCCCGCTTTGTCCCCAGTGCCTATTGTGACATCCCAGGACCCATCTTTGTCCCCAGGGCCCATTGTGGCACCATGGGGACCACCTTTGTCCCCAGGGCCCATTGTGACATCCCAGGACCTCCCATTGTCCCCAGGGCCAATTGTGACATCCTGGGGACCCCCCTTTGTCCCCAGATCCCATTGTGACATGCTGGGGACCCCCATTATCCCCAGAGCTCATTGTGGCACCATGGGGACACCCTGTGTCACTGGGGCCCACTGTGACATCCCAGTGTCCCCCTTGTCCCCAGGGCCCATTGTGACACTGTGGGGACCCCCCTTGTCCCCAGGGCCCATTGTGACATCCTGGGGACCCCCCCTTGTCCACAGGGCCCATTGTGACATTTTGGGACTCCACTTTGTCCCCAGTGCTCATTGTGAAATTCTGGGGACCCCCCTTGTCCTCAGGGCCCATTGTGACAGCCGAGGACCTTACTTTGTCCCCAGGGTCCTTTGTGTCATCCGGAGGACCCCCTCGTCTCCAGTGCCCATTGTGACATCCCAGGACTCCACTTTGTCCCCAGGTCCAACTGTGACACCGTAGGGACTCTCTTTGTCCCCAGGGCACATTGTGACAGAGTGTGGAACCCCCTTGTCCCCAGGGCCTATTGTGACATCCTGGGGACCCTCTTTGACCCCAGTGCCCATTGTGACATCCTGGGGACCCCCTTGTCCCCAGGGCCCATCGTGGCACCATGGGGATCCTCCTTGTCCCCAGTGCCCATTGTGACACCGTGGGGACCCCCCCTTTGTCCCCAGGGCCCATTGTGACAGGGTTGGACACCCCTTGTCCTCAGAGCCCATTGTGATATCCTGGGGAGCCCCCTTTGTCCCCAGGGCCCATTGTGTCATCCCAGGACACCCCATTGTCCCCAGAGCCCATTGTGACATCCTGGGGACCCCCTGTTTGTTTCCAGTGCCCATTGTGACGTCCTTGGGTCCCCCCTTGTCCCCAGGGCCTATTGTGACATCCTGGGGACCCCCCCTTATCTCCAGGGCCCATTGTGACATCCCAGGACCCCCTATTTTTCCCAGGGCCCATTGTGAAATCCTGGAGACCCCCTCTTTGTCCCCAGGGCCCATTGTGACACCCTGCGGACCCCCTTGTCCCCAGGGTCCATCGTGGCACCATTGGGACCCCCCCTTTGTCTCCATTCCCCGTTGTGACATCTTTGGGACCCCTCTTGTCACCAGAGCCCATTGTGACATCCTGGGGACCCCCTTTGTCTCCAGGGTTCATTGTGACACCGTAGGGACCCCACTTGTCGTCAGAGCCCATTGTGATATTCAGGAGACCCGTCTTTGTTCCCAGGGCCTATTGTGACATCCTGGGGACCCCTCTTTGTCCCCAGGGACCATTGTAACATCCCAGAACCCCCCCTTGTCCCCAGGGCCAATTGTGACATCCCAGGACCTCCCATTGTCCCCAGGGCCATTGTGACATTTCAGGACGCCACTTTGTCCCCAGTGCTCATTGTGAAATTTTGGGGACCCCCTTTGTACTCAGGGCCCATTGTGACAGCCGAGGACCTTATCTTGTCCCCAGGGCCCATAGTGGCACCGTGGGGATCCCTCTTGTCACTTGGGCCCATTGTGACACCATGGGGACCCCTGCTTTGTCCCCAGAGCACATTGTGACATCCCAGGACCCCCCATTGTCCCCAGAGCCCATTGTGACATCCTGGGGACCCCTCTTTGTCCCCAGGGCCCATTGAGATGTCCTAGGACCCCCCTTTGTCCCCAGGGCCCATTGTAAGACCATGGAGACCCCATTTGTCACTGGGGCCCATTTTGACATGCCAGGACCCCGCTTTGTTCCCAGAGCCCGTTGTGATATCCTGGGGATGCCCCCCCTTTGTCCCCAGGGCCCATTGTGACATCCAGGGGACCCCTTTTGTCCCAAGGGCCCATTGTGGCACCATGGGGACCCCTTTGTCCCCAGGGCCCATTGTGACGTCTCAGGATCCCCCGTTATCCCCTGGGCCCATTGTGACATTCTGAGGACCCCAAATGTCCCCAGGGCCCATTGTGACATTCTGGGGACCCCCTTTGTCCCCAGGGCCCATTGTGGCACCATGGGGATCCCCTTTGTCACTGGGCCCCATTGTGACATCCCAGGACCCCAATTTGTCTCCAGGGCCCATTGTGACATCCTGGGGACTCCGTTGTCCCCAGGGCCCATCGTGGCACCGAGGGGACTTCCCCCTTTGTCCCCTGGGACCATTTTGACACCGTGGGGACCCCCTTTGTCCCCAGGGCCCATTGTGACATCCTGGGGACCACCCTTTGTCCCCAGGGCCGACTGTGACATTCAAGGGACCCCCCCTTGTCTCCAGGGCCCATTGTGACGTCCCAGGACCCCCCATTGTCTCCAGGGCCCATTGTGACATCCTGGGGACCTTTTTTGTCCCCTGGGCCCATTGTGACACTGTGGGGACCTCCTTTGTCCCCAGAGCCCATTGTGACATCCTCGGGACAACCTTTGTCCCCAAGGCCCATCGTGACAGGGTGGGGACCCCCTTTGTCCCAAGGGCTCATTGTGATGTCCCAGGATCCCCATTGTCCCCAGAGCCCATTGTGGTGTCCTGGGGACCCCCTTTGTCACTGGGGCCCATTGTGACATCCCAGGACCCCGCCTGGTCCCAAGGGCCCATGGTGTCATCCTGGGCACCCCCTTTGTCCCAAGACCCAATTGTGACATCCTGGGGACCACCCATTGTCCCAAGGGCCCATTGTGACACCATGGGGATCCCCTTGTCCCCAGGGCCCATTGTGATATCCCAGGACGCCCCTTTGTCCCCAGGGCCCATTGTGACATCCTGGGGACCCCCTTTGTCCCCAGAGCCCATTGTGACATTCTGGGCACCCCAAATGTCCCCAGGGCCCATTGTGACATTCTGGGGACCTCCCTTTGTCCCCAGGGCCCAATGTGGCACCATGAGGACCCCCTTTGTCACTGGGGCTCATTGTGACATCCCAGGACCCCAATTTGTCCCCAGGGCCCATTCTGACATCCCGGGGACCCCCCTTGTCCCCATGGCCCATCGTGGCACCGAGGGGACCCCGCCTTTGTCCCCAGGGACCATTGTGACATCTTAGGGACCCTATTGTTCCTGGGGCCCATTGTGACGTCCCAGGAACCCTCGTTGTCTGCAGGGCCCATTGTGACATTCTGGGCACCCCCTTTGTCCCCAGGACTCACTGTGGCACCATAGGGACCCCCTTTGTCACTGGGGCCCATTGTGACATCCCAGGACTCCACTTTGTCCCGAGGGCCCATTGTAGACACCATGGGGACCACATTTGTCCCTGGGGCCCATTGTGACATCCCAGGACCCCCCATTGTTCCCAGGGTCCATTGTGACATTTTGGGGACCCCGTTTGTCTCCAGGGCCCGTTGTGACACCATAGGGACCCCCCCTATGTTCCCAGTGCCCATTGTGACATTCTGGGGACCCCCTTTGTCCCCACGGCCCATTGTGACACCATGGGGACCCCACTTGTTCCCAGGACCCATTGTGGCATTCTGGGGACTCCCTTTGTCCCCATGGCCCATGGTGACACCATGGGGACCCCATTTGTCACTGGGGCCCATTGTGACATCCCAGGACCCCCCATTGTCCCCAGGGCCCATTGTGACATTCAGGGGACACCCCTTTGTCCCCAGGGCCCATTGTGACACCGTCAGGTTACTCATGTCCCCAGGGCCCGTTGTGACCTCCTGGGGAGACCCCATTGTCCCCAAGGCCCATTGTGGCACCATGGGGACCCCCTTTGTCACTGGTGCCCATTGTGGCATCCCAGGAACCCCCTTGTCCTCAGAGCCCATCGTGACATCCCAAAACCCCCCATTGTCTCCAGGGCCCATTGTGACATCCTGGGGACCCCCCTTTGTCCCCAGGGCCCATTGCGACACCATGCGGACGCCACTTGTTCCCAGGACCCATTGTGGCATTCTAGGGACTCCGTTTGTCCCCATGGCCCATGGTGAAACCGTCAGGATACCCCAGGTCCCCAGGGCCCATTGTGACCTCCTGGGGAGACCCCATTGTTCCCAAGGCCCATTGTGGCACCATGGGGACCTCCTTTGTCCCCAGGGCCCATTGTGACATCCCAGGACCCCACTTAGTCCCCAGGGCCCATTGTGGCACCATGTGGACCCCCTTTGTCTCCAGGGCCCCTTGTGACATCACAGGACGCCTCTTTGTCCCCAGGGCCCATTGTGACACTGTGGGGACCTCCCTTGTCCCCAGAGCCCATTGTGACATCCTCGGGACAACCTTTGTCCCCAAGGCCCATCGTGACAGGGTGGGGACCCCCTTTGTCCCAAGGGCTCATTGTGATGTCCCAGGATCCCCATTGTCCCCAGAGCCCATTGTGGTGTCCTGGGGACCCCCTTTGTCACTGGGGCCCATTGTGACATCCCAGGACCCCGCCTGGTCCCAAGGGCCCATGGTGTCATCCTGGGCACCCCCTTTGTCCCAAGACCCAATTGTGACATCCTGGGGACCACCCTTTGTCCCCAGGGCCCATTGTGACATCCTGGGGACCCCCTTTGTCCCCAGAGCCCATTGTGACATTCTGGGCACCCCAAATGTCCCCAGGGCCCATTGTGACATTCTGGGGACCTCCCTTTGTCCCCAGGGCCCAATGTGGCACCATGAGGACCCCCTTTGTCACTGGGGCTCATTGTGACATCCCAGGACCCCAATTTGTCCCCAGGGCCCATTCTGACATCCCGGGGACCCCCCTTGTCCCCATGGCCCATCGTGGCACCGAGGGGACCCCGCCTTTGTCCCCAGGGACCATTGTGACATCTTAGGGACCCTATTGTTCCTGGGGCCCATTGTGACGTCCCAGGAACCCTCGTTGTCTGCAGGGCCCATTGTGACATTCTGGGCACCCCCTTTGTCCCCAGGACTCACTGTGGCACCATAGGGACCCCCTTTGTCACTGGGGCCCATTGTGACATCCCAGGACTCCACTTTGTCCCGAGGGCCCATTGTAGACACCATGGGGACCACATTTGTCCCTGGGGCCCATTGTGACATCCCAGGACCCCCCATTGTTCCCAGGGTCCATTGTGACATTTTGGGGACCCCGTTTGTCTCCAGGGCCCGTTGTGACACCATAGGGACCCCCCCTATGTTCCCAGTGCCCATTGTGACATTCTGGGGACCCCCTTTGTCCCCACGGCCCATTGTGACACCATGGGGACCCCACTTGTTCCCAGGACCCATTGTGGCATTCTGGGGACTCCCTTTGTCCCCATGGCCCATGGTGACACCATGGGGACCCCATTTGTCACTGGGGCCCATTGTGACATCCCAGGACCCCCCATTGTCCCCAGGGCCCATTGTGACATTCAGGGGACACCCCTTTGTCCCCAGGGCCCATTGTGACACCGTCAGGTTACTCATGTCCCCAGGGCCCGTTGTGACCTCCTGGGGAGACCCCATTGTCCCCAAGGCCCATTGTGGCACCATGGGGACCCCCTTTGTCACTGGTGCCCATTGTGGCATCCCAGGAACCCCCTTGTCCTCAGAGCCCATCGTGACATCCCAAAACCCCCCATTGTCTCCAGGGCCCATTGTGACATCCTGGGGACCCCCCTTTGTCCCCAGGGCCCATTGCGACACCATGCGGACGCCACTTGTTCCCAGGACCCATTGTGGCATTCTAGGGACTCCGTTTGTCCCCATGGCCCATGGTGAAACCGTCAGGATACCCCAGGTCCCCAGGGCCCATTGTGACCTCCTGGGGAGACCCCATTGTTCCCAAGGCCCATTGTGGCACCATGGGGACCTCCTTTGTCCCCAGGGCCCATTGTGACATCCCAGGACCCCACTTAGTCCCCAGGGCCCATTGTGGCACCATGTGGACCCCCTTTGTCTCCAGGGCCCCTTGTGACATCACAGGACGCCTCTTTGTCCCCAGGGCCCATTGTGACACTGTGGGGACCTCCCTTGTCCCCAGGGCCCATTGTGACATTCAGGGGACACCCCTTGTCCGCAGGGCCCATCGTGGCACCATGGGGACCCCCTTTGTCACTGGGGCCCACTGTGGCATCCCAGGACCCCACTTTGTCCCCAGGACCCATTGTGACACCATGTGGACACCCTTGTCCGCAGGGCCCATCGTGGCACTGTGGGGACCCTCCTTGTCCCCAGGGCCCATTGGGACATCCTGGGGACCCCCTTTGTCCCCAGGGTCCATTGTGGCACCATGGGGACCCTCTTTGTCACTGGGGCCCATTGTGACATCCCAGGACCCCCCGTGGTCCCCAGGGCCCATTGTGACATCCTGGGGACCCTCTTTGTCCCAAGACCCCATTGTGACATCCTGTGGACCCCCCCATTGTCCCAAGGGCCCATTGTGACACCATAGGGATCCCCTTTGTCCCCAGGGCCCATTGCGAGGTCCCAGGACCCCCCGTTGTCCCCAGGGCCCATTGTGACATTTTGGGGACCCCCCCTTGTCGCCAGGGCCCATTGTGACATCTTGGGGACCCCGTTTTTTCCCAGGACCCACTGTGGCACCATGGGGACCTCCTTTGTCCCCAGGGCCCATTGTGATATCCGAGGGACCCCCTTGTCCCCAGGGCCCATAGTGTCACCTTGGGGACCACTCTTGTCACTTGGGCCCATTGTGACACCATGGGGACCCACTATGTGCCCAGGGCCCATTGTGACATTCTAGGACTCCCCATTTTCCCCAGAGCCCATTGTGACATCCTGGGGATCCCCCTTTGTCCCCTGGGTCCATTGTAATGTCCCAGGACCCCCTTGTCCCCAGTGTTCATTGTGAAATCCTGGGGATTCCCTTTGTCCCGAGGGCCCATTGTGGCACCATGGGACCGCCTTTGTCACTGGGGACCATTGTGACATTCCAGGATTCCACTTTGTCCCCAGGGCCCGTTCTGACACCGTGGGGACCCCCATTGTCCCCAGGGCCCATTGTGACATCCTGGGGATCACCCTTTGTCCCAAGGGCCCATTGTGACGGGGTGGGGACCTTTTTTGTCCCCAGGGCCCATTGTGACATCTTGGGTACCCCCTTGTCCCCAGTGTCCATTGTGACATCCTGGGGACCCCCAATTGTCCCAGGGCCCATTGTGACATTCCAGGACCCCCCTTGTCTCCAGGGCTCATTGTGACATCACAGGACGCCCCTTTGTCCCCAGGGCCCGTTGTGACACAGTGGGGACCCCCCTGTCCCCAGGGCCCATTGTGCCATCCTGGGGACTCTCTTTGTCCCCAGGGCCCATTGTGATATCCTGGCGACCCCCGCTTTGTCCCCAGGGCCCATTGTGAACATCCTGGGGACCCCCTTTGTCCCCAGGGCCCATTGTGACATCCCTGGACCCCCCATTGTCCCCAGGGCGCATTGTGACATTCAGGGGACCTGCCTTTGGCCCCCGGGGCCCATTGTGATATCGTGGGGACCGTCTTTGTCCCCAGGGCCCATTGTGACACCATCAAGACCCCTCTTTGTCCCCAGGGCCTATTGTGACATACTGGGGACCCCCCCTTGTCTCCAGGGCCCATTGTGACGTCCGAGGACCCCCCCTTGTCCCCAGGGTCCATTGTGAACATCCTGGGGACCCCCTTTGTCCCCAGGGCCCATTGTGACACCGTGGGGACCCCGCTTGTCCTCAGGGCCCATTGTGACATTCAGGGGACCTCTCTTTGTCCCCAGGGCCTATTGTGACATCCTGGGGAACCCCCTTGTCTCCAGTCCCATTGTGATGTCCCAGGACCCCCCATTTTCCTTAGGGCCCATTGTGAAATCCGGGGGAACCCCCCCTTTCTCCTCAGGGCCCATTGTGACGTCCTGGGGACCCCCCTTTGTCCCCAGGGCCCATTGTGACGTTCAGGGGAACCACCTCTGTCCCCAGGGCCTATTGTGACATCCTGGGACACCCCCTTTGTCCCCAGGGCTCATTGTGACGTCCCAGGACCCCCCATTGTTCCCAGGGCCCATTATGAAATCCTGGGGACCCCCCCTTTGTCCCCAGGGCCCATCGTGGCACCATGGGGATCCCACCTTTGTCCCCAGGGCCCATTGTGACAGGGTGGGACCCCCCTTGTTCCCAGGGCCCATTGTGACATCCTTAGGATGCCCTTTTTCCCCAGGGCCCATTGTGATATCCCAGGACCCCCCCTTGTCCCCAGGGCCCATTGTGACATCCTGGGGACCCTATTTGTCTGCAGAGCCCATTGTGACATCCTGGGGAGCCCCCTTTGTCCCCAGGGCCCATTGTGACATCCTGAGGACGCCCTTTGTCCCCAGGGCCCATTGTTATGTCCAAGGACCCCCCGTTGTCCCCAGGGCCCATTGTGACATCCTGAGGATGCCCTTTGTCCCCAGAGCCTATTGTGACATCCTGGGGACCCCTCTTTGTCTGCAGAGCCCATTGTGACATCCTGGGGAGCCCCCTTTGTCCCCAGGGCCCATTGTGACATCCTGAGGACGCCCTTTGTCCCCAGGGCCCATTGTTATGTCCAAGGACCCCCCGTTGTCCCCAGGGCCCATTGTGACATCCTGAGGCTGCCCTTTGTCCCCAGAGCCTATTGTGACATCCTGGGGACCCCTCTTTGTCCCCAGGGCCCATTGTGACAGGGTGGGACCCCCCTTGTCCCCAGAGCCCATTGTGACATCCTGGGGACCCCTTTGTCACCAGAGGCCATTGTGATATCCTAGGGACCCCCGCTTTGTCCCCAGGGCCCATTGTGACATTCGGGGGACCCCCCTTTATCCCCAGGGCCCATTGTGACATCCTTGGGACCTCATTTGTCCCCAAGGCCCATTGTTGTACCATGGGGACCCCCTTTGTCCCCACGGCCCATTGTGACAGCGATGACAGCGGTGTCAGTGATCAGGACACGGAACCACGGGCGCAGCTCCATGCGGTGCTTTATTCCAGCGCTGGGAAACCCGGGGTTCGCACCCAGAGCTTCCAACAGCTGATTCAGACTCCACCTTATTTATACAAGTTGGTCACATACATATTCCTTATAACCCCTGACAACCATGAGCACATCCCACACCTATTCTAACACAAACTGTCTGTCTAAGAGATGTTAAGCAACATTCGCATGTTTATCAGTTATTTCTAAGGTACCAACTTGAAAAGAATATATCATAAATGTATGTCAACCTTAAGAGTAAGGCTTGGTTGCAGCTACCTGCTTTAAAAGAATATATCATAAATGTATGTCAACCTTAAGAATAAAGCTTGGTTACAGCTACCTGCTTTAGAAGAATATATCATAAATGTATGTCAGCTTTAAGAATAAGGCTTGGTTACAGCTACCTATAAAGAATATATCGTAAATGTATGCCAAACTTAAGAATAAGGCTTGGTTACAGCTACCTGCTTTAGAAGAATATATCATAACTGTATGTCAGCTTTAAGAATAAGGCTTGGTTACAGCTACCTTTAAAAGAATATATCGTAAATCTACGTCAACTTTAAGAATAAGGTTTGGTTACTGTCTTAAAGTTAATCCAACCGTAACAGATCAGTGATATCCAGGGATCCAACCGTAACAGATCAGTGATACCCAGGGATCCAACCGTAACAGATCAGTGATACACAGGGATCCAACCGTAACAGGTCAGTGACACCCAGGGATCCAACCGTAACAGATCAGTGATACCCAGGGATCCAACCGTAACAGATCAGTGACACCCAGGGATCCAACCGTAACAGATCAGTGATACCCAGGGATCCAACCATAACAGGTCAGTGATACCCAGGGATCCAACCGTAACAGGTCAGTGATACCCAGGGATCCAACCGTAACAGGTCAGTGATACCCAGGGATCCAACCGTAACAGATCAGTGACACCCAGGGATCCAACCGTAACAGATCAGTGACACCCAGGGATCCAACCGTAACAGATCAGTGATACCCAGGGATCCAACCGTAACAGATCAGTGACACCCAGGGATCCAACCGTAACAGGTCAGTGACACCCAGGGATCCAACTGTAACAGGTCAGTGACACCCAGGGATCCAACCGTAACAGATCAGTGACACCCAGGGATCCAACCGTAACAGGTCAGAGATACCCAGGGATCCAACCGTAACAGCTCAGTGACACCCAGGGATCCAACCGTAACAGGTCAGTGACACCCAGGGATCCAACTGTAACAGATCAGTGACACCCAGGGATCCAACCGTAACAGGTCAGTGACACCCAGGGATCCAACTGTAACAGATCAGTGATACCCAGGGATCCAACCGTAACAGGTCAGTGATACCCAGGGATCCAACCGTAACAGATCAGTGACACCCAGGGATCCAACCGTAACAGGTCAGTGATACCCAGGGATCCAACCGTAACAGCTCAGTGACACCCAGGGATCCAACCGTAACAGGTCAGTGATACCCAGGGATCCAACCGTAACAGCTCAGTGACACCCAGGGATCCAACCGTAACAGGTCAGTGATACCCAGGGATCCAACCGTAACAGATCAGTGACACCCAGGGATACAACCGTAACAGATCAGTGACACCCAGGGATCCAACCGTAACAGGTCAGTGATACCCAGGGATCCAACCGTAACAGCTCAGTGACACCCAGGGATCCAACCGTAACAGGTCAGTGATACCCAGGGATCCAACCGTAACAGATCAGTGATACCCAGGGATCCAACCGTAACAGCTCAGTGACACCCAGGGATCCAACCGTAACAGGTCAGTGATACCCAGGGATCCAACCGTAACAGATCAGTGATACCCAGGGATCCAACCGTAACAGGTCAGTGATACACAGGGATCCAACCGTAACAGATCAGTGATACCCAGGGATCTAACCGTAACAGGTCAGTGATACCCAGGGATCCAACCGTAACAGATCAGTGACACACAGGGATCCAACCGTAACAGGTCAGTGATACCCAGGGATCCAACTGTAACAGATCAGTGATACCCAGGGATCCAACCGTAACAGGTCAGTGATACACAGGGATCCAACCGTAACAGATCAGTGACACCCAGGGATCCAACCGTAACAGTTCAGTGATACCCAGGGATCCAACTGTAACAGGTCAGTGATACCCAGGGATCCAACCGTAACAGATCAGTGATACCCAGGGATCCAACCGT
Source organism: Patagioenas fasciata (assembly GCF_037038585.1). Taxonomy (NCBI): domain Eukaryota; kingdom Metazoa; phylum Chordata; class Aves; order Columbiformes; family Columbidae; genus Patagioenas; species Patagioenas fasciata. The sequence continues at coordinate 14,978,437 of NC_092536.1, forward strand.
AACAGATCAGTGATACCCAGGGATCCAACTGTAACAGGTCAGTGATACCCAGGGATCCAACTGTAACAGATCAGTGACACCCAGTGATCCAACCGTAACAGATCAGTGATACCCAGGGATCCAACTGTAACAGATCAGTGATACCCAGGGATCCAACCGTAACAGGTCAGTGATACCCAGGGATCCAACTGTAACAGGTCAGTGATACCCAGGGATCCAACCGTAACAGGTCAGTGATACCCAGGGATCCAACCGTAACAGGTCAGTGATACACAGGGATCCAACTGTAACAGATCAGTGACACCCAGGGATCCAACCGTAACAGGTCAGTGATACCCAGGGATCCAACCGTAACAGGTCAGTGACACCCAGGAATCCAACCGTAACAGATCAGTGATACCCAGGGATCCAACCGTAACAGATCAGTGATACCCAGGGATCCAACCGTAACAGGTCAGTGACACCCAGGGATCCAACCGTAACAGGTCAGTGATACCCAGGGATCCAACTGTAACAGATCAGTGATACCCAGGGATCCAACCGTAACAGGTCAGTGATACACAGGGATCCAACCGTAACAGGTCAGTGATACCCAGGGATCCAACTGTAACAGATCAGTGACACCCAGTGATCCAACCGTAACAGATCAGTGACACCCAGGGATCCAACCGTAACAGATCAGTGATACCCAGGGATCCAACCGTAACAGGTCAGTGACACCCAGGGATCCAACCGTAACAGGTCAGTGATACACAGGGATCCAACCGTAACAGGTCAGTGATACCCAGGGATCCAACTGTAACAGATCAGTGACACCCAGTGATCCAACCGTAACAGATCAGTGATACCCAGGGATCCAACTGTAACAGATCAGTGATACCCAGGGATTCCACTGTAACAGGTCAGTGATACCCAGGGATCCAACCGTAACAGGTCAGTGATACCCAGGGATCCAACCGTAACAGGTCAGTGATACCCAGGGATCCAGCTGTAACAGATCAGTGATACCCAGGGATCCAACCGAAACAGATCAGTGACACCCAGGGATCCAGCTGTAACAGATCAGTGATACCCAGGGATCCAGCTGTAACAGATCAGTGATACCCAGGGATCCAACCGTAACAGGTCAGTGATACCCAGGGATCCAACCGTAACAGATCAGTGATACCCAGGGATCCAACCGTAACAGATCAGTGACACCCAGGGATCCAACCGTAACAGATCAGTGATACCCAGGGATCCAACCGTAACAGATCAGTGATACCCAGGGATCCAACCGTAACATGTCAGTGATACACAGGGATCCAACCGTAACAGATCAGTGATACCCAGGGATCCAACCGTAACAGGTCAGTGATACCCAGGGATCCAACCGTAACAGGTCAGTGATACCCAGGGATCCAACCGTAACAGGTCAGTGATACCCAGGGATCCAACCGTAACAGGTCAGTGATACCCAGGGATCCAGCTGTAACAGATCAGTGATACCCAGGGATCCAACCGTAACAGATCAGTGATACCCAGGGATCCAACCGTAAGAGATCAGTGACACCCAGGGATCCAACCGTAACAGATCAGTGACACCCAGGGATCCAACTGTAACAGGTCAGTGATACCCAGGGATCCAACTGTAACAGATCAGTGATACCCAGGGATCCAACCGTAACAGGTCAGTGATACACAGGGATCCAACCGTAACAGGTCAGTGATACCCAGGGATCCAACCGTAACAGATCAGTGACACCCAGTGATCCAACCGTAACAGATCAGTGACACCCAGTGATCCAACCGTAACAGATCAGTGATACCCAGGGATCCAACTGTAACAGATCAGTGATACCCAGGGATCCAACTGTAACAGGTCAGTGATACCCAGGGATCCAACTGTAACAGGTCAGTGATACCCAGGGATCCAACCGTAACAGGTCAGTGATACCCAGGGATCCAACCGTAACAGATCAATGATACCCAGGGATCCAACCGTAACAGATCAGTGACACCCAGGGATCCAACCGTAACAGATCAGTGATACCGAGGGATCCAACCGTAACAGGTCAGTGACACCCAGGGATCCAACCGTAACAGATCAGTGACACCCAGGGATCCAACCGTAACAGATCAGTGATACCCAGGGATCCAACTGTAACAGATCAGTGATACCCAGGGATCCAACCGTAACAGATCAGTGATACCCAGGGATCCAACTGTAAAAGGTCAGTGATACCCAGGGATCCAACCGTAACAGGTCAGTGATACCCAGGGATCCAACCGTAACAGATCAGTGATACCCAGGGATCCAACCGTAACAGATCAGTGACACCCAGGGATCCAACCGTAACAGATCAGTGATACCCAGGGATCCAACCGTAACAGGTCAGTGATACACAGGGATCCAACCGTAACAGATCAGTGACACCCAGGGATCCAACCGTAACAGTTCAGTGATACCCAGGGATCCAACCGTAACAGGTCAGTGATACCCAGGGATCCAACCGTAACAGGTCAGTGACACCCAGGGATCCAACCGTAACAGGTCAGTGATACCGAGGGATCCAACCGTAACAGATCAGTGACACCCAGGGATCCAACCGTAACAGGTCAGTGATACACAGGGATCCAACCGTAACAGATCAGTGATACCCAGGGATCCAACCGTAACAGGTCAGTGATACCCAGGGATCCAACCGTAACAGATCAGTGATACCCAGGGATCCAACCGTAACAGGTCAGTGATACCCAGGGATCCAACCGTAACAGTTCAGTGATACACAGGGATCCAACCGTAACAGGTCAGTGACACCCAGGGATCCAACCGTAACAGGTCAGTGACACCCAGGGATCCAACCGTAACAGGTCAGTGACACCCAGGGATCCAACCGTAACAGGTCAGTGATACCCAGGGATCCAACCGTAACAGGTCAGTGATACCCAGGGATCCAACCGTAACAGGTCAGTGACACCCAGGGATCCAACCGTAACAGATCAGTGACACCCAGGGATCCAACCGTAACAGATCAGTGACACCCAGGGATCCAACCGTAACAGATCAGTGATACCCAGGGATCCAACCGTAACAGATCAGTGACACCCAGGGATCCAACTGTAACAGTTCAGTGACACCCAGGGATCCAACTGTAACAGGTCAGTGACACCCAGGGATCCAACCGTAACAGATCAGTGACACCCAGGGATCCAACCGTAACAGGTCAGAGATACCCAGGGATCCAACCGTAACAGGTCAGTGACACCCAGGGATCCAACCGTAACAGGTCAGTGACACCCAGGGATCCAACTGTAACAGATCAGTGACACCCAGGGATCCAACTGTAACAGGTCAGTGACACCCAGGGATCCAACCGTAACAGGTCAGTGATACACAGGGATCCAACCGTAACAGATCAGTGACACCCAGGGATCCAACCGTAACAGGTCAGTGATACCCAGGGATCCAACCGTAACAGGTCAGTGACACCCAGGGATCCAACCGTAACAGGTCAGTGATACCCAGGGATCCAACCGTAACAGGTCAGTGATACCCAGGGATCCAACCGTAACAGATCAGTGATACCCAGGGATCCAACCGTAACAGATCAGTGATACCCAGGGATCCAACCGTAACAGGTCAGTGACACCCAGGGATCCAACCGTAACAGGTCTGTGATACCCAGGGATCCAACTGTAACAGATCAGTGATACCCAGGGATCCAACCGTAACAGGTCAGTGATACACAGGGATCCAACCGTAACAGGTCAGTGATACCCAGGGATCCAACTGTAACAGATCAGTGACACCCAGTGATCCAACCGTAACAGATGAGTGACACCCAGTGATCTAACCGTAACAGATCAGTGATACCCAGGGATCCAACTGTAACAGATCAGTGATACCCAGGGATCCAACCGTAACAGGTCAGTGATACCCAGGGATCCAACTGTAACAGGTCAGTGATACCCAGGGATCCAACCGTAACAGGTCAGTGATACCCAGGGATCCAACCGTAACAGATCAGTGATACCGAGGGATCCAACCGTAACAGATCTGTGACACCCAGGGATCCAACCGTAACAGATCAGTGATACCGAGGGATCCAACCGTAACAGATCAGTGACACCCAGGGATCCAACCGTAACAGATCAGTGATACCCAGGGATCCAACTGTAACAGATCAGTGATACCCAGGGATCCAACCGTAACAGATCAGTGATACCCAGGGATCCAACTGTAAAAGGTCAGTGACACCCAGGGATCCAACCGTAACAGGTCAGTGATACCCAGGGATCCAACCGTAACAGATCAGTGATACCCAGGGATCCAACCGTAACAGGTCAGTGATACACAGGGATCCAACCGTAACAGATCAGTGACACCCAGGGATCCAACCGTAACAGTTCAGTGATACCCAGGGATCCAACCGTAACAGGTCAGTGATACCCAGGGATCCAACCGTAACAGATCAGTGATACCCAGGGATCCAACCGTAACAGATCAGTGATACCCAGGGATCCAACCGTAACAGATCAGTGACACCCAGGGATCCAACTGTAACAGTTCAGTGATACCCAGGGATCCAACCGTAACAGGTCAGTGATACCCAGGGATCCAACCGTAACAGGTCAGTGATACCCAGGGATCCAACCGTAACAGGTCAGTGACACCCAGGGATCCAACCGTAACAGATCAGTGACACCCAGGGATCCAACTGTAACAGGTCAGTGACACCCAGGGATCCAACTGTAACAGATCAGTGATACCCAGGGATCCAACCGTAACAGATCAGTGACACCCAGGGATCCAACCGTAACAGGTCAGTGATACCCAGGGATCCAACCGTAACAGGTCAGTGATACCCAGGGATCCAACCGTAACAGGTCAGTGACACCCAGGGATCCAACCGTAACAGGTCAGTGACACCCAGGGATCCAACCGTAACAGGTCAGTGACACCCAGGGATCCAACCGTAACAGGTCAGTGATACCCAGGGATCCAACCGTAACAGGTCAGTGACACCCAGGGATCCAACCGTAACAGGTCAGTGATACCCAGGGATCCAACCGTAACAGGTCAGTGATACCCAGGGATCCAACCGTAACAGGTCAGTGATACCCAGGGATCCAACCGTAACAGCTCAGTGACACCCAGGGATCCAACCGTAACAGGTCAGTGATACACAGGGATCCAACCGTAACAGATCAGTGATACCCAGGGATCCAACCGTAACAGGTCAGCGATACCCAGGGATCCAACCGTAACAGATCAGTGATACCCAGGGATCCAACCGTAACAGGTCAGTGATACCCAGGGATCCAACCGTAACAGATCAGTGACACCCAGGGATCCAACCGTAACAGGTCAGTGATACCCAGGGATCCAACCGTAACAGGTCAGTGATACCCAGGGATCCAACCGTAACAGTTCAGTGATACACAGGGATCCAACCGTAACAGATCAGTGACACCCAGGGATCCAACCGTAACAGGTCAGTGACACCCAGGGATCCAACCGTAACAGGTCAGTGATACCCAGGGATCCAACCGTAACAGGTCTGTGATACCCAGGGATCCAACCGTAACAGGTCAGTGATACCCAGGGATCCAACCGTAACAGGTCAGTGATACCCAGGGATCCAACCGTAACAGGTCAGTGATACCCAGGGATCCAACCGTAACAGATCAGTGACACCCAGGGATCCAACCGTAACAGATCAGTGACACCCAGGGATCCAACCGTAACAGATCAGTGACACCCAGGGATCCAACCGTAACAGATCAGTGATACCCAGGGATCCAACCGTAACAGATCAGTGACACCCAGAGATCCAACTGTAACAGGTCAGTGATACCCAGGGATCCAACTGTAACAGGTCAGTGACACCCAGGGATCCAACCGTAACAGATCAGTGACACCCAGGGATCCAACCGTAACAGGTCAGAGATACCCAGGGATCCAACCGTAACAGGTCAGTGACACCCAGGGATCCAACCGTAACAGGTCAGTGACACCCAGGGATCCAACTGTAACAGATCAGTGACACCCAGGGATCCAACTGTAACAGGTCAGTGACACCCAGGGATCCAACCGTAACAGATCAGTGACACCCAGGGATCCAACCGTAACAGGTCAGTGACACCCAGGGATCCAACCGTAACAGATCAGTGACACCCAGGGATCCAACCGTAACAGGTCAGTGATACCCAGGGATCCAACCGTAACAGCTCAGTGACACCCAGGGATCCAACCGTAACAGGTCAGTGATACCCAGGGATCCAACCGTAACAGGTCAGTGATACCCAGGGATCCAACTGTAACAGATCAGTGACACCCAGGGATCCAACCGTAACAGGTCAGTGATACCCAGGGATCCAACCGTAACAGATCAGTGATACCCAGGGATCCAACCGTAACAGGTCAGTGATACACAGGGATCCAACCGTAACAGGTCAGTGACACCCAGGGATCCAACCGTAACAGGTCAGTGATACCCAGGGATCCAACCGTAACAGGTCAGTGACACCCAGGGATCCAACTGTAACAGGTCAGTGATACCCAGGGATCCAACTGTAACAGGTCAGTGATACCCAGGGATCCAACTGTAACAGGTCAGTGACACCCAGGGATCCAACCGTAACAGGTCAGTGATACCCAGGGATCCAACTGTAACAGGTCAGTGATACCCAGGGATCCAACTGTAACAGATCAGTGATACCCAGGGATCCAACCGTAACAGGTCAGTGATACCCAGGGATCCAACCGTAACAGATCAGTGATACCCAGGGATCCAACTGTAACAGATCAGTGATACCCAGGGATCCAACCGTAACAGGTCAGTGATACCCAGGGATCCAACCGTAACAGGTCAGTGATACCTAGGGATCCAACTGTAACAGATCAGTGACACCCAGTGATCCAACCGTAACAGATGAGTGACACCCAGTGATCCAACCGTAACAGATCAGTGATACCCAGGGATCCAACTGTAACAGGTCAGTGATACCCAGGGATCCAACTGTAACAGGTCAGTGATACCCAGGGATCCAACCGTAACAGATCAGTGATACCCAGGGATCCAACCGTAACAGGTCAGTGATACCCAGGGATCCAACCGTAACAGATCAGTGATACCCAGGGATCCAACCGTAACAGATCAGTGACACCCAGGGATCCAACCGTAACAGATCAGTGATACCGAGGGATCCAACCGTAACAGATCAGTGACACCCAGGGATCCAACCGTAACAGATCAGTGACACCCAGGGATCCAACCGTAACAGATCAGTGATACCCAGGGATCCAACTGTAACAGATCAGTGATACCCAGGGATCCAACCGTAACAGATCAGTGATACCCAGGGATCCAACTGTAAAAGGTCAGTGACACCCAGGGATCCAACCGTAACAGGTCAGTGATACCCAGGGATCCAACCGTAACAGATCAGTGACACCCAGGGATCCAACCGTAACAGTTCAGTGATACCCAGGGATCCAACCGTAATAGGTCAGTGATACCCAGGGATCCAACCGTAACAGATCAGTGATACCCAGGGATCCAACTGTAACAGGTCAGTGACACCCAGGGATCCAACTGTAACAGATCAGTGATACCCAGGGATCCAACCGTAACAGGTCAGTGATACCCAGGGATCCAAAGTAACAGATCAGTGATACCCAGGGATCCAACGTAACAGATCAGTGATACCCAGGGATCCAACCGTAACAGGTCAGTGATACCCAGGGATCCAACCGTAACAGATCAGTGATACCCAGGGATCCAACCGTAACAGGTCAGTGACACCCAGGGATCCAACCGTAACAGGTCAGTGATACACAGGGATCCAACCGTAACAGGTCAGTGATACCCAGGGATCCAACTGTAACAGATCAGTGACACCCAGGGATCCAACCGTAACAGATCAGTGATACCCAGGGATCCAACTGTAACAGATCAGTGACACCCAGGGATCCAACCGTAACAGGTCAGTGATACGCAGGGATCCAACCGTAACAGGTCAGTGATACCCAGGGATCCAACCGTAACAGATCAGTGATACCCAGGGATCCAACCGTAACAGATCAGTGACACCCAGGGATCCAACCGTAACAGATCAGTGACACCCAGGGATCCAACCGTAACAGATCAGTGATACCCAGGGATCCAACCGTAACAGATCAGTGACACCCAGGGATCCAACTGTAACAGGTCAGTGACACCCAGGGATCCAACTGTAACAGGTCAGTGACACCCAGGGATCCAACCGTAACAGATCAGTGACACCCAGGGATCCAACCGTAACAGGTCAGAGATACCCAGGGATCCAACCGTAACAGGTCAGTGACACCCAGGGATCCAACTGTAACAGATCAGTGACACCCAGGGATCCAACTGTAACAGATCAGTGACACCCAGGGATCCAACCGTAACAGGTCAGTGACACCCAGGGATCCAACCGTAACAGATCAGTGACACCCAGGGATCCAACTGTAACAGGTCAGTGATACCCAGGGATCCAACCGTAACAGATCAGTGACACCCAGGGATCCAACTGTAACAGGTCAGTGATACCCAGGGATCCAACCGTAACAGCTCAGTGACACCCAGGGATCCAACCGTAACAGGTCAGTGACACCCAGGGATCCAACCGTAACAGATCAGTGATACCCAGGGATCCAACTGTAACAGATCAGTGATACCCAGGGATCCAACCGTAACAGGTCAGTGATACCCAGGGATCCAACCGTAACAGATCAGTGATACCCAGGGATCCAACCGTAACAGGTCAGTGATACACAGGGATCCAACCGTAACAGATCAGTGACACCCAGGGATCCAACCGTAACAGTTCAGTGATACCCAGGGATCCAAACGTAACAGGTCAGTGACACCCAGGGATCCAACCGTAACAGGTCAGTGATACCCAGGGATCCAACGGTAACAGGTCAGTGATACCCAGGGATCCAACCGTAACAGGTCAGTGACACCCAGGGATCCAACCGTAACAGGTCAGTGATACCCAGGGATCCAACCGTAACAGGTCAGTGACACCCAGGGATCCAACCGTAACAGATCAGTGACACCCAGGGATCCAACCGTAACAGATCAGTGACACCCAGGGATCCAACCGTAACAGGTCAGTGATACCCAGGGATCCAACCGTAACAGATCAGTGATACCCAGGGATCCAACCGTAACAGATCAGTGACACCCAGGGATCCAACCGTAACAGGTCAGTGACACCCAGGGATCCAACCGTAACAGGTCAGTGATACCCAGGGATCCAACCGTAACAGGTCAGTGATACACAGGGATCCAACCGTAACAGGTCAGTGATACCCAGGGATCCAACTGTAACAGATCAGTGACACCCAGGGATCCAACCGTAACAGATCAGTGACACCCAGTGATCCAACCGTAACAGATCAGTGATACCCAGGGATCCAACCGTAACAGATCAGTGATACCCAGGGATCCAACTGTAACAGGTCAGTGATACCCAGGGATCCAACCGTAACAGGTCAGTGATACCCAGGGATCCAACCGTAACAGGTCAGTGATACCCAGGGATCCAACCGTAACAGATCAGTGATACCCAGGGATCCAACCGTAACAGATCAGTGACACCCAGGGATCCAACCGTAACAGATCAGTGATACCGAGGGATCCAACCGTAACAGATCAGTGACACCCAGGGATCCAATCGTAACAGATCAGTGACACCCAGGGATCCAACCGTAACAGCTCAGTGACACCCAGGGATCCAACCGTAACAGGTCAGTGATACCCAGGGATCCAACCGTAACAGATCAGTGATACCCAGGGATCCAACCGTAACAGGTCAGTGATACCCAGGGATCCAACCGTAACAGATCAGTGACACCCAGGGATCCAACCGTAACAGGTCAGTGATACCCAGGGATCCAACCGTAACAGATCAGTGATACCCAGGGATCCAACCGTAACAGATCAGTGATACCCAGGGATCCAACCGTAACAGGTCAGTGATACACAGGGATCCAACCGTAACAGATCAGTGACACCCAGGGATCCAACCGTAACAGATCAGTGATACCCAGGGATCCAACCGTAACAGGTCAGTGATACCCAGGGATCCAACCGTAACAGATCAGTGACACCCAGGGATCCAACCGTAACAGATCAGTGATACCCAGGGATCCAACCGTAACAGATCAGTGACACCCAGGGATCCAACCGTAACAGGTCAGTGATACCCAGGGATCCAACCGTAACAGATCAGTGATACCCAGGGATCCAACTGTAACAGATCAGTGACACCCAGGGATCCAACTGTAACAGATCAGTGATACCCAGGGATCCAACCGTAACAGGTCAGTGATACCCAGGGATCCAAAGTAACAGATCAGTGATACCCAGGGATCCAACGTAACAGATCAGTGATACCCAGGGATCCAACCGTAACAGGTCAGTGATACCCAGGGATCCAACCGTAACAGATCAGTGATACCCAGGGATCCAACCGTAACAGGTCAGTGACACCCAGGGATCCAACCGTAACAGGTCAGTGATACACAGGGATCCAACCGTAACAGGTCAGTGATACCCAGGGATCCAACTGTAACAGATCAGTGACACCCAGGGATCCAACCGTAACAGATCAGTGATACCCAGGGATCCAACTGTAACAGATCAGTGACACCCAGGGATCCAACCGTAACAGGTCAGTGATACGCAGGGATCCAACCGTAACAGGTCAGTGATACCCAGGGATCCAACCGTAACAGATCAGTGATACCCAGGGATCCAACCGTAACAGATCAGTGACACCCAGGGATCCAACCGTAACAGATCAGTGACACCCAGGGATCCAACCGTAACAGATCAGTGATACCCAGGGATCCAACCGTAACAGATCAGTGACACCCAGGGATCCAACTGTAACAGGTCAGTGACACCCAGGGATCCAACTGTAACAGGTCAGTGACACCCAGGGATCCAACCGTAACAGATCAGTGACACCCAGGGATCCAACCGTAACAGGTCAGAGATACCCAGGGATCCAACCGTAACAGGTCAGTGACACCCAGGGATCCAACTGTAACAGATCAGTGACACCCAGGGATCCAACTGTAACAGATCAGTGACACCCAGGGATCCAACCGTAACAGGTCAGTGACACCCAGGGATCCAACCGTAACAGATCAGTGACACCCAGGGATCCAACCGTAACAGGTCAGTGATACCCAGGGATCCAACCGTAACAGATCAGTGACACCCAGGGATCCAACTGTAACAGGTCAGTGATACCCAGGGATCCAACCGTAACAGCTCAGTGACACCCAGGGATCCAACCGTAACAGGTCAGTGACACCCAGGGATCCAACCGTAACAGATCAGTGATACCCAGGGATCCAACTGTAACAGATCAGTGATACCCAGGGATCCAACCGTAACAGGTCAGTGATACCCAGGGATCCAACCGTAACAGATCAGTGATACCCAGGGATCCAACCGTAACAGGTCAGTGATACACAGGGATCCAACCGTAACAGATCAGTGACACCCAGGGATCCAACCGTAACAGTTCAGTGATACCCAGGGATCCAACCGTAACAGGTCAGTGACACCCAGGGATCCAACCGTAACAGGTCAGTGATACCCAGGGATCCAACCGTAACAGGTCAGTGATACCCAGGGATCCAACCGTAACAGGTCAGTGACACCCAGGGATCCAACCGTAACAGGTCAGTGATACCCAGGGATCCAACCGTAACAGGTCAGTGACACCCAGGGATCCAACCGTAACAGATCAGTGACACCCAGGGATCCAACCGTAACAGATCAGTGACACCCAGGGATCCAACCGTAACAGGTCAGTGATACCCAGGGATCCAACCGTAACAGATCAGTGATACCCAGGGATCCAACCGTAACAGATCAGTGACACCCAGGGATCCAACCGTAACAGGTCAGTGACACCCAGGGATCCAACCGTAACAGGTCAGTGATACCCAGGGATCCAACCGTAACAGGTCAGTGATACACAGGGATCCAACCGTAACAGGTCAGTGATACCCAGGGATCCAACTGTAACAGATCAGTGACACCCAGGGATCCAACCGTAACAGATCAGTGACACCCAGTGATCCAACCGTAACAGATCAGTGATACCCAGGGATCCAACCGTAACAGATCAGTGATACCCAGGGATCCAACTGTAACAGGTCAGTGATACCCAGGGATCCAACCGTAACAGGTCAGTGATACCCAGGGATCCAACCGTAACAGGTCAGTGATACCCAGGGATCCAACCGTAACAGATCAGTGATACCCAGGGATCCAACCGTTATAGATCAGTGACACCCAGGGATCCAACCGTAACAGATCAGTGATACCGAGGGATCCAACCGTAACAGATCAGTGACACCCAGGGATCCAATCGTAACAGATCAGTGACACCCAGGGATCCAACCGTAACAGCTCAGTGACACCCAGGGATCCAACCGTAACAGGTCAGTGATACCCAGGGATCCAACCGTAACAGATCAGTGATACCCAGGGATCCAACCGTAACAGGTCAGTGATACACAGGGATCCAACCGTAACAGATCAGTGACACCCAGGGATCCAACCGTAACAGGTCAGTGATACCCAGGGATCCAACCGTAACAGGTCAGTGATACCCAGGGATCCAACCGTAACAGGTCAGTGACACCCAGGGATCCAACCGTAACAGGTCAGTGATACCCAGGGATCCAACTGTAACAGATCAGTGATACCCAGGGATCCAACCGTAACAGGTCAGTGATACACAGGGATCCAACCGTAACAGGTCAGTGATACCCAGGGATCCAACTGTAACAGATCAGTGACACCCAGTGATCCAACCGTAACAGATGAGTGACACCCAGTGATCCAACCGTAACAGATCAGTGATACCCAGGGATCCAACTGTAACAGATCAGTGATACCCAGGGATCCAACTGTAACAGGTCAGTGATACCCAGGGATCCAACTGTAACAGGTCAGTGATACCCAGGGATCCAACCGTAACAGGTCAGTGATACCCAGGGATCCAACCGTAACAGATCAGTGATACCCAGGGATCCAACCGTAACAGATCAGTGACACCCAGGGATCCAACCGTAACAGATCAGTGATACCGAGGGATCCAACCGTAACAGATCAGTGACACCCAGGGATCCAACCGTAACAGATCAGTGACACCCAGGGATCCAACCGTAACAGATCAGTGATACCCAGGGATCCAACTGTAACAGCTCAGTGATACCCAGGGATCCAACCGTAACAGATCAGTGATACCCAGGGATCCAACTGTAAAAGGTCAGTGACACCCAGGGATCCAACCGTAACAGGTCAGTGATACCCAGGGATCCAACTGTAACAGATCAGTGATACCCAGGGATCCAACCGTAACAGATCAGTGACACCCAGGGATCCAACCGTAACAGATCAGTGACACCCAGGGATCCAACCGTAACAGATCAGTGATACCGAGGGATCCAACCGTAACAGATTAGTGACACCCAGGGATCCAATCGTAACAGATCAGTGACACCCAGGGATCCAACCGTAACAGGTCAGTGACACCCAGGGATCCAACCGTAACAGGTCAGTGATACCCAGGGATCCAACCGTAACAGGTCAGTGACACCCAGGGATCCAACCGTAACAGGTCAGTGATACCCAGGGATCCAACCGTAACAGATCAGTGACACCCAGGGATCCAACCGTAACAGGTCAGTGATACACAGGGATCCAACCGTAACAGATCAGTGACAGCCAGGGATCCAACCGTAACAGGTCAGTGACACCCAGGGATCCAACCGTAACAGATCAGTGATACCCAGGGATCCAACCGTAACAGATCAGTGATACCCAGGGATCCAACCGTAACAGACCAGTGATACCCAGGGATCCAACTGTAACAGGTCAGTGATACCCAGGGATCCAACTGTAACAGATCAGTGATACCCAGGGATCCAACCGTAACAGGTCAGTGACACCCAGGGATCCAACCGTAACAGGTCAGTGATACCAAGGGATCCAACTGTAACAGATCAGTGATACCCAGGGATCCAACCGTAACAGGTCAGTGACACCCAGGGATCCAACCGTAACAGGTCAGTGATACCAAGGGATCCAACCGTAACAGGTCAGTGATACCCAGGGATCCAACCGTAACAGGTCAGTGATACCCAGGGATCCAACCGTAACAGGTCAGTGATACCCAGGGATCCAACCGTAACAGATCAGTGATACCGAGGGATCCAACCGTAACAGATCAGTGACACCCAGGGATCCAACCGTAACAGATCAGTGACACCCAGGGATCCAACCGTAACAGGTCAGTGATACACAGGGATCCAACCGTAACAGGTCAGTGATACCCAGGGATCCAACTGTAACAGGTCAGTGACACCCAGTGATCCAACCGTAACAGATCAGTGATACCCAGGGATCCAACTGTAACAGATCAGTGACACCCAGGGATCCAACCGTAACAGATCAGTGACACCCAGGGATCCAACCGTAACAGGTCAGTGATACCCAGGGATCCAACCGTAACAGATCAGTGATACCCAGGGATCCAACCGTAACAGGTCAGTGATACCCAGGGATCCAACCGTAACAGGTCAGTGATACACAGGGATCCAACCGTAACAGATCAGTGACACCCAGGGATCCAAGCGTAACAGATCAGTGATACTCAGGGATCCAACCGTAACAGGTCAGTGATACCCAGGGATCCAACCGTAACAGATCAGTGACACCCAGGGATCCAACCGTAACAGATCAGTGATACCCAGGGATCCAACCGTAACAGATCAGTGACACCCAGGGATCCAACCGTAACAGATCAGTGATACCCAGGGATCCAACCGTAACAGATCAGTGATACCCAGGGATCCAACTGTAACAGATCAGTGACACCCAGTGATCCAACTGTAACAGATCAGTGATACCCAGGGATCCAACCGTAACAGGTCAGTGATACCCAGGGATCCAACCGTAACAGGTCAGTGATACCCAGGGATCCAACCGTAACAGGTCAGTGATACCCAGGGATCCAACTGTAACAGATCAGTGATACCCAGGGATCCAACCGTAACAGGTCAGTGACACCCAGGGATCCAACCGTAACAGGTCAGTGATACCCAGGGATCCAACTGTAACAGATCAGTGATACCCAGGGATCCAACCGTAACAGGTCAGTGATACACAGGGATCCAACCGTAACAGGTCAGTGATACCCAGGGATCCAACTGTAACAGATCAGTGACACCCAGTGATCCAACCGTAACAGATCAGTGATACCCAGGGATCCAACTGTAACAGATCAGTGATACCCAGGGATCCAACTGTAACAGGTCAGTGATACCCAGGGATCGAACTGTAACAGGTCAGTGATACCCAGGGATCCAACCGTAACAGGTCAGTGATACCCAGGGATCCAACCGTAACAGGTAGGTGATACCCAGGGATCCAGCTGTAACAGATCAGTGATACCCAGGGATCCAACCGTAACAGATCAGTGATACCCAGGGATCCAACTGTAACAGGTCAGTGATACCCAGGGATCCAACCGTAACAGATCAGTGACACCCAGGGATCCAACCGTAACAGATCAGTGATACCCAGGGATCCAACCGTAACAGATCAGTGACACCCAGGGATCCAACCGTAACAGATCAGTGATACCCAGGGATCCAACTGTAACAGATCAGTGATACCCAGGGATCCAACCGTAACAGGTCAGTGATACCCAGGGATCCAACCGTAACAGATCAGTGATACCCAGGGATCCAACCGTAACAGGTCAGTGATACCCAGGGATCCAACCGTAACAGATCAGTGATACCCAGGGATCCAACCGTAACAGGTCAGTGATACCCAGGGATCCAACTGTAACAGATCAGTGATACCCAGGGATCCAACCGTAACAGGTCAGTGATACACAGGGATCCAACCGTAACAGGTCAGTGATACCCAGGGATCCAACTGTAACAGATCAGTGACACCCAGTGATCCAACCGTAACAGATCAGTGATACCCAGGGATCCAACTGTAACAGATCAGTGATACCCAGGGATCCAACTGTAACAGGTCAGTGATACCCAGGGATCCAACCGTAACAGGTCAGTGATACCCAGGGATCCAACCGTAACAGGTAGGTGATACCCAGGGATCCAGCTGTAACAGATCAGTGATACCCAGGGATCCAACCGTAACAGATCAGTGATACCCAGGGATCCAACTGTAACAGGTCAGTGATACCCAGGGATCCAACTGTAACAGGTCAGTGATACCCAGGGATCCAACCGTAACAGGTCAGTGATACCCAGGGATCCAACCGTAACAGGTCAGTGATAACCAGCGATCCAGCTGTAACAGATCAGTGATACCCAGGGATCCAACCGAAACAGATCAGTGATACCCAGGGATCCAACTGTAACAGGTCAGTGATACCCAGGGATCCAACTGTAACAGGTCAGTGATACCCAGGGATCCAACCGTAACAGGTCAGTGATACCCAGGGATCCAACCGTAACAGGTCAGTGATACCCAGGGATCCAACCGTAACAGATCAGTGACACCCAGGGATCCAACCGTAACAGGTCAGTGATACCCAGGGATCCAACCGTAACAGGTCAGTGACACCCAGGGATCCAACCGTAACAGGTCAGTGATACACAGGGATCCAACCGTAACAGATCAGTGATACCCAGGGATCCAACCGTAACAGGTCAGTGATACACAGGGATCCAACCGTAACAGACCAGTGACACCCAGGGATCCAACCGTAACAGGTCAGTGATACCCAGGGATCCAACCGTAACAGATCAGTGCACCCAGGGATCCAACCGTAACAGGTCAGTGATACCCAGGGATCCAACCGTAACAGATCAGTGATACCCAGGGATCCAACCGTAACAGTTCAGTGATACACAGGGATCCAACCGTAACAGGTCAGTGACACCCAGGGATCCAACCGTAACAGGTCAGTGATACCCAGGGATCCAACCGTAACAGGTCAGTGATACCCAGGGATCCAACCGTAACAGGTCAGTGATACCCAGGGATCCAACCGTAACAGACCAGTGACACCCAGGGATCCAACCGTAACAGATCAGTGACACCCAGGGATCCAACCGTTATAGATCAGTGATACCCAGGGATCCAACCGTAACAGATCAGTGACACCCAGGGATCCAACTGTAACAGGTCAGTGACACCCAGGGATCCAACTGTAACAGGTCAGTGACACCCAGGGTTCCAACCGTAACAGATCAGTGACACCCAGGGATCCAACCGTAACAGGTCAGAGATACCCAGGGATCCAACTGTAACAGGTCAGTGACACCCAGGGATCCAACTGTAACAGGTCAGTGACACCCAGGGATCCAACCGTAACAGATCAGTGACACCCAGGGATCCAACCGTAACAGGTCAGTGATACCCAGGGATCCAACCGTAACAGATCAGTGACACCCAGGGATCCAACCGTAACAGGTCAGTGATACCCAGGGATCCAACTGTAACAGATCAATGATACCCAGGGATCCAACCGTAACAGGTCAGTGATACACAGGGATCCAACCGTAACAGATCAGTGACACCCAGGGATCCAACCGTAACAGTTCAGTGATACCCAGGGATCCAACCGTAACAGGTCAGTGATAGCCAGCGATCCAACCGTAACAGGTCAGTGATACCCAGGGATCCAACCGTAACAGGTCAGTGATACCCAGGGATCCAACCGTAACAGGTCAGTGACACCTAGGGATCCAACCGTAACAGGTCAGTGATACCCAGGGATCCAACCGTAACAGATCAGTGACACCCAGGGATCCAACCGTAACAGGTCAGTGATACACAGGGATCCAACCGTAACAGATCAGTGACACCCAGGGATCCAACCGTAACAGATCAGTGATACACAGGGATCCAACCGTAACAGATCAGTGATACCCAGGGATCCAACTGTAACAGGTCAGTGATACCCAGGGATCCAACCGTAACAGGTCAGTGATACCCAGGGATCCAACTGTAACAGGTCAGTGACACCCAGGGATCCAACCGTAACAGGTCAGTGACACCCAGGGTTCCAACCGTAACAGATCAGTGACACCCAGGGATCCAACCGTAACAGGTCAGAGATACCCAGGGATCCAACCGTAACAGGTCAGTGACACCCAGGGATCCAACCGTAACAGGTCAGTGACACCCAGGGATCCAACTGTAACAGATCAGTGACACCCAGGGATCCAACTGTAACAGGTCAGTGACACCCAGGGATCCAACTGTAACAGGTCAGTGACACCCAGGGATCCAACCGTAACAGATCAGTGACACCCAGGGATCCAACCGTAACAGGTCAGTGATACCCAGGGATCCAACCGTAACAGATCAGTGACACCCAGGGATCCAGCTGTAACAGGTCAGTGATACCCAGGGATCCAACCGTAACAGGTAGGTGATACCCAGGGATCCAGCTGTAACAGATCAGTGATACCCAGGGATCCAACTGTAACAGATCAGTGATACCCAGGGATCCAGCTGTAACAGGTCAGTGATACCCAGGGATCCAACCGTAACAGGTCAGTGATACCCAGGGATCCAACCGTAACAGGTAGGTGATACCCAGGGATCCAGCTGTAACAGATCAGTGATACCCAGGGATCCAACTGTAACAGGTCAGTGACACCCAGGGATCCAACTGTAACAGGTCAGTGACACCCAGGGATCCAACCGTAACAGATCAGTGACACCCAGGGATCCAACCGTAACAGGTCAGAGATACCCAGGGATCCAACCGTAACAGGTCAGTGACACCCAGGGATAAAACTGTAACAGATCAGTGACACCCAGGGATCCAACTGTAACAGGTCAGTGACACCCAGGGATCCAACTGTAACAGGTCAGTGACACCCAGGGATCCAACCGTAACAGATCAGTGACACCCAGGTATCCAACCGTAACAGGTCAGTGATACCCAGGGATCCAACCGTAACAGATCAGTGACACCCAGGGATCCAACCGTAACAGACCAGTGACACCCAGGGATCCAACCGTAACAGGTCAGTGATACCCAGGGATCCAACTGTAACAGATCAGTGATACCCAGGGATCCAACCGTAACAGGTCAGTGATACCCAGGGATCCAACCGTAACAGGTCAGTGACACCCAGGGATCCAACCGTAACAGGTCAGTGATACCAAGGGATCCAACCGTAACAGGTCAGTGATACCCAGGGATCCAACCGTAACAGGTCAGTGATACCCAGGGATCCAACCGTAACAGATCAGTGATACCCAGGGATCCAACCGTAACAGATCAGTGACACCCAGGGATCCAACCGTAACAGATCAGTGATACCGAGGGATCCAACCGTAACAGATCAGTGACACCCAGGGATCCAACCGTAACAGATCAGTGACACCCAGGGATCCAACCGTAACAGATCAGTGATACCCAGGGATCCAACTGTAACAGATCAGTGATACCCAGGGATCCAACCGTAACAGATCAGTGATACCCAGGGATCCAACTGTAAAAGGTCAGTGACACCCAGGGATCCAACAGTAACAGGTCAGTGATACCCAGGGATCCAACTGTAACAGATCAGTGATACCCAGGGATCCAACCGTAACAGATCAGTGACACCCAGGGATCCAACCGTAACAGATCAGTGATACCCAGGGATCCAACCGTAACAGCTCAGTGACACCCAGGGATCCAACCGTAACAGGTCAGTGATACCCAGGGATCCAACTGTAACAGATCAGTGACACCCAGGGATCCAACCGTAACAGGTCAGTGATACCCAGGGATCCAACCGTAACAGATCAGTGACAGCCAGGGATCCAACCGTAACAGGTCAGTGACACCCAGGGATCCAACCGTAACAGATCAGTGATACCCAGGGATCCAACCGTAACAGATCAGTGATACCCAGGGATCCAACCGTAACAGATCAGTGATACCCAGGGATCCAACCGTAACAGGTCAGTGATACACAGGGATCCAACCGTAACAGATCAGTGACACCCAGGGATCCAAGCGTAACAGATCAGTGATACTCAGGGATCCAACCGTAACAGGTCAGTGATACCCAGGGATCCAACCGTAACAGATCAGTGACACCCAGGGATCCAACCGTAACAGATCAGTGATACCCAGGGATCCAACCGTAACAGATCAGTGACACCCAGGGATCCAACCGTAACAGATCAGTGATACCCAGGGATCCAACCGTAACAGATCAGTGATACCCAGGGATCCAACTGTAACAGATCAGTGACACCCAGGGATCCAACTGTAACAGATCAGTGATACCCAGGGATCCAACCGTAACAGGTCAGTGATACCCAGGGATCCAACCGTAACAGATCAGTGATACCCAGGGATCCAACCGTAACAGGTCAGTGATACCCAGGGATCCAACTGTAACAGATCAGTGATACCCAGGGATCCAACCGTAACAGGTCAGTGACACCCAGGGATCCAACCGTAACAGGTCAGTGATACCCAGGGATCCAACTGTAACAGATCAGTGATACCCAGGGATCCAACCGTAACAGGTCAGTGATACACAGGGATCCAACCGTAACAGGTCAGTGATACCCAGGGATCCAACTGTAACAGATCAGTGACACCCAGTGATCCAACCGTAACAGATCAGTAATACCCAGGGATCCAACTGTAACAGATCAGTGATACCCAGGGATCCAACTGTAACAGGTCAGTGATACCCAGGGATCCAACTGTAACAGGTCAGTGATACCCAGGGATCCAACCGTAACAGGTCAGTGATACCCAGGGATCCAACCGTAACAGGTAGGTGATACCCAGGGATCCAGCTGTAACAGATCAGTGATACCCAGGGATCCAACCGTAACAGATCAGTGATACCCAGGGATCCAACTGTAACAGGTCAGTGATACCCAGGGATCCAACCGTAACAGATCAGTGACACCCAGGGATCCAACCGTAACAGATCAGTGATACCCAGGGATCCAACCGTAACAGATCAGTGACACCCAGGGATCCAACCGTAACAGATCAGTGATACCCAGGGATCCAACCGTAACAGATCAGTGATACCCAGGGATCCAACTTTAACAGATCAGTGACACCCAGGGATCCAACTGTAACAGATCAGTGATACCCAGGGATCCAACCGTAACAGGTCAGTGATACCCAGGGATCCAACCGTAACAGGTCAGTGATACCCAGGGATCCAACCGTAACAGGTCAGTGACACCCAGGGATCCAACCGTAACAGGTCAGTGATACCCAGGGATCCAACCGTAACAGGTCAGTGACACCCAGGGATCCAACCGTAACAGATCAGTGATACCCAGGGATCCAACCGTAACAGGTCAGTGATACCCAGGGATCCAACCGTAACAGGTCAGTGATACCCAGGGATCCAACCGTAACAGCTCAGTGACACCCAGGGATCCAACCGTAACAGGTCAGTGATACACAGGGATCCAACCGTAACAGATCAGTGATACCCAGGGATCCAACCGTAACAGGTCAGTGATACACAGGGATCCAACCGTAACAGATCAGTGATACCCAGGGATCCAACCGTAACAGGTCAGTGATAGCCAGCGATCCAACCGTAACAGGTCAGTGATACCCAGGGATCCAACTGTAACAGATCAGTGACACCCAGGGATCCAACCGTAACAGATCAGTGATACCCAGGGATCCAACTGTAACAGATCAGTGATACCCAGGGATCCAACCGTAACAGGTCAGTGATACCCAGGGATCCAACCGTAACAGGTCAGTGATACCCAGGGATCCAACTGTAACAGATCAGTGACACCCAGTGATCCAACCGTAACAGATCAGTGATACCCAGGGATCCAACCGTAACAGGTCAGTGATACCCAGGGATCCAACCGTAACAGGTCAGTGATACCCAGGGATCCAGCTGTAACAGATCAGTGATACCCAGGGATCCAACCGTAACAGGTCAGTGATAGCCAGCGATCCAACCGTAACAGATCAGTGACACCCAGGGATCCAACTGTAACAGATCAGTGATACCCAGGGATCCAACCGTAACAGGTCAGTGATACCCAGGGATCCAACTGTAACAGATCAGTGATACCCAGGGATCCAACCGTAACAGGTCAGTGATACCCAGGGATCCAACCGTAACAGGTCAGTGATACCCAGGGATCCAACTGTAACAGATCAGTGACACCCAGAGATCCAACCGTAACAGATCAGTGATACCCAGGGATCCAACCGTAACAGATCAGTTATACCCAGGGATCCAACTGTAACAGGTCAGTGATACCCAGGGATCCAACCGTAACAGATCAGTGATACCCAGGGATCCAACTGTAACAGATCAGTGACACCCAGTGATCCAACCGTAACAGATCAGTAATACCCAGGGATCCAACTGTAACAGATCAGTGATACCCAGGGATCCAACTGTAACAGGTCAGTGATACCCAGGGATCCAACTGTAACAGGTAGGTGATACCCAGGGATCCAGCTGTAACAGATCAGTGATACCCAGGGATCCAACCGTAACAGGTCAGTGATACACAGGGATCCAACCGTAACAGGTCAGTGATACCCAGGGATCCAACTGTAACAGATCAGTGACACCCAGTGATCCAACCGTAACAGATCAGTAATACCCAGGGATCCAACTGTAACAGATCAGTGATACCCAGGGATCCAACTGTAACAGGTCAGTGATACCCAGGGATCCAACTGTAACAGGTCAGTGATACCCAGGGATCCAACCGTAACAGGTCAGTGATACCCAGGGATCCAACCGTAACAGGTCAGTGATAACCAGCGATCCAGCTGTAACAGATCAGTGATACCCAGGGATCCAACCGAAACAGATCAGTGATACCCAGGGATCCAACTGTAACAGGTCAGTGATACCCAGGGATCCAACTGTAACAGGTCAGTGATACCCAGGGATCCAACCGTAACAGGTCAGTGATACCCAGGGATCCAACCGTAACAGGTCAGTGATACCCAGGGATCCAACCGTAACAGATCAGTGACACCCAGGGATCCAACCGTAACAGGTCAGTGATACCCAGGGATCCAACCGTAACAGGTCAGTGACACCCAGGGATCCAACCGTAACAGGTCAGTGATACACAGGGATCCAACCGTAACAGATCAGTGATACCCAGGGATCCAACCGTAACAGGTCAGTGATACACAGGGATCCAACCGTAACAGACCAGTGACACCCAGGGATCCAACCGTAACAGGTCAGTGATACCCAGGGATCCAACCGTAACAGATCAGTGCACCCAGGGATCCAACCGTAACAGGTCAGTGATACCCAGGGATCCAACCGTAACAGATCAGTGATACCCAGGGATCCAACCGTAACAGTTCAGTGATACACAGGGATCCAACCGTAACAGGTCAGTGACACCCAGGGATCCAACCGTAACAGGTCAGTGACACCCAGGGATCCAACCGTAACAGGTCAGTGATACCCAGGGATCCAACCGTAACAGGTCAGTGATACCCAGGGATCCAACCGTAACAGGTCAGTGATACCCAGGGATCCAACCGTAACAGGTCAGTGATACCCAGGGATCCAACCGTAACAGGTCAGTGATACCCAGGGATCCAACCGTAACAGATCAGTGATACCCAGGGATCCAACCGTAACAGACCAGTGACACCCAGGGATCCAACCGTAACAGATCAGTGACACCCAGGGATCCAACCGTTATAGATCAGTGATACCCAGGGATCCAACCGTAACAGATCAGTGACACCCAGGGATCCAACTGTAACAGGTCAGTGACACCCAGGGATCCAACTGTAACAGGTCAGTGACACCCAGGGTTCCAACCGTAACAGATCAGTGACACCCAGGGATCCAACCGTAACAGGTCAGAGATACCCAGGGATCCAACTGTAACAGGTCAGTGACACCCAGGGATCCAACTGTAACAGGTCAGTGACACCCAGGGATCCAACTGTAACAGGTCAGTGACACCCAGGGATCCAACCGTAACAGATCAGTGACACCCAGGGATCCAACCGTAACAGGTCAGTGATACCCAGGGATCCAACCGTAACAGATCAGTGACACCCAGGGATCCAACCGTAACAGGTCAGTGATACCCAGGGATCCAACTGTAACAGATCAATGATACCCAGGGATCCAACCGTAACAGGTCAGTGATACACAGGGATCCAACCGTAACAGATCAGTGACACCCAGGGATCCAACCGTAACAGTTCAGTGATACCCAGGGATCCAACCGTAACAGGTCAGTGATAGCCAGCGATCCAACCGTAACAGGTCAGTGATACCCAGGGATCCAACCGTAACAGGTCAGTGATACCCAGGGATCCAACCGTAACAGGTCAGTGACACCTAGGGATCCAACCGTAACAGGTCAGTGATACCCAGGGATCCAACCGTAACAGATCAGTGACACCCAGGGATCCAACCGTAACAGGTCAGTGATACACAGGGATCCAACCGTAACAGATCAGTGACACCCAGGGATCCAACCGTAACAGATCAGTGATACACAGGGATCCAACCGTAACAGATCAGTGATACCCAGGGATCCAACTGTAACAGGTCAGTGATACCCAGGGATCCAACCGTAACAGGTCAGTGATACCCAGGGATCCAACTGTAACAGGTCAGTGACACCCAGGGATCCAACCGTAACAGGTCAGTGACACCCAGGGTTCCAACCGTAACAGATCAGTGACACCCAGGGATCCAACCGTAACAGGTCAGAGATACCCAGGGATCCAACCGTAACAGGTCAGTGACACCCAGGGATCCAACCGTAACAGGTCAGTGACACCCAGGGATCCAACTGTAACAGATCAGTGACACCCAGGGATCCAACTGTAACAGGTCAGTGACACCCAGGGATCCAACTGTAACAGGTCAGTGACACCCAGGGATCCAACCGTAACAGATCAGTGACACCCAGGGATCCAACCGTAACAGGTCAGTGATACCCAGGGATCCAACCGTAACAGATCAGTGACACCCAGGGATCCAACCGTAACAGACCAGTGACACCCAGGGATCCAACCGTAACAGGTCAGTGATACCCAGGGATCCAACTGTAACAGATCAGTGATACCCAGGGATCCAACCGTAACAGGTCAGTGATACACAGGGATCCAACCGTAACAGATCAGTGACACCCAGGGATCCAACCGTAACAGTTCAGTGATACCCAGGGATCCAACCGTAACAGGTCAGTGATACCCAGGGATCCAACTGTAACAGATCAGTGACACCCAGTGATCCAACCGTAACAGATCAGTGATACCCAGGGATCCAACTGTAACAGATCAGTGATACCCAGGGATCCAGCTGTAACAGGTCAGTGATACCCAGGGATCCAACCGTAACAGGTCAGTGATACCCAGGGATCCAACCGTAACAGGTAGGTGATACCCAGGGATCCAGCTGTAACAGATCAGTGATACCCAGGGATCCAACCGTAACAGATCAGTGATACCCAGGAATCCAACTGTAACAGGTCAGTGATACCCAGGGATCCAACTGTAACAGGTCAGTGATACCCAGGGATCCAACCGTAACAGGTCAGTGATACCCAGGGATCCAACCGTAACAGGTCAGTGACACCCAGGGATCCAACCGTAACAGGTCAGTGATACCCAGGGATCCAACCGTAACAGGTCAGTGATAACCAGGGATCCAACCGTAACAGGTCAGTGATAACCAGCGATCCAGCTGTAACAGATCAGTGATACCCAGGGATCCAACCGTAACAGGTCAGTGATACCCAGGGATCCAACCGTAACAGATCAGTGACACCCAGGGATCCAACTGTAACAGGTCAGTGACACCCAGGGATCCAACTGTAACAGGTCAGTGACACCCAGGGATCCAACCGTAACAGATCAGTGACACCCAGGGATCCAACCGTAACAGGTCAGAGATACCCAGGGATCCAACCGTAACAGGTCAGTGACACCCAGGGATAAAACTGTAACAGATCAGTGACACCCAGGGATCCAACTGTAACAGGTCAGTGACACCCAGGGATCCAACTGTAACAGGTCAGTGACACCCAGGGATCCAACCGTAACAGATCAGTGACACCCAGGTATCCAACCGTAACAGGTCAGTGATACCCAGGGATCCAACCGTAACAGATCAGTGACACCCAGGGATCCAACCGTAACAGACCAGTGACACCCAGGGATCCAACCGTAACAGGTCAGTGATACCCAGGGATCCAACTGTAACAGATCAGTGATACCCAGGGATCCAACCGTAACAGGTCAGTGATACCCAGGGATCCAACCGTAACAGGTCAGTGACACCCAGGGATCCAACCGTAACAGGTCAGTGATACCAAGGGATCCAACCGTAACAGGTCAGTGATACCCAGGGATCCAACCGTAACAGGTCAGTGATACCCAGGGATCCAACCGTAACAGATCAGTGATACCCAGGGATCCAACCGTAACAGATCAGTGACACCCAGGGATCCAACCGTAACAGATCAGTGATACCGAGGGATCCAACCGTAACAGATCAGTGACACCCAGGGATCCAACCGTAACAGATCAGTGACACCCAGGGATCCAACCGTAACAGATCAGTGATACCCAGGGATCCAACTGTAACAGATCAGTGATACCCAGGGATCCAACCGTAACAGATCAGTGACAGCCAGGGATCCAACCGTAACAGGTCAGTGACACCCAGGGATCCAACCGTAACAGATCAGTGATACCCAGGGATCCAACCGTAACAGCTCAGTGATACCCAGGGATCCAACCGTAACAGATCAGTGATACCCAGGGATCCAACCGTAACAGGTCAGTGATACACAGGGATCCAACCGTAACAGATCAGTGACACCCAGGGATCCAAGCGTAACAGATCAGTGATACTCAGGGATCCAACCGTAACAGGTCAGTGATACCCAGGGATCCAACCGTAACAGATCAGTGACACCCAGGGATCCAACCGTAACAGATCAGTGATACCCAGGGATCCAACCGTAACAGATCAGTGACACCCAGGGATCCAACCGTAACAGATCAGTGATACCCAGGGATCCAACCGTAACAGGTCAGTGATACCCAGGGATCCAACTGTAACAGATCAGTGACACCCAGGGATCCAACTGTAACAGATCAGTGATACCCAGGGATCCAACCGTAACAGGTCAGTGATACCCAGGGATCCAACCGTAACAGATCAGTGATACCCAGGGATCCAACCGTAACAGGTCAGTGATACCCAGGGATCCAACTGTAACAGATCAGTGATACCCAGGGATCCAACCGTAACAGGTCAGTGACACCCAGGGATCCAACCGTAACAGGTCAGTGATACCCAGGGATCCAACTGTAACAGATCAGTGATACCCAGGGATCCAACCGTAACAGGTCAGTGATACACAGGGATCCAACCGTAACAGGTCAGTGATACCCAGGGATCCAACTGTAACAGATCAGTGACACCCAGTGATCCAACCGTAACAGATCAGTAATACCCAGGGATCCAACTGTAACAGATCAGTGATACCCAGGGATCCAACTGTAACAGGTCAGTGATACCCAGGGATCCAACTGTAACAGGTCAGTGATACCCAGGGATCCAACCGTAACAGGTCAGTGATACCCAGGGATCCAACCGTAACAGGTAGGTGATACCCAGGGATCCAGCTGTAACAGATCAGTGATACCCAGGGATCCAACCGTAACAGATCAGTGATACCCAGGGATCCAACTGTAACAGGTCAGTGATACCCAGGGATCCAACCGTAACAGATCAGTGACACCCAGGGATCCAACCGTAACAGATCAGTGATACCCAGGGATCCAACCGTAACAGATCAGTGACACCCAGGGATCCAACCGTAACAGATCAGTGATACCCAGGGATCCAACCGTAACAGATCAGTGATACCCAGGGATCCAACTTTAACAGATCAGTGACACCCAGGGATCCAACTGTAACAGATCAGTGATACCCAGGGATCCAACCGTAACAGGTCAGTGATACCCAGGGATCCAACCGTAACAGGTCAGTGATACCCAGGGATCCAACCGTAACAGGTCAGTGACACCCAGGGATCCAACCGTAACAGGTCAGTGATACCCAGGGATCCAACCGTAACAGGTCAGTGACACCCAGGGATCCAACCGTAACAGATCAGTGATACCCAGGGATCCAACCGTAACAGGTCAGTGATACCCAGGGATCCAACCGTAACAGGTCAGTGATACCCAGGGATCCAACCGTAACAGCTCAGTGACACCCAGGGATCCAACCGTAACAGGTCAGTGATACACAGGGATCCAACCGTAACAGATCAGTGATACCCAGGGATCCAACCATAACAGGTCAGTGATACACAGGGATCCAACCGTAACAGATCAGTGATACCCAGGGATCCAACCGTAACAGGTCAGTGATAGCCAGCGATCCAACCGTAACAGGTCAGTGATACCCAGGGATCCAACTGTAACAGATCAGTGACACCCAGGGATCCAACCGTAACAGATCAGTGATACCCAGGGATCCAACTGTAACAGATCAGTGATACCCAGGGATCCAACCGTAACAGGTCAGTGATACCCAGGGATCCAACCGTAACAGGTCAGTGATACCCAGGGATCCAACTGTAACAGATCAGTGACACCCAGTGATCCAACCGTAACAGATCAGTGATACCCAGGGATCCAACCGTAACAGGTCAGTGATACCCAGGGATCCAACCGTAACAGGTCAGTGATACCCAGGGATCCAGCTGTAACAGATCAGTGATACCCAGGGATCCAACCGTAACAGGTCAGTGATAGCCAGCGATCCAACCGTAACAGATCAGTGACACCCAGGGATCCAACTGTAACAGATCAGTGATACCCAGGGATCCAACCGTAACAGGTCAGTGATACCCAGGGATCCAACTGTAACAGATCAGTGATACCCAGGGATCCAACCGTAACAGGTCAGTGATACCCAGGGATCCAACCGTAACAGGTCAGTGATACCCAGGGATCCAACTGTAACAGATCAGTGACACCCAGTGATCCAACCGTAACAGATCAGTGATACCCAGGGATCCAACCGTAACAGATCAGTTATACCCAGGGATCCAACTGTAACAGGTCAGTGATACCCAGGGATCCAACCGTAACAGATCAGTGATACCCAGGGATCCAACTGTAACAGATCAGTGACACCCAGTGATCCAACCGTAACAGATCAGTAATACCCAGGGATCCAACTGTAACAGATCAGTGATACCCAGGGATCCAACTGTAACAGGTCAGTGATACCCAGGGATCCAACTGTAACAGGTAGGTGATACCCAGGGATCCAGCTGTAACAGATCAGTGATACCCAGGGATCCAACCGTAACAGGTCAGTGATACACAGGGATCCAACCGTAACAGGTCAGTGATACCCAGGGATCCAACTGTAACAGATCAGTGACACCCAGTGATCCAACCGTAACAGATCAGTAATACCCAGGGATCCAACTGTAACAGATCAGTGATACCCAGGGATCCAACTGTAACAGGTCAGTGATACCCAGGGATCCAACTGTAACAGGTCAGTGATACCCAGGGATCCAACCGTAACAGGTCAGTGATACCCAGGGATCCAACCGTAACAGGTAGGTGATACCCAGGGATCCAGCTGTAACAGATCAGTGATACCCAGGGATCCAACCGTAACAGATCAGTGATACCCAGGGATCCAACTGTAACAGGTCAGTGATACCCAGGGATCCAACTGTAACAGGTCAGTGATACCCAGGGATCCAACCGTAACAGATCAGTGACACCCAGGGATCCAACCGTAACAGATCAGTGATACCCAGGGATCCAACCGTAACAGATCAGTGACACCCAGGGATCCAACCGTAACAGATCAGTGATACCCAGGGATCCAACCGTAACAGATCAGTGATACCCAGGGATCCAACTTTAACAGATCAGTGACACCCAGGGATCCAACTGTAACAGATCAGTGATACCCAGGGATCCAACCGTAACAGGTCAGTGATACCCAGGGATCCAACCGTAACAGGTCAGTGATACCCAGGGATCCAACCGTAACAGGTCAGTGACACCCAGGGATCCAACCGTAACAGGTCAGTGATACCCAGGGATCCAACCGTAACAGGTCAGTGACACCCAGGGATCCAACCGTAACAGATCAGTGATACCCAGGGATCCAACCGTAACAGGTCAGTGATACCCAGGGATCCAACCGTAACAGGTCAGTGATACCCAGGGATCCAACCGTAACAGCTCAGTGACACCCAGGGATCCAACCGTAACAGGTCAGTGATACACAGGGATCCAACCGTAACAGATCAGTGATACCCAGGGATCCAACCGTAACAGGTCAGTGATACACAGGGATCCAACCGTTACAGATCAGTGATACCCAGGGATCCAACCGTAACAGGTCAGTGATAGCCAGCGATCCAACCGTAACAGGTCAGTGATACCCAGGGATCCAACTGTAACAGATCAGTGACACCCAGGGATCCAACCGTAACAGATCAGTGATACCCAGGGATCCAACTGTAACAGATCAGTGATACCCAGGGATCCAACCGTAACAGGTCAGTGATACCCAGGGATCCAACCGTAACAGGTCAGTGATACCCAGGGATCCAACTGTAACAGATCAGTGACACCCAGTGATCCAACCGTAACAGATCAGTGATACCCAGGGATCCAACCGTAACAGGTCAGTGATACCCAGGGATCCAACCGTAACAGGTCAGTGATACCCAGGGATCCAGATGTAACAGATCAGTGATACCCAGGGATCCAACCGTAACAGGTCAGTGATAGCCAGCGATCCAACCGTAACAGATCAGTGACACCCAGGGATCCAACTGTAACAGATCAGTGATACCCAGGGATCCAACCGTAACAGGTCAGTGATACCCAGGGATCCAACTGTAACAGATCAGTGATACCCAGGGATCCAACCGTAACAGGTCAGTGATACCCAGGGATCCAACCGTAACAGGTCAGTGATACCCAGGGATCCAACTGTAACAGATCAGTGACACCCAGTGATCCAACCGTAACAGATCAGTGATACCCAGGGATCCAACCGTAACAGATCAGTTATACCCAGGGATCCAACTGTAACAGGTCAGTGATACCCAGGGATCCAACCGTAACAGATCAGTGACACCCAGGGATCCAACCGTAACAGATCAGTGATACCCAGGGATCCAACCGTAACAGATCAGTGACACCCAGGGATCCAACCGTAACAGATCAGTGATACCCAGGGATCCAACCGTAACAGATCAGTGATACCCAGGGATCCAACTTTAACAGATCAGTGACACCCAGGGATCCAACTGTAACAGATCAGTGATACCCAGGGATCCAACCGTAACAGGTCAGTGATACCCAGGGATCCAACCGTAACAGGTCAGTGATACCCAGGGATCCAACCGTAACAGGTCAGTGACACCCAGGGATCCAACCGTAACAGGTCAGTGATACCCAGGGATCCAACCGTAACAGGTCAGTGACACCCAGGGATCCAACCGTAACAGATCAGTGATACCCAGGGATCCAACCGTAACAGGTCAGTGATACCCAGGGATCCAACCGTAACAGGTCAGTGATACCCAGGGATCCAACCGTAACAGCTCAGTGACACCCAGGGATCCAACCGTAACAGGTCAGTGATACACAGGGATCCAACCGTAACAGATCAGTGATACCCAGGGATCCAACCGTAACAGGTCAGTGATACACAGGGATCCAACCGTAACAGATCAGTGATACCCAGGGATCCAACCGTAACAGGTCAGTGATAGCCAGCGATCCAACCGTAACAGGTCAGTGATACCCAGGGATCCAACTGTAACAGATCAGTGACACCCAGGGATCCAACCGTAACAGATCAGTGATACCCAGGGATCCAACTGTAACAGATCAGTGATACCCAGGGATCCAACCGTAACAGGTCAGTGATACCCAGGGATCCAACCGTAACAGGTCAGTGATACCCAGGGATCCAACTGTAACAGATCAGTGACACCCAGTGATCCAACCGTAACAGATCAGTGATACCCAGGGATCCAACCGTAACAGGTCAGTGATACCCAGGGATCCAACCGTAACAGGTCAGTGATACCCAGGGATCCAGCTGTAACAGATCAGTGATACCCAGGGATCCAACCGTAACAGGTCAGTGATAGCCAGCGATCCAACCGTAACAGATCAGTGACACCCAGGGATCCAACTGTAACAGATCAGTGATACCCAGGGATCCAACCGTAACAGGTCAGTGATACCCAGGGATCCAACTGTAACAGATCAGTGATACCCAGGGATCCAACCGTAACAGGTCAGTGATACCCAGGGATCCAACCGTAACAGGTCAGTGATACCCAGGGATCCAACTGTAACAGATCAGTGACACCCAGAGATCCAACCGTAACAGATCAGTGATACCCAGGGATCCAACCGTAACAGATCAGTTATACCCAGGGATCCAACTGTAACAGGTCAGTGATACCCAGGGATCCAACCGTAACAGATCAGTGATACCCAGGGATCCAACTGTAACAGATCAGTGACACCCAGTGATCCAACCGTAACAGATCAGTAATACCCAGGGATCCAACTGTAACAGGTAGGTGATACCCAGGGATCCAGCTGTAACAGATCAGTGATACCCAGGGATCCAACCGTAACAGGTCAGTGATACACAGGGATCCAACCGTAACAGGTCAGTGATACCCAGGGATCCAACTGTAACAGATCAGTGACACCCAGTGATCCAACCGTAACAGATCAGTAATACCCAGGGATCCAACTGTAACAGATCAGTGATACCCAGGGATCCAACTGTAACAGGTCAGTGATACCCAGGGATCCAACTGTAACAGGTCAGTGATACCCAGGGATCCAACCGTAACAGGTCAGTGATACCCAGGGATCCAACCGTAACAGGTCAGTGATAACCAGCGATCCAGCTGTAACAGATCAGTGATACCCAGGGATCCAACCGAAACAGATCAGTGATACCCAGGGATCCAACTGTAACAGGTCAGTGATACCCAGGGATCCAACTGTAACAGGTCAGTGATACCCAGGGATCCAACCGTAACAGGTCAGTGATACCCAGGGATCCAACCGTAACAGGTCAGTGATACCCAGGGATCCAACCGTAACAGATCAGTGACACCCAGGGATCCAACCGTAACAGGTCAGTGATACCCAGGGATCCAACCGTAACAGGTCAGTGACACCCAGGGATCCAACCGTAACAGGTCAGTGATACACAGGGATCCAACCGTAACAGATCAGTGATACCCAGGGATCCAACCGTAACAGGTCAGTGATACACAGGGATCCAACCGTAACAGACCAGTGACACCCAGGGATCCAACCGTAACAGGTCAGTGATACCCAGGGATCCAACCGTAACAGATCAGTGCACCCAGGGATCCAACCGTAACAGGTCAGTGATACCCAGGGATCCAACCGTAACAGATCAGTGATACCCAGGGATCCAACCGTAACAGTTCAGTGATACACAGGGATCCAACCGTAACAGGTCAGTGACACCCAGGGATCCAACCGTAACAGGTCAGTGACACCCAGGGATCCAACCGTAACAGGTCAGTGATACCCAGGGATCCAACCGTAACAGGTCAGTGATACCCAGGGATCCAACCGTAACAGGTCAGTGATACCCAGGGATCCAACCGTAACAGGTCAGTGATACCCAGGGATCCAACCGTAACAGGTCAGTGATACCCAGGGATCCAACCGTAACAGATCAGTGATACCCAGGGATCCAACCGTAACAGACCAGTGACACCCAGGGATCCAACCGTAACAGATCAGTGACACCCAGGGATCCAACCGTTATAGATCAGTGATACCCAGGGATCCAACCGTAACAGATCAGTGACACCCAGGGATCCAACTGTAACAGGTCAGTGACACCCAGGGATCCAACTGTAACAGGTCAGTGACACCCAGGGTTCCAACCGTAACAGATCAGTGACACCCAGGGATCCAACCGTAACAGGTCAGAGATACCCAGGGATCCAACTGTAACAGGTCAGTGACACCCAGGGATCCAACTGTAACAGGTCAGTGACACCCAGGGATCCAACTGTAACAGGTCAGTGACACCCAGGGATCCAACCGTAACAGATCAGTGACACCCAGGGATCCAACCGTAACAGGTCAGTGATACACAGGGATCCAACCGTAACAGATCAGTGACACCCAGGGATCCAACCGTAACAGTTCAGTGATACCCAGGGATCCAACCGTAACAGGTCAGTGATAGCCAGCGATCCAACCGTAACAGGTCAGTGATACCCAGGGATCCAACCGTAACAGGTCAGTGATACCCAGGGATCCAACCGTAACAGGTCAGTGACACCTAGGGATCCAACCGTAACAGGTCAGTGATACCCAGGGATCCAACCGTAACAGATCAGTGACACCCAGGGATCCAACTGTAACAGGTCAGTGATACACAGGGATCCAACCGTAACAGATCAGTGACACCCAGGGATCCAACCGTAACAGATCAGTGATACACAGGGATCCAACCGTAACAGATCAGTGACACCCAGGGATCCAACTGTAACAGGTCAGTGATACCCAGGGATCCAACCGTAACAGGTCAGTGATACCCAGGGATCCAACTGTAACAGGTCAGTGACACCCAGGGATCCAACCGTAACAGGTCAGTGACACCCAGGGTTCCAACCGTAACAGATCAGTGACACCCAGGGATCCAACCGTAACAGGTCAGAGATACCCAGGGATCCAACCGTAACAGGTCAGTGACACCCAGGGATCCAACCGTAACAGGTCAGTGACACCCAGGGATCCAACTGTAACAGATCAGTGACACCCAGGGATCCAACTGTAACAGGTCAGTGACACCCAGGGATCCAACTGTAACAGGTCAGTGACACCCAGGGATCCAACCGTAACAGATCAGTGACACCCAGGGATCCAACCGTAACAGGTCAGTGATACCCAGGGATCCAACCGTAACAGATCAGTGACACCCAGGGATCCAACCGTAACAGACCAGTGACACCCAGGGATCCAACCGTAACAGGTCAGTGATACCCAGGGATCCAACTGTAACAGATCAGTGATACCCAGGGATCCAACCGTAACAGGTCAGTGATACACAGGGATCCAACCGTAACAGATCAGTGACACCCAGGGATCCAACCGTAACAGTTCAGTGATACCCAGGGATCCAACCGTAACAGGTCAGTGATACCCAGGGATCCAACTGTAACAGATCAGTGACACCCAGTGATCCAACCGTAACAGATCAGTGATACCCAGGGATCCAACTGTAACAGATCAGTGATACCCAGGGATCCAGCTGTAACAGGTCAGTGATACCCAGGGATCCAACCGTAACAGGTCAGTGATACCCAGGGATCCAACCGTAACAGGTAGGTGATACCCAGGGATCCAGCTGTAACAGACCAGTGATACCCAGGGATCCAACCGTAACAGATCAGTGATACCCAGGAATCCAACTGTAACAGGTCAGTGATACCCAGGGATCCAACTGTAACAGGTCAGTGATACCCAGGGATCCAACCGTAACAGGTCAGTGATACCCAGGGATCCAACCGTAACAGGTCAGTGACACCCAGGGATCCAACCGTAACAGGTCAGTGATACCCAGGGATCCAACCGTAACAGGTCAGTGATAACCAGGGATCCAACCGTAACAGGTCAGTGATAACCAGCGATCCAGCTGTAACAGATCAGTGATACCCAGGGATCCAACCGTAACAGGTCAGTGATACCCAGGGATCCAACCGTAACAGATCAGTGACACCCAGGGATCCAACTGTAACAGGTCAGTGACACCCAGGGATCCAACTGTAACAGGTCAGTGACACCCAGGGATCCAACCGTAACAGATCAGTGACACCCAGGGATCCAACCGTAACAGGTCAGAGATACCCAGGGATCCAACCGTAACAGGTCAGTGACACCCAGGGATAAAACTGTAACAGATCAGTGACACCCAGGGATCCAACTGTAACAGGTCAGTGACACCCAGGGATCCAACTGTAACAGGTCAGTGACACCCAGGGATCCAACCGTAACAGATCAGTGACACCCAGGTATCCAACCGTAACAGGTCAGTGATACCCAGGGATCCAACCGTAACAGATCAGTGACACCCAGGGATCCAACCGTAACAGACCAGTGACACCCAGGGATCCAACCGTAACAGGTCAGTGATACCCAGGGATCCAACTGTAACAGATCAGTGATACCCAGGGATCCAACCGTAACAGGTCAGTGATACCCAGGGATCCAACCGTAACAGGTCAGTGACACCCAGGGATCCAACCGTAACAGGTCAGTGATACCAAGGGATCCAACCGTAACAGGTCAGTGATACCCAGGGATCCAACCGTAACAGGTCAGTGATACCCAGGGATCCAACCGTAACAGATCAGTGATACCCAGGGATCCAACCGTAACAGATCAGTGACACCCAGGGATCCAACCGTAACAGATCAGTGATACCGAGGGATCCAACCGTAACAGATCAGTGACACCCAGGGATCCAACCGTAACAGATCAGTGACACCCAGGGATCCAACCGTAACAGATCAGTGATACCCAGGGATCCAACTGTAACAGATCAGTGATACCCAGGGATCCAACCGTAACAGATCAGTGATACCCAGGGATCCAACTGTAAAAGGTCAGTGACACCCAGGGATCCAACCGTAACAGGTCAGTGATACCCAGGGATCCAACTGTAACAGATCAGTGATACCCAGGGATCCAACCGTAACAGATCAGTGACACCCAGGGATCCAACCGTTACAGATCAGTGATACCCAGGGATCCAACCGTAACAGCTCAGTGACACCCAGGGATCCAACCGTAACAGGTCAGTGATACCCAGGGATCCAACCGTAACAGATCAGTGACACCCAGGGATCCAACCGTAACAGGTCAGTGATACCCAGGGATCCAACCGTAACAGATCAGTGACAGCCAGGGATCCAACCGTAACAGGTCAGTGACACCCAGGGATCCAACCGTAACAGATCAGTGATACCCAGGGATCCAACCGTAACAGCTCAGTGATACCCAGGGATCCAACCGTAACAGATCAGTGATACCCAGGGATCCAACCGTAACAGGTCAGTGATACACAGGGATCCAACCGTAACAGATCAGTGACACCCAGGGATCCAAGCGTAACAGATCAGTGATACTCAGGGATCCAACCGTAACAGGTCAGTGATACCCAGGGATCCAACCGTAACAGATCAGTGACACCCAGGGATCCAACCGTAACAGATCAGTGATACCCAGGGATCCAACCGTAACAGATCAGTGACACCCAGGGATCCAACCGTAACAGATCAGTGATACCCAGGGATCCAACCGTAACAGGTCAG
Organism: Patagioenas fasciata; assembly: GCF_037038585.1. Classification (NCBI taxonomy): domain Eukaryota; kingdom Metazoa; phylum Chordata; class Aves; order Columbiformes; family Columbidae; genus Patagioenas; species Patagioenas fasciata. Next base: position 15,015,912 of record NC_092536.1, read on the forward strand.
TGATACCCAGGGATCCAACTGTAACAGATCAGTGACACCCAGGGATCCAACTGTAACAGATCAGTGATACCCAGGGATCCAACCGTAACAGGTCAGTGATACCCAGGGATCCAACCGTAACAGATCAGTGATACCCAGGGATCCAACCGTAACAGGTCAGTGATACCCAGGGATCCAACTGTAACAGATCAGTGATACCCAGGGATCCAACCGTAACAGGTCAGTGACACCCAGGGATCCAACCGTAACAGGTCAGTGATACCCAGGGATCCAACTGTAACAGATCAGTGATACCCAGGGATCCAACCGTAACAGGTCAGTGATACACAGGGATCCAACCGTAACAGGTCAGTGATACCCAGGGATCCAACTGTAACAGATCAGTGACACCCAGTGATCCAACCGTAACAGATCAGTAATACCCAGGGATCCAACTGTAACAGATCAGTGATACCCAGGGATCCAACTGTAACAGGTCAGTGATACCCAGGGATCCAACTGTAACAGGTCAGTGATACCCAGGGATCCAACCGTAACAGGTCAGTGATACCCAGGGATCCAACCGTAACAGGTAGGTGATACCCAGGGATCCAGCTGTAACAGATCAGTGATACCCAGGGATCCAACCGTAACAGATCAGTGATACCCAGGGATCCAACTGTAACAGGTCAGTGATACCCAGGGATCCAACCGTAACAGATCAGTGACACCCAGGGATCCAACCGTAACAGATCAGTGATACCCAGGGATCCAACCGTAACAGATCAGTGACACCCAGGGATCCAACCGTAACAGATCAGTGATACCCAGGGATCCAACCGTAACAGATCAGTGATACCCAGGGATCCAACTTTAACAGATCAGTGACACCCAGGGATCCAACTGTAACAGATCAGTGATACCCAGGGATCCAACCGTAACAGGTCAGTGATACCCAGGGATCCAACCGTAACAGGTCAGTGATACCCAGGGATCCAACCGTAACAGGTCAGTGACACCCAGGGATCCAACCGTAACAGGTCAGTGATACCCAGGGATCCAACCGTAACAGGTCAGTGACACCCAGGGATCCAACCGTAACAGATCAGTGATACCCAGGGATCCAACCGTAACAGGTCAGTGATACCCAGGGATCCAACCGTAACAGGTCAGTGATACCCAGGGATCCAACCGTAACAGCTCAGTGACACCCAGGGATCCAACCGTAACAGGTCAGTGATACACAGGGATCCAACCGTAACAGATCAGTGATACCCAGGGATCCAACCATAACAGGTCAGTGATACACAGGGATCCAACCGTAACAGATCAGTGATACCCAGGGATCCAACCGTAACAGGTCAGTGATAGCCAGCGATCCAACCGTAACAGGTCAGTGATACCCAGGGATCCAACTGTAACAGATCAGTGACACCCAGGGATCCAACCGTAACAGATCAGTGATACCCAGGGATCCAACTGTAACAGATCAGTGATACCCAGGGATCCAACCGTAACAGGTCAGTGATACCCAGGGATCCAACCGTAACAGGTCAGTGATACCCAGGGATCCAACTGTAACAGATCAGTGACACCCAGTGATCCAACCGTAACAGATCAGTGATACCCAGGGATCCAACCGTAACAGGTCAGTGATACCCAGGGATCCAACCGTAACAGGTCAGTGATACCCAGGGATCCAGCTGTAACAGATCAGTGATACCCAGGGATCCAACCGTAACAGGTCAGTGATAGCCAGCGATCCAACCGTAACAGATCAGTGACACCCAGGGATCCAACTGTAACAGATCAGTGATACCCAGGGATCCAACCGTAACAGGTCAGTGATACCCAGGGATCCAACTGTAACAGATCAGTGATACCCAGGGATCCAACCGTAACAGGTCAGTGATACCCAGGGATCCAACCGTAACAGGTCAGTGATACCCAGGGATCCAACTGTAACAGATCAGTGACACCCAGTGATCCAACCGTAACAGATCAGTGATACCCAGGGATCCAACCGTAACAGATCAGTTATACCCAGGGATCCAACTGTAACAGGTCAGTGATACCCAGGGATCCAACCGTAACAGATCAGTGATACCCAGGGATCCAACTGTAACAGATCAGTGACACCCAGTGATCCAACCGTAACAGATCAGTAATACCCAGGGATCCAACTGTAACAGATCAGTGATACCCAGGGATCCAACTGTAACAGGTCAGTGATACCCAGGGATCCAACTGTAACAGGTAGGTGATACCCAGGGATCCAGCTGTAACAGATCAGTGATACCCAGTGATCCAACCGTAACAGATCAGTGATACCCAGGGATCCAACCGTAACAGATCAGTTATACCCAGGGATCCAACTGTAACAGGTCAGTGATACCCAGGGATCCAACTGTAACAGATCAGTGACACCCAGTGATCCAACCGTAACAGATCAGTGATACCCAGGGATCCAACCGTAACAGATCAGTTATACCCAGGGATCCAACTGTAACAGGTCAGTGATACCCAGGGATCCAACCGTAACAGATCAGTGATACCCAGGGATCCAACCGTAACAGGTCAGTGATACCCAGGGATCCAACTGTAACAGATCAGTGACACCCAGGGATCCAACCGTAACAGATCAGTGATACCCAGGGATCCAACTGTAACAGATCAGTTATACCCAGGGATCCAACTGTAACAGGTCAGTGATACCCAGGGATCCAACTGTAACAGGTCAGTGATACCCAGGGATCCAACCGTAACAGGTCAGTGATACCCAGGGATCCAACCGTAACAGGTCAGTGATACCCAGGGATCCAGCTGTAACAGATCAGTGATACCCAGGGATCCAACCGTAACACATCAGTGATACCCAGGGATCCAACTGTAACAGGTCAGTGATACCCAGGGATCCAACTGTAACAGGTCAGTGATACCCAGGGATCCAACCGTAACAGGTCAGTGATACCCAGGGATCCAACCGTAACAGGTCAGTGATACCCAGGGATCCAACCGTAACAGATCAGTGATACCCAGGGATCCAACCGTTATAGATCAGTGATACCCAGGGATCCAACTGTAACAGGTCAGTGATACCCAGGGATCCAACCGTAACAGGTCAGTGATACCCAGGGATCCAACCGTAACAGATCAGTGATACCCAGGGATCCAACTGTAACAGACCAGTGACACCCAGGGATCCAACCGTAACAGATCAGTGACACCCAGGGATCCAACTGTTATAGATCAGTGATACCCAGGGATCCAACCGTAACAGATCAGTGACACCCAGGGATCCAACTGTAACAGGTCAGTGACACCCAGGGATCCAACCGTAACAGATCAGTGACACCCAGGGATCCAACTGTAACAGGTCAGAGATACCCAGGGATCCAACCGTAACAGGTCAGTGACACCCAGGGATCCAACCGTAACAGGCCAGTGACACCCAGGGATCCAACTGTAACAGATCAGTGACACCCAGGGATCCAACTGTAACAGGTCAGTGACACCCAGGGATCCAACCGTAACAGGTCAGTGACACCCAGGGATCCAACCGTAACAGATCAGTGACACCCAGGGATCCAACCGTAACAGATCAGTGACACCCAGGGATCCAACCGTAACAGATCAGTGACACCCAGGGATCCAACCGTAACAGATCAGTGATACCCAGGGATCCAACCGTAACAGATCAGTGATACCCAGGGATCCAACTGTAAAAGGTCAGTGATACCCAGGGATCCAACCGTAACAGGTCAGTGATACCCAGGGATCCAACCGTAACAGATCAGTGATACCCAGGGATCCAACCGTAACAGATCAGTGACACCCAGGGATCCAACCGTAACAGATCAGTGACACCCAGGGATCCAACTGTAACAGGCCAGTGACACCCAGGGATCCAACCGTAACAGATCAGTGACACCCAGGGATCCAACTGTAACAGGTCAGTGACACCCAGGGATCCAACCGTAACAGATCAGTGATACCCAGGGATCCAACCGTAACAGATCAGTGACACCCAGGGATCCAACCGTAACAGATCAGTGATACCCAGGGATCCAACCGTAACAGGTCAGTGATACCCAGGGATCCAACCGTAACAGGTCAGTGATACCCAGGGATCCAACCGTAACAGGTCAGTGATACCCAGGGATCCAACCGTAACAGGTCAGTGACACCCAGGGATCCAACCGTAACAGGTCAGTGATACCCAGGGATCCAACCGTAACAGGTCAGTGACACCCAGGGATCCAACCGTAACAGATCAGTGATACCCAGGGATCCAACCGTAACAGGTCAGTGATACCCAGGGATCCAACCGTAACAGGTCAGTGATACCCAGGGATCCAACCGTAACAGCTCAGTGACACCCAGGGATCCAACCGTAACAGGTCAGTGATACCCAGGGATCCAACCGTAACAGGTCAGTGACACCCAGGGATCCAACCGTAACAGGTCAGTGATACCCAGGGATCCAACCGTAACAGGTCAGTGACACCCAGGGATCCAACCGTAACAGATCAGTGATACCCAGGGATCCAACCGAAACAGGTCAGTGATACCCAGGGATCCAACCGTAACAGCTCAGTGACACCCAGGGATCCAACCGTAACAGGTCAGTGATACACAGGGATCCAACCGTAACAGATCAGTGATACCCAGGGATCCAACCGTAACAGGTCAGTGATACCCAGGGATCCAACCGTAACAGGTCAGTGATACCCAGGGATCCAACTGTAACAGATCAGTGATACCCAGGGATCCAACCGTAACAGGTCAGTGATACCCAGGGATCCAACTGTAACAGATCAGTGATACCCAGGGATCCAACCGTAACAGGTCAGTGATACCCAGGGATCCAACTGTAACAGATCAGTGATACCCAGGGATCCAACCGTAACAGGTCAGTGACACCCAGGGATCCAACTGTAACAGATCAGTGATACCCAGGGATCCAACCGTAACAGGTCAGTGACACCCAGGGATCCAACCGTAACAGGTCAGTGATACCCAGGGATCCAACTGTAACAGATCAGTGATACCCAGGGATCCAACCGTAACAGGTCAGTGATACACAGGGATCCAACCGTAACAGGTCAGTGATACCCAGGGATCCAACTGTAACAGATCAGTGACACCCATTGATCCAACCGTAACAGATCAGTGATACCCAGGGATCCAACTGTAACAGATCAGTGATACCCAGGGATCCAACTGTAACAGGTCAGTGATACCCAGGGATCCAACTGTAACAGGTCAGTGATACCCAGGGATCCAACCGTAACAGGTCAGTGATACCCAGGGATCCAACCGTAACAGGTAGGTGATACCCAGGGATCCAACCGTAACAGGTCAGTGATACCCAGGGATCCAACTGTAACAGATCAGTGACACCCAGGGATCCAACCGTAACAGATCAGTGATACCCAGGGATCCAACTGTAACAGATCAGTTATACCCAGGGATCCAACCGTAACAGGTCAGTGATACCCAGGGATCCAACTGTAACAGATCAGTGATACCCAGGGATCCAACCGTAACAGGTCAGTGATACCCAGGGATCCAACCGTAACAGGTCAGTGATACCCAGGGATCCAACTGTAACAGATCAGTGACACCCAGGGATCCAACCGTAACAGATCAGTGATACCCAGGGATCCAACTGTAACAGATCAGTTATACCCAGGGATCCAACCGTAACAGGTCAGTGATACCCAGGGATCCAACTGTAACAGGTCAGTGATACCCAGGGATCCAACCGTAACAGATCAGTGACACCCAGGGATCCAACCGTAACAGGTCAGTGATACCCAGGGATCCAACCGTAACAGGTCAGTGATACCCAGGGATCCAACCGTAACAGGTCAGTGATACCCAGGGATCCAACCGTAACAGCTCAGTGACACCCAGGGATCCAACCGTAACAGGTCAGTGATACACAGGGATCCAACCGTAACAGATCAGTGATACCCAGGGATCCAACCGTAACAGGTCAGTGATACACAGGGATCCAACCGTAACAGATCAGTGATACCCAGGGATCCAACCGTAACAGATCAGTGATACCCAGGGATCCAACCGTAACAGGTCAGTGATACACAGGGATCCAACCGTAACAGATCAGTGATACCCAGGGATCCAACCGTAACAGGTCAGTGATACCCAGGGATCCAACCGTAACAGGTCAGTGACACCCAGGGATCCAACCGTAACAGGTCAGTGATACCCAGGGATCCAACCGTAACAGGTCAGTGACACCCAGGGATCCAACCGTAACAGATCAGTGATACCCAGGGATCCAACCGAAACAGGTCAGTGATACCCAGGGATCCAACCGTAACAGCTCAGTGACACCCAGGGATCCAACCGTAACAGGTCAGTGATACACAGGGATCCAACCGTAACAGATCAGTGATACCCAGGGATCCAACCGTAACAGGTCAGTGATACCCAGGGATCCAACCGTAACAGGTCAGTGATACCCAGGGATCCAACCGTAACAGATCAGTGATACCCAGGGATCCAACCGTAACAGGTCAGTGATACCCAGGGATCCAACCGTAACAGGTCAGTGACACCCAGGGATCCAACTGTAACAGATCAGTGATACCCAGGGATCCAACCGTAACAGGTCAGTGACACCCAGGGATCCAACCGTAACAGGTCAGTGATACCCAGGGATCCAACTGTAACAGATCAGTGATACCCAGGGATCCAACCGTAACAGGTCAGTGATACACAGGGATCCAACCGTAACAGGTCAGTGATACCCAGGGATCCAACTGTAACAGATCAGTGACACCCATTGATCCAACCGTAACAGATCAGTGATACCCAGGGATCCAACTGTAACAGATCAGTGATACCCAGGGATCCAACTGTAACAGGTCAGTGATACCCAGGGATCCAACTGTAACAGGTCAGTGATACCCAGGGATCCAACCGTAACAGGTCAGTGATACCCAGGGATCCAACCGTAACAGGTAGGTGATACCCAGGGATCCAACCGTAACAGGTCAGTGATACCCAGGGATCCAACTGTAACAGATCAGTGACACCCAGGGATCCAACCGTAACAGATCAGTGATACCCAGGGATCCAACTGTAACAGATCAGTTATACCCAGGGATCCAACCGTAACAGGTCAGTGATACCCAGGGATCCAACTGTAACAGATCAGTGATACCCAGGGATCCAACCGTAACAGGTCAGTGATACCCAGGGATCCAACCGTAACAGGTCAGTGATACCCAGGGATCCAACTGTAACAGATCAGTGACACCCAGGGATCCAACCGTAACAGATCAGTGATACCCAGGGATCCAACTGTAACAGATCAGTTATACCCAGGGATCCAACCGTAACAGGTCAGTGATACCCAGGGATCCAACTGTAACAGGTCAGTGATACCCAGGGATCCAACCGTAACAGATCAGTGACACCCAGGGATCCAACCGTAACAGGTCAGTGATACCCAGGGATCCAACCGTAACAGGTCAGTGATACCCAGGGATCCAACCGTAACAGGTCAGTGATACCCAGGGATCCAGCTGTAACAGATCAGTGATACCCAGGGATCCAACCGAAACAGATCAGTGACACCCAGGGATCCCGCTGTAACAGATCAGTGATACCCAGGGATCCAGCTGTAACAGATCAGTGATACCCAGGGATCCAACCGTAACAGGTCAGTGATAGCCAGCGATCCAACCGTAACAGATCAGTGACACCCAGGGATCCAACTGTAACAGATCAGTGATACCCAGGGATCCAACCGTAACAGGTCAGTGATACCCAGGGATCCAACCGTAACAGATCAGTGATACCCAGGGATCCAACCGTAACAGGTCAGTGATACCCAGGGATCCAACCGTAACAGGTCAGTGATACCCAGGGATCCAACTGTAACAGATCAGTGACACCCAGTGATCCAACCGTAACAGATCAGTGATACCCAGGGATCCAACTGTAACAGATCAGTTATACCCAGGGATCCAACTGTAACAGGTCAGTGATACCCAGGGATCCAACTGTAACAGGTCAGTGATACCCAGGGATCCAACCGTAACAGGTCAGTGATACCCAGGGATCCAACCGTAACAGATCAGTGATACCCAGGGATCCAACCGTAACAGGTCAGTGATACCCAGGGATCCAACCGTAACATGTCAGTGATAGCCAGCGATCCAACCGTAACAGATCAGTGACACCCAGGGATCCAACTGTAACAGATCAGTGATACCCAGGGATCCAACTGTAACAGGTCAGTGATACCCAGGGATCCAACTGTAACAGATCAGTGATACCCAGGGATCCAACCGTAACAGGTCAGTGATACCCAGGGATCCAACCGTAACAGGTCAGTGATACCCAGGGATCCAACTGTAACAGATCAGTGACACCCAGGGATCCAACCGTAACAGATCAGTGATACCCAGGGATCCAACTGTAACAGATCAGTGATACCCAGGGATCCAACCGTAACAGGTCAGTGATACCCAGGGATCCAACCGTAACAGGTCAGTGATACCCAGGGATCCAACTGTAACAGATCAGTGACACCCAGGGATCCAATCGTAACAGATCAGTGATACCCACGGATCCAACTGTAACAGATCAGTTATACCCAGGGATCCAACCGTAACAGGTCAGTGATACCCAGGGATCCAACCGTAACAGGTCAGTGATACCCAGGGATCCAACTGTAACAGATCAGTGACACCCAGGGATCCAACCGTAACAGATCAGTGATACCCAGGGATCCAACCGTAACAGATCAGTGATACCCAGGGATCCAACCGTAACAGATCAGTGACACCCAGGGATCCAACCGTAACAGATCAGTGATACCCAGGGATCCAACCGTAACAGATCAGTGACACCCAGGGATCCAACCGTAACAGATCAGTGATACCCAGGGATCCAACTGTAACAGATCAGTTATACCCAGGGATCCAACTGTAACAGGTCAGTGATACCCAGGGATCCAACCGTAACAGATCAGTGACACCCAGGGATCCAACCGTAACAGGTCAGTGACACCCAGTGATCCAACCGTAACAGATCAGTGATACCCAGGGATCCAACTGTAACAGATCAGTTATACCCAGGGATCCAACCGTAACAGGTCAGTGATACCCAGGGATCCAACCGTAACAGGTCAGTGATACCCAGGGATCCAACCGTAACAGATCAGTGACACCCAGGGATCCAACCGTAACAGATCAGTGATACCCAGGGATCCAACCGTAACAGATCAGTGATACCCAGGGATCCAACCGTAACAGGTCAGTGATAGCCAGCGATCCAACCGTAACAGATCAGTGATACCCAGGGATCCAACCGTTATAGATCAGTGATACCCAGGGATCCAACCGTAACAGATCAGTGACACCCAGGGATCCAACTGTAACAGGTCAGTGATACCCAGGGATCCAACTGTAACAGATCAGTGACACCCAGTGATCCAACCGTAACAGATCAGTGATACCCAGGGATCCAACTGTAACAGATCAGTTATACCCAGGGATCCAACTGTAACAGGTCAGTGATACCCAGGGATCCAACTGTAACAGGTCAGTGATACCCAGGGATCCAACCGTAACAGGTCAGTGATACCCAGGGATCCAACCGTAACAGGTCAGTGATACCCAGGGATCCAACCGTAACAGGTCAGTGATACCCAGGGATCCAACCGTAACAGGTCAGTGATAGCCAGCGATCCAACCGTAACAGATCAGTGACACCCAGGGATCCAACTGTAACAGATCAGTGATACCCAGGGATCCAACCGTAACAGATCAGTGACACCCAGGGATCCAACCGTTATAGATCAGTGATACCCAGGGATCCAACCGTAACAGGTCAGTGACACCCAGGGATCCAGCTGTAACAGATCAGTGATACCCAGGGATCCAACTGTAACAGATCAGTGACACCCAGGGATCCAACCGTAACAGGTCAGTGATACCCAGGGATCCAACTGTAACAGATCAGTGACACCCAGGGATCCAACCGTAACAGGTCAGTGATACCCAGGGATCCAACCGTAACAGGTCAGTGATACCCAGGGATCCAACCGTAACAGATCAGTGATACCCAGGGATCCAACCGTAACAGGTCAGTGATACCCAGGGATCCAACCGTAACAGATCAGTGATACCCAGGGATCCAACCGTAACAGATCAGTGACACCCAGGGATCCAACCGTAACAGATCAGTGATACCCAGGGATCCAACCGTAACAGATCAGTGACACCCAGGGATCCAACCGTAACAGACCAGTGACACCCAGGGATCCAACCGTAACAGATCAGTGATACCCAGGGATCCAACCGTTATAGATCAGTGATACCCAGGGATCCAACCGTAACAGATCAGTGACACCCAGGGATCCAACTGTAACAGGTCAGTGATACCCAGGGATCCAACTGTAACAGATCAGTGACACCCAGTGATCCAACCGTAACAGATCAGTGATACCCAGGGATCCAACTGTAACAGATCAGTAATACCCAGGGATCCAACTGTAACAGGTCAGTGATACCCAGGGATCCAACTGTAACAGGTCAGTGATACCCAGGGATCCAACCGTAACAGGTCAGTGATACCCAGGGATCCAACCGTAACAGGTCAGTGATACCCAGGGATCCAACCGTAACAGGTCAGTGATACCCAGGGATCCAACCGTAACAGGTCAGTGATACCCAGGGATCCAACCGTAACAGGTCAGTGATACCCAGGGATCCAGCTGTAACAGATCAGTGATACCCAGGGATCCAACCGTAACAGATCAGTGATACCCAGGGATCCAACCGTAAGAGATCAGTGACACCCAGGGATCCAACCGTAACAGATCAGTGACACCCAGGGATCCAACTGTAACAGGTCAGTGACACCCAGGGATCCAACTGTAACAGATCAGTGATACCCAGGGATCCAACCGTAACAGATCAGTGACACCCAGGGATCCAACCGTAACAGATCAGTGATACCCAGGGATCCAACCGTAGCAGATCAGTGATACCCAGGGATCCAACCGTAACAGGTCAGTGATACCCAGGGATCCAACCGTAACAGGTCACTGATACCCAGGGATCCAACCGTAACAGGTCACTGATACCCAGGGATCCAACCGTAACAGGTCAGTGATAGCCAGCGATCCAACCGTAACAGATCAGTGACACCCAGGGATCCAACTGTAACAGATCAGTGATACCCAGGGATCCAACTGTAACAGGTCAGTGATACCCAGGGATCCAACTGTAACAGATCAGTGATACCCAGGGATTCAACCGTAACAGGTCAGTGATACCCAGGGATCCAACCGTAACAGGTCAGTGATACCCAGGGATCCAACTGTAACAGATCAGTGACACCCAGGGATCCAACCGTAACAGATCAGTGATACCCAGGGATCCAACCGTAACAGGTCAGTGATACACAGGGATCCAACTGTAACAGGTCAGTGATACCCAGGGATCCAACCGTAACAGATCAGTGATACCCAGGGATCCAACCGTAACAGGTCAGTGATACCCAGGGATCCAGCTGTAACAGATCAGTGATACCCAGGGATCCAACCGTAACAGATCAGTGATACCCAGGGATCCAACTGTAACAGGTCAGTGATACCCAGGGATCCAACTGTAACAGGTCAGTGATACCCAGGGATCCAACCGTAACAGGTCAGTGATACCCAGGGATCCAACCGTAACAGGTCAGTGATACCCAGGGATCCAACCGTAACAGATCAGTGATACCCAGGGATCCAACCGTTATAGATCAGTGATACCCAGGGATCCAACTGTAACAGGTCAGTGATACCCAGGGATCCAACCGTAACAGGTCAGTGATACCCAGGGATCCAACCGTAACAGATCAGTGATACCCAGGGATCCAACCGTAACAGACCAGTGACACCCAGGGATCCAACCGTAACAGGTCAGTGATACCCAGGGATCCAACCGTAACAGGTCAGTGATACCCAGTGATCCAACCGTAACAGATCAGTGATACCCAGGGATCCAACTGTAACAGATCAGTGACACCCAGGGATCCAACCGTAACAGATCAGTGACACCCAGGGATCCAACCGTAACAGGTCAGTGATACCCAGGGATCCAACCGTAACAGATCAGTGATACCCAGGGATCCAACCGTAACAGGTCAGTGATACCCAGGGATCCAACCGTAACAGGTCAGTGATACACAGGGATCCAACCGTAACAGATCAGTGACACCCAGGGATCCAAGCGTAACAGATCAGTGATACTCAGGGATCCAACCGTAACAGGTCAGTGATACCCAGGGATCCAACCGTAACAGATCAGTGACACCCAGGGATCCAACCGTAACAGATCAGTGATACCCAGGGATCCAACCGTAACAGATCAGTGACACCCAGGGATCCAACCGTAACAGATCAGTGATACCCAGGGATCCAACCGTAACAGATCAGTGATACCCAGGGATCCAACTGTAACAGATCAGTGACACCCAGGGATCCAACTGTAACAGATCAGTGATACCCAGGGATCCAACCGTAACAGGTCAGTGATACCCAGGGATCCAACCGTAACAGGTCAGTGATACCCAGGGATCCAACCGTAACAGGTCAGTGATACCCAGGGATCCAACTGTAACAGATCAGTGATACCCAGGGATCCAACCGTAACAGGTCAGTGACACCCAGGGATCCAACCGTAACAGGTCAGTGATACCCAGGGATCCAACTGTAACAGATCAGTGATACCCAGGGATCCAACCGTAACAGGTCAGTGATACACAGGGATCCAACCGTAACAGGTCAGTGATACCCAGGGATCCAACTGTAACAGATCAGTGACACCCAGTGATCCAACCGTAACAGATCAGTGATACCCAGGGATCCAACTGTAACAGATCAGTGATACCCAGGGATCCAACTGTAACAGGTCAGTGATACCCAGGGATCCAACCGTAACAGGTCAGTGATACCCAGGGATCCAACCGTAACAGGTAGGTGATACCCAGGGATCCAGCTGTAACAGATCAGTGATACCCAGGGATCCAACCGTAACAGATCAGTGATACCCAGGGATCCAACCGTAACAGGTCAGTGATACCCAGGGATCCAACCGTAACAGATCAGTGACACCCAGGGATCCAACCGTAACAGATCAGTGATACCCAGGGATCCAACCGTAACAGATCAGTGACACCCAGGGATCCAACCGTAACAGATCAGTGATACCCAGGGATCCAACCGTAACAGATCAGTGATACCCAGGGATCCAACTGTAACAGATCAGTGACACCCAGGGATCCAACTGTAACAGATCAGTGATACCCAGGGATCCAACCGTAACAGGTCAGTGATACCCAGGGATCCAACCGTAACAGATCAGTGATACCCAGGGATCCAACCGTAACAGGTCAGTGATACCCAGGGATCCAACTGTAACAGATCAGTGATACCCAGGGATCCAACCGTAACAGGTCAGTGATACACAGGGATCCAACCGTAACAGGTCAGTGATACCCAGGGATCCAACTGTAACAGATCAGTGACACCCAGTGATCCAACCGTAACAGATCAGTGATACCCAGGGATCCAACTGTAACAGATCAGTGATACCCAGGGATCCAACTGTAACAGATCAGTGATACCCAGGGATCCAACTGTAACAGGTCAGTGATACCCAGGGATCCAACCGTAACAGGTCAGTGATACCCAGGGATCCAACCGTAACAGGTAGGTGATACCCAGGGATCCAGCTGTAACAGATCAGTGATACCCAGGGATCCAACCGTAACAGATCAGTGATACCCAGGGATCCAACTGTAACAGGTCAGTGATACCCAGGGATCCAACTGTAACAGGTCAGTGATACCCAGGGATCCAACCGTAACAGGTCAGTGATACCCAGGGATCCAACCGTAACAGGTCAGTGATAACCAGCGATCCAGCTGTAACAGATCAGTGATACCCAGGGATCCAACCGAAACAGATCAGTGATACCCAGGGATCCAACTGTAACAGGTCAGTGATACCCAGGGATCCAACTGTAACAGGTCAGTGATACCCAGGGATCCAACCGTAACAGGTCAGTGATACCCAGGGATCCAACCGTAACAGGTCAGTGATACCCAGGGATCCAACCGTAACAGATCAGTGACACCCAGGGATCCAACCGTAACAGGTCAGTGATACCCAGGGATCCAACCGTAACAGGTCAGTGACACCCAGGGATCCAACCGTAACAGGTCAGTGATACCCAGGGATCCAACCGTAACAGATCAGTGATACCCAGGGATCCAACCGTAACAGGTCAGTGATACACAGGGATCCAACCGTAACAGACCAGTGACACCCAGGGATCCAACCGTAACAGGTCAGTGATACCCAGGGATCCAACCGTAACAGATCAGTGCACCCAGGGATCCAACCGTAACAGGTCAGTGATACCCAGGGATCCAACCGTAACAGATCAGTGATACCCAGGGATCCAACCGTAACAGATCAGTGATACCCAGGGATCCAACCGTAACAGTTCAGTGATACACAGGGATCCAACCGTAACAGGTCAGTGACACCCAGGGATCCAACCGTAACAGGTCAGTGACACCCAGGGATCCAACCGTAACAGGTCAGTGATACCCAGGGATCCAACCGTAACAGGTCAGTGATACCCAGGGATCCAACCGTAACAGGTCAGTGATACCCAGGGATCCAACCGTAACAGGTCAGTGATACCCAGGGATCCAACCGTAACAGGTCAGTGATACCCAGGGATCCAACCGTAACAGATCAGTGATACCCAGGGATCCAACCGTAACAGACCAGTGACACCCAGGGATCCAACCGTAACAGATCAGTGACACCCAGGGATCCAACCGTTATAGATCAGTGATACCCAGGGATCCAACCGTAACAGATCAGTGACACCCAGGGATCCAACTGTAACAGGTCAGTGACACCCAGGGATCCAACTGTAACAGGTCAGTGACACCCAGGGTTCCAACCGTAACAGATCAGTGACACCCAGGGATCCAACCGTAACAGGTCAGAGATACCCAGGGATCCAACTGTAACAGGTCAGTGACACCCAGGGATCCAACTGTAACAGGTCAGTGACACCCAGGGATCCAACTGTAACAGGTCAGTGACACCCAGGGATCCAACCGTAACAGATCAGTGACACCCAGGGATCCAACCGTAACAGATCAGTGACACCCAGGGATCCAACCGTAACAGGTCAGTGATACACAGGGATCCAACCGTAACAGATCAGTGACACCCAGGGATCCAACCGTAACAGATCAGTGATACACAGGGATCCAACCGTAACAGATCAGTGATACCCAGGGATCCAACTGTAACAGGTCAGTGATACCCAGGGATCCAACCGTAACAGGTCAGTGATACCCAGGGATCCAACAGTAACAGGTCAGTGACACCCAGGGATCCAACCGTAACAGGTCAGTGACACCCAGGGTTCCAACCGTAACAGATCAGTGACACCCAGGGATCCAACCGTAACAGGTCAGAGATACCCAGGGATCCAACCGTAACAGGTCAGTGACACCCAGGGATCCAACCGTAACAGGTCAGTGACACCCAGGGTTCCAACCGTAACAGATCAGTGACACCCAGGGATCCAACCGTAACAGGTCAGAGATACCCAGGGATCCAACCGTAACAGGTCAGTGACACCCAGGGATCCAACCGTAACAGGTCAGTGACACCCAGGGATCCAACTGTAACAGATCAGTGACACCCAGGGATCCAACTGTAACAGGTCAGTGACACCCAGGGATCCAACTGTAACAGGTCAGTGACACCCAGGGATCCAACCATAACAGATCAGTGACACCCAGGGATCCAACCGTAACAGGTCAGTGATACCCAGGGATCCAACCGTAACAGATCAGTGACACCCAGGGATCCAACCGTAACAGACCAGTGACACCCAGGGATCCAACCGTAACAGGTCAGTGATACCCAGGGATCCAACTGTAACAGATCAGTGATACCCAGGGATCCAACCGTAACAGGTCAGTGATACACAGGGATCCAACCGTAACAGATCAGTGACACCCAGGGATCCAACCGTAACAGTTCAGTGATACCCAGGGATCCAACCGTAACAGGTCAGTGATACCCAGGGATCCAACTGTAACAGATCAGTGACACCCAGTGATCCAACCGTAACAGATCAGTGATACCCAGGGATCCAACTGTAACAGATCAGTGATACCCAGGGATCCAGCTGTAACAGGTCAGTGATACCCAGGGATCCAACCGTAACAGGTCAGTGATACCCAGGGATCCAACCGTAACAGGTAGGTGATACCCAGGGATCCAGCTGTAACAGATCAGTGATACCCAGGGATCCAACCGTAACAGATCAGTGATACCCAGGGATCCAACTGTAACAGGTCAGTGATACCCAGGGATCCAACTGTAACAGGTCAGTGATACCCAGGGATCCAACCGTAACAGGTCAGTGATACCCAGGGATCCAACCGTAACAGGTCAGTGATAACCAGCGATCCAGCTGTAACAGATCAGTGATACCCAGGGATCCAATCGAAACAGATCAGTGATACCCAGGGATCCAACTGTAACAGGTCAGTGATACCCAGGGATCCAACTGTAACAGGTCAGTGATACCCAGGGATCCAACCGTAACAGGTCAGTGATACCCAGGGATCCAACCGTAACAGGTCAGTGATACCCAGGGATCCAACCGTAACAGATCAGTGACACCCAGGGATCCAACTGTAACAGGTCAGTGACACCCAGGGATCCAACTGTAACAGGTCAGTGACACCCAGGGATCCAACCGTAACAGATCAGTGACACCCAGGGATCCAACCGTAACAGGTCAGAGATACCCAGGGATCCAACCGTAACAGGTCAGTGACACCCAGGGATAAAACTGTAACAGATCAGTGACACCCAGGGATCCAACTGTAACAGGTCAGTGACACCCAGGGATCCAACTGTAACAGGTCAGTGACACCCAGGGATCCAACCGTAACAGATCAGTGACACCCAGGTATCCAACCGTAACAGGTCAGTGATACCCAGGGATCCAACCGTAACAGATCAGTGACACCCAGGGATCCAACCGTAACAGACCAGTGACACCCAGGGATCCAACCGTAACAGGTCAGTGATACCCAGGGATCCAACTGTAACAGATCAGTGATACCCAGGGATCCAACCGTAACAGGTCAGTGATACCCAGGGATCCAACCGTAACAGGTCAGTGACACCCAGGGATCCAACCGTAACAGGTCAGTGATACCAAGGGATCCAACCGTAACAGATCAGTGATACCCAGGGATCCAACCGTAACAGGTCAGTGATACCCAGGGATCCAACCGTAACAGATCAGTGATACCGAGGGATCCAACCGTAACAGATCAGTGACACCCAGGGATCCAACCGTAACAGATCAGTGACACCCAGGGATCCAACCGTAACAGATCAGTGATACCCAGGGATCCAACCGTAACAGGTCAGTGACACCCAGGGATCCAACCGTAACAGATCAGTGATACCCAGGGATCCAACTGTAAAAGGTCAGTGACACCCAGGGATCCAACCGTAACAGGTCAGTGATACCCAGGGATCCAACTGTAACAGATCAGTGATACCCAGGGATCCAACCGTAACAGATCAGTGACACCCAGGGATCCAACCGTAACAGATCAGTGATACCCAGGGATCCAACCGTAACAGCTCAGTGACACCCAGGGATCCAACCGTAACAGGTCAGTGATACCCAGGGATCCAACCGTAACAGATCAGTGATACCCAGGGATCCAACCGTAACAGGTCAGTGATACACAGGGATCCAACCGTAACAGATCAGTGATACCCAGGGATCCAACCGTAACAGGTCAGTGATACCCAGGGATCCAACTGTAACAGATCAGTGACACCCAGGGATGCAACCGTAACAGGTCAGTGATACCCAGGGATCCAACTGTAACAGATCAGTGATACCCAGGGATCCAACCGTAACAGGTCAGTGATACACAGGAATCCAACCGTAACAGATCAGTGACACCCAGGGATCCAACCGTAACAGATCAGTGATACCCAGGGATCCAACCGTAACAGGTCAGTGATACCCAGGGATCCAACCGTAACAGATCAGTGATACCCAGGGATCCAACCGTAACACGTCAGTGATACCCAGGGATCCAACCGTAACAGGTCAGTGACACCCAGGGATCCAACCGTAACAGGTCAGTGATACCCAGGGATCCAACCGTAACAGATCAGTGACACCCAGGGATCCAACCGTAACAGGTCAGTGATACCCAGGGATCCAACCGTAACAGATCAGTGACAGCCAGGGATCCAACCGTAACAGGTCAGTGACACCCAGGGATCCAACCGTAACAGATCAGTGATACCCAGGGATCCAACCGTAACAGATCAGTGATACCCAGGGATCCAACCGTAACAGATCAGTGATACCCAGGGATCCAACCGTAACAGGTCAGTGATACACAGGGATCCAACCGTAACAGATCAGTGACACCCAGGGATCCAAGCGTAACAGATCAGTGATACTCAGGGATCCAACCGTAACAGGTCAGTGATACCCAGGGATCCAACCGTAACAGATCAGTGACACCCAGGGATCCAACCGTAACAGATCAGTGATACCCAGGGATCCAACCGTAACAGATCAGTGACACCCAGGGATCCAACCGTAACAGATCAGTGATACCCAGGGATCCAACCGTAACAGATCAGTGATACCCAGGGATCCAACTGTAACAGGTCAGTGATACCCAGGGATCCAACCGTAACAGATCAGTGATACCCAGGGATCCAACCGTAACAGGTCAGTGATACCCAGGGATCCAACTGTAACAGATCAGTGATACCCAGGGATCCAACCGTAACAGGTCAGTGACACCCAGGGATCCAACCGTAACAGGTCAGTGATACCCAGGGATCCAACTGTAACAGGTCAGTGATACCCAGGGATCCAACCGTAACAGGTCAGTGATACCCAGGGATCCAACCGTAACAGGTCAGTGATACCCAGGGATCCAACCGTAACAGGTCAGTGATACACAGGGATCCAACCGTAACAGGTCAGTGATACCCAGGGATCCAACTGTAACAGATCAGTGACACCCAGTGATCCAACCGTAACAGATCAGTAATACCCAGGGATCCAACTGTAACAGATCAGTGATACCCAGGGATCCAACTGTAACAGGTCAGTGATACCCAGGGATCCAACTGTAACAGGTCAGTGATACCCAGGGATCCAACCGTAACAGGTCAGTGATACCCAGGGATCCAACCGTAACAGGTAGGTGATACCCAGGGATCCAGCTGTAACAGATCAGTGATACCCAGGGATCCAACCGTAACAGATCAGTGATACCCAGGGATCCAACTGTAACAGGTCAGTGATACCCAGGGATCCAACTGTAACAGGTCAGTGATACCCAGGGATCCAACCGTAACAGATCAGTGACACCCAGGGATCCAACCGTAACAGATCAGTGATACCCAGGGATCCAACCGTAACAGATCAGTGATACCCAGGGATCCAACCGTAACAGATCAGTGACACCCAGGGATCCAACCGTAACAGATCAGTGATACCCAGGGATCCAACCGTAACAGATCAGTGATACCCAGGGATCCAACTTTAACAGATCAGTGACACCCAGGGATCCAACTGTAACAGATCAGTGATACCCAGGGATCCAACCGTAACAGGTCAGTGATACCCAGGGATCCAACCGTAACAGGTCAGTGATACCCAGGGATCCAACCGTAACAGCTCAGTGACACCCAGGGATCCAACCGTAACAGGTCAGTGATACACAGGGATCCAACCGTAACAGATCAGTGATACCCAGGGATCCAACCGTAACAGGTCAGTGATACACAGGGATCCAACCGTAACAGATCAGTGATACCCAGGGATCCAACCGTAACAGGTCAGTGATAGCCAGCGATCCAACCGTAACAGGTCAGTGATACCCAGGGATCCAACTGTAACAGATCAGTGACACCCAGGGATCCAACCGTAACAGATCAGTGATACCCAGGGATCCAACTGTAACAGATCAGTGATACCCAGGGATCCAACCGTAACAGGTCAGTGATACCCAGGGATCCAACCGTAACAGGTCAGTGATACCCAGGGATCCAACTGTAACAGATCAGTGAGACCCAGTGATCCAACCGTAACAGATCAGTGATACCCAGGGATCCAACCGTAACAGGTCAGTGATACCCAGGGATCCAACCGTAACAGGTCAGTGATACCCAGGGATCCAGCTGTAACAGATCAGTGATACCCAGGGATCCAACCGTAACAGGTCAGTGATAGCCAGCGATCCAACCGTAACAGATCAGTGACACCCAGGGATCCAACTGTAACAGATCAGTGATACCCAGGGATCCAACCGTAACAGGTCAGTGATACCCAGGGATCCAACTGTAACAGATCAGTGATACCCAGGGATCCAACCGTAACAGGTCAGTGATACCCAGGGATCCAACCGTAACAGGTCAGTGATACCCAGGGATCCAACTGTAACAGATCAGTGACACCCAGTGATCCAACCGTAACAGATCAGTGATACCCAGGGATCCAACCGTAACAGATCAGTTATACCCAGGGATCCAACTGTAACAGGTCAGTGATACCCAGGGATCCAACCGTAACAGATCAGTGATACCCAGGGATCCAACCGTAACAGGTCAGTGATACCCAGGGATCCAACTGTAACAGATCAGTGACACCCAGGGATCCAACCGTAACAGATCAGTGATACCCAGGGATCCAACTGTAACAGATCAGTTATACCCAGGGATCCAACTGTAACAGGTCAGTGATACCCAGGGATCCAACTGTAACAGGTCAGTGATACCCAGGGATCCAACCGTAACAGGTCAGTGATACCCAGGGATCCAACCGTAACAGGTCAGTGATACCCAGGGATCCAGCTGTAACAGATCAGTGATACCCAGGGATCCAACCGTAACAGATCAGTGATACCCAGGGATCCAACCGTAACAGGTCAGTGATACCCAGGGATCCAACTGTAACAGGTCAGTGATACCCAGGGATCCAACCGTAACAGGTCAGTGATACCCAGGGATCCAACCGTAACAGGTCAGTGATACCCAGGGATCCAACCGTAACAGATCAGTGATACCCAGGGATCCAACCGTTATAGATCAGTGATACCCAGGGATCCAACTGTAACAGGTCAGTGATACCCAGGGATCCAACCGTAACAGGTCAGTGATACCCAGGGATCCAACTGTAACAGGTCAGTGATACCCAGGGATCCAACCGTAACAGGTCAGTGATACCCAGGGATCCAACCGTAACAGGTCAGTGATACCCAGGGATCCAACCGTAACAGATCAGTGATACCCAGGGATCCAACCGTTATAGATCAGTGATACCCAGGGATCCAACTGTAACAGGTCAGTGATACCCAGGGATCCAACCGTAACAGGTCAGTGATACCCAGGGATCCAACCGTAACAGATCAGTGATACCCAGGGATCCAACCGTAACAGGTCAGTGATACCCAGGGATCCAACTGTAACAGATCAGTGACACCCAGGGATCCAACCGTAACAGATCAGTGATACCCAGGGATCCAACTGTAACAGATCAGTTATACCCAGGGATCCAACTGTAACAGGTCAGTGATACCCAGGGATCCAACTGTAACAGGTCAGTGATACCCAGGGATCCAACCGTAACAGGTCAGTGATACCCAGGGATCCAACCGTAACAGGTCAGTGATACCCAGGGATCCAACCGTAACAGGTCAGTGATACCCAGGGATCCAGCTGTAACAGATCAGTGATACCCAGGGATCCAACCGTAACAGATCAGTGATACCCAGGGATCCAACTGTAACAGACCAGTGACACCCAGGGATCCAACCGTAACAGATCAGTGACACCCAGGGATCCAACTGTTATAGATCAGTGATACCCAGGGATCCAACCGTAACAGATCAGTGATACCCAGGGATCCAACTGTAACAGACCAGTGACACCCAGGGATCCAACCGTAACAGGTCAGTGACACCCAGGGATCCAACTGTAACAGGTCAGTGACACCCAGGGATCCAACCGTAACAGATCAGTGACACCCAGGGATCCAACCGTAACAGGTCAGAGATACCCAGGGATCCAACCGTAACAGGTCAGTGACACCCAGGGATCCAACCGTAACAGGCCAGTGACACCCAGGGATCCAACTGTAACAGATCAGTGACACCCAGGGATCCAACTGTAACAGGTCAGTGACACCCAGGGATCCAACCGTAACAGGTCAGTGACACCCAGGGATCCAACCGTAACAGATCAGTGACACCCAGGGATCCAACCGTAACAGGTCAGTGATACCCAGGGATCCAACCGTAACAGGTCAGTGACACCCAGGGATCCAACCGTAACAGGTCAGTGATACCCAGGGATCCAACCGTAACAGATCAGTGATACCCAGGGATCCAACCGTAACAGGTCAGTGATACCCAGGGATCCAACCGTAACAGATCAGTGATACCCAGGGATCCAACCGTAACAGATCAGTGACACCCAGGGATCCAACCGTAACAGATCAGTGACACCCAGGGATCCAACCGTAACAGATCAGTGACACCCAGGGATCCAACCGTAACAGGTCAGTGACACCCAGGGATCCAACCGTAACAGATCAGTGATACCCAGGGATCCAACCGTAACAGATCAGTGACACCCAGGGATCCAACCGTAACAGATCAGTGATACCCAGGGATCCAACCGTAACAGGTCAGTGATACCCAGGGATCCAACCGTAACAGGTCAGTGATACCCAGGGATCCAACCGTAACAGGTCAGTGACACCCAGGGATCCAACCGTAACAGGTCAGTGACACCCAGGGATCCAACCGTAACAGGTCAGTGACACCCAGGGATCCAACCGTAACAGATCAGTGATACCCAGGGATCCAACCGTAACAGGTCAGTGATACCCAGGGATCCAACCGTAACAGGTCAGTGATACCCAGGGATCCAACCGTAACAGCTCAGTGACACCCAGGGATCCAACCGTAACAGGTCAGTGATACACAGGGATCCAACCGTAACAGATCAGTGATACCCAGGGATCCAACCGTAACAGGTCAGTGATACACAGGGATCCAACCGTAACAGATCAGTGATACCCAGGGATCCAACCGTAACAGTTCAGTGATACCCAGGGATCCAACCGTAACAGGTCAGTGATACACAGGGATCCAACCGTAACAGATCAGTGATACCCAGGGATCCAACCGTAACAGGTCAGTGATACCCAGGGATCCAACCGTAACAGGTCAGTGATAGCCAGGGATCCAACCGTAACAGGTCAGTGACACCCAGGGATCCAACCGTAACAGGTCAGTGATACCCAGGGATCCAACCGTAACAGGTCAGTGACACCCAGGGATCCAACCGTAACAGATCAGTGATACCCAGGGATCCAACCGTAACAGGTCAGTGATACCCAGGGATCCAACCGTAACAGCTCAGTGACACCCAGGGATCCAACCGTAACAGGTCAGTGATACACAGGGATCCAACCGTAACAGATCAGTGATACCCAGGGATCCAACCGTAACAGGTCAGTGATACCCAGGGATCCAACCGTAACAGGTCAGTGATACCCAGGGATGCAACTGTAACAGATCAGTGATACCCAGGGATCCAACCGTAACAGGTCAGTGATACCCAGGGATCCAACTGTAACAGATCAGTGATACCCAGGGATCCAACCGTAACAGGTCAGTGATACCCAGGGATCCAACTGTAACAGATCAGTGATACCCAGGGATCCAACCGTAACAGGTCAGTGACACCCAGGGATCCAACTGTAACAGATCAGTGATACCCAGGGATCCAACCGTAACAGGTCAGTGACACCCAGGGATCCAACCGTAACAGGTCAGTGATACCCAGGGATCCAACTGTAACAGATCAGTGATACCCAGGGATCCAACCGTAACAGGTCAGTGATACACAGGGATCCAACCGTAACAGGTCAGTGATACCCAGGGATCCAACTGTAACAGATCAGTGACACCCATTGATCCAACCGTAACAGATCAGTGATACCCAGGGATCCAACTGTAACAGATCAGTGATACCCAGGGATCCAACTGTAACAGGTCAGTGATACCCAGGGATCCAACTGTAACAGGTCAGTGATACCCAGGGATCCAACCGTAACAGGTCAGTGATACCCAGGGATCCAACCGTAACAGGTAGGTGATACCCAGGGATCCAGCTGTAACAGATCAGTGATACCCAGGGATCCAACCGTAACAGATCAGTGATACCCAGGGATCCAACTGTAACAGGTCAGTGATACCCAGGGATCCAACTGTAACAGGTCAGTGATACCCAGGGATCCAACCGTAACAGGTCAGTGATACCCAGGGATCCAACCGTAACAGGTCAGTGATACCCAGGGATCCAGCTGTAACAGATCAGTGATACCCAGGGACCCAACCGAAACAGATCAGTGACACCCAGGGATCCAGCTGTAACAGATCAGTGATACCCAGGGATCCAGCTGTAACAGATCAGTGATACCCAGGGATCCAACCGTAACAGGTCAGTGATAGCCAGCGATCCAACCGTAACAGATCAGTGACACCCAGGGATCCAACTGTAACAGATCAGTGATACCCAGGGATCCAACTGTAACAGGTCAGTGATACCCAGGGATCCAACTGTAACAGATCAGTGATACCCAGGGATCCAACCGTAACAGGTCAGTGATACCCAGGGATCCAACCGTAACAGGTCAGTGATACCCAGGGATCCAACTGTAACAGATCAGTGACACCCAGGGATCCAACCGTAACAGATCAGTGATACCCAGGGATCCAACCGTAACAGGTCAGTGATACCCAGGGATCCAACCGTAACAGATCAGTGATACCCAGGGATCCAACCGTAACAGGTCAGTGATACCCAGGGATCCAACCGTAACAGGTCAGTGACACCCAGGGATCCAACCGTAACAGGTCAGTGATACCCAGGGATCCAACCGTAACAGATCAGTGACACCCAGGGATCCAACCGTAACAGGTCAGTGATACCCAGGGATCCAACCGTAACAGATCAGTGACAGCCAGGGATCCAACCGTAACAGGTCAGTGACACCCAGGGATCCAACCGTAACAGATCAGTGATACCCAGGGATCCAACCGTAACAGATCAGTGATACCCAGGGATCCAACCGTAACAGATCAGTGATACCCAGGGATCCAACCGTAACAGGTCAGTGATACACAGGGATCCAACCGTAACAGATCAGTGACACCCAGGGATCCAAGCGTAACAGATCAGTGATACTCAGGGATCCAACCGTAACAGGTCAGTGATACCCAGGGATCCAACCGTAACAGATCAGTGACACCCAGGGATCCAACCGTAACAGATCAGTGATACCCAGGGATCCAACTGTAAAAGGTCAGTGACACCCAGGGATCCAACCGTAACAGATCAGTGATACCCAGGGATCCAACCGTAACAGATCAGTGATACCCAGGGATCCAACTGTAACAGATCAGTGACACCCAGGGATCCAACTGTAACAGATCAGTGATACCCAGGGATCCAACCGTAACAGGTCAGTGATACCCAGGGATCCAACCGTAACAGATCAGTGATACCCAGGGATCCAACCGTAACAGGTCAGTGATACCCAGGGATCCAACTGTAACAGATCAGTGATACCCAGGGATCCAACCGTAACAGGTCAGTGACACCCAGGGATCCAACCGTAACAGGTCAGTGATACCCAGGGATCCAACTGTAACAGATCAGTGACACCCAGTGATCCAACCGTAACAGATCAGTAATACCCAGGGATCCAACTGTAACAGATCAGTGATACCCAGGGATCCAACTGTAACAGGTCAGTGATACCCAGGGATCCAACTGTAACAGGTCAGTGATACCCAGGGATCCAACCGTAACAGGTCAGTGATACCCAGGGATCCAACCGTAACAGGTAGGTGATACCCAGGGATCCAGCTGTAACAGATCAGTGATACCCAGGGATCCAACCGTAACAGATCAGTGATACCCAGGGATCCAACTGTAACAGGTCAGTGATACCCAGGGATCCAACTGTAACAGGTCAGTGATACCCAGGGATCCAACCGTAACAGATCAGTGACACCCAGGGATCCAACCGTAACAGATCAGTGATACCCAGGGATCCAACCGTAACAGATCAGTGATACCCAGGGATCCAACCGTAACAGATCAGTGACACCCAGGGATCCAACCGTAACAGATCAGTGATACCCAGGGATCCAACCGTAACAGATCAGTGATACCCAGGGATCCAACTTTAACAGATCAGTGACACCCAGGGATCCAACTGTAACAGATCAGTGATACCCAGGGATCCAACCGTAACAGGTCAGTGATACCCAGGGATCCAACCGTAACAGGTCAGTGATACCCAGGGATCCAACCGTAACAGCTCAGTGACACCCAGGGATCCAACCGTAACAGGTCAGTGATACACAGGGATCCAACCGTAACAGATCAGTGATACCCAGGGATCCAACCGTAACAGGTCAGTGATACACAGGGATCCAACCGTAACAGATCAGTGATACCCAGGGATCCAACCGTAACAGGTCAGTGATAGCCAGCGATCCAACCGT
This sequence comes from Patagioenas fasciata, assembly GCF_037038585.1. Lineage (NCBI taxonomy): Eukaryota > Metazoa > Chordata > Aves > Columbiformes > Columbidae > Patagioenas > Patagioenas fasciata. The sequence goes on from NC_092536.1 coordinate 15,042,621, forward strand.
AACAGGTCAGTGATACCCAGGGATCCAACCGTAACAGGTCAGTGATACCCAGGGATCCAACTGTAACAGATCAGTGACACCCAGTGATCCAACCGTAACAGATCAGTGATACCCAGGGATCCAACCGTAACAGGTCAGTGATACCCAGGGATCCAACCGTAACAGGTCAGTGATACCCAGGGATCCAGCTGTAACAGATCAGTGATACCCAGGGATCCAACCGTAACAGGTCAGTGATAGCCAGCGATCCAACCGTAACAGATCAGTGACACCCAGGGATCCAACTGTAACAGATCAGTGATACCCAGGGATCCAACCGTAACAGGTCAGTGATACCCAGGGATCCAACTGTAACAGATCAGTGATACCCAGGGATCCAACCGTAACAGGTCAGTGATACCCAGGGATCCAACCGTAACAGGTCAGTGATACCCAGGGATCCAACTGTAACAGATCAGTGACACCCAGTGATCCAACCGTAACAGATCAGTGATACCCAGGGATCCAACCGTAACAGATCAGTTATACCCAGGGATCCAACTGTAACAGGTCAGTGATACCCAGGGATCCAACCGTAACAGATCAGTGATACCCAGGGATCCAACCGTAACAGGTCAGTGATACCCAGGGATCCAACTGTAACAGATCAGTGACACCCAGGGATCCAACCGTAACAGATCAGTGATACCCAGGGATCCAACTGTAACAGATCAGTTATACCCAGGGATCCAACTGTAACAGGTCAGTGATACCCAGGGATCCAACTGTAACAGGTCAGTGATACCCAGGGATCCAACCGTAACAGGTCAGTGATACCCAGGGATCCAACCGTAACAGGTCAGTGATACCCAGGGATCCAGCTGTAACAGATCAGTGATACCCAGGGATCCAACCGTAACAGATCAGTGATACCCAGGGATCCAACTGTAACAGGTCAGTGATACCCAGGGATCCAACTGTAACAGGTCAGTGATACCCAGGGATCCAACCGTAACAGGTCAGTGATACCCAGGGATCCAACCGTAACAGGTCAGTGATACCCAGGGATCCAACCGTAACAGATCAGTGATACCCAGGGATCCAACCGTTATAGATCAGTGATACCCAGGGATCCAACTGTAACAGGTCAGTGATACCCAGGGATCCAACCGTAACAGGTCAGTGATACCCAGGGATCCAACCGTAACAGATCAGTGATACCCAGGGATCCAACTGTAACAGACCAGTGACACCCAGGGATCCAACCGTAACAGATCAGTGACACCCAGGGATCCAACTGTTATAGATCAGTGATACCCAGGGATCCAACCGTAACAGATCAGTGATACCCAGGGATCCAACTGTAACAGACCAGTGACACCCAGGGATCCAACCGTAACAGGTCAGTGACACCCAGGGATCCAACTGTAACAGGTCAGTGACACCCAGGGATCCAACCGTAACAGATCAGTGACACCCAGGGATCCAACCGTAACAGGTCAGAGATACCCAGGGATCCAACCGTAACAGGTCAGTGACACCCAGGGATCCAACCGTAACAGGCCAGTGACACCCAGGGATCCAACTGTAACAGATCAGTGACACCCAGGGATCCAACTGTAACAGGTCAGTGACACCCAGAAATCCAACCGTAACAGGTCAGTGACACCCAGGGATCCAACCGTAACAGATCAGTGACACCCAGGGATCCAACCGTAACAGGTCAGTGATACCCAGGGATCCAACCGTAACAGGTCAGTGACACCCAGGGATCCAACCGTAACAGGTCAGTGATACCCAGGGATCCAACCGTAACAGATCAGTGATACCCAGGGATCCAACCGTAACAGGTCAGTGATACCCAGGGATCCAACCGTAACAGATCAGTGATACCCAGGGATCCAACCGTAACAGATCAGTGACACCCAGGGATCCAACCGTAACAGATCAGTGATACCCAGGGATCCAACCGTAACAGATCAGTGACACCCAGGGATCCAACCGTAACAGATCAGTGACACCCAGGGATCCAACCGTAACAGATCAGTGATACCCAGGGATCCAACCGTAACAGATCAGTGATACCCAGGGATCCAACCGTAACAGATCAGTGATACCCAGGGATCCAACTGTAAAAGGTCAGTGATACCCAGGGATCCAACCGTAACAGGTCAGTGATACCCAGGGATCCAACCGTAACAGATCAGTGATACCCAGGGATCCAACCGTAACAGATCAGTGACACCCAGGGATCCAACCGTAACAGATCAGTGACACCCAGGGATCCAACCGTAACAGGTCAGTGACACCCAGGGATCCAACCGTAACAGATCAGTGATACCCAGGGATCCAACCGTAACAGATCAGTGACACCCAGGGATCCAACCGTAACAGATCAGTGATACCCAGGGATCCAACCGTAACAGGTCAGTGATACCCAGGGATCCAACCGTAACAGGTCAGTGATACCCAGGGATCCAACCGTAACAGGTCAGTGACACCCAGGGATCCAACCGTAACAGGTCAGTGACACCCAGGGATCCAACCGTAACAGGTCAGTGACACCCAGGGATCCAACCGTAACAGATCAGTGATACCCAGGGATCCAACCGTAACAGGTCAGTGATACCCAGGGATCCAACCGTAACAGGTCAGTGATACCCAGGGATCCAACCGTAACAGCTCAGTGACACCCAGGGATCCAACCGTAACAGGTCAGTGATACACAGGGATCCAACCGTAACAGATCAGTGATACCCAGGGATCCAACCGTAACAGGTCAGTGATACACAGGGATCCAACCGTAACAGATCAGTGATACCCAGGGATCCAACCGTAACAGTTCAGTGATACCCAGGGATCCAACCGTAACAGGTCAGTGATACACAGGGATCCAACCGTAACAGATCAGTGATACCCAGGGATCCAACCGTAACAGGTCAGTGATACCCAGGGATCCAACCGTAACAGGTCAGTGATAGCCAGGGATCCAACCGTAACAGGTCAGTGACACCCAGGGATCCAACCGTAACAGGTCAGTGATACCCAGGGATCCAACCGTAACAGGTCAGTGACACCCAGGGATCCAACCGTAACAGATCAGTGATACCCAGGGATCCAACCGTAACAGGTCAGTGATACCCAGGGATCCAACCGTAACAGCTCAGTGACACCCAGGGATCCAACCGTAACAGGTCAGTGATACACAGGGATCCAACCGTAACAGATCAGTGATACCCAGGGATCCAACCGTAACAGGTCAGTGATACCCAGGGATCCAACCGTAACAGGTCAGTGATACCCAGGGATCCAACTGTAACAGATCAGTGATACCCAGGGATCCAACCGTAACAGGTCAGTGATACCCAGGGATCCAACTGTAACAGATCAGTGATACCCAGGGATCCAACCGTAACAGGTCAGTGATACCCAGGGATCCAACTGTAACAGATCAGTGATACCCAGGGATCCAACCGTAACAGGTCAGTGACACCCAGGGATCCAACTGTAACAGATCAGTGATACCCAGGGATCCAACCGTAACAGGTCAGTGACACCCAGGGATCCAACCGTAACAGGTCAGTGATACCCAGGGATCCAACTGTAACAGATCAGTGATACCCAGGGATCCAACCGTAACAGGTCAGTGATACACAGGGATCCAACCGTAACAGGTCAGTGATACCCAGGGATCCAACTGTAACAGATCAGTGACACCCATTGATCCAACCGTAACAGATCAGTGATACCCAGGGATCCAACTGTAACAGATCAGTGATACCCAGGGATCCAACTGTAACAGGTCAGTGATACCCAGGGATCCAACTGTAACAGGTCAGTGATACCCAGGGATCCAACCGTAACAGGTCAGTGATACCCAGGGATCCAACCGTAACAGGTAGGTGATACCCAGGGATCCAGCTGTAACAGATCAGTGATACCCAGGGATCCAACCGTAACAGATCAGTGATACCCAGGGATCCAACTGTAACAGGTCAGTGATACCCAGGGATCCAACTGTAACAGGTCAGTGATACCCAGGGATCCAACCGTAACAGGTCAGTGATACCCAGGGATCCAACCGTAACAGGTCAGTGATACCCAGGGATCCAGCTGTAACAGATCAGTGATACCCAGGGACCCAACCGAAACAGATCAGTGACACCCAGGGATCCAGCTGTAACAGATCAGTGATACCCAGGGATCCAGCTGTAACAGATCAGTGATACCCAGGGATCCAACCGTAACAGGTCAGTGATAGCCAGCGATCCAACCGTAACAGATCAGTGACACCCAGGGATCCAACTGTAACAGATCAGTGATACCCAGGGATCCAACTGTAACAGGTCAGTGATACCCAGGGATCCAACTGTAACAGATCAGTGATACCCAGGGATCCAACCGTAACAGGTCAGTGATACCCAGGGATCCAACCGTAACAGGTCAGTGATACCCAGGGATCCAACTGTAACAGATCAGTGACACCCAGGGATCCAACCGTAACAGATCAGTGATACCCAGGGATCCAACTGTAACAGATCAGTTATACCCAGGGATCCAACCGTAACAGGTCAGTGATACCCAGGGATCCAACTGTAACAGGTCAGTGATACCCAGGGATCCAACCGTAACAGATCAGTGACACCCAGGGATCCAACCGTAACAGGTCAGTGATACCCAGGGATCCAACCGTAACAGGTCAGTGATACCCAGGGATCCAGCTGTAACAGATCAGTGATACCCAGGGATCCAACCGAAACAGATCAGTGACACCCAGGGATCCAGCTGTAACAGATCAGTGATACCCAGGGATCCAGCTGTAACAGATCAGTGATACCCAGGGATCCAACCGTAACAGGTCAGTGATAGCCAGCGATCCAACCGTAACAGATCAGTGACACCCAGGGATCCAACTGTAACAGATCAGTGATACCCAGGGATCCAACCGTAACAGGTCAGTGATACCCAGGGATCCAACCGTAACAGATCAGTGATACCCAGGGATCCAACCGTAACAGGTCAGTGATACCCAGGGATCCAACCGTAACAGGTCAGTGATACCCAGGGATCCAACTGTAACAGATCAGTGACACCCAGTGATCCAACCGTAACAGATCAGTGATACCCAGGGATCCAACTGTAACAGATCAGTTATACCCAGGGATCCAACTGTAACAGGTCAGTGATACCCAGGGATCCAACTGTAACAGGTCAGTGATACCCAGGGATCCAACCGTAACAGGTCAGTGACACCAAGGGATCCAACCGTAACAGGTCAGTGACACCCAGGGATCCAACCGTAACAGGTCAGTGACACCCAGGGATCCAACCGTAACAGATCAGTGATACCCAGGGATCCAACCGTAACAGGTCAGTGATACCCAGGGATCCAACCGTAACAGGTCAGTGATACCCAGGGATCCAACCGTAACAGCTCAGTGACACCCAGGGATCCAACCGTAACAGGTCAGTGATACACAGGGATCCAACCGTAACAGATCAGTGATACCCAGGGATCCAACCGTAACAGGTCAGTGATACCCAGGGATCCAACTGTAACAGATCAGTGATACCCAGGGATCCAACCGTAACAGGTCAGTGACACCCAGGGATCCAACTGTAACAGATCAGTGATACCCAGGGATCCAACCGTAACAGGTCAGTGACACCCAGGGATCCAACCGTAACAGGTCAGTGATACCCAGGGATCCAACTGTAACAGATCAGTGATACCCAGGGATCCAACCGTAACAGGTCAGTGATACACAGGGATCCAACCGTAACAGGTCAGTGATACCCAGGGATCCAACTGTAACAGATCAGTGACACCCATTGATCCAACCGTAACAGATCAGTGATACCCAGGGATCCAACTGTAACAGATCAGTGATACCCAGGGATCCAACTGTAACAGGTCAGTGATACCCAGGGATCCAACTGTAACAGGTCAGTGATACCCAGGGATCCAACCGTAACAGGTCAGTGATACCCAGGGATCCAACCGTAACAGGTAGGTGATACCCAGGGATCCAGCTGTAACAGATCAGTGATACCCAGGGATCCAACCGTAACAGATCAGTGATACCCAGGGATCCAACTGTAACAGGTCAGTGATACCCAGGGATCCAACTGTAACAGGTCAGTGATACCCAGGGATCCAACCGTAACAGGTCAGTGATACCCAGGGATCCAACCGTAACAGGTCAGTGATACCCAGGGATCCAGCTGTAACAGATCAGTGATACCCAGGGACCCAACCGAAACAGATCAGTGACACCCAGGGATCCAGCTGTAACAGATCAGTGATACCCAGGGATCCAGCTGTAACAGATCAGTGATACCCAGGGATCCAACCGTAACAGGTCAGTGATAGCCAGCGATCCAACCGTAACAGATCAGTGACACCCAGGGATCCAACTGTAACAGATCAGTGATACCCAGGGATCCAACTGTAACAGGTCAGTGATACCCAGGGATCCAACTGTAACAGATCAGTGATACCCAGGGATCCAACCGTAACAGGTCAGTGATACCCAGGGATCCAACCGTAACAGGTCAGTGATACCCAGGGATCCAACTGTAACAGATCAGTGACACCCAGGGATCCAACCGTAACAGATCAGTGATACCCAGGGATCCAACCGTAACAGGTCAGTGATACCCAGGGATCCAACCGTAACAGATCAGTGATACCCAGGGATCCAACCGTAACAGGTCAGTGATACCCAGGGATCCAACCGTAACAGGTCAGTGACACCCAGGGATCCAACCGTAACAGGTCAGTGATACCCAGGGATCCAACCGTAACAGATCAGTGACACCCAGGGATCCAACCGTAACAGGTCAGTGATACCCAGGGATCCAACCGTAACAGATCAGTGACAGCCAGGGATCCAACCGTAACAGGTCAGTGACACCCAGGGATCCAACCGTAACAGATCAGTGATACCCAGGGATCCAACCGTAACAGATCAGTGATACCCAGGGATCCAACCGTAACAGATCAGTGATACCCAGGGATCCAACCGTAACAGGTCAGTGATACACAGGGATCCAACCGTAACAGATCAGTGACACCCAGGGATCCAAGCGTAACAGATCAGTGATACTCAGGGATCCAACCGTAACAGGTCAGTGATACCCAGGGATCCAACCGTAACAGATCAGTGACACCCAGGGATCCAACCGTAACAGATCAGTGATACCCAGGGATCCAACCGTAACAGATCAGTGACACCCAGGGATCCAACCGTAACAGATCAGTGATACCCAGGGATCCAACCGTAACAGATCAGTGATACCCAGGGATCCAACTGTAACAGATCAGTGACACCCAGGGATCCAACTGTAACAGATCAGTGATACCCAGGGATCCAACCGTAACAGGTCAGTGATACCCAGGGATCCAACCGTAACAGATCAGTGATACCCAGGGATCCAACCGTAACAGGTCAGTGATACCCAGGGATCCAACTGTAACAGATCAGTGATACCCAGGGATCCAACCGTAACAGGTCAGTGACACCCAGGGATCCAACCGTAACAGGTCAGTGATACCCAGGGATCCAACTGTAACAGGTCAGTGATACCCAGGGATCCAACCGTAACAGGTCAGTGATACCCAGGGATCCAACCGTAACAGGTCAGTGATACCCAGGGATCCAACCGTAACAGGTCAGTGATACACAGGGATCCAACCGTAACAGGTCAGTGATACCCAGGGATCCAACTGTAACAGATCAGTGACACCCAGTGATCCAACCGTAACAGATCAGTAATACCCAGGGATCCAACTGTAACAGATCAGTGATACCCAGGGATCCAACTGTAACAGGTCAGTGATACCCAGGGATCCAACTGTAACAGGTCAGTGATACCCAGGGATCCAACCGTAACAGGTCAGTGATACCCAGGGATCCAACCGTAACAGGTAGGTGATACCCAGGGATCCAGCTGTAACAGATCAGTGATACCCAGGGATCCAACCGTAACAGATCAGTGATACCCAGGGATCCAACTGTAACAGGTCAGTGATACCCAGGGATCCAACTGTAACAGGTCAGTGATACCCAGGGATCCAACCGTAACAGATCAGTGACACCCAGGGATCCAACCGTAACAGATCAGTGATACCCAGGGATCCAACCGTAACAGATCAGTGATACCCAGGGATCCAACCGTAACAGATCAGTGACACCCAGGGATCCAACCGTAACAGATCAGTGATACCCAGGGATCCAACCGTAACAGATCAGTGATACCCAGGGATCCAACTTTAACAGATCAGTGACACCCAGGGATCCAACTGTAACAGATCAGTGATACCCAGGGATCCAACCGTAACAGGTCAGTGATACCCAGGGATCCAACCGTAACAGGTCAGTGATACCCAGGGATCCAACCGTAACAGCTCAGTGACACCCAGGGATCCAACCGTAACAGGTCAGTGATACACAGGGATCCAACCGTAACAGATCAGTGATACCCAGGGATCCAACCGTAACAGGTCAGTGATACACAGGGATCCAACCGTAACAGATCAGTGATACCCAGGGATCCAACCGTAACAGGTCAGTGATAGCCAGCGATCCAACCGTAACAGGTCAGTGATACCCAGGGATCCAACCGTAACAGGTCAGTGATACCCAGGGATCCAACTGTAACAGATCAGTGACACCCAGTGATCCAACCGTAACAGATCAGTGATACCCAGGGATCCAACCGTAACAGGTCAGTGATACCCAGGGATCCAACCGTAACAGGTCAGTGATACCCAGGGATCCAGCTGTAACAGATCAGTGATACCCAGGGATCCAACCGTAACAGGTCAGTGATAGCCAGCGATCCAACCGTAACAGATCAGTGACACCCAGGGATCCAACTGTAACAGATCAGTGATACCCAGGGATCCAACCGTAACAGGTCAGTGATACCCAGGGATCCAACTGTAACAGATCAGTGATACCCAGGGATCCAACCGTAACAGGTCAGTGATACCCAGGGATCCAACCGTAACAGGTCAGTGATACCCAGGGATCCAACTGTAACAGATCAGTGACACCCAGTGATCCAACCGTAACAGATCAGTGATACCCAGGGATCCAACCGTAACAGATCAGTTATACCCAGGGATCCAACTGTAACAGGTCAGTGATACCCAGGGATCCAACCGTAACAGATCAGTGATACCCAGGGATCCAACCGTAACAGGTCAGTGATACCCAGGGATCCAACTGTAACAGATCAGTGACACCCAGGGATCCAACCGTAACAGATCAGTGATACCCAGGGATCCAACTGTAACAGATCAGTTATACCCAGGGATCCAACTGTAACAGGTCAGTGATACCCAGGGATCCAACTGTAACAGGTCAGTGATACCCAGGGATCCAACCGTAACAGGTCAGTGATACCCAGGGATCCAACCGTAACAGGTCAGTGATACCCAGGGATCCAGCTGTAACAGATCAGTGATACCCAGGGATCCAACCGTAACAGATCAGTGATACCCAGGGATCCAACTGTAACAGGTCAGTGATACCCAGGGATCCAACTGTAACAGGTCAGTGATACCCAGGGATCCAACCGTAACAGGTCAGTGATACCCAGGGATCCAACCGTAACAGGTCAGTGATACCCAGGGATCCAACCGTAACAGATCAGTGATACCCAGGGATCCAACCGTTATAGATCAGTGATACCCAGGGATCCAACTGTAACAGGTCAGTGATACCCAGGGATCCAACCGTAACAGGTCAGTGATACCCAGGGATCCAACCGTAACAGATCAGTGATACCCAGGGATCCAACTGTAACAGACCAGTGACACCCAGGGATCCAACCGTAACAGATCAGTGACACCCAGGGATCCAACTGTTATAGATCAGTGATACCCAGGGATCCAACCGTAACAGATCAGTGATACCCAGGGATCCAGCTGTAACAGACCAGTGACACCCAGGGATCCAACCGTAACAGGTCAGTGACACCCAGGGATCCAACCGTAACAGGTCAGTGACACCCAGGGATCCAACCGTAACAGATCAGTGACACCCAGGGATCCAACCGTAACAGGTCAGAGATACCCAGGGATCCAACCGTAACAGGTCAGTGACACCCAGGGATCCAACCGTAACAGGCCAGTGACACCCAGGGATCCAACTGTAACAGATCAGTGACACCCAGGGATCCAACTGTAACAGGTCAGTGACACCCAGAAATCCAACCGTAACAGGTCACTGACACCCAGGGATCCAACCGTAACAGATCAGTGACACCCAGGGATCCAACCGTAACAGGTCAGTGATACCCAGGGATCCAACCGTAACAGGTCAGTGACACCCAGGGATCCAACCGTAACAGGTCAGTGATACCCAGGGATCCAACCGTAACAGATCAGTGATACCCAGGGATCCAACCGTAACAGGTCAGTGATACCCAGGGATCCAACCGTAACAGATCAGTGATACCCAGGGATCCAACCGTAACAGATCAGTGACACCCAGGGATCCAACCGTAACAGATCAGTGATACCCAGGGATCCAACCGTAACAGATCAGTGACACCCAGGGATCCAACCGTAACAGATCAGTGACACCCAGGGATCCAACCGTAACAGATCAGTGATACCCAGGGATCCAACCGTAACAGATCAGTGATACCCAGGGATCCAACTGTAAAAGGTCAGTGATACCCAGGGATCCAACCGTAACAGGTCAGTGATACCCAGGGATCCAACCGTAACAGATCAGTGATACCCAGGGATCCAACCGTAACAGATCAGTGACACCCAGGGATCCAACCGTAACAGATCAGTGACACCCAGGGATCCAACCGTAACAGGTCAGTGACACCCAGGGATCCAACCGTAACAGATCAGTGATACCCAGGGATCCAACCGTAACAGATCAGTGACACCCAGGGATCCAACCGTAACAGATCAGTGATACCCAGGGATCCAACCGTAACAGGTCAGTGATACCCAGGGATCCAACCGTAACAGGTCAGTGATACCCAGGGATCCAACCGTAACAGGTCAGTGACACCCAGGGATCCAACCGTAACAGGTCAGTGACACCCAGGGATCCAACCGTAACAGGTCAGTGACACCCAGGGATCCAACCGTAACAGATCAGTGATACCCAGGGATCCAACCGTAACAGGTCAGTGATACCCAGGGATCCAACCGTAACAGGTCAGTGATACCCAGGGATCCAACCGTAACAGCTCAGTGACACCCAGGGATCCAACCGTAACAGCTCAGTGACACCCAGGGATCCAACCGTAACAGATCAGTGATACCCAGGGATCCAACCGTAACAGGTCAGTGATACACAGGGATCCAACCGTAACAGATCAGTGATACCCAGGGATCCAACCGTAACAGTTCAGTGATACCCAGGGATCCAACCGTAACAGGTCAGTGATACACAGGGATCCAACCGTAACAGATCAGTGATACCCAGGGATCCAACCGTAACAGGTCAGTGATACCCAGGGATCCAACCGTAACAGGTCAGTGATAGCCAGGGATCCAACCGTAACAGGTCAGTGACACCCAGGGATCCAACCGTAACAGGTCAGTGATACCCAGGGATCCAACCGTAACAGGTCAGTGACACCCAGGGATCCAACCGTAACAGATCAGTGATACCCAGGGATCCAACCGTAACAGGTCAGTGATACCCAGGGATCCAACCGTAACAGCTCAGTGACACCCAGGGATCCAACCGTAACAGGTCAGTGATACACAGGGATCCAACCGTAACAGATCAGTGATACCCAGGGATCCAACCGTAACAGGTCAGTGATACCCAGGGATCCAACTGTAACAGATCAGTGATACCCAGGGATCCAACCGTAACAGGTCAGTGATACCCAGGGATCCAACTGTAACAGATCAGTGATACCCAGGGATCCAACCGTAACAGGTCAGTGACACCCAGGGATCCAACTGTAACAGATCAGTGATACCCAGGGATCCAACCGTAACAGGTCAGTGACACCCAGGGATCCAACCGTAACAGGTCAGTGATACCCAGGGATCCAACTGTAACAGATCAGTGATACCCAGGGATCCAACCGTAACAGGTCAGTGATACACAGGGATCCAACCGTAACAGGTCAGTGATACCCAGGGATCCAACTGTAACAGATCAGTGACACCCATTGATCCAACCGTAACAGATCAGTGATACCCAGGGATCCAACTGTAACAGATCAGTGATACCCAGGGATCCAACTGTAACAGGTCAGTGATACCCAGGGATCCAACTGTAACAGGTCAGTGATACCCAGGGATCCAACCGTAACAGGTCAGTGATACCCAGGGATCCAACCGTAACAGGTAGGTGATACCCAGGGATCCAGCTGTAACAGATCAGTGATACCCAGGGATCCAACCGTAACAGATCAGTGATACCCAGGGATCCAACTGTAACAGGTCAGTGATACCCAGGGATCCAACTGTAACAGGTCAGTGATACCCAGGGATCCAACCGTAACAGGTCAGTGATACCCAGGGATCCAACCGTAACAGGTCAGTGATACCCAGGGATCCAGCTGTAACAGATCAGTGATACCCAGGGACCCAACCGAAACAGATCAGTGACACCCAGGGATCCAGCTGTAACAGATCAGTGATACCCAGGGATCCAGCTGTAACAGATCAGTGATACCCAGGGATCCAACCGTAACAGGTCAGTGATAGCCAGCGATCCAACCGTAACAGATCAGTGACACCCAGGGATCCAACTGTAACAGATCAGTGATACCCAGGGATCCAACTGTAACAGGTCAGTGATACCCAGGGATCCAACTGTAACAGATCAGTGATACCCAGGGATCCAACCGTAACAGGTCAGTGATACCCAGGGATCCAACCGTAACAGGTCAGTGATACCCAGGGATCCAACTGTAACAGATCAGTGACACCCAGGGATCCAACCGTAACAGATCAGTGATACCCAGGGATCCAACTGTAACAGATCAGTTATACCCAGGGATCCAACCGTAACAGGTCAGTGATACCCAGGGATCCAACTGTAACAGGTCAGTGATACCCAGGGATCCAACCGTAACAGATCAGTGACACCCAGGGATCCAACCGTAACAGGTCAGTGATACCCAGGGATCCAACCGTAACAGGTCAGTGATACCCAGGGATCCAGCTGTAACAGATCAGTGATACCCAGGGATCCAACCGAAACAGATCAGTGACACCCAGGGATCCAGCTGTAACAGATCAGTGATACCCAGGGATCCAGCTGTAACAGATCAGTGATACCCAGGGATCCAACCGTAACAGGTCAGTGATAGCCAGCGATCCAACCGTAACAGATCAGTGACACCCAGGGATCCAACTGTAACAGATCAGTGATACCCAGGGATCCAACCGTAACAGGTCAGTGATACCCAGGGATCCAACCGTAACAGATCAGTGATACCCAGGGATCCAACCGTAACAGGTCAGTGATACCCAGGGATCCAACCGTAACAGGTCAGTGATACCCAGGGATCCAACTGTAACAGATCAGTGACACCCAGTGATCCAACCGTAACAGATCAGTGATACCCAGGGATCCAACTGTAACAGATCAGTTATACCCAGGGATCCAACTGTAACAGGTCAGTGATACCCAGGGATCCAACTGTAACAGGTCAGTGATACCCAGGGATCCAACCGTAACAGGTCAGTGACACCCAGGGATCCAACCGTAACAGGTCAGTGACACCCAGGGATCCAACCGTAACAGGTCAGTGACACCCAGGGATCCAACCGTAACAGATCAGTGATACCCAGGGATCCAACCGTAACAGGTCAGTGATACCCAGGGATCCAACCGTAACAGGTCAGTGATACCCAGGGATCCAACCGTAACAGCTCAGTGACACCCAGGGATCCAACCGTAACAGGTCAGTGATACACAGGGATCCAACCGTAACAGATCAGTGATACCCAGGGATCCAACCGTAACAGGTCAGTGATACACAGGGATCCAACCGTAACAGATCAGTGATACCCAGGGATCCAACCGTAACAGTTCAGTGATACCCAGGGATCCAACCGTAACAGGTCAGTGATACACAGGGATCCAACCGTAACAGATCAGTGATACCCAGGGATCCAACCGTAACAGGTCAGTGATACCCAGGGATCCAACCGTAACAGGTCAGTGATAGCCAGGGATCCAACCGTAACAGGTCAGTGACACCCAGGGATCCAACCGTAACAGGTCAGTGATACCCAGGGATCCAACCGTAACAGGTCAGTGACACCCAGGGATCCAACCGTAACAGATCAGTGATACCCAGGGATCCAACCGTAACAGGTCAGTGATACCCAGGGATCCAACCGTAACAGCTCAGTGACACCCAGGGATCCAACCGTAACAGGTCAGTGATACACAGGGATCCAACCGTAACAGATCAGTGATACCCAGGGATCCAACCGTAACAGGTCAGTGATACCCAGGGATCCAACCGTAACAGGTCAGTGATACCCAGGGATCCAACTGTAACAGATCAGTGATACCCAGGGATCCAACCGTAACAGGTCAGTGATACCCAGGGATCCAACTGTAACAGATCAGTGATACCCAGGGATCCAACCGTAACAGGTCAGTGATACCCAGGGATCCAACTGTAACAGATCAGTGATACCCAGGGATCCAACCGTAACAGGTCAGTGACACCCAGGGATCCAACTGTAACAGATCAGTGATACCCAGGGATCCAACCGTAACAGGTCAGTGACACCCAGGGATCCAACCGTAACAGGTCAGTGATACCCAGGGATCCAACTGTAACAGATCAGTGATACCCAGGGATCCAACCGTAACAGGTCAGTGATACACAGGGATCCAACCGTAACAGGTCAGTGATACCCAGGGATCCAACTGTAACAGATCAGTGACACCCATTGATCCAACCGTAACAGATCAGTGATACCCAGGGATCCAACTGTAACAGATCAGTGATACCCAGGGATCCAACTGTAACAGGTCAGTGATACCCAGGGATCCAACTGTAACAGGTCAGTGATACCCAGGGATCCAACCGTAACAGGTCAGTGATACCCAGGGATCCAACCGTAACAGGTAGGTGATACCCAGGGATCCAGCTGTAACAGATCAGTGATACCCAGGGATCCAACCGTAACAGATCAGTGATACCCAGGGATCCAACTGTAACAGGTCAGTGATACCCAGGGATCCAACTGTAACAGGTCAGTGATACCCAGGGATCCAACCGTAACAGGTCAGTGATACCCAGGGATCCAACCGTAACAGGTCAGTGATACCCAGGGATCCAGCTGTAACAGATCAGTGATACCCAGGGACCCAACCGAAACAGATCAGTGACACCCAGGGATCCAGCTGTAACAGATCAGTGATACCCAGGGATCCAGCTGTAACAGATCAGTGATACCCAGGGATCCAACCGTAACAGGTCAGTGATAGCCAGCGATCCAACCGTAACAGATCAGTGACACCCAGGGATCCAACTGTAACAGATCAGTGATACCCAGGGATCCAACTGTAACAGGTCAGTGATACCCAGGGATCCAACTGTAACAGATCAGTGATACCCAGGGATCCAACCGTAACAGGTCAGTGATACCCAGGGATCCAACCGTAACAGGTCAGTGATACCCAGGGATCCAACTGTAACAGATCAGTGACACCCAGGGATCCAACCGTAACAGATCAGTGATACCCAGGGATCCAACTGTAACAGATCAGTTATACCCAGGGATCCAACCGTAACAGGTCAGTGATACCCAGGGATCCAACTGTAACAGGTCAGTGATACCCAGGGATCCAACCGTAACAGATCAGTGACACCCAGGGATCCAACCGTAACAGGTCAGTGATACCCAGGGATCCAACCGTAACAGGTCAGTGATACCCAGGGATCCAGCTGTAACAGATCAGTGATACCCAGGGATCCAACCGAAACAGATCAGTGACACCCAGGGATCCAGCTGTAACAGATCAGTGATACCCAGGGATCCAGCTGTAACAGATCAGTGATACCCAGGGATCCAACCGTAACAGGTCAGTGATAGCCAGCGATCCAACCGTAACAGATCAGTGACACCCAGGGATCCAACTGTAACAGATCAGTGATACCCAGGGATCCAACCGTAACAGGTCAGTGATACCCAGGGATCCAACTGTAACAGATCAGTGACACCCAGGGATCCAACCGTAACAGATCAGTGATACCCAGGGATCCAACTGTAACAGGTCAGTGATACCCAGGGATCCAACTGTAACAGATCAGTGATACCCAGGGATCCAACCGTAACAGGTCAGTGATACCCAGGGATCCAACCGTAACAGGTCAGTGATACCCAGGGATCCAACTGTAACAGATCAGTGACACCCAGGGATCCAACCGTAACAGATCAGTGATACCCAGGGATCCAACTGTAACAGATCAGTTATACCCAGGGATCCAACCGTAACAGGTCAGTGATACCCAGGGATCCAACTGTAACAGGTCAGTGATACCCAGGGATCCAACCGTAACAGATCAGTGACACCCAGGGATCCAACCGTAACAGGTCAGTGATACCCAGGGATCCAACCGTAACAGGTCAGTGATACCCAGGGATCCAGCTGTAACAGATCAGTGATACCCAGGGATCCAACCGAAACAGATCAGTGACACCCAGGGATCCAGCTGTAACAGATCAGTGATACCCAGGGATCCAGCTGTAACAGATCAGTGATACCCAGGGATCCAACCGTAACAGGTCAGTGATAGCCAGCGATCCAACCGTAACAGATCAGTGACACCCAGGGATCCAACTGTAACAGATCAGTGATACCCAGGGATCCAACCGTAACAGGTCAGTGATACCCAGGGATCCAACCGTAACAGATCAGTGATACCCAGGGATCCAACCGTAACAGGTCAGTGATACCCAGGGATCCAACCGTAACAGGTCAGTGATACCCAGGGATCCAACTGTAACAGATCAGTGACACCCAGTGATCCAACCGTAACAGATCAGTGATACCCAGGGATCCAACTGTAACAGATCAGTTATACCCAGGGATCCAACTGTAACAGGTCAGTGATACCCAGGGATCCAACTGTAACAGGTCAGTGATACCCAGGGATCCAACCGTAACAGGTCAGTGACACCCAGGGATCCAACCGTAACAGGTCAGTGACACCCAGGGATCCAACCGTAACAGGTCAGTGACACCCAGGGATCCAACCGTAACAGATCAGTGATACCCAGGGATCCAACCGTAACAGGTCAGTGATACCCAGGGATCCAACCGTAACAGGTCAGTGATACCCAGGGATCCAACCGTAACAGCTCAGTGACACCCAGGGATCCAACCGTAACAGGTCAGTGATACACAGGGATCCAACCGTAACAGATCAGTGATACCCAGGGATCCAACCGTAACAGGTCAGTGATACACAGGGATCCAACCGTAACAGATCAGTGATACCCAGGGATCCAACCGTAACAGTTCAGTGATACCCAGGGATCCAACCGTAACAGGTCAGTGATACACAGGGATCCAACCGTAACAGATCAGTGATACCCAGGGATCCAACCGTAACAGGTCAGTGATACCCAGGGATCCAACCGTAACAGGTCAGTGATAGCCAGGGATCCAACCGTAACAGGTCAGTGACACCCAGGGATCCAACCGTAACAGGTCAGTGATACCCAGGGATCCAACCGTAACAGGTCAGTGACACCCAGGGATCCAACCGTAACAGGTCAGTGATACCCAGGGATCCAACCGTAACAGGTCAGTGATACCCAGGGATCCAACCGTAACAGATCAGTGACACCCAGGGATCCAACCGTAACAGATCAGTGATACCCAGGGATCCAACCGTAACAGATCAGTGATACCCAGGGATCCAACCGTAACAGGTCAGTGATAGCCAGCGATCCAACCGTAACAGATCAGTGATACCCAGGGATCCAACCGTTATAGATCAGTGATACCCAGGGATCCAACCGTAACAGATCAGTGACACCCAGGGATCCAACTGTAACAGGTCAGTGATACCCAGGGATCCAACTGTAACAGGTCAGTGACACCCAGTGATCCAACCGTAACAGATCAGTGATACCCAGGGATCCAACTGTAACAGATCAGTTATACCCAGGGATCCAACTGTAACAGGTCAGTGATACCCAGGGATCCAACTGTAACAGGTCAGTGATACCCAGGGATCCAACCGTAACAGGTCAGTGATACCCAGGGATCCAACCGTAACAGGTCAGTGATACCCAGGGATCCAACCGTAACAGGTCAGTGATACCCAGGGATCCAACCGTAACAGGTCAGTGATAGCCAGCGATCCAACCGTAACAGATCAGTGACACCCAGGGATCCAACTGTAACAGATCAGTGATACCCAGGGATCCAACCGTAACAGATCAGTGACACCCAGGGATCCAACCGTTATAGATCAGTGATACCCAGGGATCCAACCGTAACAGGTCAGTGACACCCAGGGATCCAGCTGTAACAGATCAGTGATACCCAGGGATCCAACTGTAACAGATCAGTGACACCCAGGGATCCAACCGTAACAGATCAGTGATACCCAGGGATCCAACTGTAACAGATCAGTGACACCCAGGGATCCAACCGTAACAGATCAGTGATACCCAGGGATCCAACCGTAACAGGTCAGTGATACCCAGGGATCCAACCGTAACAGGTCAGTGATACCCAGGGATCCAACCGTAACAGATCAGTGATACCCAGGGATCCAACCGTAACAGGTCAGTGATACCCAGGGATCCAACCGTAACAGATCAGTGACACCCAGGGATCCAACTGTAACAGATCAGTGACACCCAGGGATCCAACCGTAACAGATCAGTGACACCCAGGGATCCAACCGTAACAGGTCAGTGATACCCAGGGATCCAACCGTAACAGGTCAGTGATACCCAGGGATCCAACCGTAACAGATCAGTGATACCCAGGGATCCAACCGTAACAGGTCAGTGATACCCAGGGATCCAACCGTAACAGATCAGTGACACCCAGGGATCCAACCGTAACAGACCAGTGACACCCAGGGATCCAACCGTAACAGATCAGTGATACCCAGGGATCCAACCGTTATAGATCAGTGATACCCAGGGATCCAACCGTAACAGATCAGTGACACCCAGGGATCCAACTGTAACAGGTCAGTGATACCCAGGGATCCAACTGTAACAGATCAGTGACACCCAGTGATCCAACCGTAACAGATCAGTGATACCCAGGGATCCAACTGTAACAGATCAGTAATACCCAGGGATCCAACCGTTATAGATCAGTGATACCCAGGGATCCAACCGTAACAGATCAGTGACACCCAGGGATCCAACCGTAACAGATCAGTGATACCCAGGGATCCAACCGTAACAGGTCAGTGATACCCAGGGATCCAACCGTAACAGGTCACTGATACCCAGGGATCCAACCGTAACAGGTCACTGATACCCAGGGATCCAACCGTAACAGGTCAGTGATAGCCAGCGATCCAACCGTAACAGATCAGTGACACCCAGGGATCCAACTGTAACAGATCAGTGATACCCAGGGATCCAACTGTAACAGGTCAGTGATACCCAGGGATCCAACTGTAACAGATCAGTGATACCCAGGGATCCAACCGTAACAGGTCAGTGATACCCAGGGATCCAACCGTAACAGGTCAGTGATACCCAGGGATCCAACTGTAACAGATCAGTGACACCCAGGGATCCAACCGTAACAGATCAGTGATACCCAGGGATCCAACTGTAACAGGTCAGTGATACCCAGGGATCCAACTGTAACAGATCAGTGATACCCAGGGATCCAACCGTAACAGGTCAGTGATACCCAGGGATCCAACCGTAACAGGTCAGTGATACCCAGGGATCCAACTGTAACAGATCAGTGACACCCAGGGATCCAACCGTAACAGATCAGTGATACCCAGGGATCCAACTGTAACAGATCAGTTATACCCAGGGATCCAACCGTAACAGGTCAGTGATACCCAGGGATCCAACTGTAACAGGTCAGTGATACCCAGGGATCCAACCGTAACAGATCAGTGACACCCAGGGATCCAACCGTAACAGGTCAGTGATACCCAGGGATCCAACCGTAACAGGTCAGTGATACCCAGGGATCCAGCTGTAACAGATCAGTGATACCCAGGGATCCAACCGAAACAGATCAGTGACACCCAGGGATCCAGCTGTAACAGATCAGTGATACCCAGGGATCC
This sequence comes from Patagioenas fasciata, assembly GCF_037038585.1. Classification (NCBI taxonomy): domain Eukaryota; kingdom Metazoa; phylum Chordata; class Aves; order Columbiformes; family Columbidae; genus Patagioenas; species Patagioenas fasciata. The sequence continues at coordinate 15,062,871 of NC_092536.1, forward strand.
AGCTGTAACAGATCAGTGATACCCAGGGATCCAACCGTAACAGGTCAGTGATAGCCAGCGATCCAACCGTAACAGATCAGTGACACCCAGGGATCCAACTGTAACAGATCAGTGATACCCAGGGATCCAACCGTAACAGGTCAGTGATACCCAGGGATCCAACCGTAACAGATCAGTGATACCCAGGGATCCAACCGTAACAGGTCAGTGATACCCAGGGATCCAACCGTAACAGGTCAGTGATACCCAGGGATCCAACTGTAACAGATCAGTGACACCCAGTGATCCAACCGTAACAGATCAGTGATACCCAGGGATCCAACTGTAACAGATCAGTTATACCCAGGGATCCAACTGTAACAGGTCAGTGATACCCAGGGATCCAACTGTAACAGGTCAGTGATACCCAGGGATCCAACCGTAACAGGTCAGTGACACCCAGGGATCCAACCGTAACAGGTCAGTGACACCCAGGGATCCAACCGTAACAGGTCAGTGACACCCAGGGATCCAACCGTAACAGATCAGTGATACCCAGGGATCCAACCGTAACAGGTCAGTGATACCCAGGGATCCAACCGTAACAGGTCAGTGATACCCAGGGATCCAACCGTAACAGCTCAGTGACACCCAGGGATCCAACCGTAACAGGTCAGTGATACACAGGGATCCAACCGTAACAGATCAGTGATACCCAGGGATCCAACCGTAACAGGTCAGTGATACACAGGGATCCAACCGTAACAGATCAGTGATACCCAGGGATCCAACCGTAACAGTTCAGTGATACCCAGGGATCCAACCGTAACAGGTCAGTGATACACAGGGATCCAACCGTAACAGATCAGTGATACCCAGGGATCCAACCGTAACAGGTCAGTGATACCCAGGGATCCAACCGTAACAGGTCAGTGATAGCCAGGGATCCAACCGTAACAGGTCAGTGACACCCAGGGATCCAACCGTAACAGGTCAGTGATACCCAGGGATCCAACCGTAACAGGTCAGTGACACCCAGGGATCCAACCGTAACAGATCAGTGATACCCAGGGATCCAACCGTAACAGGTCAGTGATACCCAGGGATCCAACCGTAACAGCTCAGTGACACCCAGGGATCCAACCGTAACAGGTCAGTGATACACAGGGATCCAACCGTAACAGATCAGTGATACCCAGGGATCCAACCGTAACAGGTCAGTGATACCCAGGGATCCAACCGTAACAGGTCAGTGATACCCAGGGATCCAACCGTAACAGCTCAGTGACACCCAGGGATCCAACCGTAACAGGTCAGTGATACACAGGGATCCAACCGTAACAGATCAGTGATACCCAGGGATCCAACCGTAACAGATCAGTGATACCCAGGGATCCAACCGTAACAGGTCAGTGATACCCAGGGATCCAACCGTAACAGCTCAGTGACACCCAGGGATCCAACCGTAACAGGTCAGTGATACACAGGGATCCAACCGTAACAGATCAGTGATACCCAGGGATCCAACCGTAACAGGTCAGTGATACCCAGGGATCCAACCGTAACAGGTCAGTGATACCCAGGGATCCAACCGTAACAGGTCAGTGATACCCAGGGATCCAGCTGTAACAGATCAGTGATACCCAGGGACCCAACCGAAACAGATCAGTGACACCCAGGGATCCAGCTGTAACAGATCAGTGATACCCAGGGATCCAGCTGTAACAGATCAGTGATACCCAGGGATCCAACCGTAACAGGTCAGTGATAGCCAGCGATCCAACCGTAACAGATCAGTGACACCCAGGGATCCAACTGTAACAGATCAGTGATACCCAGGGATCCAACTGTAACAGGTCAGTGATACCCAGGGATCCAACTGTAACAGATCAGTGATACCCAGGGATCCAACCGTAACAGGTCAGTGATACCCAGGGATCCAACCGTAACAGGTCAGTGATACCCAGGGATCCAACTGTAACAGATCAGTGACACCCAGGGATCCAACCGTAACAGATCAGTGATACCCAGGGATCCAACTGTAACAGATCAGTTATACCCAGGGATCCAACCGTAACAGGTCAGTGATACCCAGGGATCCAACTGTAACAGGTCAGTGATACCCAGGGATCCAACCGTAACAGATCAGTGACACCCAGGGATCCAACCGTAACAGGTCAGTGATACCCAGGGATCCAACCGTAACAGGTCAGTGATACCCAGGGATCCAGCTGTAACAGATCAGTGATACCCAGGGATCCAACCGAAACAGATCAGTGACACCCAGGGATCCAGCTGTAACAGATCAGTGATACCCAGGGATCCAGCTGTAACAGATCAGTGATACCCAGGGATCCAACCGTAACAGGTCAGTGATAGCCAGCGATCCAACCGTAACAGATCAGTGACACCCAGGGATCCAACTGTAACAGATCAGTGATACCCAGGGATCCAACCGTAACAGGTCAGTGATACCCAGGGATCCAACCGTAACAGATCAGTGATACCCAGGGATCCAACCGTAACAGGTCAGTGATACCCAGGGATCCAACCGTAACAGGTCAGTGATACCCAGGGATCCAACTGTAACAGATCAGTGACACCCAGTGATCCAACCGTAACAGATCAGTGATACCCAGGGATCCAACTGTAACAGATCAGTTATACCCAGGGATCCAACTGTAACAGGTCAGTGATACCCAGGGATCCAACTGTAACAGGTCAGTGATACCCAGGGATCCAACCGTAACAGGTCAGTGATACCCAGGGATCCAACCGTAACAGATCAGTGATACCCAGGGATCCAACCGTAACAGGTCAGTGATACCCAGGGATCCAACCGTAACAGGTCAGTGATAGCCAGCGATCCAACCGTAACAGATCAGTGACACCCAGGGATCCAACTGTAACAGATCAGTGATACCCAGGGATCCAACTGTAACAGGTCAGTGATACCCAGGGATCCAACTGTAACAGATCAGTGATACCCAGGGATCCAACCGTAACAGGTCAGTGATACCCAGGGATCCAACCGTAACAGGTCAGTGATACCCAGGGATCCAACTGTAACAGATCAGTGACACCCAGGGATCCAACCGTAACAGATCAGTGATACCCAGGGATCCAACTGTAACAGATCAGTTATACCCAGGGATCCAACCGTAACAGGTCAGTGATACCCAGGGATCCAACTGTAACAGGTCAGTGATACCCAGGGATCCAACCGTAACAGATCAGTGACACCCAGGGATCCAACCGTAACAGGTCAGTGATACCCAGGGATCCAACCGTAACAGGTCAGTGATACCCAGGGATCCAACCGTAACAGATCAGTGACACCCAGGGATCCAACCGTAACAGATCAGTGATACCCAGGGATCCAACCGTAACAGATCAGTGACACCCAGGGATCCAACCGTAACAGATCAGTGATACCCAGGGATCCAACTGTAACAGATCAGTTATACCCAGGGATCCAACTGTAACAGGTCAGTGATACCCAGGGATCCAACCGTAACAGATCAGTGACACCCAGGGATCCAACCGTAACAGGTCAGTGACACCCAGGGATCCAACCATAACAGATCAGTGATATCCAGGGATCCAACTGTAACAGATCAGTTATACCCAGGGATCCAACTGTAACAGGTCAGTGATACCCAGGGATCCAACCGTAACAGGTCAGTGATACCCAGGGATCCAACCGTAACAGATCAGTGACACCCAGGGATCCAACCGTAACAGATCAGTGATACCCAGGGATCCAACCGTAACAGATCAGTGATACCCAGGGATCCAACCGTAACAGGTCAGTGATAGCCAGCGATCCAACCGTAACAGATCAGTGATACCCAGGGATCCAACCGTTATAGATCAGTGATACCCAGGGATCCAACCGTAACAGATCAGTGACACCCAGGGATCCAACTGTAACAGGTCAGTGATACCCAGGGATCCAACTGTAACAGGTCAGTGACACCCAGTGATCCAACCGTAACAGATCAGTGATACCCAGGGATCCAACTGTAACAGATCAGTTATACCCAGGGATCCAACTGTAACAGGTCAGTGATACCCAGGGATCCAACTGTAACAGGTCAGTGATACCCAGGGATCCAACCGTAACAGGTCAGTGATACCCAGGGATCCAACCGTAACAGGTCAGTGATACCCAGGGATCCAACCGTAACAGGTCAGTGATACCCAGGGATCCAACCGTAACAGGTCAGTGATAGCCAGCGATCCAACCGTAACAGATCAGTGACACCCAGGGATCCAACTGTAACAGATCAGTGATACCCAGGGATCCAACCGTAACAGATCAGTGACACCCAGGGATCCAACCGTTATAGATCAGTGATACCCAGGGATCCAACCGTAACAGGTCAGTGACACCCAGGGATCCAGCTGTAACAGATCAGTGATACCCAGGGATCCAACTGTAACAGATCAGTGACACCCAGGGATCCAACCGTAACAGATCAGTGATACCCAGGGATCCAACTGTAACAGATCAGTGACACCCAGGGATCCAACCGTAACAGATCAGTGATACCCAGGGATCCAACCGTAACAGGTCAGTGATACCCAGGGATCCAACCGTAACAGGTCAGTGATACCCAGGGATCCAACCGTAACAGATCAGTGATACCCAGGGATCCAACCGTAACAGGTCAGTGATACCCAGGGATCCAACCGTAACAGATCAGTGACACCCAGGGATCCAACTGTAACAGATCAGTGACACCCAGGGATCCAACCGTAACAGATCAGTGACACCCAGGGATCCAACCGTAACAGGTCAGTGATACCCAGGGATCCAACCGTAACAGGTCAGTGATACCCAGGGATCCAACCGTAACAGATCAGTGATACCCAGGGATCCAACCGTAACAGGTCAGTGATACCCAGGGATCCAACCGTAACAGATCAGTGACACCCAGGGATCCAACCGTAACAGACCAGTGACACCCAGGGATCCAACCGTAACAGATCAGTGATACCCAGGGATCCAACCGTTATAGATCAGTGATACCCAGGGATCCAACCGTAACAGATCAGTGACACCCAGGGATCCAACTGTAACAGGTCAGTGATACCCAGGGATCCAACTGTAACAGATCAGTGACACCCAGTGATCCAACCGTAACAGATCAGTGATACCCAGGGATCCAACTGTAACAGATCAGTAATACCCAGGGATCCAACCGTTATAGATCAGTGATACCCAGGGATCCAACCGTAACAGATCAGTGACACCCAGGGATCCAACCGTAACAGATCAGTGATACCCAGGGATCCAACCGTAACAGGTCAGTGATACCCAGGGATCCAACCGTAACAGGTCACTGATACCCAGGGATCCAACCGTAACAGGTCACTGATACCCAGGGATCCAACCGTAACAGGTCAGTGATAGCCAGCGATCCAACCGTAACAGATCAGTGACACCCAGGGATCCAACTGTAACAGATCAGTGATACCCAGGGATCCAACTGTAACAGGTCAGTGATACCCAGGGATCCAACTGTAACAGATCAGTGATACCCAGGGATCCAACCGTAACAGGTCAGTGATACCCAGGGATCCAACCGTAACAGGTCAGTGATACCCAGGGATCCAACTGTAACAGATCAGTGACACCCAGGGATCCAACCGTAACAGATCAGTGATACCCAGGGATCCAACCGTAACAGGTCAGTGATACACAGGGATCCAACTGTAACAGGTCAGTGATACCCAGGGATCCAACCGTAACAGATCAGTGATACCCAGGGATCCAACCGTAACAGGTCAGTGATACCCAGGGATCCAGCTGTAACAGATCAGTGATACCCAGGGATCCAACCGTAACAGATCAGTGATACCCAGGGATCCAACTGTAACAGGTCAGTGATACCCAGGGATCCAACTGTAACAGGTCAGTGATACCCAGGGATCCAACCGTAACAGGTCAGTGATACCCAGGGATCCAACCGTAACAGGTCAGTGATACCCAGGGATCCAACCGTAACAGATCAGTGATACCCAGGGATCCAACCATTATAGATCAGTGATACCCAGGGATCCAACTGTAACAGGTCAGTGATACCCAGGGATCCAACCGTAACAGGTCAGTGATACCCAGGGATCCAACCGTAACAGATCAGTGATACCCAGGGATCCAACCGTAACAGACCAGTGACACCCAGGGATCCAACCGTAACAGGTCAGTGATACCCAGGGATCCAACCGTAACAGGTCAGTGATACCCAGGGATCCAACCGTAACAGATCAGTGATACCCAGGGATCCAACCGTAACAGACCAGTGACACCCAGGGATCCAACCGTAACAGATCAGTGACACCCAGGGATCCAACCGTTATAGATCAGTGATACCCAGGGATCCAACCGTAACAGATCAGTGACACCCAGGGATCCAACTGTAACAGGTCAGTGACACCCAGGGATCCAACTGTAACAGGTCAGTGACACCCAGGGATCCAACCGTAACAGATCAGTGACTCCCAGGGATCCAACCGTAACAGGTCAGAGATACCCAGGGATCCAACCGTAACAGGTCAGTGACACCCAGGGATCCAACCGTAACAGGCCAGTGACACCCAGGGATCCAACTGTAACAGATCAGTGACACCCAGGGATCCAACTGTAACAGATCAGTGACACCCAGGGATCCAACCGTAACAGATCAGTGACACCCAGGGATCCAACCGTAACAGGTCAGTGATACCCAGGGATCCAACCGTAACAGGTCAGTGACACCCAGGGATCCAACCGTAACAGGTCAGTGATACCCAGGGATCCAACTGTAACAGGTCAGTGATACCCAGGGATCCAACCGTAACAGGTCAGTGATACCCAGGGATCCAACCGTAACAGGTCAGTGATACCCAGGGATCCAACCGTAACAGATCAGTGATACCCAGGGATCCAACCATTATAGATCAGTGATACCCAGGGATCCAACTGTAACAGGTCAGTGATACCCAGGGATCCAACCGTAACAGGTCAGTGATACCCAGGGATCCAACCGTAACAGATCAGTGATACCCAGGGATCCAACCGTAACAGACCAGTGACACCCAGGGATCCAACCGTAACAGGTCAGTGATACCCAGGGATCCAACCGTAACAGGTCAGTGATACCCAGGGATCCAACCGTAACAGATCAGTGATACCCAGGGATCCAACCGTAACAGACCAGTGACACCCAGGGATCCAACCGTAACAGATCAGTGACACCCAGGGATCCAACCGTTATAGATCAGTGATACCCAGGGATCCAACCGTAACAGATCAGTGACACCCAGGGATCCAACTGTAACAGGTCAGTGACACCCAGGGATCCAACTGTAACAGGTCAGTGACACCCAGGGATCCAACCGTAACAGATCAGTGACTCCCAGGGATCCAACCGTAACAGGTCAGAGATACCCAGGGATCCAACCGTAACAGGTCAGTGACACCCAGGGATCCAACCGTAACAGGCCAGTGACACCCAGGGATCCAACTGTAACAGATCAGTGACACCCAGGGATCCAACTGTAACAGATCAGTGACACCCAGGGATCCAACCGTAACAGATCAGTGACACCCAGGGATCCAACCGTAACAGGTCAGTGATACCCAGGGATCCAACCGTAACAGGTCAGTGACACCCAGGGATCCAACCGTAACAGGTCAGTGATACCCAGGGATCCAACCGTAACAGCTCAGTGACACCCAGGGATCCAACCGTAACAGGTCAGTGATACCCAGGGATCCAACCGTAACAGATCAGTGATACCCAGGGATCCAACTGTAACAGATCAGTGACACCCAGGGATCCAACTGTAACAGGTCAGTGATACCCAGGGATCCAACCGTAACAGGTCACTGATACCCAGGGATCCAACCGTAACAGGTCAGTGATAGCCAGCGATCCAACCGTAACAGATCAGTGATACCCAGGGATCCAACCGTAACAGATCAGTGATACCCAGGGATACAACCGTAACAGATCAGTGATACCCAGGGATCCAACCGTAACAGATCAGTGATACCCAGGGATCCAACCGTAACAGGTCAGTGATACCCAGGGATCCAACCGTAACAGGTCAGTGATACCCAGGGATCCAACCGTAACAGGTCAGTGATACCCAGGGATCCAACCGTAACAGATCAGTGATACCCAGGGATCCAACTGTAACAGATCAGTTATACCCAGGGATCCAACTGTAACAGATCAGTGACACCCAGGGATCCAACTGTAACAGGTCAGTGACACCCAGGGATCCAACCGTAACAGATCAGTGATACCCAGGGATCCAACTGTAACAGATCAGTGACACCCAGGGATCCAACCGTAACAGATCAGTGATACCCAGGGATCCAACTGTAACAGATCAGTGATACCCAGGGATCCAACTGTAACAGGTCAGTGATACCCAGGGATCCAACTGTAACAGGTCAGTGATACCCAGGGATCCAACCGTAACAGGTCAGTGATACCCAGGGATCCAACCGTAACAGGTCAGTGATACCCAGGGATCCAGCTGTAACAGATCAGTGATACCCAGGGATCCAACCGTAACAGATCAGTGATACCCAGGGATCCAACCGTAAGAGATCAGTGACACCCAGGGATCCAACCGTAACAGATCAGTGACACCCAGGGATCCAACCGTAACAGGTCACTGATACCCAGGGATCCAACCGTAACAGGTCAGTGATAGCCAGCGATCCAACCGTAACAGATCAGTGACACCCAGGGATCCAACCGTAACAGGTCAGAGATACCCAGGGATCCAACTGTAACAGGTCAGTGATACCCAGGGATCCAACTGTAACAGATCAGTGATACCCAGGGATCCAACCGTAACAGGTCAGTGACACCCAGGGATCCAACCGTAACAGGTCAGTGATACCCAGGGATCCAACTGTAACAGATCAGTGACACCCAGGGATCCAACCGTAACAGATCAGTGATACCCAGGGATCCAACCGTAACAGGTCAGTGATACCCAGGGATCCAACTGTAACAGATCAGTGACACCCAGGGATCCAACCGTAACAGATCAGTGATACCCAGGGATCCAACTGTAACAGATCAGTTATACCCAGGGATCCAACTGTAACAGGTCAGTGATACCCAGGGATCCAACTGTAACAGGTCAGTGATACCCAGGGATCCAACCGTAACAGGTCAGTGATACCCAGGGATCCAACCGTAACAGGTCAGTGATACCCAGGGATCCAACCGTAACAGATCAGTGATACCCAGGGATCCAACCGTAACAGATCAGTGATACCCAGGGATACAACCGTAACAGATCAGTGATACCCAGGGATCCAACCGTAACAGATCAGTGATACCCAGGGATCCAACTGTAAAAGGTCAGTGATACCCAGGGATCCAACCGTAACAGGTCAGTGATACCCAGGGATCCAACCGTAACAGATCAGTGATACCCAGGGATCCAACCGTAACAGATCAGTGATACCCAGGGATCCAACCGTTATAGATCAGTGACACCCAGGGATCCAACTGTAACAGGTCAGTGACACCCAGGGATCCAACCGTAACAGATCAGTGATACCCAGGGATCCAACCGTAACAGATCAGTGACACCCAGGGATCCAACCGTAACAGATCAGTGATACCCAGGGATCCAACCGTAACAGATCAGTGACACCCAGGGATCCAACCGTTATAGATCAGTGATACCCAGGGATCCAACCGTAACAGGTCAGTGACACCCAGGGATCCAACTGTAACAGGTCAGTGACACCCAGGGATCCAACTGTAACAGGTCAGTGACACCCAGGGATCCAACCGTAACAGATCAGTGACACCCAGGGATCCAACCGTAACAGGTCAGAGATACCCAGGGATCCAACCGTAACAGGTCAGTGACACCCTGGGATCCAACCGTAACAGGCCAGTGACACCCAGGGATCCAACTGTAACAGATCAGTGACACCCAGGGATCCAACTGTAACAGGTCAGTGACACCCAGGGATCCAACTGTAACAGGTCAGTGACACCCAGGGATCCAACCGTAACAGATCAGTGACACCCAGGGATCCAACCGTAACAGGTCAGTGATACCCAGGGATCCAACCGTAACAGCTCAGTGACACCCAGGGATCCAACCGTAACAGGTCAGTGATACCCAGGGATCCAACCGTAACAGCTCAGTGACACCCAGGGATCCAACCGTAACAGGTCAGTGATACCCAGGGATCCAACCGTAACAGATCAGTGATACCCAGGGATCCAACTGTAACAGATCAGTGACACCCAGGGATCCAACTGTAACAGGTCAGTGATACCCAGGGATCCAACTGTAACAGATCAGTGATACCCAGGGATCCAACCGTAACAGGTCAGTGATACACAGGGATCCAACCGTAACAGATCAGTGACACCCAGGGATCCAACCGTAACAGGTCAGTGATACCCAGGGATCCAACCGTAACAGGTCAGTGATACCCAGGGATACAACCGTAACAGGTCAGTGACACCCAGGGATACAACCGTAACAGGTCAGTGACACCCAGGGATCCAACCGTAACAGGTCAGTGACACCCAGGGATCCAACCGTAACAGATCAGTGATACCCAGGGATCCAACCGTAACAGATCAGTGATACCCAGGGATCCAACCGTAACAGATCAGTGACACCCAGGGATCCAACCGTAACAGGTCAGTGACACCCAGGGATCCAACTGTAACAGGTCAGTGACACCCAGGGATCCAACCGTAACAGGTCAGTGATACACAGGGATCCAACCGTAACAGATCAGTGATACCCAGGGATCCAACCGTAACAGATCAGTGACACCCAGGGATCCAACCGTAACAGGTCAGTGACACCCAGGGATCCAACTGTAACAGATCAGTGATACCCAGGGATCCAACCGTAACAGGTCAGTGATACCCAGGGATCCAACTGTAACAGATCAGTGATACCCAGGGATCCAACCATAACAGGTCAGTGATACCCAGGGATCCAACTGTAACAGATCAGTGATACCCAGGGATCCAACCGTAACAGGTCAGTGATACCCAGGGATCCAACTGTAACAGATCAGTGATACCCAGGGATCCAACCGTAACAGGTCAGTGATACCCAGGGATCCAACTGTAACAGATCAGTGATACCCAGGGATCCAACCGTAACAGGTCAGTGACACCCAGGGATCCAACCGTAACAGGTCAGTGATACCCAGGGATCCAACTGTAACAGATCAGTGATACCCAGGGATCCAACCGTAACAGGTCAGTGATACACAGGGATCCAACCGTAACAGGTCAGTGATACCCAGGGATCCAACTGTAACAGATCAGTGACACCCATTGATCCAACCGTAACAGATCAGTGATACCCAGGGATCCAACTGTAACAGATCAGTGATACCCAGGGATCCAACTGTAACAGGTCAGTGATACCCAGGGATCCAACTGTAACAGGTCAGTGATACCCAGGGATCCAACCGTAACAGGTCAGTGATACCCAGGGATCCAACCGTAACAGGTAGGTGATACCCAGGGATCCAGCTGTAACAGATCAGTGATACCCAGGGATCCAACTGTAACAGGTCAGTGATACCCAGGGATCCAACTGTAACAGGTCAGTAATACCCAGGGATCCAACCGTAACAGGTCAGTGATACCCAGGGATCCAACCGTAACAGGTAGGTGATACCCAGGGATCCAGCTGTAACAGATCAGTGATACCCAGGGATCCAACTGTAACAGATCAGTGATACCCAGGGATCCAACTGTAACAGGTCAGTGATACCCAGGAATCCAACTGTAACAGGTCAGTGATACCCAGGGATCCAACCGTAACAGGTCAGTGATACCCAGGGATCCAACCGTAACAGGTCAGTGATACCCAGGGACCCAGCTGTAACAGATCAGTGATACCCAGGGATCCAACCGAAACAGATCAGTGACACCCAGGGATCCAGCTGTAACAGATCAGTGATACCCAGGGATCCAGCTGTAACAGATCAGTGATACCCAGGGATCCAACCGTAACAGGTCAGTGATAGCCAGCGATCCAACCGTAACAGATCAGTGACACCCAGGGATCCAACTGTAACAGATCAGTGATACCCAGGGATCCAACCGTAACAGGTCAGTGATACCCAGGGATCCAACCGTAACAGATCAGTGATACCCAGGGATCCAACCGTAACAGGTCAGTGATACCCAGGGATCCAACTGTAACAGATCAGTGATACCCAGGGATCCAACTGTAACAGGTCAGTGATACCCAGGAATCCAACTGTAACAGGTCAGTGATACCCAGGGATCCAACCGTAACAGGTCAGTGATACCCAGGGATCCAACCGTAACAGGTCAGTGATACCCAGGGATCCAGCTGTAACAAATCAGTGATACCCAGGGATCCAACCGAAACAGATCAGTGACACCCAGGGATCCAGCTGTAACAGATCAGTGATACCCAGGGATCCAGCTGTAACAGATCAGTGATACCCAGGGATCCAACCGTAACAGGTCAGTGATAGCCAGCGATCCAACCGTAACAGATCAGTGACACCCAGGGATCCAACTGTAACAGATCAGTGATACCCAGGGATCCAACCGTAACAGGTCAGTGATACCCAGGGATCCAACTGTAACAGATCAGTGATACCCAGGGATCCAACCGTAACAGGTCAGTGATACCCAGGGATCCAACTGTAACAGATCAGTGATACCCAGGGATCCAACCGTAACAGGTCAGTGATACCCAGGGATCCAACTGTAACAGGTCAGTGATACCCAGGGATCCAACTGTAACAGATCAGTGACACCCAGTGATCCAACCGTAACAGATCAGTGATACCCAGGGATCCAACTGTAACAGATCAGTTATACCCAGGGATCCAACCGTAACAGGTCAGTGATACCCAGGGATCCAACCGTAACAGATCAGTGACACCCAGGGATCCAACCGTAACAGGTCAGTGACACCCAGGGATCCAACCGTAACAGGTCAGTGACACCCAGGGATCCAACCGTAACAGGTCAGTGATACCCAGGGATCCAACCGTAACAGGTCAGTGACACCCAGGGATCCAACCGTAACAGATCAGTGACACCCAGGGATCCAACCGTAACAGGTCAGTGACACCCAGGGATCCAACCGTAACAGGTCAGTGATACCCAGGGATCCAACCGTAACAGGTCAGTGATACCCAGGGATCCAACCGTAACAGGTCAGTGACACCCAGGGATCCAACCGTAACAGGTCAGTGACACCCAGGGATCCAACCGTAACAGGTCAGTGACACCAAGGGATCCAACCGTAACAGGTCAGTGATACCCAGGGATCCAACCGTAACAGCTCAGTGACACCCAGGGATCCAACCGTAACAGGTCAGTGATACACAGGGATCCAACCGTAACAGATCAGTGATACCCAGGGATCCAACCGTAACAGGTCAGTGATACACAGGGATCCAACCGTAACAGATCAGTGATACCCAGGGATCCAACCGTAACAGGTCAGTGATACCCAGGGATCCAACTGTAACAGATCAGTGATACCCAGGGATCCAACCGTAACAGGTCAGTGATACCCAGGGATCCAACTGTAACAGATCAGTGATACCCAGGGATCCAACCGTAACAGGTCAGTGATACCCAGGGATCCAACTGTAACAGATCAGTGATACCCAGGGATCCAACCGTAACAGGTCAGTGATACCCAGGGATCCAACTGTAACAGATCAGTGATACCCAGGGATCCAACCGTAACAGGTCAGTGATACCCAGGGATCCAACTGTAACAGATCAGTGATACCCAGGGATCCAACCGTAACAGGTCAGTGACACCCAGGGATCCAACCGTAACAGGTCAGTGATACCCAGGGATCCAACTGTAACAGATCAGTGATACCCAGGGATCCAACCGTAACAGGTCAGTGATACACAGGGATCCAACCGTAACAGGTCAGTGATACCCAGGGATCCAACTGTAACAGATCAGTGACACCCATTGATCCAACCGTAACAGATCAGTGATACCCAGGGATCCAACTGTAACAGATCAGTGATACCCAGGGATCCAACTGTAACAGGTCAGTGATACCCAGGGATCCAACTGTAACAGGTCAGTGATACCCAGGGATCCAACCGTAACAGGTCAGTGATACCCAGGGATCCAACCGTAACAGGTAGGTGATACCCAGGGATCCAGCTGTAACAGATCAGTGATACCCAGGGATCCAACTGTAACAGGTCAGTGATACCCAGGGATCCAACTGTAACAGGTCAGTGATACCCAGGGATCCAACCGTAACAGGTCAGTGATACCCAGGGATCCAACCGTAACAGGTAGGTGATACCCAGGGATCCAGCTGTAACAGATCAGTGATACCCAGGGATCCAACTGTAACAGGTCAGTGATACCCAGGGATCCAACTGTAACAGGTCAGTAATACCCAGGGATCCAACCGTAACAGGTCAGTGATACCCAGGGATCCAACCGTAACAGGTAGGTGATACCCAGGGATCCAGCTGTAACAGATCAGTGATACCCAGGGATCCAACCGTAACAGATCAGTGATACCCAGGGATCCAACTGTAACAGGTCAGTGATACCCAGGGATCCAACTGTAACAGGTCAGTGATACCCAGGGATCCAACCGTAACAGGTCAGTGATACCCAGGGATCCAACCGTAACAGGTCAGTGATACCCAGGGATCCAACCGTAACAGATCAGTGATACCCAGGGATCCAACCGTTATAGATCAGTGATACCCAGGGATCCAACTGTAACAGGTCAGTGATACCCAGGGATCCAACCGTAACAGGTCAGTGATACCCAGGGATCCAACCGTAACAGATCAGTGATACCCAGGGATCCAACCGTAACAGACCAGTGACACCCAGGGATCCAACCGTAACAGATCAGTGACACCCAGGGATCCAACCGTTATAGATCAGTGATACCCAGGGATCCAACCGTAACAGATCAGTGACACCCAGGGATCCAACTGTAACAGGTCAGTGACACCCAGGGATCCAACTGTAACAGGTCAGTGACACCCAGGGATCCAACCGTAACAGATCAGTGACACCCAGGGATCCAACCGTAACAGGTCAGAGATACCCAGGGATCCAACAGTAACAGGTCAGTGACACCCAGGGATCCAACCGTAACAGGCCAGTGACACCCAGGGATCCAACTGTAACAGATCAGTGACACCCAGGGATCCAACTGTAACAGGTCAGTGACACCCAGGGATCCAACTGTAACAGGTCAGTGACACCCAGGGATCCAACCGTAACAGATCAGTGACACCCAGGGATCCAACCGTAACAGGTCAGTGACACCCAGGGATCCAACCGTAACAGGTCAGTGACACCCAGGGATCCAACCGTAACAGGTCAGTGATACCCAGGGATCCAACCGTAACAGCTCAGTGACACCCAGGGATCCAACCGTAACAGCTCAGTGATACCCAGGGATCCAACCGTAACAGATCAGTGATACCCAGGGATCCAACTGTAACAGATCAGTGACACCCAGGGATCCAACTGTAACAGGTCAGTGATACCCAGGGATCCAACTGTAACAGATCAGTGATACCCAGGGATCCAACCGTAACAGGTCAGTGATACACAGGGATCCAACCGTAACAGATCAGTGACACCCAGGGATCCAACCGTAACAGATCAGTGACACCCAGGGATCCAACCGTAACAGATCAGTGATACCCAGGGATACAACCGTAACAGATCAGTGATACCCAGGGATCCAACCGTAACAGATCAGTGATACCCAGGGATCCAACCGTAAAAGGTCAGTGATACCCAGGGATCCAACCGTAACAGGTCAGTGATACCCAGGGATCCAACCGTAACAGGTCAGTGATACCCAGGGATCCAACCGTAACAGATCAGTGATACCCAGGGATCCAACCATTATAGATCAGTGATACCCAGGGATCCAACTGTAACAGGTCAGTGATACCCAGGGATCCAACCGTAACAGGTCAGTGATACCCAGGGATCCAACCGTAACAGATCAGTGATACCCAGGGATCCAACCGTAACAGACCAGTGACACCCAGGGAACCAACCGTAACAGGTCAGTGATACCCAGGGATCCAACCGTAACAGGTCAGTGATACCCAGGGATCCAACCGTAACAGATCAGTGATACCCAGGGATCCAACCGTAACAGACCAGTGACACCCAGGGATCCAACCGTAACAGATCAGTGACACCCAGGGATCCAACCGTTATAGATCAGTGATACCCAGGGATCCAACCGTAACAGATCAGTGACACCCAGGGATCCAACTGTAACAGGTCAGTGACACCCAGGGATCCAACTGTAACAGGTCAGTGACACCCAGGGATCCAACCGTAACAGATCAGTGACTCCCAGGGATCCAACCGTAACAGGTCAGAGATACCCAGGGATCCAACCGTAACAGGTCAGTGACACCCAGGGATCCAACCGTAACAGGCCAGTGACACCCAGGGATCCAACTGTAACAGATCAGTGACACCCAGGGATCCAACTGTAACAGATCAGTGACACCCAGGGATCCAACCGTAACAGATCAGTGACACCCAGGGATCCAACCGTAACAGGTCAGTGATACCCAGGGATCCAACCGTAACAGGTCAGTGACACCCAGGGATCCAACCGTAACAGGTCAGTGATACCCAGGGATCCAACCGTAACAGCTCAGTGACACCCAGGGATCCAACCGTAACAGGTCAGTGATACCCAGGGATCCAACCGTAACAGATCAGTGATACCCAGGGATCCAACTGTAACAGATCAGTGACACCCAGGGATCCAACTGTAACAGGTCAGTGATACCCAGGGATCCAACCGTAACAGGTCACTGATACCCAGGGATCCAACCGTAACAGGTCAGTGATAGCCAGCGATCCAACCGTAACAGATCAGTGATACCCAGGGATCCAACCGTAACAGATCAGTGATACCCAGGGATACAACCGTAACAGATCAGTGATACCCAGGGATCCAACCGTAACAGATCAGTGATACCCAGGGATCCAACCGTAACAGGTCAGTGATACCCAGGGATCCAACCGTAACAGGTCAGTGATACCCAGGGATCCAACCGTAACAGGTCAGTGATACCCAGGGATCCAACCGTAACAGATCAGTGATACCCAGGGATCCAACTGTAACAGATCAGTTATACCCAGGGATCCAACTGTAACAGATCAGTGACACCCAGGGATCCAACTGTAACAGGTCAGTGACACCCAGGGATCCAACCGTAACAGATCAGTGATACCCAGGGATCCAACTGTAACAGATCAGTGACACCCAGGGATCCAACCGTAACAGATCAGTGATACCCAGGGATCCAACTGTAACAGATCAGTGATACCCAGGGATCCAACTGTAACAGGTCAGTGATACCCAGGGATCCAACTGTAACAGGTCAGTGATACCCAGGGATCCAACCGTAACAGGTCAGTGATACCCAGGGATCCAACCGTAACAGGTCAGTGATACCCAGGGATCCAGCTGTAACAGATCAGTGATACCCAGGGATCCAACCGTAACAGATCAGTGATACCCAGGGATCCAACCGTAAGAGATCAGTGACACCCAGGGATCCAACCGTAACAGATCAGTGACACCCAGGGATCCAACCGTAACAGGTCACTGATACCCAGGGATCCAACCGTAACAGGTCAGTGATAGCCAGCGATCCAACCGTAACAGATCAGTGACACCCAGGGATCCAACCGTAACAGGTCAGAGATACCCAGGGATCCAACTGTAACAGGTCAGTGATACCCAGGGATCCAACTGTAACAGATCAGTGATACCCAGGGATCCAACCGTAACAGGTCAGTGACACCCAGGGATCCAACCGTAACAGGTCAGTGATACCCAGGGATCCAACTGTAACAGATCAGTGACACCCAGGGATCCAACCGTAACAGATCAGTGATACCCAGGGATCCAACCGTAATAGGTCAGTGATACCCAGGGATCCAACTGTAACAGATCAGTGACACCCAGGGATCCAACCGTAACAGATCAGTGATACCCAGGGATCCAACTGTAACAGATCAGTTATACCCAGGGATCCAACTGTAACAGGTCAGTGATACCCAGGGATCCAACTGTAACAGGTCAGTGATACCCAGGGATCCAACCGTAACAGGTCAGTGATACCCAGGGATCCAACCGTAACAGGTCAGTGATACCCAGGGATCCAACCGTAACAGATCAGTGATACCCAGGGATCCAACCGTAACAGATCAGTGATACCCAGGGATACAACCGTAACAGATCAGTGATACCCAGGGATCCAACCGTAACAGATCAGTGATACCCAGGGATCCAACTGTAAAAGGTCAGTGATACCCAGGGATCCAACCGTAACAGGTCAGTGATACCCAGGGATCCAACCGTAACAGATCAGTGATACCCAGGGATCCAACCGTAACAGATCAGTGATACCCAGGGATCCAACCGTTATAGATCAGTGACACCCAGGGATCCAACTGTAACAGGTCAGTGACACCCAGGGATCCAACCGTAACAGATCAGTGATACCCAGGGATCCAACCGTAACAGATCAGTGACACCCAGGGATCCAACCGTAACAGATCAGTGATACCCAGGGATCCAACCGTAACAGATCAGTGACACCCAGGGATCCAACCGTTATAGATCAGTGATACCCAGGGATCCAACCGTAACAGGTCAGTGACACCCAGGGATCCAACTGTAACAGGTCAGTGACACCCAGGGATCCAACTGTAACAGGTCAGTGACACCCAGGGATCCAACCGTAACAGATCAGTGACACCCAGGGATCCAACCGTAACAGGTCAGAGATACCCAGGGATCCAACCGTAACAGGTCAGTGACACCCTGGGATCCAACCGTAACAGGCCAGTGACACCCAGGGATCCAACTGTAACAGATCAGTGACACCCAGGGATCCAACTGTAACAGGTCAGTGACACCCAGGGATCCAACTGTAACAGGTCAGTGACACCCAGGGATCCAACCGTAACAGATCAGTGACACCCAGGGATCCAACCGTAACAGGTCAGTGATACCCAGGGATCCAACCGTAACAGCTCAGTGACACCCAGGGATCCAACCGTAACAGGTCAGTGATACCCAGGGATCCAACCGTAACAGCTCAGTGACACCCAGGGATCCAACCGTAACAGGTCAGTGATACCCAGGGATCCAACCGTAACAGATCAGTGATACCCAGGGATCCAACTGTAACAGATCAGTGACACCCAGGGATCCAACTGTAACAGGTCAGTGATACCCAGGGATCCAACTGTAACAGATCAGTGATACCCAGGGATCCAACCGTAACAGGTCAGTGATACACAGGGATCCAACCGTAACAGATCAGTGACACCCAGGGATCCAACCGTAACAGGTCAGTGATACCCAGGGATCCAACCGTAACAGGTCAGTGATACCCAGGGATACAACCGTAACAGGTCAGTGACACCCAGGGATACAACCGTAACAGGTCAGTGACACCCAGGGATCCAACCGTAACAGGTCAGTGACACCCAGGGATCCAACCGTAACAGATCAGTGATACCCAGGGATCCAACCGTAACAGATCAGTGATACCCAGGGATCCAACCGTAACAGATCAGTGACACCCAGGGATCCAACCGTAACAGGTCAGTGACACCCAGGGATCCAACTGTAACAGGTCAGTGACACCCAGGGATCCAACCGTAACAGGTCAGTGATACACAGGGATCCAACCGTAACAGATCAGTGATACCCAGGGATCCAACCGTAACAGATCAGTGACACCCAGGGATCCAACCGTAACAGGTCAGTGACACCCAGGGATCCAACTGTAACAGATCAGTGATACCCAGGGATCCAACCGTAACAGGTCAGTGATACCCAGGGATCCAACTGTAACAGATCAGTGATACCCAGGGATCCAACCATAACAGGTCAGTGATACCCAGGGATCCAACTGTAACAGATCAGTGATACCCAGGGATCCAACCGTAACAGGTCAGTGATACCCAGGGATCCAACTGTAACAGATCAGTGATACCCAGGGATCCAACCGTAACAGGTCAGTGATACCCAGGGATCCAACTGTAACAGATCAGTGATACCCAGGGATCCAACCGTAACAGGTCAGTGACACCCAGGGATCCAACCGTAACAGGTCAGTGATACCCAGGGATCCAACTGTAACAGATCAGTGATACCCAGGGATCCAACCGTAACAGGTCAGTGATACACAGGGATCCAACCGTAACAGGTCAGTGATACCCAGGGATCCAACTGTAACAGATCAGTGACACCCATTGATCCAACCGTAACAGATCAGTGATACCCAGGGATCCAACTGTAACAGATCAGTGATACCCAGGGATCCAACTGTAACAGGTCAGTGATACCCAGGGATCCAACTGTAACAGGTCAGTGATACCCAGGGATCCAACCGTAACAGGTCAGTGATACCCAGGGATCCAACCGTAACAGGTAGGTGATACCCAGGGATCCAGCTGTAACAGATCAGTGATACCCAGGGATCCAACTGTAACAGGTCAGTGATACCCAGGGATCCAACTGTAACAGGTCCGTAATACCCAGGGATCCAACCGTAACAGGTCAGTGATACCCAGGGATCCAACCGTAACAGGTAGGTGATACCCAGGGATCCAGCTGTAACAGATCAGTGATACCCAGGGATCCAACTGTAACAGATCAGTGATACCCAGGGATCCAACTGTAACAGGTCAGTGATACCCAGGAATCCAACTGTAACAGGTCAGTGATACCCAGGGATCCAACCGTAACAGGTCAGTGATACCCAGGGATCCAACCGTAACAGGTCAGTGATACCCAGGGACCCAGCTGTAACAGATCAGTGATACCCAGGGATCCAACCGAAACAGATCAGTGACACCCAGGGATCCAGCTGTAACAGATCAGTGATACCCAGGGATCCAGCTGTAACAGATCAGTGATACCCAGGGATCCAACCGTAACAGGTCAGTGATAGCCAGCGATCCAACCGTAACAGATCAGTGACACCCAGGGATCCAACTGTAACAGATCAGTGATACCCAGGGATCCAACCGTAACAGGTCAGTGATACCCAGGGATCCAACCGTAACAGATCAGTGATACCCAGGGATCCAACCGTAACAGGTCAGTGATACCCAGGGATCCAACTGTAACAGATCAGTGATACCCAGGGATCCAACTGTAACAGGTCAGTGATACCCAGGAATCCAACTGTAACAGGTCAGTGATACCCAGGGATCCAACCGTAACAGGTCAGTGATACCCAGGGATCCAACCGTAACAGGTCAGTGATACCCAGGGATCCAGCTGTAACAAATCAGTGATACCCAGGGATCCAACCGAAACAGATCAGTGACACCCAGGGATCCAGCTGTAACAGATCAGTGATACCCAGGGATCCAGCTGTAACAGATCAGTGATACCCAGGGATCCAACCGTAACAGGTCAGTGATAGCCAGCGATCCAACCGTAACAGATCAGTGACACCCAGGGATCCAACTGTAACAGATCAGTGATACCCAGGGATCCAACCGTAACAGGTCAGTGATACCCAGGGATCCAACTGTAACAGATCAGTGATACCCAGGGATCCAACCGTAACAGGTCAGTGATACCCAGGGATCCAACTGTAACAGATCAGTGATACCCAGGGATCCAACCGTAACAGGTCAGTGATACCCAGGGATCCAACTGTAACAGGTCAGTGATACCCAGGGATCCAACTGTAACAGATCAGTGACACCCAGTGATCCAACCGTAACAGATCAGTGATACCCAGGGATCCAACTGTAACAGATCAGTTATACCCAGGGATCCAACCGTAACAGGTCAGTGATACCCAGGGATCCAACCGTAACAGATCAGTGACACCCAGGGATCCAACCGTAACAGGTCAGTGACACCCAGGGATCCAACCGTAACAGGTCAGTGACACCCAGGGATCCAACCGTAACAGGTCAGTGATACCCAGGGATCCAACCGTAACAGGTCAGTGACACCCAGGGATCCAACCGTAACAGATCAGTGACACCCAGGGATCCAACCGTAACAGGTCAGTGACACCCAGGGATCCAACCGTAACAGGTCAGTGATACCCAGGGATCCAACCGTAACAGGTCAGTGATACCCAGGGATCCAACCGTAACAGGTCAGTGACACCCAGGGATCCAACCGTAACAGGTCAGTGACACCCAGGGATCCAACCGTAACAGGTCAGTGACACCAAGGGATCCAACCGTAACAGGTCAGTGATACCCAGGGATCCAACCGTAACAGGTCAGTGATACCCAGGGATCCAACCGTAACAGCTCAGTGACACCCAGGGATCCAACCGTAACAGGTCAGTGATACACAGGGATCCAACCGTAACAGATCAGTGATACCCAGGGATCCAACCGTAACAGGTCAGTGATACACAGGGATCCAACCGTAACAGATCAGTGATACCCAGGGATCCAACCGTAACAGGTCAGTGATACCCAGGGATCCAACTGTAACAGATCAGTGATACCCAGGGATCCAACCGTAACAGGTCAGTGATACCCAGGGATCCAACTGTAACAGATCAGTGATACCCAGGGATCCAACCGTAACAGGTCAGTGATACCCAGGGATCCAACTGTAACAGATCAGTGATACCCAGGGATCCAACCGTAACAGGTCAGTGATACCCAGGGATCCAACTGTAACAGATCAGTGATACCCAGGGATCCAACCGTAACAGGTCAGTGATACCCAGGGATCCAACTGTAACAGATCAGTGATACCCAGGGATCCAACCGTAACAGGTCAGTGACACCCAGGGATCCAACCGTAACAGGTCAGTGATACCCAGGGATCCAACTGTAACAGATCAGTGATACCCAGGGATCCAACCGTAACAGGTCAGTGATACACAGGGATCCAACCGTAACAGGTCAGTGATACCCAGGGATCCAACTGTAACAGATCAGTGACACCCATTGATCCAACCGTAACAGATCAGTGATACCCAGGGATCCAACTGTAACAGATCAGTGATACCCAGGGATCCAACTGTAACAGGTCAGTGATACCCAGGGATCCAACTGTAACAGGTCAGTGATACCCAGGGATCCAACCGTAACAGGTCAGTGATACCCAGGGATCCAACCGTAACAGGTAGGTGATACCCAGGGATCCAGCTGTAACAGATCAGTGATACCCAGGGATCCAACTGTAACAGGTCAGTGATACCCAGGGATCCAACTGTAACAGGTCAGTGATACCCAGGGATCCAACCGTAACAGGTCAGTGATACCCAGGGATCCAACCGTAACAGGTAGGTGATACCCAGGGATCCAGCTGTAACAGATCAGTGATACCCAGGGATCCAACTGTAACAGGTCAGTGATACCCAGGGATCCAACTGTAACAGGTCAGTAATACCCAGGGATCCAACCGTAACAGGTCAGTGATACCCAGGGATCCAACCGTAACAGGTAGGTGATACCCAGGGATCCAGCTGTAACAGATCAGTGATACCCAGGGATCCAACCGTAACAGATCAGTGATACCCAGGGATCCAACTGTAACAGGTCAGTGATACCCAGGGATCCAACTGTAACAGGTCAGTGATACCCAGGGATCCAACCGTAACAGGTCAGTGATACCCAGGGATCCAACCGTAACAGGTCAGTGATACCCAGGGATCCAACCGTAACAGATCAGTGATACCCAGGGATCCAACCGTTATAGATCAGTGATACCCAGGGATCCAACTGTAACAGGTCAGTGATACCCAGGGATCCAACCGTAACAGGTCAGTGATACCCAGGGATCCAACCGTAACAGATCAGTGATACCCAGGGATCCAACCGTAACAGACCAGTGACACCCAGGGATCCAACCGTAACAGATCAGTGACACCCAGGGATCCAACCGTTATAGATCAGTGATACCCAGGGATCCAACCGTAACAGATCAGTGACACCCAGGGATCCAACTGTAACAGGTCAGTGACACCCAGGGATCCAACTGTAACAGGTCAGTGACACCCAGGGATCCAACCGTAACAGATCAGTGACACCCAGGGATCCAACCGTAACAGGTCAGAGATACCCAGGGATCCAACAGTAACAGGTCAGTGACACCCAGGGATCCAACCGTAACAGGCCAGTGACACCCAGGGATCCAACTGTAACAGATCAGTGACACCCAGGGATCCAACTGTAACAGGTCAGTGACACCCAGGGATCCAACTGTAACAGGTCAGTGACACCCAGGGATCCAACCGTAACAGATCAGTGACACCCAGGGATCCAACCGTAACAGGTCAGTGACACCCAGGGATCCAACCGTAACAGGTCAGTGACACCCAGGGATCCAACCGTAACAGGTCAGTGATACCCAGGGATCCAACCGTAACAGCTCAGTGACACCCAGGGATCCAACCGTAACAGCTCAGTGATACCCAGGGATCCAACCGTAACAGATCAGTGATACCCAGGGATCCAACTGTAACAGATCAGTGACACCCAGGGATCCAACTGTAACAGGTCAGTGATACCCAGGGATCCAACTGTAACAGATCAGTGATACCCAGGGATCCAACCGTAACAGGTCAGTGATACACAGGGATCCAACCGTAACAGATCAGTGACACCCAGGGATCCAACCGTAACAGATCAGTGACACCCAGGGATCCAACCGTAACAGATCAGTGATACCCAGGGATACAACCGTAACAGATCAGTGATACCCAGGGATCCAACCGTAACAGATCAGTGATACCCAGGGATCCAACCGTAAAAGGTCAGTGATACCCAGGGATCCAACCGTAACAGGTCAGTGATACCCAGGGATCGAACCGTAACAGCTCAGTGATACCCAGGGATCCAACCGTAACAGATCAGTGTCACCCAGGGATCCAACCGTAACAGATCAGTGATACCCAGGGATCCAACTGTAACAGATCAGTGATACCCAGGGATCCAACTGTAACAGGTCAGTGATACCCAGGGATCCAACCGTAACAGATCAGTGATACCCAGGGATCCAGCTGTAACAGATCAGTGATACCCAGGGATCCAGCTGAAACAGGTCAGTGATACCCAGGGATCCAACCGTAACAGATCAGTGACACCCAGGGATCCAACCGTAACAGGTCAGTGATACCCAGGGATCCAACTGTAACAGATCAGTGATACCCAGGGATCCAACTGTAACAGGTCAGTGATACCCAGGGATCCAACTGTAACAGGTCAGTGATACCCAGGGATCCAGCTGTAACAGATCAGTGATACCCAGGGATCCAACCGTAACAGATCAGTGACACCCAGGGATCCAACCGTAACAGATCAGTGATACCCAGGGATCCAACCGTAACAGATCAGTGATACCCAGGGATCCAACCGTAACAGGTCAGTGATACCCAGGGATCCAACCGTAACAGATCAGTGACACCCAGGGATCCAACCGTAACAGGTCAGTGATACACAGGGATCCAACCGTAACAGATCAGTGACACCCAGGGATCCAACCGTAACAGGTCAGTGATACCCAGGGATCCAACCGTAACAGATCAGTGACACCCAGGGATCCAACCGTAACAGGTCAGTGATACCCAGGGATCCAACCGTAACAGGTCAGTGATACCCAGGGATCCAACCGTAACAGATCAGTGATACCCAGGGATCCAACCGTAACAGATCAGTGATACCCAGGGATCCAACCGTTATAGATCAGTGACACCCAGGGATCCAACTGTAACAGGTCAGTGACACCCAGGGATCCAACCGTAACAGATCAGTGATACCCAGGGATCCAACCGTAACAGATCAGTGACACCCAGGGATCCAACCGTAACAGATCAGTGATACCCAGGGATCCAACCGTAACAGATCAGTGACACCCAGGGATCCAACCGTTATAGATCAGTGATACCCAGGGATCCAACCGTAACAGGTCAGTGACACCCAGGGATCCAACTGTAACAGGTCAGTGACACCCAGGGATCCAACTGTAACAGGTCAGTGACACCCAGGGATCCAACCGTAACAGATCAGTGACACCCAGGGATCCAACCGTAACAGGTCAGAGATACCCAGGGATCCAACCGTAACAGGTCAGTGACACCCTGGGATCCAACCGTAACAGGCCAGTGACACCCAGGGATCCAACTGTAACAGATCAGTGACACCCAGGGATCCAACTGTAACAGGTCAGTGACACCCAGGGATCCAACTGTAACAGGTCAGTGACACCCAGGGATCCAACCGTAACAGATCAGTGACACCCAGGGATCCAACCGTAACAGGTCAGTGATACCCAGGGATCCAACCGTAACAGCTCAGTGACACCCAGGGATCCAACCGTAACAGGTCAGTGATACCCAGGGATCCAACCGTAACAGCTCAGTGACACCCAGGGATCCAACCGTAACAGGTCAGTGATACCCAGGGATCCAACCGTAACAGATCAGTGATACCCAGGGATCCAACTGTAACAGATCAGTGACACCCAGGGATCCAACTGTAACAGGTCAGTGATACCCAGGGATCCAACCGTAACAGATCAGTGATACCCAGGGATCCAACCGTAACAGGTCAGTGATACACAGGGATCCAACCGTAACAGATCAGTGACACCCAGGGATCCAACCGTAACAGGTCAGTGATACCCAGGGATACAACCGTAACAGGTCAGTGACACCCAGGGATACAACCGTAACAGGTCAGTGACACCCAGGGATCCAACCGTAACAGGTCAGTGACACCCAGGGATCCAACCGTAACAGATCAGTGATACCCAGGGATCCAACCGTAACAGATCAGTGATACCCAGGGATCCAACCGTAACAGATCAGTGACACCCAGGGATCCAACCGTAACAGGTCAGTGACACCCAGGGATCCAACTGTAACAGGTCAGTGACACCCAGGGATCCAACCGTAACAGGTCAGTGATACACAGGGATCCAACCGTAACAGATCAGTGATACCCAGGGATCCAACCGTAACAGATCAGTGACACCCAGGGATCCAACCGTAACAGGTCAGTGACACCCAGGGATCCAACTGTAACAGATCAGTGATACCCAGGGATCCAACCGTAACAGGTCAGTGATACCCAGGGATCCAACTGTAACAGATCAGTGATACCCAGGGATCCAACCATAACAGGTCAGTGATACCCAGGGATCCAACTGTAACAGATCAGTGATACCCAGGGATCCAACCGTAACAGGTCAGTGATACCCAGGGATCCAACTGTAACAGATCAGTGATACCCAGGGATCCAACCGTAACAGGTCAGTGATACCCAGGGATCCAACTGTAACAGATCAGTGATACCCAGGGATCCAACCGTAACAGGTCAGTGACACCCAGGGATCCAACCGTAACAGGTCAGTGATACCCAGGGATCCAACTGTAACAGGTCAGTGATACCCAGGGATCCAACTGTAACAGATCAGTGACACCCAGTGATCCAACCGTAACAGATCAGTGATACCCAGGGATCCAACTGTAACAGATCAGTTATACCCAGGGATCCAACCGTAACAGGTCAGTGATACCCAGGGATCCAACCGTAACAGATCAGTGACACCCAGGGATCCAACCGTAACAGGTCAGTGACACCCAGGGATCCAACCGTAACAGGTCAGTGACACCCAGGGATCCAACCGTAACAGGTCAGTGATACCCAGGGATCCAACCGTAACAGGTCAGTGACACCCAGGGATCCAACCGTAACAGATCAGTGACACCCAGGGATCCAACCGTAACAGGTCAGTGACACCCAGGGATCCAACCGTAACAGGTCAGTGATACCCAGGGATCCAACCGTAACAGGTCAGTGATACCCAGGGATCCAACCGTAACAGGTCAGTGACACCCAGGGATCCAACCGTAACAGGTCAGTGACACCCAGGGATCCAACCGTAACAGGTCAGTGACACCAAGGGATCCAACCGTAACAGGTCAGTGATACCCAGGGATCCAACCGTAACAGGTCAGTGATACCCAGGGATCCAACCGTAACAGCTCAGTGACACCCAGGGATCCAACCGTAACAGGTCAGTGATACACAGGGATCCAACCGTAACAGATCAGTGATACCCAGGGATCCAACCGTAACAGGTCAGTGATACACAGGGATCCAACCGTAACAGATCAGTGATACCCAGGGATCCAACCGTAACAGGTCAGTGATACCCAGGGATCCAACTGTAACAGATCAGTGATACCCAGGGATCCAACCGTAACAGGTCAGTGATACCCAGGGATCCAACTGTAACAGATCAGTGATACCCAGGGATCCAACCGTAACAGGTCAGTGATACCCAGGGATCCAACTGTAACAGATCAGTGATACCCAGGGATCCAACCGTAACAGGTCAGTGATACCCAGGGATCCAACTGTAACAGATCAGTGATACCCAGGGATCCAACCGTAACAGGTCAGTGATACCCAGGGATCCAACTGTAACAGATCAGTGATACCCAGGGATCCAACCGTAACAGGTCAGTGACACCCAGGGATCCAACCGTAACAGGTCAGTGATACCCAGGGATCCAACTGTAACAGATCAGTGATACCCAGGGATCCAACCGTAACAGGTCAGTGATACACAGGGATCCAACCGTAACAGGTCAGTGATACCCAGGGATCCAACTGTAACAGATCAGTGACACCCATTGATCCAACCGTAACAGATCAGTGATACCCAGGGATCCAACTGTAACAGATCAGTGATACCCAGGGATCCAACTGTAACAGGTCAGTGATACCCAGGGATCCAACTGTAACAGGTCAGTGATACCCAGGGATCCAACCGTAACAGGTCAGTGATACCCAGGGATCCAACCGTAACAGGTAGGTGATACCCAGGGATCCAGCTGTAACAGATCAGTGATACCCAGGGATCCAACTGTAACAGGTCAGTGATACCCAGGGATCCAACTGTAACAGGTCAGTGATACCCAGGGATCCAACCGTAACAGGTCAGTGATACCCAGGGATCCAACCGTAACAGGTAGGTGATACCCAGGGATCCAGCTGTAACAGATCAGTGATACCCAGGGATCCAACTGTAACAGGTCAGTGATACCCAGGGATCCAACTGTAACAGGTCAGTAATACCCAGGGATCCAACCGTAACAGGTCAGTGATACCCAGGGATCCAACCGTAACAGGTAGGTGATACCCAGGGATCCAGCTGTAACAGATCAGTGATACCCAGGGATCCAACCGTAACAGATCAGTGATACCCAGGGATCCAACTGTAACAGGTCAGTGATACCCAGGGATCCAACTGTAACAGGTCAGTGATACCCAGGGATCCAACCGTAACAGGTCAGTGATACCCAGGGATCCAACCGTAACAGGTCAGTGATACCCAGGGATCCAACCGTAACAGATCAGTGATACCCAGGGATCCAACCGTTATAGATCAGTGATACCCAGGGATCCAACTGTAACAGGTCAGTGATACCCAGGGATCCAACCGTAACAGGTCAGTGATACCCAGGGATCCAACCGTAACAGATCAGTGATACCCAGGGATCCAACCGTAACAGACCAGTGACACCCAGGGATCCAACCGTAACAGATCAGTGACACCCAGGGATCCAACCGTTATAGATCAGTGATACCCAGGGATCCAACCGTAACAGATCAGTGACACCCAGGGATCCAACTGTAACAGGTCAGTGACACCCAGGGATCCAACTGTAACAGGTCAGTGACACCCAGGGATCCAACCGTAACAGATCAGTGACACCCAGGGATCCAACCGTAACAGGTCAGAGATACCCAGGGATCCAACAGTAACAGGTCAGTGACACCCAGGGATCCAACCGTAACAGGCCAGTGACACCCAGGGATCCAACTGTAACAGATCAGTGACACCCAGGGATCCAACTGTAACAGGTCAGTGACACCCAGGGATCCAACTGTAACAGGTCAGTGACACCCAGGGATCCAACCGTAACAGATCAGTGACACCCAGGGATCCAACCGTAACAGGTCAGTGACACCCAGGGATCCAACCGTAACAGGTCAGTGACACCCAGGGATCCAACCGTAACAGGTCAGTGATACCCAGGGATCCAACCGTAACAGCTCAGTGACACCCAGGGATCCAACCGTAACAGCTCAGTGATACCCAGGGATCCAACCGTAACAGATCAGTGATACCCAGGGATCCAACTGTAACAGATCAGTGACACCCAGGGATCCAACTGTAACAGGTCAGTGATACCCAGGGATCCAACTGTAACAGATCAGTGATACCCAGGGATCCAACCGTAACAGGTCAGTGATACACAGGGATCCAACCGTAACAGATCAGTGACACCCAGGGATCCAACCGTAACAGATCAGTGACACCCAGGGATCCAACCGTAACAGATCAGTGATACCCAGGGATACAACCGTAACAGATCAGTGATACCCAGGGATCCAACCGTAACAGATCAGTGATACCCAGGGATCCAACCGTAAAAGGTCAGTGATACCCAGGGATCCAACCGTAACAGGTCAGTGATACCCAGGGATCGAACCGTAACAGCTCAGTGATACCCAGGGATCCAACCGTAACAGATCAGTGTCACCCAGGGATCCAACCGTAACAGATCAGTGATACCCAGGGATCCAACTGTAACAGATCAGTGATACCCAGGGATCCAACTGTAACAGGTCAGTGATACCCAGGGATCCAACCGTAACAGATCAGTGATACCCAGGGATCCAGCTGTAACAGATCAGTGATACCCAGGGATCCAGCTGAAACAGGTCAGTGATACCCAGGGATCCAACCGTAACAGATCAGTGACACCCAGGGATCCAACCGTAACAGGTCAGTGATACCCAGGGATCCAACTGTAACAGATCAGTGATACCCAGGGATCCAACTGTAACAGGTCAGTGATACCCAGGGATCCAACTGTAACAGGTCAGTGATACCCAGGGATCCAGCTGTAACAGATCAGTGATACCCAGGGATCCAACCGTAACAGATCAGTGACACCCAGGGATCCAACCGTAACAGATCAGTGATACCCAGGGATCCAACCGTAACAGATCAGTGATACCCAGGGATCCAACCGTAACAGGTCAGTGATACCCAGGGATCCAACCGTAACAGATCAGTGACACCCAGGGATCCAACCGTAACAGGTCAGTGATACACAGGGATCCAACCGTAACAGATCAGTGACACCCAGGGATCCAACCGTAACAGGTCAGTGATACCCAGGGATCCAACCGTAACAGATCAGTGACACCCAGGGATCCAACCGTAACAGGTCAGTGATACCCAGGGATCCAACCGTAACAGGTCAGTGATACCCAGGGATCCAACCGTAACAGATCAGTGATACCCAGGGATCCAACCGTAACAGATCAGTGATACCCAGGGATCCAACCGTTATAGATCAGTGACACCCAGGGATCCAACTGTAACAGGTCAGTGACACCCAGGGATCCAACCGTAACAGATCAGTGATACCCAGGGATCCAACCGTAACAGATCAGTGACACCCAGGGATCCAACCGTAACAGATCAGTGATACCCAGGGATCCAACCGTAACAGATCAGTGACACCCAGGGATCCAACCGTTATAGATCAGTGATACCCAGGGATCCAACCGTAACAGGTCAGTGACACCCAGGGATCCAACTGTAACAGGTCAGTGACACCCAGGGATCCAACTGTAACAGGTCAGTGACACCCAGGGATCCAACCGTAACAGATCAGTGACACCCAGGGATCCAACCGTAACAGGTCAGAGATACCCAGGGATCCAACCGTAACAGGTCAGTGACACCCTGGGATCCAACCGTAACAGGCCAGTGACACCCAGGGATCCAACTGTAACAGATCAGTGACACCCAGGGATCCAACTGTAACAGGTCAGTGACACCCAGGGATCCAACTGTAACAGGTCAGTGACACCCAGGGATCCAACCGTAACAGATCAGTGACACCCAGGGATCCAACCGTAACAGGTCAGTGATACCCAGGGATCCAACCGTAACAGCTCAGTGACACCCAGGGATCCAACCGTAACAGGTCAGTGATACCCAGGGATCCAACCGTAACAGCTCAGTGACACCCAGGGATCCAACCGTAACAGGTCAGTGATACCCAGGGATCCAACCGTAACAGATCAGTGATACCCAGGGATCCAACTGTAACAGATCAGTGACACCCAGGGATCCAACTGTAACAGGTCAGTGATACCCAGGGATCCAACCGTAACAGATCAGTGATACCCAGGGATCCAACCGTAACAGGTCAGTGATACACAGGGATCCAACCGTAACAGATCAGTGACACCCAGGGATCCAACCGTAACAGGTCAGTGATACCCAGGGATACAACCGTAACAGGTCAGTGACACCCAGGGATACAACCGTAACAGGTCAGTGACACCCAGGGATCCAACCGTAACAGGTCAGTGACACCCAGGGATCCAACCGTAACAGATCAGTGATACCCAGGGATCCAACCGTAACAGATCAGTGATACCCAGGGATCCAACCGTAACAGATCAGTGACACCCAGGGATCCAACCGTAACAGGTCAGTGACACCCAGGGATCCAACTGTAACAGGTCAGTGACACCCAGGGATCCAACCGTAACAGGTCAGTGATACACAGGGATCCAACCGTAACAGATCAGTGATACCCAGGGATCCAACCGTAACAGATCAGTGACACCCAGGGATCCAACCGTAACAGGTCAGTGACACCCAGGGATCCAACTGTAACAGATCAGTGATACCCAGGGATCCAACCGTAACAGGTCAGTGATACCCAGGGATCCAACTGTAACAGATCAGTGATACCCAGGGATCCAACCATAACAGGTCAGTGATACCCAGGGATCCAACTGTAACAGATCAGTGATACCCAGGGATCCAACCGTAACAGGTCAGTGATACCCAGGGATCCAACTGTAACAGATCAGTGATACCCAGGGATCCAACCGTAACAGGTCAGTGATACCCAGGGATCCAACTGTAACAGATCAGTGATACCCAGGGATCCAACCGTAACAGGTCAGTGACACCCAGGGATCCAACCGTAACAGGTCAGTGATACCCAGGGATCCAACTGTAACAGATCAGTGATACCCAGGGATCCAACCGTAACAGGTCAGTGATACACAGGGATCCAACCGTAACAGGTCAGTGATACCCAGGGATCCAACTGTAACAGATCAGTGACACCCATTGATCCAACCGTAACAGATCAGTGATACCCAGGGATCCAACTGTAACAGATCAGTGATACCCAGGGATCCAACTGTAACAGGTCAGTGATACCCAGGGATCCAACCGTAACAGGTCAGTGATACCCAGGGATCCAACCGTAACAGGTAGGTGATACCCAGGGATCCAGCTGTAACAGATCAGTGATACCCAGGGATCCAACTGTAACAGGTCAGTGATACCCAGGGATCCAACTGTAACAGGTCAGTAATACCCAGGGATCCAACCGTAACAGGTCAGTGATACCCAGGGATCCAACCGTAACAGGTAGGTGATACCCAGGGATCCAGCTGTAACAGATCAGTGATACCCAGGGATCCAACTGTAACAGATCAGTGATACCCAGGGATCCAACTGTAACAGGTCAGTGATACCCAGGAATCCAACTGTAACAGGTCAGTGATACCCAGGGATCCAACCGTAACAGGTCAGTGATACCCAGGGATCCAACCGTAACAGGTCAGTGATACCCAGGGACCCAGCTGTAACAGATCAGTGATACCCAGGGATCCAACCGAAACAGATCAGTGACACCCAGGGATCCAGCTGTAACAGATCAGTGATACCCAGGGATCCAGCTGTAACAGATCAGTGATACCCAGGGATCCAACCGTAACAGGTCAGTGATAGCCAGCGATCCAACCGTAACAGATCAGTGACACCCAGGGATCCAACTGTAACAGATCAGTGATACCCAGGGATCCAACCGTAACAGGTCAGTGATACCCAGGGATCCAACCGTAACAGATCAGTGATACCCAGGGATCCAACCGTAACAGGTCAGTGATACCCAGGGATCCAACTGTAACAGATCAGTGATACCCAGGGATCCAACTGTAACAGGTCAGTGATACCCAGGAATCCAACTGTAACAGGTCAGTGATACCCAGGGATCCAACCGTAACAGGTCAGTGATACCCAGGGATCCAACCGTAACAGGTCAGTGATACCCAGGGATCCAGCTGTAACAAATCAGTGATACCCAGGGATCCAACCGAAACAGATCAGTGACACCCAGGGATCCAGCTGTAACAGATCAGTGATACCCAGGGATCCAGCTGTAACAGATCAGTGATACCCAGGGATCCAACCGTAACAGGTCAGTGATAGCCAGCGATCCAACCGTAACAGATCAGTGACACCCAGGGATCCAACTGTAACAGATCAGTGATACCCAGGGATCCAACCGTAACAGGTCAGTGATACCCAGGGATCCAACTGTAACAGATCAGTGATACCCAGGGATCCAACCGTAACAGGTCAGTGATACCCAGGGATCCAACTGTAACAGATCAGTGATACCCAGGGATCCAACCGTAACAGGTCAGTGATACCCAGGGATCCAACTGTAACAGGTCAGTGATACCCAGGGATCCAACTGTAACAGATCAGTGACACCCAGTGATCCAACCGTAACAGATCAGTGATACCCAGGGATCCAACTGTAACAGATCAGTTATACCCAGGGATCCAACCGTAACAGGTCAGTGATACCCAGGGATCCAACCGTAACAGATCAGTGACACCCAGGGATCCAACCGTAACAGGTCAGTGACACCCAGGGATCCAACCGTAACAGGTCAGTGACACCCAGGGATCCAACCGTAACAGGTCAGTGATACCCAGGGATCCAACCGTAACAGGTCAGTGATACCCAGGGATCCAACCGTAACAGATCAGTGACACCCAGGGATCCAACCGTAACAGGTCAGTGACACCCAGGGATCCAACCGTAACAGGTCAGTGACACCCAGGGATCCAACCGTAACAGGTCAGTGATACCCAGGGATCCAACCGTAACAGGTCAGTGATACCCAGGGATCCAACCGTAACAGGTCAGTGACACCCAGGGATCCAACCGTAACAGGTCAGTGACACCCAGGGATCCAACCGTAACAGGTCAGTGACACCAAGGGATCCAACCGTAACAGGTCAGTGATACCCAGGGATCCAACCGTAACAGGTCAGTGATACCCAGGGATCCAACCGTAACAGCTCAGTGACACCCAGGGATCCAACCGTAACAGGTCAGTGATACACAGGGATCCAACCGTAACAGATCAGTGATACCCAGGGATCCAACCGTAACAGGTCAGTGATACACAGGGATCCAACCGTAACAGATCAGTGATACCCAGGGATCCAACCGTAACAGGTCAGTGATACCCAGGGATCCAACTGTAACAGATCAGTGATACCCAGGGATCCAACCGTAACAGGTCAGTGATACCCAGGGATCCAACTGTAACAGATCAGTGATACCCAGGGATCCAACCGTAACAGGTCAGTGATACCCAGGGATCCAACTGTAACAGATCAGTGATACCCAGGGATCCAACCGTAACAGGTCAGTGATACCCAGGGATCCAACTGTAACAGATCAGTGATACCCAGGGATCCAACCGTAACAGGTCAGTGATACCCAGGGATCCAACTGTAACAGATCAGTGATACCCAGGGATCCAACCGTAACAGGTCAGTGACACCCAGGGATCCAACCGTAACAGGTCAGTGATACCCAGGGATCCAACTGTAACAGATCAGTGATACCCAGGGATCCAACCGTAACAGGTCAGTGATACACAGGGATCCAACCGTAACAGGTCAGTGATACCCAGGGATCCAACTGTAACAGATCAGTGACACCCATTGATCCAACCGTAACAGATCAGTGATACCCAGGGATCCAACTGTAACAGATCAGTGATACCCAGGGATCCAACTGTAACAGGTCAGTGATACCCAGGGATCCAACTGTAACAGGTCAGTGATACCCAGGGATCCAACCGTAACAGGTCAGTGATACCCAGGGATCCAACCGTAACAGGTAGGTGATACCCAGGGATCCAGCTGTAACAGATCAGTGATACCCAGGGATCCAACTGTAACAGGTCAGTGATACCCAGGGATCCAACTGTAACAGGTCAGTGATACCCAGGGATCCAACCGTAACAGGTCAGTGATACCCAGGGATCCAACCGTAACAGGTAGGTGATACCCAGGGATCCAGCTGTAACAGATCAGTGATACCCAGGGATCCAACTGTAACAGGTCAGTGATACCCAGGGATCCAACTGTAACAGGTCAGTAATACCCAGGGATCCAACCGTAACAGGTCAGTGATACCCAGGGATCCAACCGTAACAGGTAGGTGATACCCAGGGATCCAGCTGTAACAGATCAGTGATACCCAGGGATCCAACCGTAACAGATCAGTGATACCCAGGGATCCAACTGTAACAGGTCAGTGATACCCAGGGATCCAACTGTAACAGGTCAGTGATACCCAGGGATCCAACCGTAACAGGTCAGTGATACCCAGGGATCCAACCGTAACAGGTCAGTGATACCCAGGGATCCAACCGTAACAGATCAGTGATACCCAGGGATCCAACCGTTATAGATCAGTGATACCCAGGGATCCAACTGTAACAGGTCAGTGATACCCAGGGATCCAACCGTAACAGGTCAGTGATACCCAGGGATCTAACCGTAACAGATCAGTGATACCCAGGGATCCAACCGTAACAGACCAGTGACACCCAGGGATCCAACCGTAACAGATCAGTGACACCCAGGGATCCAACCGTTATAGATCAGTGATACCCAGGGATCCAACCGTAACAGATCAGTGACACCCAGGGATCCAACTGTAACAGGTCAGTGACACCCAGGGATCCAACTGTAACAGGTCAGTGACACCCAGGGATCCAACCGTAACAGATCAGTGACACCCAGGGATCCAACCGTAACAGGTCAGAGATACCCAGGGATCCAACAGTAACAGGTCAGTGACACCCAGGGATCCAACCGTAACAGGCCAGTGACACCCAGGGATCCAACTGTAACAGATCAGTGACACCCAGGGATCCAACTGTAACAGGTCAGTGACACCCAGGGATCCAACTGTAACAGGTCAGTGACACCCAGGGATCCAACCGTAACAGATCAGTGACACCCAGGGATCCAACCGTAACAGGTCAGTGACACCCAGGGATCCAACCGTAACAGGTCAGTGACACCCAGGGATCCAACCGTAACAGGTCAGTGATACCCAGGGATCCAACCGTAACAGCTCAGTGACACCCAGGGATCCAACCGTAACAGCTCAGTGATACCCAGGGATCCAACCGTAACAGATCAGTGATACCCAGGGATCCAACTGTAACAGATCAGTGACACCCAGGGATCCAACTGTAACAGGTCAGTGATACCCAGGGATCCAACTGTAACAGATCAGTGATACCCAGGGATCCAACCGTAACAGGTCAGTGATACACAGGGATCCAACCGTAACAGATCAGTGACACCCAGGGATCCAACCGTAACAGATCAGTGACACCCAGGGATCCAACCGTAACAGATCAGTGATACCCAGGGATACAACCGTAACAGATCAGTGATACCCAGGGATCCAACCGTAACAGATCAGTGATACCCAGGGATCCAACCGTAAAAGGTCAGTGATACCCAGGGATCCAACCGTAACAGGTCAGTGATACCCAGGGATCGAACCGTAACAGCTCAGTGATACCCAGGGATCCAACCGTAACAGATCAGTGTCACCCAGGGATCCAACCGTAACAGATCAGTGATACCCAGGGATCCAACTGTAACAGATCAGTGATACCCAGGGATCCAACTGTAACAGGTCAGTGATACCCAGGGATCCAACCGTAACAGATCAGTGATACCCAGGGATCCAGCTGTAACAGATCAGTGATACCCAGGGATCCAGCTGAAACAGGTCAGTGATACCCAGGGATCCAACCGTAACAGATCAGTGACACCCAGGGATCCAACCGTAACAGGTCAGTGATACCCAGGGATCCAACTGTAACAGATCAGTGATACCCAGGGATCCAACTGTAACAGGTCAGTGATACCCAGGGATCCAACTGTAACAGGTCAGTGATACCCAGGGATCCAGCTGTAACAGATCAGTGATACCCAGGGATCCAACCGTAACAGATCAGTGACACCCAGGGATCCAACCGTAACAGATCAGTGATACCCAGGGATCCAACCGTAACAGATCAGTGATACCCAGGGATCCAACCGTAACAGGTCAGTGATACCCAGGGATCCAACCGTAACAGATCAGTGACACCCAGGGATCCAACCGTAACAGGTCAGTGATACACAGGGATCCAACCGTAACAGATCAGTGACACCCAGGGATCCAACCGTAACAGGTCAGTGATACCCAGGGATCCAACCGTAACAGATCAGTGACACCCAGGGATCCAACCGTAACAGGTCAGTGATACCCAGGGATCCAACCGTAACAGATCAGTGATACCCAGGGATCCAACTGTAACAGATCAGTGATACCCAGGGATCCAACCGTAACAGATCAGTGATACCCAGGGATCCAACCGTAACAGATCAGTGATACACAGGGATCCAACCGTAACAGATCAGTGACACCCAGGGATCCAACCGTAACAGATCAGTGATACCCAGGGATCCAACCGTAACAGATCAGTGATACCCAGGGATCCAACCGTAACAGATCAGTGACACCCAGTGATCCAACTGTAACAGATCAGTGATACCCAGGGATCCAACCGTAACAGATCAGTGACACCCAGGGATCCAACCGTAACAGGTCAGTGATACCCAGGGATCCAACCGTAACAGATCAGTGATATCCAGGGATCCAACTGTAACAGATCAGTGACACCCAGGGATCCAACCGTAACAGATCAGTGATACCCAGGGATCCAACCGTAACAGCTCAGTGATACCCAGGGATCCAGCTGTAACAGATCAGTGACACCCAGGGATCCAACCGTAACAGGTCAGTGATACCCAGGGATCCAACCGTAACAGATCAGTGACACCCAGGGATCCAACCGTAACAGATCAGTGATACCCAGGGATCCAACTGTAACAGATCAGTGATACCCAGGGATCCAACCGTAACAGGTCAGTGATACCCAGGGATCCAACCGTAACAGATCAGTGACACCCAGGGATCCAACCGTAACAGATCAGTGACACCCAGGGATCCAACCGTAACAGGTCAGTGACACCCAGGGATCCAACCGTAACAGATCAGTGATACCCAGGGATCCAACCGTAACAGATCAGTGACACCCATGGATCCAACCGTAACAGATCAGTGACACCCAGGGATCCAACCGTAACAGGTCAGTGATACCCAGGGATCCAACCGTAACAGATCAGTGATACCCAGGGATCCAACCGTAACAGGTCAGTGACACCCAGGGATCCAACCGTAACAGATCAGTGATACCCAGGGATCCAACCGTAACAGGTCAGTGATACCCAGGGATCCAACCGTAACAGATCAGTGACACCCAGGGATCCAACTGTAACAGATCAGTGATACCCAGGGATCCAACCGTAACAGATCAGTGACACCCAGGGATCCAACCGTAACAGATCAGTGACACCCAGGGATCCAACTGTAACAGATCAGTGATACCCAGGGATCCAACTGTAACAGGTCAGTGATACCCAGGGATCCAACTGTAACAGATCAGTGATACCCAGGGATCCAACCGTAACAGGTCAGTGATACCCAGGGATCCAACCGTAACAGGTCACTGATACCCAGGGATCCAACTGTAACAGATCAGTGACACCCAGGGATCCAACCGTAACAGATCAGTGATACCCAGGGATCCAACCGTAACAGGTCAGTGATACACAGGGATCCAACCGTAACAGGTCAGTGATACCCAGGGATCCAACTGTAACAGGTCAGTGATACCCAGGGATCCAACCGTAACAGATCAGTGATACCCAGGGATCCAACCGTAACAGGTCAGTGATACCCAGGGATCCAGCTGTAACAGATCAGTGATACCCAGGGATCCAACCGTAACAGATCAGTGATACCCAGGGATCCAACTGTAACAGGTCAGTGATACCCAGGGATCCAACTGTAACAGGTCAGTGATACCCAGGGATCCAACCGTAACAGATCAGTGATACCCAGGGATCCAACCGTAACAGGTCAGTGATACCCAGGGATCCAACCGTAACAGATCAGTGATACCCAGGGATCCAACCGTTATAGATCAGTGATACCCAGGGATCCAACTGTAACAGGTCAGTGATACCCAGGGATCCAACCGTAACAGGTCAGTGATACCCAGGGATCCAACCGTAACAGATCAGTGATACCCAGGGATCCAACCGTAACAGACCAGTGACACCCAGGGATCCAACCGTAACAGGTCAGTGATACCCAGGGATCCAACCGTAACAGGTCAGTGATACCCAGGGATCCAACCGTAACAGATCAGTGATACCCAGGGATCCAACCGTAACAGACCAGTGACACCCAGGGATCCAACCGTAACAGATCAGTGACACCCAGGGATCCAACCGTTATAGATCAGTGATACCCAGGGATCCAACCGTAACAGATCAGTGACACCCAGGGATCCAACTGTAACAGGTCAGTGACACCCAGGGATCCAACTGTAACAGGTCAGTGACACCCAGGGATCCAACCGTAACAGATCAGTGACTCCCAGGGATCCAACCGTAACAGGTCAGAGATACCCAGGGATCCAATCGTAACAGGTCAGTGACACCCAGGGATCCAACCGTAACAGGCCAGTGACACCCAGGGATCCAACTGTAACAGATCAGTGACACCCAGGGATCCAACTGTAACAGGTCAGTGACACCCAGGGATCCAACTGTAACAGATCAGTGACACCCAGGGATCCAACCGTAACAGATCAGTGACACCCAGGGATCCAACCGTAACAGGTCAGTGATACCCAGGGATCCAACCGTAACAGGTCAGTGACACCCAGGGATCCAACCGTAACAGGTCAGTGATACCCAGGGATCCAACCGTAACAGCTCAGTGACACCCAGGGATCCAACCGTAACAGGTCAGTGATACCCAGGGATCCAACCGTAACAGATCAGTGATACCCAGGGATCCAACTGTAACAGATCAGTGACACCCAGGGATCCAACTGTAACAGGTCAGTGATACCCAGGGATCCAACCGTAACAGGTCACTGATACCCAGGGATCCAACCGTAACAGGTCACTGATACCCAGGGATCCAACCGTAACAGGTCAGTGATAGCCAGCGATCCAACCGTAACAGATCAGTGATACCCAGGGATCCAACCGTAACAGATCAGTGATACCCAGGGATACAACCGTAACAGATCAGTGATACCCAGGGATCCAACCGTAACAGATCAGTGATACCCAGGGATCCAACCGTAACAGGTCAGTGATACCCAGGGATCCAACCGTAACAGGTCAGTGATACCCAGGGATCCAACCGTAACAGGTCAGTGATACCCAGGGATCCAACCGTAACAGATCAGTTATACCCAGGGATCCAACTGTAACAGATCAGTGACACCCAGGGATCCAACTGTAACAGGTCAGTGACACCCAGGGATCCAACCGTAACAGATCAGTGATACCCAGGGATCCAACTGTAACAGATCAGTGACACCCAGGGATCCAACCGTAACAGATCAGTGATACCCAGGGATCCAACTGTAACAGATCAGTGATACCCAGGGATCCAACTGTAACAGGTCAGTGATACCCAGGGATCCAACTGTAACAGGTCAGTGATACCCAGGGATCCAACCGTAACAGGTCAGTGATACCCAGGGATCCAACCGTAACAGGTCAGTGATACCCAGGGATCCAGCTGTAACAGATCAGTGATACCCAGGGATCCAACCGTAACAGATCAGTGATACCCAGGGATCCAACCGTAAGAGATCAGTGACACCCAGGGATCCAACCGTAACAGATCAGTGACACCCAGGGATCCAACTGTAACAGGTCAGTGACACCCAGGGATCCAACTGTAACAGATCAGTGATACCCAGGGATCCAACCGTTATAGATCAGTGATACCCAGGGATCCAACCGTAACAGATCAGTGACACCCAGGGATCCAACCGTAACAGGTCAGAGATACCCAGGGATCCAACTGTAACAGGTCAGTGATACCCAGGGATCCAACTGTAACAGATCAGTGATACCCAGGGATCCAACCGTAACAGGTCAGTGACACCCAGGGATCCAACCGTAACAGGTCAGTGATACCCAGGGATCCAACTGTAACAGATCAGTGACACCCAGGGATCCAACCGTAACAGATCAGTGATACCCAGGGATCCAACTGTAACAGATCAGTTATACCCAGGGATCCAACTGTAACAGGTCAGTGATACCCAGGGATCCAACTGTAACAGGTCAGTGATACCCAGGGATCCAACCGTAACAGGTCAGTGATACCCAGGGATCCAACCGTAACAGGTCAGTGATACCCAGGGATCCAACCGTAACAGATCAGTGATACCCAGGGATCCAACCGTAACAGATCAGTGATACCCAGGGATACAACCGTAACAGATCAGTGATACCCAGGGATCCAACCGTAACAGATCAGTGATACCCAGGGATCCAACTGTAAAAGGTCAGTGATACCCAGGGATCCAACCGTAACAGGTCAGTGATACCCAGGGATCCAACCGTAACAGATCAGTGATACCCAGGGATCCAACCGTAACAGATCAGTGATACCCAGGGATCCAACCGTTATAGATCAGTGACACCCAGGGATCCAACTGTAACAGGTCAGTGACACCCAGGGATCCAACCGTTATAGATCAGTGATACCCAGGGATCCAACCGTAACAGATCAGTGACACCCAGGGATCCAACTGTAACAGGTCAGTGACACCCAGGGATCCAACTGTAACAGGTCAGTGACACCCAGGGATCCAACCGTAACAGATCAGTGACTCCCAGGGATCCAACCGTAACAGGTCAGAGATACCCAGGGATCCAATCGTAACAGGTCAGTGACACCCAGGGATCCAACCGTAACAGGCCAGTGACACCCAGGGATCCAACTGTAACAGATCAGTGACACCCAGGGATCCAACTGTAACAGGTCAGTGACACCCAGGGATCCAACTGTAACAGATCAGTGAC